>NC_073706.1:24064280-24751780 GCF_023634085.1 Falco cherrug | reverse complement strand
TTCAGTTTTATGCAGAAAAAAAGTCCCTGTGCTTACAAACAGGACTACACAGTGCTAGTTGAATGGGCTTATGGACTTGTTAGTGAGCCAGGGTTTAGGAGAGGATAATGTCAGTTGTATTTATCTCTGTCAAAAAAAGAAAAAATTTAAGGCATAAACTCTTGTCTACCTCTGTATTAAAACATACAGAAATCTGCCTCTGAAGTGAGGCAGATGCCAAAGTGGCTTAAACCTGATCCTCACAATCCCACACCTTACCCTTAGTATCCAAACTGTCCTATTAATCTCCCCATTTTAAAGAAAGAATTATTTTTCATGCAGCTGTATGCATAGTGTAATCATAACTACTCGGTTTTCTGCTCTGACTGCAGGATAGCAAAAAAAACCCTCTGTGTAAATGAGTCAGTCTCACAGAACTTGCTTAGTTATTGACCCGCTTAGACCTGGGTTGTTCCCTTTTAATCAGCTCTAGCAGTAACTGTTTTGCCACGGACAGGCTCGTACCATGCTTTAAGCACCTAAGATAGTGCTCAAATGATTATTTCTAGCAAAGCATAAAAGCAGCATGTTGTTCAGAAGTTCTTGGGGTGTCTATTTGTTGAATAGCCACAGACTATAAAGCCTCATCTCCTCAAATAACAAAACTCTCCTCTGAACTGCTCATTACAGAAGGCTATGGTTGACTGGGGAAGGGAGAAAAGAGGAGAAATCGGCCATCTTCTGCGACTTAATGTTTATTTGAGCAGGAATGGCATCCTATACTGACTACAGTCAATGAATATCAAGGCATGTTAGCCAGCCTGCCTTTCTTTGCACAGACTAGCCGCTAGCCAGATGTTAATGGAGCAATGTCATGGACTGCCCAGGCTCTGCCTTGGGCATTGAAAAGCAAGATTGCTTGGCTTACCCAGGAAGCCTCTTCACAGAAGCAGCATGGTGTTTCTGCAGCTTCATATATTTACTTTTTAAAAGGCTGAGCTGTCAGCTTGGTATTTTTCATATTTATTTTTTTTCCCTTCCCCTGCAACATAGTAAAACAGTCCATGAAATATACAAAATGTGACTTTCTCTGCATTTCCTTCCCTTACTCCTTCCCCTATCCCAGCTGCTTGTTTCATTATAGGAGTATGCGAGGGGAAATGTTTTCAGGACTGCTGGTTTTTGTACCAACCGCTGAAGTAAATGCCTAGAAGAAAGTGAAGCCACTTCACTGCCTCTTCCTAAAAGTGCTGGCTGGGTTGTCCTATATCTGCTGCTGCTGGAGTGATTGTAGATTCCCACACACTTGAAGAATTTATGCCTTAGTGAATTTTGCACTGTTCTCTGTGGTTGGTAACCTAGCCCAAAGGCATTAGAAGGAAATAAAAGTCTGAAGTCTCTTTCACGAGCTGTGTGGCCTGAGCAGCCTTTTACAGCTGTGCGGTGCGTCTGGGAGATGCTGCCAACCACAGGGTGATGAGATCTAGTGATTCATCAGTTGTCTAATCTTATGTAGGTGGAGAAACAGTGACATGGGGGACAAAGCTGGAAGACTGCAGATCTCTGGGACAAAAACATGTCATCAAAACCTAGCCTGCCTTTGTGCTGAGACCTGGTATGATTGCTGTACGAAACCTATGTGACTGAAACAGTCTTCAGCCACCTGTTTGGTGTGGGTAAACAAAATGAGTTCACACAGAAAGGGTGACTGAACAGAAGAAACAGAGAATGTAGGTCCCTATAATGTCATCCAGATGAAGTAAAACACTCAGTGTCTGACTGCTGCTAATATGACAAATTTGAAATGCTTTACTTTTGGACTGGGTCTTTAAATGGAAAAAATGCCTTACCATGTTTGTGGGAAACTTCATATTATTTTAATTCCTCCTTTCTTTAAAACAATTAGTCTTGCTCATTATACAGTCTTTAAAGATTAATAGTTTAGTAATCTAGTTTTATAGTCTTACTAAACATCAGACGGTGCAAGTCTGTTCTTTGATGCTTATTCTAGAACTTGTCAAATCTAGAACTATGCCTTTAAAAGTTCTCAATGGTAACATTCCTTAATAAACAATTTCTAAATAGTACAGAGAACAGAAACAATTGAAACAGGAATAATTTTTTTCCTGCATGTTAAAGCATTGGAATAAAATTAACTTTATTTTTTTAAGTGGGGATTATTTCTAAATGCTTCCTTTCTGTTAGGGTTGCCTTAAATACAAAGTCAGGTTTGTGTTGTTATTTTTAACAGAATTTAGATAATCACATTTGATTATCCTAATATGAAATTGAGATATAAAATACAGAAAAAGTGCAGAAAGGCAGTGGGAAGATTCCATAAGTTCTTTCAGGAAAAAGAAGATATGATGCATATTTTTTTCACTTCCCTGAGTTAAAAAACAGCTAACTCCTAAACCATAAAATGAACAGATAATTGTGCCTGCAGTTCTTTCTTTTACCATTTTTACTTGCATTATTTTCAGTCCCCTAATCTAGACAGAGGGAGAATCTGGTCTCGTTAGTTTTGGCTATGATGCTATTTACTTTTCCATGTATATTTTAATACAAATGTTTCCTAAAAAGGTGAAAAGAGTCTTTCACATATCTTAGTCCTTCTATTCATTGATTGGGATGTAAGAATGTAGAAATCAAGACTTGGAATTTAATTACAACAGTCTTATTGAGCTCTGGGTCATAACTAGTACAGTGCTGTCATGACTTTTGATCTATTTTCCACTTACAAAGTGTTATCTTGGGGAATTGGGCCATCTACAGAATAAGTACCATTAAATGGAGGTAGTAAGAATGTTTTTGCTCCCAGCCTTTTAGGTGCTCACATAATTCTCTTGAACAGTTGACTGATCATTTTCCCTGGCTAATGAGACGTACCACACTGTTGTTAAGTCTTCCACTAAAATGCCTGATCATTGTGATTCTTTCAAATATCTATTGTGCTATTATTTTACCGGTTTACGACCATGTATGTGCCTTAAATCTCTTAAGGAAGCTGCCACTTTTTTTCTTAGCCAAACTTGGGGATTTCTGTCTGTCTCAAACTTAATCCTGGCCTCAGCCAGCATAAATTCTTATCGTAGACCTGTGGTCTTTCTAGCATTGTGATATAAATCTAGCTCTTCACCACCTGATCTCTATTCCCAGCCTGAACTGTACAGTCTAGTAACCTAGGGACTGCTGTCTGCATAGGACATAAACCAAATCCCAAGTGACACATAGCCTTCATCTTAATCTCTGGAGACTTGTAAAATTTATTTGCAGCTATGTCTGAACTGAACTTTCATTCTAAATATTTCCATGCTACCCTTGCTTATCCTGTGGGATTGAGTAGTAAGCATTGCTCTTGTCCATACATTTTGATTTTTGTTAATTTTAAGCTTCCAGACTCCAGGCCTAACCTTAAAAACCTGCATCACTTTTAGTCTTCAATCTCCTTTAAAATGCCTTAGGGTGAACTAATTACTTCAGTCTGGGGATCAAGGTCCTTTCTGCTCTGACTCTAAATCAGCCTGAAATCTGGTTTTAAAACTTCTAAATGCTAGAGGTGTCAGACTACCACAAACAAGGTTCTATTTCGGGTATATATCTAAGCTGCCCAGTACCTCCAAGCAACTCGGCTCTACCCTCAGCCTTTGCTCTCCTAAACAGCAAATCTTACCCATACTTCTTGTCCTTCTCTGTACTATGTCTTAACTCACTTGTCTACTGCACATGGCCTTTGCCATTTGCAGGGATTCAAAAGGCTTTGCTATCAACGGAGTCTTGCAGCTGATCCTAACCCTGCTTTTACCTCTAGCTTTAACTTTTGATGGTATCAGCTTTTCCTCTTTAAGACCTATAAATTTAAAGTGAGGATAACAAGGTAAATCTAACTGGTGTTAGATGTGTAGTTGGATTCTGGTTCACCTATCCCTCACTGAAGATTTTCTAGGCCCTGGTACATCTTCAGGACATCGCTTTCTGAATCTCTGCTGCCTTGAACCTGAGCCAGTGCTCCAACCCATACCTCTGTCTCAGTCATCAGTAATTTATGTTCATCTTTACCACCATTTCCTTCAGAATTTCTTGTTGTAAGCCAGCAGACAAGTGTTCAGCTATATATAAACCATGATGTTAAAGCTCAGTGTTAATCCTTGGACTGTTACCCAAATCACATGTCTAACATTGACTTTTAAAGAAAAACTGTTCTTTGCTTGAAGAAGGCCATTACAAGGTATTTAAGGTAGAAAAAGTCTTACAGAAGAGTGAAAAAATATTAAACATTTTTGTAAGTCTTACTTTACATCTATAACAATTAATACAGCTATTTAATTACACAAACAAAACATGCCTGGTAGGATAGTGCTGGATTTGAAATGGGCTTGAACTATTGGATTCTAATTCTGGGAACTGAATGGGTATTTTTGCCAAATTTCTTTTGGGTAAAATTTCATAACTTATACAGCTTTACTGATGTTTTTCAGGTATATGTTGCCTTTCTTATTTGTTCCATATTCATTTGTTATCCTTGATCTGTTGAAGCACATAATTGTTTTCCATGAGTATTGGTTAAGATCTTAAACATAGTTTTAAAATACTTTATCTCTCAGACTGTGTCTGAGTTAGTTTCTGTTTGTATACAGGGCTGTGAATAATTATAGGTCATTTGAACCTTCAAAGAAAGACATGGCAGAAAAGTCATATGCAAAACTTTGACATGGAATGAAATTAATCTGTAAAGAAACACAGAGTAACCAGATACATTTTTTTTCTATTGGCTATATTTTTTCTGTTTAGAGGAATAACATTACTGCTCTCTTAATGCTGAAGTTCTAAACTACCTGTTCTTTGCTGTCTGAGTCAGCTGATAATTTATTACCATGTTCCTTAGAGCCCAGGCTCAGAAAACCCAAAGGCAAAGATGACAACTAAAAGGCAGTTTACATCCTGGAAGTCCAGAAGACCCTTGATAGTCAAGCGTGCATCAATCCCTTCCTTCGACAATAGGGTTTACCTTCTCTTCTGCATAACAAGTATCACACTTCCCAAACGTAGAGTAAAATGTATTTAATAATCAGTTTAATAACAAGTCCTTGGGTATTGATTATGAGTTGAAATTACCTGAAAGTAGATCCTCTCGGCATTTCAGTGAGTGACCTTTTACACTCTTGAGGGTCTAAGGAGTTTTGGGGGGGTGGGGGTTCAAAGCAGGGGGCAGTTGTTATTGCTAAATATCTAGACTTAAGATGTACCTATTAGTCTGACAGCACCTAGAGGCCACAGTCTGCCTAGGCAGCAGGCAGAACAAAACAGTAGCTTTTGTTTCAGGGAACAAAAGGCTAACAGCAGAATCCCCAGTTGTATTTGAGTACTTTTCAGACACCTTAAAGGAAAAATACCTAGGGTTAGATAGTTTCCTTTTGCATAAAGAAAACTACTTTGTTGATTCAATCATTAAGAGACTGCCAAGATCCTGAGAATTTCAGTGCTGACATCAGTTATTTAAGATTGAGTTCGGAGCTTTTTTTGTGTCTGGGTTTTGATTTTTTTTCTCCTCAAAACAAATAAAAACCATTGCATATGTTATTTAAACATGCACATACATTATTTAAAAAAACTTATTTCCAAATGTACATGCTGTGGGTTAGGACAGAAAATTTTACTTCAATAGCCAACTTGGAGACTACCTTGTTCAACACACTGTTAAAATGATTACTATGGCCCTTCATCCTGTGAGAAGAGAAGCTTAGGTTGTCCTTAGACAAGATGATCACTTTCTTGTATTGTTCCCTGAAGGAACAAAGCTGGTTCAAGCAAGGGTGGCTGCAATTTGTGATGTCAGGAGGAAGCTCAGGGGAGAAAGCTAATGCACAAGGGACAGGTGTAGGAATGCAAATTGAGAACATCAGTGACTGTAAGCAAGGTCAAGGAATGACAGAATTGCAGAGACATAGAAACAGGGTTGTTGGTTGAATGGGAGTGAAGCAAGTTAGGGGATGTAGGAAAGAAAGTAATGAAGAGAAATGGAGATTTATGGGAAGCTTGCAAAGTTATTAATGATGGAAAACTCATGGAATCCTGGAAGAAGATACTTAAACAGAAGAATGAGATTTTGTAATCCCTTTACAAATGTAATTTTTTTAAAATGTAATTTTGTAAAATACATGTATGGTGTTGAACTGTTCTTGTGCAACTAAAAGCATCTGAGAAGTCAACATGGGGAGGGACATCTGTATTTAAAAAAAAAAAAAAAGAACATTTTTAAAAATTTGCTTCTGTGGTGTAGCCCAACGAGGAATCCAACTTTATTATTTTTCTGTGGTATGTCTTTCTCTGGATTATAAAATGTTGAGACTCTTGGGACTTTAAAAGAGGGAATGCTTTTCATCTCCAGTGTTCTCAAATATTATCCGAGCAAAATGTTGTCCCTAAATCTGTGTATACTTGTTTCTCTCTTGCCTGGCCTTAGATGATTCACTGTACTTCTCTGTTTTTACCCCTTGTAAATCCGTAACGAAGTTCATAGTGTTTGTTCTCAGAGCTGCTTGTTATGTTTCTCTCTCAGCTCTAAATCAGGCAGCTAATCCAGAAAACACCTTCTCCACACCCTATTCCTCACCCCCCTTCCCCCACCTCCCTCAGCAGGGAACTGTTTCTGCTTTTCTTTCTTGATCCCTAGACAGCCTCCCAGTTTGCCACTTTTTCTCTCAGCAAAGAAACAAGCAGTCTCTTTTATCTTGTTTGCCTTTCATCTGTTCTCAGTTCTCTAAGTTATGACCTAGAAGAAAAAACAGGCATCACCTAAATTCACAATTAAGTGAAAGATCAGACATCACCTGTGCTAGCAGTCCATCTTTGATACAAGCTCACGTGACAGCATGAGGCTACAGCATGGGAGGGCTGTCATTGATGAAATCAAATAGTCATTATAGGAACTTCTTTGCTGGAAGAGTGATGGTTCCTTCATTTCATAGAATCATTTTGGTTGGAGAAGACCTTTGAGATCATCAAGTCCAACTGTTAACCCAGAACTGCCAGGTGTGTCACTAAACCATGTCCCTAACCACCGTGTTATGTGTGTTTTAAATATCTCCAGGGATGCTTATTCCACCACCTCCCTGGGCAGCTTGTGCCAATGTTTGACCACCCTTTTAATGAAGAAATTTGCAGGTCACCTTGTCGTTGAAGGAGATCAGGCTCATCAGGCAGGACCTGCCTTTCACAACCCCATGCTGGCGGGGCCTGATCCCCCGGTTGTTCTGCATGTGCCGTGTGACAGTGCTCAGGGTGACCTGCTCTGTAAGCTTCCCCGCGTGGAGGCTGACAGGCCTGTAGTTGGCCAGGTCCTCCTTCCTGCCCTTCTTGTAGGTGGACATCACACTGACTAACCTCCCATCTTCTGGCACCTCCCCAGTCAGCCAGGACTGTTGATAAATGATGGAGAGCGGCTTGGCGAGCTCCTTCACCAGCTCCCTCAGTAACCTCAGTGGATCCCATCTGGCCCCATAGACGGGTGTGTGTCTAAGTGGAGCAGCCGGGCACTGACCTCCTGGGCTGTGGGGGCTTCATTCTGCTCCTCGTCCCTGTCTTCCATCTCAGGGGGGCAAGTACCCAGAGGGAGGCTGGTATGGCTATTAAAGTCTGAGGGAAAGAAAACATTATGTACCTCGGCCCTTTCCTCATCCTTTGTGGCAATGTTCCCCACCACATACAATAAAGGATGTATGTTATCCTTGGCCTTCCTTTTGTTGCTAATGTATTTGTAAAAACATTTTTTGTTATCTTTTATAATGGTGGCTACCCAGTTCTAGCTGGATTTCTGCCTCTCTAATCTTCACCCTGCACAAACCTGGACAACCCTATAGTCCTCCAGAGCTGCCTGGCCCTTTCTTTTAGAGGCGGTAAACTCTCCTTTTTTCCCTAAGTTCCAGCCAAAATGATCTGTTCAGCCAGGCCTGTCTTCTCCCAGTCTCATTTTTTTGACACGTGGAGATGGCCTGCTCCAGTGTCTTTAAGGCTACCCTCTTGAAGAATGTCCAGCCTTCCTGGACCCCTTGGCCCTTCAGAATTATCTCCCAAGGGACTCTATCAACAAGGCTCTTAAACAGGCCAAAGTCAGCCCTCCAGAAGACAAGGTAGCAGTCCTGTTGATCCCTCTCCTTACTTCTCTGGGAATCAAAAACTGTCATCTCATGACTGCTTTGCCCAATATGGCCTCCAACCACCATATCACCCATCAGTCCTTCCCTGCTTGTAAACAGCAAGTCCAGTGGGGCATCTCCTGAATCAAAGAATAATGAACAGAAAAATCTTTAGTGAATATAAACCAGTACCTGGGGTACTTCTCATATGCAACTGTAAATTTCTGAATGCAAACCTGACAAAGAGTATTCTGTGATAGCACAACTATACAGAAGGATGCAGTCAATTAAAATTATTGTAATGGATTAATGGACCTGCATTAAAAGGACTCAGGCCTGCAATGTGCTGCAAACATCTGTAAGCTTCAGTGGAAAGCTGGGGGTTCTTGCTTTTTGTAGGATCAGTCATTTAGCTCCTGTGCTGGAATTCCAGAAATTCAGAACTTGAAAGGTTCTGCTTCTGTTTGGGACTAAACATTAAAATTCCTTTTTTTGCTCTCATCCAGATTTCCTCCAACTACCTCAACAAATTGTTCCCCAAGGCTTAATTAGCACTAACAGAACAACTGCCTTTGCTGTGTAATGAAGCCATCCAGAGCAGTTACACCCCCCCAACCCAAAACAAAACCTTTCTGCCATACCATGTAATCGTGCGTATTACCCTCCTACTCTGTAGTGCACCTGTGCGCATATATCAGGCATGCAAGTTTACATTGTCTTGTATATGTAACAGTTAATCTCTAAAGCTACTTGTTGATTTTAGTGTATGATTTTTTAAAACCCTTACTGATTCTGGAACTTCTATAATCATCTGACTTGAAGGATTTAAAATGTCTCCCATGCCCTTTAATTTTAGCAAATAATTTTGTGTCACTAACCTGTTATTAATGGTGGCTTAATCACTAGGTCTGTGGTTGCAACGTGAAAAGCTAAGAGTGGAAACAGTGAAACAGCTTCAAAACAAGAAATCACATTACTTAGAGCAAAGGCATTTCATAAAATAAAATGAAGAAAATATTTGGGAGGCTTTCTTGTGAACAAAAATTAGGAATGCTGCATTGTTTTGTCAACTCAAAGATGCACAGAATCATCCAAGAGAAGTTGTCTTTCATCAATTTTAATGCAGTTTCTAGCTGTAAAACTCTACCAGCATACAGATGAAGGTGTCTGGGTATATTGGTATGCTAAATCATAAGCTGTCTATTCCCATTCCACTTCATTTGGTTAAACTTAAGGTTCCAGAACAACCTGCAGAAGTGAACAACATGTGAAATGTGTTGCTGTCTGGATACTTTGATTAAGTTCTTCCTTGTCTGTTTGCAATCAGTTAATAAATGTTCTGGTAGCTGTGGTTGCAAAATATTGCTGAAAATAACAGTCAATTATTGATTGTTTTTGACCAGTTCTTTCTCTTAAGTAACTATCAGGAAAGAACGAACACACTGTCCTGCATTTTTTGTTTTGTTTTTAAACTTTAACCTTTTTAGAAACCTCATGAAAAATGACAATAATGTAGGATGCTGCTTCTTCTAATAGCAAAATAGTTTTCTCACTCACAGTTGAGGAGTTAAAGGCTTGTGTTGCTAATGTTACCTCAGATAAGAATTTCAACCCAAAAGACCTCTCACAAATTTTACCTTCCCTAGTCAGGCATTATCCAATATAAATAAAGGAGACTGTAGTCATCGGAACTCTATATGTTTGCTGAGAAAATTGTATAATGTGGTGAGCCACCTGATGCAAATGCATATCTGGTAGAGGATCTAATAATAATGGACTTCTCATTCTTAATGTCACTGTTATCAACATAGGGGTGACTTGCTTGTTTTTTGTGAAGGACCTTGTAAGAAAAACTTGGTGTAGACTGTCTTTGATTCTTTCATTCATTCTACTTGTACTGGTCTTCTTGGGGTTTACTAATAACTAAAGAAAATTAATAATCGGGTTCTTTAAATATGGATTTAATTGTTTTTTAATATAAAGCCCACTGACTTCACCTAGTTTGGGGTCAGGTTAAAACATGTAAAGTATTGCTTGTATTTTAAATTAGCCTTAAATCAGAGTCTGTATTTTGGGTCATAGTTCTATAATTAACAATAAATTTGGACAGTGATATTTTCCTGTGAAACATGGACATAAATTTGAAGTTTGAACTTTTCATATTAACTTTTCTTTGCTAATATATACTATGAATGCATTAAGCCCTCCTGTCCTTTTCTCTGCCTGATTTGTGAAATAAAAATCTGGACTTGCCAAAAAAAAGATCAGGTTTTTGTGGAAAAGCAAATACACAATGACTTCAAAACAGCCTTGCCAGACTGCTGTGTCATCACACACATGTTCTGTCTGTCATCTTCTCAATTCAGTTGACTTTGCTGAGAAGATGTTTGAGCAATAATGGACATTTATGTTTTTGGAAGTTGAGGGAAAAATGGTGAGAGACTTGAAGCCTTTAGAAAGCAATAGTAGACAGTGTATAGTTCTGTAAATGGACCATGTATCATAAAATTTTCTAAAGTCTAACTCTGACACAGAAAAGCTGCCTGTTAAATCAGAGCCATCACTTAACAGATTTTTTTTCCTGCCTTTTTTTTTTTTTTTAACACTGTAGGTGTTACTATCAGCTAACTGTGTGGCTGATGGCAAGTATTTATCTGAACTAATGAAGACGAAAAACCTGAAGAATGATAAGATAATTTGGCCTAAAGGTATCTAATGACCAAAAGCTCAGGATACAAATGCAGGTTGTAGGGGTCTTGATACTGTAAAAAAGCAAACAAACAAAAAAATCCCAACACCCCCTCTACTCCAACCTACCCCTACTTAACAAAAAAACACACACCCCCCAGTGACTAATATTGCTTATTACTAATTTTAGGCTCTGGTTTTGGTCTTATCCATGTATGGTCTCTTTTTCCTCCAGTTCAGGCACCAATGTACAAGCTGCTCTCTGCCAGTGACCTCAGTACTACTTGAAAATTCTTTTTTCTGTAGTTGATTTCCTTAAGTTAGTGGTGAGGGTAAGTCACCAAAAGTAAAATTAATCCTTTGAGTGTGTTTTCTGTAAGGAAGGAAAAGATTTTTAACACAAAGACCAAGTATGTATCTGCACTGTCATTTTGGGTTCATTAATTTTACTAGTCTATACTTAAATAAGTGACTGGAGCATGTATCTATTATATCAACAGATCATGCATTCTGTTTTATTATTTCAATGCTAATGTACCAAAGACCAAAGGTTAAAAAATGCAGACTTAATTCATAAATCAATAGTAGGTTTTCTGGGTGCTTCCACATTTTTCAGTGCCATCTAAAGCACTTCTCTCACATGATGGTGCTGAAACCTCACCAGTCACTTTAGGTAGTCACATTGGTGTACAAGCATAGGAGCCTGAGTGGTTCCAGTGTCATCTCAGCCATATCTCATTCACTCATCCCTTCCAGCAACTGTAGGCTTTGACCTTCAGGCCTGACATCCTATTTTCTCAATTATTACACGTGGAGAAATCTCAGTCACTAGTAGAATAGGGACTTTGCATAGATGGTTAAAGTAGGTTTGATGGGACAATATTACAGTTGGTCCAAGTTTGGTGTATTTTGGTTGTGAACTGTAAGGCCAAGCTACAGACCTTGCTGTGCTGCTGTAATGCTTATTTGAAACAGACTGTGAGTCTACTGTTCTGTTAAAGCATTGAACTGCTGAGCTGCTGTTTCAAAAATGAGTTAAATGAGTTCATAAATTTGGTCTGCCAACAAATTGTATGTGTCAAGTCTCTGTCCTTCTTCACTAGGTCACTGTGCAGAATTTGATCTCTTTTTCAGTAGTCCAACTATTTGGTTGTTATTAAAAATGATGATTTTTTCCCTTTGTCATTAAATGTCCCTGAAAGACTAAATTAAATTGTGTACTATGCCTGAAAGAAAGAGTAAGGCAATATACTCACAAATCCCAGAATAATGTTCTAGCTTTCACAATTTACTGTGTCCTTTGTAGCCATGTTCCTTCTTTGTTCGTACTGGCAGTGTTTATTGTGTTTGGGGAGTAAAAAAAAAAGTAGGATCTGTTGCTAAAGACATCATGATTTATGTCAGTGGGTAGCATTTGGGCAAGCATGAGTCTTTATTTTTAAGTCAGCTTTGAACCAAATGTCACCTGCTTCAGATTTTAAAATGGTAAAATTATAGCTTTCACTCAGTGAATCTGCTGATCGTGGCTGGTAATGTCAGGAGTGACTTGGATCTGCTTGTCTGCTGCTTAGCTTTCTTTGAAAATATAGTTACCTGTGGTTTTTAAACTGGAGCTCCACGTATTTGCTAGTTTTTCGGTGAAAGTTAGTGGTATGGTTGGCAGAAGGGTGGTCAGCAAAATGGAGAGATGATCTGCTTTCAAAAGGTAGTGCAGACTAGATAGCTAAGAATATCAGAAGAGCTTGCTTCCTCTTTAACCATTCTAGCATGCTATATGTGCAAATTGCTAGGTCCTAAGGAGTTAAAAGTGTTTGTTTCACAGGAAATTGGAAGAAATTTATGTGCGCAAGTGAAACTGAAAGGTCGAATGTGTGACTCATATCTATTGACAGATGGAATGAGCATAACATAAGAAGACAGTGACTAGAAAACAAGCAGGTTGTGTGAAAGTATTTTTAGAGACTAATTTCTACCCAGCTGTGTCTTCTATGAACGGACTAAGTTTGTTAAAGTTACCTAGAAGTTGCCTAATAGCTACCTAGTGAAAATTAATTACATTGATATGGTTTAAATGGATACTTCATCCCCTGGGATGAAAACAGAGTTAAACATTTTTAAGAGCTCTACCTGAGATATAAAAAACTGTAAGGAAGCAAGATTTAAGAGAGCATATAAGTTCCTATTAGTGCTCCTAAACTTTTACATACCCACTTACTTTACCTCAGTTCCCCTGTTGACTCCCACTTCTGTGCTCTCTTCCCCTCTCAACCTATCTCTTCTTCAGCTTAAAATACCAGAACATACCCAACTTGCTTGTTATATAATAGTGACTCATACTTTCATTGGCTTAAACTTTACCCAATCTTTTGTGTCTTTTCATGTCCTTTAAATTGAGATTTAGCCTCTTCAGTTTTGGGTACTATATTGTGAGTTTTCTAGTAAGTTCCAGTGATGAAGCTTGAAAAAGCTGATGAAGAAGCTAAGTATATAAAATTTATCTAGTAATACGAGATAAAGATTCAGCAGTTTTACAGGATACATTCATTCTGCTAGAAAGCGAAGTGTAATGTATAGAAACCCATCATGCCTATAATAGTATCCGATAACCGTAGTCTTCAGCAAAACAACCCAAAATATAGATATGAGCCACACAGTAAAGTACATGTGCATGCTTACTTGCCTGTTGCCTGGAAGAGCAACTTGGGTGTATAATGCAATATAACATATTTCTTATTTGCCTTGTGTATTTTGTAGACCATGAGGTTAAGTCCTGAGGAAATAAGCAAAACTTAACAATTGCACTTTTTTCTGGTTTTGCCTTGATATGTGCTTGTGGCCAGATGATCACAATGAAATATACGATATGTATCTTAAAAACTACGTATTCCATTAATGAGTGAAAACCTTATGGTGTAAGGGAGTGTGCTGCTCTCTGGGCCTCTGCTCCCATCAGGTTGAATAGATGGAAGGCAGAACTTGTATCTCCATGACTCCAAAGAACACTGGGGGATGGGGTGCGGTCTCTTTGCCCAGCTCATGGAGCTCACTTTCCCTTGCCCCAACTGTTGGGTTTTTTTGTTGTTTTCTATTTATTTAATTATTTAAAATCTTCTCCACTTCCTAGACTATTAAATGCTTTCCCTTGTGTCCTGACTATGAGTTGGGCTCCAACTTCCAGACCTCCTCTGTAGTCGGGTGGAAGAGGGCAAAAACCATGCATTGCAAGCCGATTAACTTTGTTAAAGAGTGGGAAATGTAAGAGATGAGAGAGAACCATTCTTTTAATCCAAACAGGATTATTTCAGCAATCTCAAAATCTGCATTTCTTATTTAGGTTTGTTTGGGGGGTTTTTTTGTTTGGTTTTTTTTTGGAGGGGAGGGTGTTTTGGGTTTTTTATGGGATCTCTATCGACATAAGCTACTGTTAGTGTATTATGTGTTGTTTACAAGGTTTTCACATGAGCTAGCAGGACAAGTGTAGCCTACTGGAATGAGGAAAACATCTGATGTTCTTTTACAAGAAATTAAATCTGCAGTAAATTAAATCTACAAATTCATTGGCATGCTAAATCACTGAGCAACGGTGTAAGTAGGTATATGGATAAATACTTCTGTTAGTATGGCATGTCATTGCAATTAATATTTTCACTGCACAATTATTTTATAAGACAGCATCTATAAAGGTGAACGTCCTGGTTTTGGCTGGAATAGAGTTTATTTTCTTCTCAGTAGCTGGTACAGCGCTGTGTTTTGGATTTAGTATGAGCATAATGTTGATAAAACATTGATGCTTTTAGTTGTCAGTAAGTAATATTTTTACTAAGTCAAAGACTTTTCCACTTTCTTAGGCCCTGCCAGCAAGAAGGCTGGAGGGGCATAAGACATTGGGAGGGGAAACAGCCAGGACAGCTGACCTGAACTGCCCAAAGGGCTATTCCATACCATAGAATGTCACGCTCAGTATACAAACGTGGGGGAGCTGGCCGAGGCCAGCTGGTCACTGCTTGGGGACTGGCTGGGCATTGATGAGCAGTTGTGTGGTACATCACTTCCCGCCCCCCCCCCCCCCCTTTTGGATTTTATTCCTCTCTCCTTCTCATTACTATTATTTTTATTATATTATATTTTAATTATTAAATGGTTCTTATCTCAAACCATGGAGTTTACCTTCTTCCTGAATCTCCTCCCCATGCCTCGGGGAGAAGGGAGTAAGCAAACAGCCGCATGGTACTTATTTCCTGGCTGCGAGTTAAACCATGACAGTGAAGAGCATAACTTGTTCATTAGAGTGGGCATCAGGGAGCAGCAGTAAAAATCCATGTATTGCAAGAGCAGGATATCTTTTTGGAAGTAAAAATATGCATATAGAATATTCCATTGTCTATAATCGTTTCTTATCCGGCATGTATGCTATTAGTCTACTCCTCTTCCTGGAGCTCATCCAAATACTAGTAGCATCATTTCCTGCTTAGAATGCAAAACTCAAGGGGAAGGGAAAAGAAAAGTCTTTTGCAAATAATCCTATAATATTCCTACAAGAATTATGTATTAATGAAAATCTTTGATATGAAAATAAAGTATTGAATGATAAAAAAATAAACGATGGGACTCATGGGGCAAATTTTATAATTCTGACTCTGGTGGAAATACAATAGCAAGTATATGAATGAAAATATCTCTTTTCATGTACTGCTTGTCATCGTCTCTATTTGGTTTCTATTTGTTTTAAATTATTGTTCTCCCAGCACTTAAAAAAAAAAAAAAAAAAAAAGGAAAATATTTTCTACATTTTCACTTGCATTCTTAAAAAATAGTGTTTTCTCAGCTTTCCTTGAAAAATCTGTAGGAGAATACTGTTTCATATTACAAATATAAACTGAGACCTAAAATCCCATGTACAATTAGAACTTACTTTAAATAAAAGCAGAAGCTGGCAGGTTACTATAAATGTAAATATTACAGTAGTGGGTGCCTAAGATCTTTTTTAAGATGAAGGGAATGTTCCAACTGCTGCCAGTGAATGGTAGATTACATACTCTAACCTCATACGCTGAGCATGGATGAGTGGTCCAATGTGGACCACAGAGAGTAGTGCAATATTTGAAATAAATTAGTGCCCTTCCTCTGCTGTAGGGAAATTTATGCTGTTTTTCGCCATTGATGGGAGGCAGATTATTAGCGCTAGCATACTTCCTTTCCCTCCACAGTTGTGTAACCATTAATGGTGCATACAGAAAAGAGCCCCTGCCTGTAGTATTGTTTTGTGTGATACACCAAGGCTTTCACAGTTCTCTCTGTTCTGAGATCTTGCCTGCATGAAGCATTGTGAAATCCAAAATCCTCCATTTCTATTCATTCTGATACATTCAGATTGTATCCCCCAGTCTGATACGTTTTAAATTCATTGAGCACTAAGTGATTCTGCAAAACACTTGAAGTAGGTTTTGGCATTGGGGCAAAATGGCAATGCCCCACCACCAACAGAAAAGTTGCAGGTTATTAATAAGTAGTTTTTACACATCACTAAGAACATACAACATATTTCTTAAATGAACAAGAAGAAAATACAATTATGACTGCAGATCTCTATATTTAGGGGAACCTATGGCTGTGAGAAAATCTTGCTATTTCATCAGCACTGAATTCACTTCAAACTTATTTCTTGTTTGCTTTATATTCTCACTCTCTTCACTTTTGCAAAATTTGGAAAACGATTCTTGGTATTGCTATCTATACCTCTAATATTTCATTAAAATCTGCCAGAGGAAATCCTGACCTAAAGTAAAACTACCACTAATAAAGCGATTAAAACTGAACTGCATCACTGTAGAACAGCACCAGATCTAATCTGCAGCATTTATTTCCTGATTCCGCTTTTACTGAAGCCAGCAGCCATGCTTACTGGGTGCTTTGGTATTGGGTCATATCTTGAAAACCAAATCTTCTGTGGATATGATTGTGTCATTCATGCATGTACTTTTGAGTTGAAAAGCAAATAAGTATGGTATTTGGAGAGAAATAAAATCATTAAGTGAAAAGCCTTCTGTAGCACCAACTCTAATGAAAAACCCAGCTTTGGTCCATGCCTGTGTTGAGGTTGATCATTGAAATGGAAAAGGAAGAAACTGAGGTGAACAGAGTTAACCTTCATTTGAGCAGAATTAAAGCTAATACTCAGAAAGAAGTAAACACAGGTTCATATATCCTTATGCATGGTTGCTGACAAAGCTGGCCATTTTGTAATAGTCATCTCCCTGATCATGTAGAATTCTTCTTTCCCATTTTCACCTTCTTCTCCCCAGTCTGATATGTTAAATAGTTAAGTAAGAATTTTTATTCTTTAATTAAAAGTTGGATAGTAGTCTTGCATACATGCCAGGAAATGTAAACATTGCAGGTTTTTGGAAGCAACAGTAGAAATACTGTAATTAATTTTAATAGGTGCTTTCACTTTGTACAATGACTATGTCTTCAGTATTTCATTATAGGTATTGAAAACTTCACAATTGGAGTGTTATTATACAGGTAGCACGAGCTCCCACACATTCCTGTGGGAATTTTTAGACTGCTGCAGCTCTTATGAATGAAAACCCCACCCACCAAAAAAAAAAAGGGTTTCTTGAAAGGCTGTGCAGAAAGGTCACTGGGGAGTAGGTCATATGCCTGCAAGTGAAATTGTTTTCACTCCCTTTTCCCCTAGCTTATCAAAAAGGAGGGTACAATGTGTGAATGGACATCATTGCACTGAAGATTTTTCTGTGTCTAATTAGTTTATTTATGCTTTTTTTGAGGGCTTACCAGCTGTTGGTGTAGGAGTAGCGCTGCATGTTAATAGTATTTCTTTTTAGCCTCTGTTGCTGCCTTCGGTGAGTTTAATCTGAGTGTTTGCTTGGCTGTACACACAGCAATATTTTTGAAGATTGTCTTGGGCAGTGGAGTGAGGGAGAGAAGTGCCCTCAGGTACCTACACGCCCAACGTTAAACTGTGACAAACTTGAATTTATGTGGCATTGAAGAGGACTGTAGTCCTCTCACAAGTTTGTTCAGGAACACCTGTTATTACTCTAATGTGCTTGTTAGGATAGTAACTGCTAGCCTCCTGTGCTTTGTAGGTCCACTGAAATAAAAAATAAAAAAATGTCAGAAAGACCTCTCCAGATGTGTTGGTTTAAGAATTCAGACTAGAGTTTGATCCTGTTTTTATTTGGTAGGCTAGAATTTACACACCATGTAGTACAGGGCAAACCGGCACATTGAGAGAAGAATGTTTTGAATTAAGTATCGGGAGGTGAAGAAATTTCACTGATTGCTGTATCACAAGCTCCATCTACAGCAGTAGGGTTCTTAACAGAGATATTTCCTTTCTAGGTCTATTTCCATTCTTTGTCCATGGTCTTATTTTACAGCAGTAATTTTACCCTCCTTCCTGCAGCAGGAATGATGATTTTAATGAGGCCAAGTGGAAGAGGGCCTTTCTTAGGAATACTGCAATATGAGTTGAGAGAAGCAGGCTTCCTCAAAGGAGTGATTCAAAATGTTAGTTTTTCCACTAGAAATACTTTGTAGTTATGTTTTAATTCTCCCAGTTCTTCCAGGTCTTTTTTATTTCTTTTATGGAGTTTATTTCACCCTTAAAGGGAGTGGAGGGATGGAGAGATGACATACAAACATTTTCAAGGAAAGCTTTTAGTGCTTGTAGTATCATTCAGTATACACTTTGAATATGTCGATCTTTTCAACTTAAAAACAGCTACCATTAGCGTATGACTAGCATGCACTTTGTATCTTTGGAAAAAATGGCAAAACTGTTACTGTTGTCAGGGGGAGCTGAATTTACTCCAAAGCTGTGCTACTGTAATTGTGATGATAACTTGATAGGCAAACGATGTGGTGGATTGACCTTGGCGAGCTGCCAGTTGCCCACCAAGATGCTCTATCATTCTCCCTCCTTAGCAGGACAGGGAGAAGAAAATATGATGAAAGGCTCATGGGTCAAAACAAGGACACTGAGGTTGCTCAGCAATTACCATCATGGGAAAACCAGACTCGACTGGGGGAAATTAATTTAATTTATTACCAATAACATCAGAGTAGGATGAGAAATAAGAACAAATTTTAAACCACCTTCTCCCCTCCCTTCTTTCCATGTTCAACTTCATTCCAGACTTCTCTCCTCCTTCCCCCCAGGCAGCGCCTGGTTGCAGTCAGTTCTTTATGTGTTGTCACTGCTGCTCTTTCCTTCTCATGCTCTTCCCCTGCTCCTGTGAGGGTTCCCACTCGCAGGAGACTGTCCTCCACAAACTTCTCCAATGTGGCTCCTTCCAACAGCTGCAGTTCTTCATGAACGTGGGTCCTTTCCATGGAGTGTAATCCTTCAGGAGCAGACTGCTCCGCTGTGGGGACCCACAGGGTCACATGTCCTGCCAGGAGTCTGCTCCAGCACAGGCTCTCCATGGAGTCTTAACCTCCTGCAGGTACATCAACCTGTTTCAGCATGGGGTGCTTCAGGGGCTGCAGGTGGGTATCTGCTCTGCCATGGACCTCCGCAGGCTGCAGGAGGACAGCTGGCTTCACCATGGGATTCGCCACAGGCTGCGGGGAATGTCTGCTCCAGCCCCTCCTTCTGCACTGACCTGGGTGTCTACAGAGTTGGTGCTCTCACAGCATCACTCCTCTCTCTGTCTGCTGTTGCACAAGTTGTTTTTCTCCCCCCTTCTTAAATACATTATCCCAGAGGCGCTATCACTGTTGCTGACGGGCTCGGCCTTGGCCAGTGATGGGTCCATCTTGGAGCCAGATGGCATCGGCTCCATTGGACATGGGGGAAGCTTCTGGCATCTTCTCACAGAGCCACACTTGTAGCCGCCCTGCTACCAAAACCTGCCATGAAAACCCAATGCAACAATCATTTTTAATTATCCAAGTATTTCCAAATATTCAGCAGAAGGGGGAAAAACTAATAGGCCATGGTACTGCGAATGCAATACTCTGAACCAGTAATAACAGCTGTCAAGCATGTGCACAAAAATACTTACGCTGAACCATCCTAGTAGTAGTTACTTCACACTTCAACACCTTTTAGACAGAAAAAGATGTGTGAAGAAGCTTCAGGGGTTTCCTTCTTGTCACAGTTTAGAATATGTCTGAGAGAAGCAAGAAACAATAGCAGAAAATAACTGAATAGAAACATCGTTGTGCTTCATGATCCTGCTGAAAGGTTCAGGTCTAGCTGATAGTACACTGATCACGTTACTATATGACCTGACCACTGAAATATATAATTACTAGTCTGCTAGCTCATAGTTGAGTGGTGCTCTGCATTGTACCACTTTCAATTAGTGCTTTTGATAGCATGTTAATTAGTAGCTGAATTAAAAAATAGCAGTTATTTCACATATTCATAAAAGAGAGAGAGTGTAAATGTTTTTTTTCTATGGATGGAAATGGCAAAGCCAGGGCTATGATCTTAAGATTTTCATAACTGGTTTATTCTGTCGAGCCATTCTTAGCTAAAGATGCATTGGGTTTATTATTAGCCAGAAAAAACATTACGTGCTTTCTGTAGAGATAAGTAATAATCTGGAAATCAGAAGAATGAGATCAAGCAGCTTGCAAAGAGGGGCAAACCCATTCTTCTGTACTTTTGCACACCTACTATATATATTTCAGACCTGCTTCCTTCCTTCCATCTCCTACTTTGGGAATACTCCCTTTTCCCACCTTCCCTCAGAGGCCAAGCATCTCTGCTCTGCCATTCTCTAGAGTAGTTCTAGCCTGAAAAATGAGCCATTCCTGACTGTAACCAGAGATGGGAAGGAATAATATTCCAGTTAACAGCAATTCTTGGGGTGTTCATTTCAGTCATTGCATTGGTTTCCCATCTTTGCTGAGCTGACACCTGTATGTTCAGCTTTAGCACGCAGTACGAGACATCTCATGTACAAATCACAGCTGACCTACCAGACTTTCTTATGTTTAGTAGTTGTAGTGTCCACAGCTCTCTGAAAAAGCTCTCAGACTTCATCTACTGAGGTGCAGCACCTATTTCAGTGACTGCCTTGAAAAACAGTTGTCATGAGGCACCTTCAGGCTTTTAACGGGTGGTAGCAAGAAGTAGCAATGGCTTCGAAGAATGGGGTGGAGAAAGGCTGAAAAGAGAACTTGTGGAGTCCGTATTACTGGATTCCATGTTGTGTACAAGCATGAAATCCAGACACACACATGCAATATTCCCCGAACACAGCTGAAATAAGAGCTCACAGATTATTAATCTGTGAACTGGAGCCTTCCTTTGCTTTTAATAAAACACACTGAAAGAAATTAATTCAATCTAAAATCACTGTGTGCTACCTGAATGAAAGCAGGCATCAATGTTTTCTTACAACATCAAAAGTCCCTTAGTTACAGCAACGAGCGTGCTGCTTGCCTGTTAAGTCTGTATGTTTGCTATTGTTTTTTTCTTACTATTTACTTTAAGTGAACATATTCATTTAACTGCAAATGCCAAGTGACTAATGTGTAACTACATGGAGAAATACAAAAATTGATCATTCTGTTAGAAGAATGATTTATTCTTTGTGCATAAATTCTAATGTTCAAGTACAACAAAGAAATAAACATAACTTATTGCTGATAATTGAGTGTTTCAGAGATCCAGAGCTTGTCAGAAAATCAGTTGTCTTCTAAGCATTAATGAAAAACAAAAGATATGAGGGTGCATTTATTAATAGACCGTGCAGAGGGTCTGAAACTCAGTAGTTTGGAAAAGTACTACATTGTTTATAGTAATAAAGGCAAAGAAACACCAGAGGAAACATCCCTGTGGCTTAATCAATGATCAGCACATGAACATAAGTCAAAGATTCTTTAAAATTGTTCCAAATGAGGAATAATTGACGTCAAGAGCTTGCTTACCAGCTTCACACTCTGGTTGCCTGCAGTGATGAAAGTACTAATGGAATACTTACAAGCAGTCTTTCACAAACTGGTTTAGGTTTTATTTATTTGCATTCCACTTGTTTTATTTACAGGACAGCTACAGATACCTTTCAAAGGCAGAACTGTGATACACTGGTCAATCTATATATTGTCAGCATCAACAGATAATGAAGCCAGGAACAAGTAATTGTGTATTGTTAATATGGAGTTCCGTTTCCACACTGCAAGCCACAAATGACTTTTGGTCAGTAACTGTTTTTTGTGTTAGTAGAATAACATGGGTACAGGGCCAAATTCACCATAAGCTCACAGCCAAAAATGTTCCACAGAATTCCTTCTGCCTCTCAAACTTTCAGGGAAGGAAGTGTTGAGGTAGGGTAGGAAAGGGATTCTCAGAATATCAGAGCAAAGATGCATCATGCATTTGTATAGGTGCTGTGTAGTTGCTCTAAGGTGCCCCAAGCCTTAACTGCCTGGCCTGGTTACTGCTCTAAATCACTTTGGGTAAGGATATTCCTGAGAATTGCGGAGCCAGGATTAATTTCTGGATGTGTTGTACTCTCACCTTCCATGGATGTGTTGTACTCTCACCTTCCATGGACATGTTAATTTCAGCTCTGGGGTAGGAAGCAATAAATATAATGAAATTTTCCTGTTTGCTTCTAATCATGTGACTAAACATCCCTGATGTTCAAGAGTGTCTTCACTTTTTTTCAGGGATCCTAAAAGCAAGTCTGAAGTCCATCTTCCAGAAACCTTATGCACAGTAGGGAAAGAATTTTTTGTGAGGGAAAAATAAATGTGACATGTCTCTGACTGTTTAACAGTGTTGTTTATGCAAGACTTATGTAGTTTTCCATTGAATCTATTAAATGGAAACGGAATGCATTTAGAGAAACTGATCTAAGAAACGGAAGAGTGGATTGTATCACCCATGAAAAGAGTGGAAGTGTAATCCATCGTTCCAACAGCTGGTCTGTTTTCATGACTGATTTTTCCCATTAGCAGTGTGGAAGCCCAGGGAAAAGCAGTGAGCCCATAGCACTGATACAGACAAAAAGCTGAGCTGTAAGGGCAAAACAAATATTTCCTCCTACTACATGGACAGATTTTTTCCATACTCCCTGTTGTTCAGTTATCAAAAGAGACCAGAGAGTCAACTGCCTGTGCCAGAAGCTTGTTGCATGTGACCTTGTAAGCTACCTAATCCTCCTGTCCTTCAGTTTTCCAGTCTTCCACAATTTCCTCCATTTTCAGCCCACATATTTCATTTTTGCTTCAAATAAAGCAGGATTCCAATGGACAACAGCCTCTTTCACTGTACGGGTATACCCTGAAAGCTGCCTATTCTTTCTCAGGAACATGACAGAGTCATGTGAAAAATAGCTTATGATTATGCTTAGGTGTTTGGGTTTTTTCTTCTTTTAGCGCAGTCACCTGTTACTTCAGGTGAATTCAAAATTGTTTCAGAAATGTTAAACATAAACAGATGGGGCTGCCTGGACTATTTTCTTCCAAAAATATTGGACATATGAAAGAATAATTTGTTCCTAAACCAGGTTCTGGACAGCTGAAGTAACCTTTCTCTGCCTTTATGTCATGATTTGAAATGGAACACTACTGAGAATAATCAGCTAGCATTTGGGCTTGTGGGGTCATTAAATGAAAACACCTGAAAAAACCCTCACACAAGATTTGTAACGGACTTAATTTTGCTTTCAGTATGTCAGCCTTTTTCATAGTGTATAGCAAGAACCACAGTTGAGAGAAGACTAAGTACAGCTACAAATACAGCTCACTAGAAACTTTCAGTGATTTATCCAATGAACTTCTAGTCTTCTAGTGTTTCAACTGTAGATGTTCCGGTAGGTCTATAACACACATCCTTCTTGCTTTGTTGGAATGGAGCTGAATCTCTTACTAAAACATTTGATAAACTAAGTATCTCCTAAATGCATTCTTCATCACTCTTTCCATCAAATTAACTCTGTTAGAGATAGCTAAATGTCTAACTTCCCTAGCTGTTGATCTGGGGTTATAATGGGCCTGGCAAGATTTTTAGTATATTTTTAATGGTTTGGGAGTTTGGGGTGGCAGATGGTTTTGGTTTTTTTTGACAGGCGCATTTAAGAGGTAAAATTGCAGTGTCTAGCATTCTCAATTAGACATACCTTAGCATTGCTAAAATTCAATTGCGTCTTATTCTGTGCACAGATGATTTACAGGATTTGAAAAAAAAAAAAAAAAAAACAAAAAACCCCAGAACTGTACATATTCAAATGAAATAGAGATGGCTTCTTTATTTTACTGTGTGATAGTTCATAATAATCAGTAACCCCTTGAAGTAGTGGCATTCACAGGTGTTTGCTTCCTCTAAGGACAGAGGTTTCTGTGCCTTTCAGTCACTACAGCTTGTTTTCATGTTTAATAGAAAACACCCTACAGAGAGGAAGGCTGAAGTGAGTTCTGTGAATGTTCTTTCTCCATGGAACAAACCAGAATTCTTTTTTTTTATTTATCTGTATGGGGGGGGAATATGTGAATGGCTCTCTTTTTTCCACCAGAAGGCCATGTGGTTGTAAAATGGTCCTGAAACTTTATGTCCAGAGAACTGTTGGCATCTGGAGTCTGTGAAGGGTGATTGGGGAAAGCCAGTGAAAATGAATCCTCACACTTTTCGGCAGAGATTAGATAGGATTGCAATCATTCTGACAGCTGTTTCTTGCCTTCTCTAAGTAAGGCAGAGCTGAATGGTCTAAGATGTTTGATTTGTTTGTTTACGTGTCCATTGCAATAGGAAAAATGTTTTTAACTTTTTTCTTTATGGTACCTGATAAGATCACAAGATGCAAATTTTTGTGATATTATAAACATTTATATATAAAAAAAAAACCATGGTTGGTAAAGGAGTGCATGTAATAGCTGGAGAGGTCTGTATATATCTGTTATGCTGTGGGATGATGGTATCAGAACTTACCCCATAATTGTAGATGAACCAGAAAATATTGTAGCACTGGAACTATAAGAATATCACTGGAGAGCTGTGATACTTACTGTGTGTCTGGGAATCCATATGTAGGCTGTTCTAAGCTTTGGCCAAAACGTTGTGCTTATTTGGAACAACTAATTTTAAGTATGAAACTTTCTAGCTGAGTTGTCCATGTGTTGTTTACTTGATAATAGTGAAAACTCTGAGCCTGACTTTTATTTCTTTTCTTGTGGGTTAAATAATAATGCTATGAAACTTCTCTGTCTGGGGAGATCACATCTACCTTAATCAAAAGGGCACCCTGAAAGCACACAAATAGAACTTTTCTACACATATTTGGACAAAGTGTCTTTTTTTGCTGCATATAGGTTAATTCGTTCTTGAAAATTTGTTCTATTTGCTAGCATAGGCTGCTTCCTGCAAAAATACATCTGAATGTAAGCTTAACTTAAAACTATTTTGAAATATGTTTATCCCTAATGAGCTTCTGCTTGATAAGTCCTACAGAAATAGGTTAAATATTTATGGTACTAAGAACAATACTTGATATTAAAATACTATTTTTTATAGTGTACCTTCATTTTTCCATTTTTCAAATGTGGGGACAAGGTTAAGGGGGGGAAAAACAGAAAGAGTGCAGTGCGTATACTCCAGAAGCATATTTTCATGGGGTTTTTCTCACTGTTATATGAATTGTAAGACTCAAAAAATCTCATCGCGTGCTAATTTCTCTTTTTAATGTTTCTAAATTGAGTCATATGGGTTTGCTTATGGTTTTAGAGCAAGCTGGTGTCACAACTGAGAACTGAACTCTTATTCCCTGAGTTTCAGGTCTGTTTCTTCCTTGAAATCTTAATTTAAATTATTTTTGTTATGCACTTTTGGGCAGAGAAATATGATATAAGCAAGAATCTCCAGAGCAAATACAGAAAATTGGTCTTACAATGGTTCTGGCTCCTGGAAGAGTTTCTATGGTGAGAGTGGCTCTGTCCTATTTCATCCTTTGCACAATACCCACCCACTGTATCACTGCATCACTGCAAATGCTTCAGCCTGTGTGCCAAATGAATTATTAAGAGTGAAATCTTGTCCCACTGATAGCAGACAAAACTCCCTCTGATTTTGGTGGACCAACATGTGTCACCCCATGACTTGTAAACATGCAGATGCAGTGCCAGTACCAAAAAGAGAGGGGACCTGGATGTAAAGATTTGTTTGCTTTACAAAATATCCCTGAAACCAGTTACTGTTGCTGCAGCTAAAGACACCTGGTTTTAACTTTTCAGCTTTCTTCTAACATATCAAAATCAAACACTGAATCTTGTGATCTCTGTATTACTAAAAGTCTTTAACAGTCCAAAATAAAAAGGAGATGTTTTGTAGGCATGGTTTATGATTTAGCCAAATAATACACAGACACAGTGGAACAGGTTTATTAGCAGTCTGTCTCACACTGCATGTTGCTTGGGTTAGGGGAGTTAACAGCAAAGATGGTGTAATCTTACAAACTGACTAGGGAAAATTACAGAATCCCTTCTGAATAAACAACATTAGAAAAGCATTTTTTTTTCATATACTCTTTTGTCCTTACTAAAAAGATTTAAGTTAATCAAAACCTTGGAGATTAAATAATTAAACCTGTAGATAGCCACAATTTTTTATTGTTAATTAGTCATAGAGAGGTGCCATTTTCATAGGATGCAGAGTCCCTAAATTTAGCTGTGGAATATTACATTGATCACACATAAAAAAACATCATTGATTCTCTAGGGAAGGGTTGGACGTCAGTGTGTGCGTTTTGGCTCAGACCACCTTTCACCTATTAAAGGGGGTTCCAGTAGAATTTTTATCCTTGCTGCACATAGCAACAAAATGTGATTTGCTATCCTTAACCCTTTGAACATTTTCAGCATCTTAGTAGGATGATTCACACTTACTCAGTTTCTTTCCTTTCGTTTCCTGTATTGTGTCTGAAATCTTCATACCAAAAGTGCTGCATTTTTATCCTCTGCTGCTCTGTCAATTTTTTAATGTATGGTGTACATGTTTAAATATTTAATATACACTGAAGCCATTACAGCATGGCTGTAAAAAAAACCCTGTAATACTACAACATCCTCCTATGACACTTCCTTCTTTCTTTAAATGACTTAGAGCTTTTGGAAATAAAACTCTAAAATTAAACCCTGACATAATACAAAATACTGTATTTTACTTCACTTGTTTAAGTTTAGCAAAGACAGTGAATTGAATTGAAACACTGTGGAGAATATTTTTTTATTGCTGTATAGATCTTTGCCATTATGCAGTATGATAATTCTCAGATCTTTTTTTCAGCAATCACTAATTAAGTGTAACAGGCATGCATCCAGACACTCCTGAATTTTAATCTTCTTGTTTCTTAATGAGTTGATCAAACATTACACAGAATGTAGAAAAAATAAGGGACTCATTTAAAATACAAATATATAATTTGTGTAATTGTCCAGCTAATAAATTATGTCCAAATATTATGATTGTTCTTGCAAACACTTAGGCATGTGTGCATGCAAATAGTGGAAATTATCCCCGTGTGTACATGCAATTAAATATTCTATACACATAATTGTCCATAATGATTTTCATAAGCATGCATGAAATTGCGTTTTCAGAATACTTTTGAATCTAGACACAAGTCCTGCTGAAAAAAGAACAGAAGGTAGTTATATTAAAAAACATTAATGGTATATAATCAAATTTGATAGAAGGAAAATTTAGATAAAACAACATCTAATACCCCTAACTGTCACCTGACTGTAGCACCAGCCTTTCCTAGGTCCTGAACTGATGGAAGAGCTTCTTTCCTCCCCACCCTCTCTTTTTGCTGATGGGAAATTCCTGGCAGCTGAAGTGTCTGATATTTTACCTGCTTTAAAATGTATTGCATGATTTTGCAGAGTCAAGGAGCTTCCAGTAGTTCAGATAAGCTTTCAGTAAGGACCTAAACATCCTGCTGCTTAGTTAAAGTGATGTTTTGATGTTCAATACCACTTAATTTTTCTTCATTCTTCCCCATCTTAAATAGCATCTACACTAACTTGGTATTTATTTGTTGAAAGAAAAATGAAAGTACAAAATTGTCAGTTGAGAGCAGCATTTATTTTTCCAGTTAGCAGTGGTATAAGCACAGTATTGTGTCTCTGAATGGTGAGGGCCAGCCAGAGTTCTGTCTCTGCTTTGTTCTGTACCATATGATTTAGTTGGGTTTAGTTGATAGTTTATTTTCCAAATCCTTGGGTTCATAAAGGCTGGAAAGTCCACAGAGACAGATTGCTCAGGCACTGAAGAGAGAGAGAGAGAGAGAATGTCTTGTGCTATTCAGCAGCAACCTCTCTGCCTGATTTTGAGAGAGAGACAGAAAGAATGAGCATATGCAAGAAACGCTAGTCATGGCGCTTAACATACAGTTGGCAGGCATTGAGCTGCTTCTGTGTTAGCAGGTGCAGGGTAACACAGCTGGTGCCTGGGACCTGACGTCCCCCTTATGTCCATGTTGGAGTGGTTTTTTCTTCAGCCCAGCTCTAGTCTAGTGCCGTGGGCTGCTGCTTGCCCCTCTGCAGCTGGAGTGTGGTGAGTGAGCTGCTGAAGTGTACCCTCCGGGCAGAATCCAGTTCATGGCCAGTGAGACCGCTCCACGCTGTGACCCACAGCACAGTAAACTTGAATGGTCAGAAAGCTGCATCAGAAAGATTTGTCTAACCTGTGCTGAAGCACTAATGGACCTTCACTCTCACTTTCTGTGTATCGGACACGATACGTGAACTTGAACACTGTGGAAAAAGCTTTTAGGAAAAGAATGTTTGAAACTGGATTAATCTTTGGCTCTTACCTGTAGCTATGAAAGTAAAATAGCACAGGAGAATCTCCATGCCGAGATACTGCCCTTTCCACTTTACAAATTCCCCTCCACGGAACAGTCATGGAGGTATTTATCTACTTACTATAAAATACTTTACAGTGCTGGCTACATGTATATTCTGAAACTTTGACATTAGGAGTTATTTTCAGATATTGTGGACCATCTCCTGAATCAATTCAACTTTTAAAATGATACAAAATAGATGTAAGTGATGTGATTAAGTGACAATTTAGTTTAACAGATTAATTAAAAATATATATAACATAAATTTTAAATAGGACCATTATTTTCTTTTGCAACTGGAGTATCCCAAGAACAAAAACGTCCAGTAAAGACTGTTTGCTGAGAAAATGAAGAGTTTGAGAAATTAAAAAGATGGATCAGGCAAAAATAAAAATACTTCATTTTGACTGCTGCCTCACACGTAGCAATGAAATGGGTATCTCTGGAGACTGACAACTCTTCCCCTCCTGCTCCTGTACCCCACTAAAGTCTCCTAATGTATGCCAATGCTTGCGCAATTTCCATAGACTTCCCAATTTTCTTCACTGTTTTTTTGTGCTTTGAGCAAGGTAAAGGTTGTAAGAGCTTTTAGAAATTACAAATGCTGTAGCTAAAAGTTGTAGCCACTGTGAAAGGTTCCATGCTCCTACTTTTTTCTTCTCTCCCTGGGAATGCTTCTTTACATAACTGCACAGTTTCGTAGTAAGAGTCAGAAAGGGTACTCCGATCCAGCCTGTCACTGTCTGATCAGAATATTTTCCTGGGAATTTGGACCGATGAATTTGAACTCCCTTAAATTAAAGAAGGGGATAAGCTGATCAGTAATAAAAACGTGAGTCAAGTTTTAGATTCAAAGCTCTTCCCTCAATTGTTGGTAGTATTTTTATGTGAACTAGAAAGCAGCTGTTAGAAGTGAAATTCAGAAAGGCAGACTAAATATTTACTTCATAGAGTTGTTTTTATCTGGAGGATGGGTATGCATCCATTACATATGGCTGCAAAGGCTAAACTGTCCATTTTAAACCTCTCCATCTGCAGTATGTCAAAAACAGTAACGTCCTGTACATGCTTAAATTTTTGGCAGGAAAGTAACACCTTAATTTCTTTTACAGTAAATATATAGATGTATTACTTAGTGACATGTAGAGCAGATGTTTCTAAAACTGCAAAGAAATTCCAGTCTGTTCATGTTGATGTAGTAGCTTTAGTCTTCCAAAACAGAACTAGTTAGGCAATGCAGTCATGGTGGAAGTATGAATATTTGAAGAGTCTGTGTACAAAGCCAACACCTTATATCAATGGGTATGGCCATGACATCTACAAATAAAAGGAGAGTACCTTTCGAATTCACCTATAGAAACAATAAACCATTCCTTTTAAAAGTTTTCAAAGTGAGGGACCATTCTTGTATTCAGAGTTCCAGCATAACAGGCTTGACTCATCGACAGATGACACATCAAGCACAGGGAATTTGAAAAAGCACTGCTTAACCTCACTAAAAATCATGCTTTTGAGAACAGGAAAGAAGGAAAATTGCTTTCTGATCCTTGACTCCACTATGTTCAAAAAGGGTAATGAATGTTCTGATAAAACATACTTCATTGGACAAATAAATCTGGTTCAAACTGACAGTGTTATGTAAAGGGATGTCCAAGTCTGTTTAAAACTCATTTTGAAGCAGAATAAAAACATACAAAACAAAAGTCCAGCAGGAAGCAAGAAATTAAATTTCCTTGCGCATTGGTAGTTCTTGCTGTTGTTGTTTCTCTTGTAAAAAGTTTGTCTTTTTTTAAAAAAAAAATTCCACACGCCTGACACAACTGGGCAACTGTTTTAGCAATTTCTTATAATATGAATTGTTTTAATTGCAAGAAATGGAATATAATTGCTCTCCCCCCCCCCCCCCCCCCCCCCCCAGTGTTTTGTATCCATTAGTAAGTTTAGAGAGATGTTTGTAAACTTTCAGTGGCATCAGAGGCTGCTGAATACTAAATCCTGCAGGAGCTACTAGTCTGCTTCCAGTGTAGTTGCTGTCAGCCTGGGTAAATGGCCTGGAAGTAGATTGCTACAGATATTTTTTATTTCCCTCTCCCCACTAGGTTATTCTACTATGTGATTAAAGGATTTCATATGAGTTGTAGGAATGGCAGCGGGTTCTTAGCTTTGGAATAGTTCCTTCAGGAAAATGAATTTATCACTGAGAGTACTGTTCTGAGACCTCAGCGAAAATTGAATTAGTGCTTACCTCAGATACTTTGAAATTTGGAGGCTTGATTTTTATACCCTTCCTTATTTTCTATATTTTTATTCTGTTGGGTTAGTCTCTGTTAAGTCAGGCAGGTTACTAGGAGCAGTTTATTACATAGTTCAAGTAATAAAATTCTGTGTGTCCTTAAGTAATTGAGACTTTTAAATCAGAGTTAATGATATTATCTTTTCTAGAATATATGCAACTGTCTGGTTTTGCCTGATGGTGGTGCTTCGACCCTGACCGAATGCCAGGTACCCACCAAAGCTGGTCTATCGCTCCCCTCTCAATCAGACAGGGGAGAGAAAATATAGTGAAAGGCTGGTGGGTCGAGATGGACAGGGTGATCACTCGCCTTTACTGTCACAGGCAAACCAGACTCAACCTGGGGAAATTAGTTTATTACCATTCAGATCAGAAAAAAAACCCCACTTTCTCCCAACCCCTCCCTTCGGCTGCGGTCAGTCCATCCCACCCCACGGTGTCTCCGCCGCTCCTTCCTCCTCACGCCCTGCCCCTGCTCCAGCCTGGGGTCCCTCCCACGGGAGACAATCCTCTACACACTCCTCCGGCGTGAGCCCTTCCCCCGGCCGCAGCCCCTCACCCCCTGCCCCGGCGTGGGTCCCCCCCGGTGGGTGCCGTCCTTCAGGCCCAGCCTGCTCCGGCGTGGGCCCCCCCGGGTCACGCGTCCTGCCAGCGACCCTGCCCCAGCCTGGGCTGCCCAGGGGGTCACAGCCCCGTCGGGCACCCCCTGCCCCGGCGTGGGGCTCTGCCCCCCCGATACCCTCCGTGGGCTGGGGGCACACGTTTGTTATCCTTAGTCTGGTGAAACTAATTTCTCATAATGCAACTAATATAAAAGTTTAACCAGGAACAATTGATGTATAAAACATAGTCACATATAAAACATTCATTGTGATGGTAGAAATGTTTTAAAAATAAAGTACCTAGGATAAGATATTTTTCTTTAAACCTCACAGGTCAGTCTTTTCTTGAGTTTGTTTTGCTACATTCAAAAAGTGTTGAATCTGACCTAAAATGAGTGTATCTGCTAGTGCTGCTCTTGTTTCTCAGGAAGGGATTCCTTGGTCATGCAGTCAGTTCTGAATTAAAATTCCAGATGTTCTTCATTTCTGTTTTTTAGATTAATGGGCATGTGATAAAATCTGTGTTATTCCATGGTTCAAAACAGCAAAGGAGATACAGAATATTTTTTTTTTTTGTCCAAATAATCTGTATTGTACATGTAGTAACGTAGGTAATAAATCCTGCATCCAGGATTAGGTGTTCCCAGGAAAATGTCCTTTCTTAATTCTCTAGTCATGTCCCTGTTACATCCTATAGTAAAATTAAGTGTCTTATGGAGGCAACTTTTTTTTTTTTTTACCTCACTTTTTTCATACCTTTTGCCTGTTCTGCATGGGTAGAATAATGTTTAGCTGCTGATACCAACAACAACTTATTTACCTCTCCACCCTCTCTTCCTGCTGGCAGCTCAGTAACCAAAAACTGAGTGCTGCTCTCTCCAGCACTCTGCTGCTCATCACCTCCAAGCCCACTTTTATCTTTTACAGGATAAAATATGGGAATGTTTGTGATGTGAATTCATTTCATAAAGCGATATAGGTATGTATGATGTAAACAGTGTTAATCTATAACTAAAATAGAAGACAGACAGCTTAAATGTTTTAATTTGACACATTTGTAGGAAAATCATTAGCTAGTTAAAATATAATTAATTACATAGGATTTTAAGCCTCATCTCCTGCTTCTGATGTAAATATGCTGTAAGAATTGGCCATTTTCCTGGTTATGCTACCTTGAATATTAGCATCACGTTGTGAAGGATGTTGTAGACTTTTGGTGAAAATTTGCAGATCAGTTCAGGGAAGAGGATTGTACATCTGCTTTCTTTAAGTACGATTCTGACCACATCTACAATACTTTTCACTGGACTACACCAGTGCAATAGGTGAAGAACTGTTCAAAACCCCCAAACAGACAGACTTCAGAATAAGAACAAATGACAAAACCACACCCCTCTGGGGCCCAGATGCTACAGTCAGCCATTCACAGGTGGACAACCCCAAGAATGAGTGTCTAGCGTACTAAATAGTGCAACAGGGTATTTTGCATCTCATTTAGATCTTTAAATTAATTAGAAGATAAGAGATATATCAGATAGTTATTACTGGCTTGATTCAGTTGCTTAAAAATAACACTCTCTTGCCATTTGAGATACAGTGGTGTATCTGAGCCAGCTGCATGGGGCTTGCAGGTTATGATCTATGGAAACCCATAATATTCTGGATTAGCAGCTAGAGGCCAGCATGAATCTCACAGGCTTTGTCAAAAGGCACTAGGTATCTGCTAAATACACTGAAGTTTACATTTTCAAGGTTTTAATGTGTCTCAAATGCCTTTAGAAATCAAAGGGACAATAAGCTTCAGGATTATGTCTTTGAGTACTTTATATAAACCCCTAAAATGTGTCAGTCTGCATAGCAGGAATTGTGCATATCAAATTTTCCTAAGCTTAAGTTGTTGCAATTGGATAATGTATCTGTTATTAATGATGTATCTGACACAGTTAGCTCCTTCTTGTTTTAAGTGATGTATGAATAGAATCAATACAAGAAAGGAAAAAAATCCATATTTTGCAGAAGATTTCATTCTGATAGTTTTTCATTCCCCCCCCCCCAAAAAAAAAAAAAAAGAAAAAGAAAAAAAGAGACTAATTATATGAAGTGGTGAAAGATATAAATATTGATGAAAAAATTAGGTTTTGAAATGCGTATCTATTTGTGTAAATAGAATGCAGATTTTTATATAAAAACAAAATAAAGCATGTGTATAGGAAAAATGCATAGGAATATCTAGGAAGCCATTCACAGAAATGCAAGGCAGGCAAGCCATTCTGAGAGGCAAGCCTGTTGTAACCAAGAAATATGTTCATAGCATATAAGCTTCTTGTGAAGAAAAATGTTTACTTTTTCCTGGTGGAAAAATAAGGTTTTACTAACCAGATATTGCTTGTTTTAAGAATAGCATGAGTTTCAACTCCTTAATTTTTCAGCAAATGATCTAAATGCAGCATACAAGACCATCCATTTGGGAGATCTCCTTGACTTAGTGAAGCCTGACAACATGAAAAAAGGCTTGGAAGTGTTTGCGTTTTCTTCACACTTGCTGAGCAAACTGACAAAACATTAAGCATCACAAGCGTTAACACTATTTGTTTACAATGAAATACTAGGGTTTGCTGCAAAAGTAGAAAATAGCAGTAGTGAAATATCACATGGTGCAGGTAAAGAAACTCTTGGGAGACTTACAAGAAAGCTAACAAGATGAGAATCAGCAGAGGAAAGATTTGTCAGCCAGCTACTTACTTTTAAATTTGTGACGTGCATTTTATATCTCTCTTTCCCTTTTGTAGAAGTGGGGACTTGTGCGTGTCTGCTGCAATCTATGTTGTTGTCCAAAACATCATTATATATAAGTAAAATAGTTTAATATAAAAATCAAGACAATTGCTTCCAACTGTCGGGTGATATTTCTAATACTACCTTCATCCACATTTATAGAAACAAAATAGAAAACCAAAAGTGCCTAATTTCTGTAGAAGTAAGGAAGAACAAGCTTTCTTATACTCTTAGCACTTTGTATAAGAAAAGATGGTTCAAAGCAAATGAATTTTTATATATATAAAATGCTAAGCCTACTTCCCTTTAATATGTTAGCCACTACCTGTAAAACCTGAGTTTCTGATAATTTCTTTAATATTTTTATTTCTCAGCAGCTCTCAACCATTTATTGTCTCCTCCCTTGTAAAGCACAGAAGCATTTAAACTGGTATGAAGTTAGTTCAGAGTTATTTGATATTTATGGTCAAGCGGGGAATTTATCTGGAGAAGGAAGGTTCTCTTGGAATCCTTCCTTTCAAAACCTGAAGCCTCTCAACCTTTGGCACTACAGATACATAATCTTGTTCAGGACTTATGAGATTTTCAGTGGAAAGATAAAATTGCACAGATGTACAGTTGAAAATTATGCCTTGTTTAATTAATGTGCCTGGAGATTGATTTTTGGGTACTGACATTTGAAAATCTTAGCCTTTGCCTAGAAATTATTCTGTGATAAATCTGTTCAACTAACAAAATACTCTGTCCAAATATCTGTCATAGTTAACAGAACCAACATTGATGCGTGTCTTATATTCAAATTGTTTCTTATATTTTGTGAATTTCTTTTGTGGTTTGATTTTCTTTGCCAGTAATCAGTGTGGGTAGGGGATCTGTACAAGAGCTTTTTTTCCCCCAGTACTTCTGAGCAAATGAGTGAACAAGAGTTCTAAGAGTTCCAAGCACTTTTGCAGATGCAAGAAATTTCTTGGATAAGACAAAAGCTTTGTGAATATGTTAGAGTGGAACTTACAACTTTTTCTTCTCAATAAATTTAGTAGCAATGAAAACTTTGAGCTATATTGGAATTGAAAAATACTGAAAATACAAAAAATGTTCAGAAGTTGTATTTCAATTTTTCAAATGGAAATTCAAAACTTTTGAGGTATTTTGATTTAATTTTATTTCTAATTTTTTCTCTTCCTATTTTTTAGGGGAGAGGGTTGTAAGGCTGGAAAAGCATATGTGAGAGGTGTGAATAGAAACAGTAAACAGAATGATCGGTTGTTTAATTTTTCTATGATTTTCATTAAATGAACTGTTATTGAAACTATTTGTAAGAATCTGCAACTTAAAACCATATTTTCTGATATTGAAATACTTGAAGTATTTCACTTCAGTACATGTATTGTGTCAGTGCTGGAAAACAGTATCCTACTCATGTTTTTATGTAGTCGAACGTGAAGAAGGCCATGTATGCCCTAGGAGGGCAAGAGACAACAGATATAAATTGAAACATGAGAGGTACCAACTCTGATGGAAGGAAAGCCTTTTTCACCTGAGGGCATTGGAATAGCAAAACAGGTTGTCTGGAGGAATTGTATATTCTCTATCTTTAGAGATTTTTCAAAACTTGACTGGTTTAAGTGTGGCACAGCTGTGTCTAATTATATTGCTGACCCTGTTCTGAGCAGAAGTTTGGACTAGATGAACTGTCAACATCCTTTCCAAGCAGGGTTATTGCATGTCTTTAAGATCCTGTCTTCAAGCTTTTGTTGTCTGAATATCCACAATACTTTTAAGACTTTTTTTTTTTTTTTCCCTCTCAAATTATCAAGAAACACACCACTTACAGTGTGTATGCACAAGAATTGAAAACTGAATGGAAATGTCTGCCACCGAAGAAAGGAGAATTTTATATAGGTCTTAGAACACAGGCTGTAATGTGTTTCAGCAATGAACTGAGTACCTGAACCTACGTTCTGGGAGCATGATGATCAGTGGTCATGGCACTGTTGCCACTTGCCTACATCATACAGGGACAGTAAATATTTAGAAAGGAAGACTTTGGCTAAAGGATGGTCATCACTGGTTCCATCTATGGTCAAAAGAATGAGCTCTGCCTTGTGGCAGAGACCAGTAGATGGAGACTACTGAAGCTAGATATGTTAAGCTCAAGCTAGTCTTTATGATTATGTCTCAAGTCTCAAAGTCTGAATTTCTTGATACTTTGACACCTTCCTCTTGGGCACTTGTCGTTTATATCATTCTTTGTTTTCTTTACAGACCGAGCTCTAAGTGGAATTACACTAAATGCAGGTAAAGATACAATTGCACACATATAAATAGTTTGCAGTTAAGTGACAAGTCTGGATTGACCCTTCATGAATATTTAATGGAGATAAAACGTGACAGATTAATGCAACTCAGGCCTGAGTTGCAAAAATGATTTTGTAACTCTCCATGAAAAAATTATTGATTTTTGTCTGTATATTAGAGTGACTTCTGTTAAAGGTATGTTTTTCAAGAAATCCAAGAAGAAAAAACTTCCAGAAGCAAAATATATTAAGATGATACGTCGCTGAAAACAATTCTGTTTTCAGAGATAAAGTAATAATTTTGGCTGTCACAACTATGAAACGTCTCTGTGGCTGTGTAGGTACAAAACTTAAGGTCAGCAAAGAAAGTCTATGCTTTTCTGATACAACCTTATATTTGTGGTGTTCTGTAAATAGAACTGCAAAAGATACATTCAAGGCAGTAGTTGATTTTATATATGCCTACATTTTTAACCTATTTCTTCTGTGAACTTTTGCAGAGTTCTTGCAATTATTTTCTTTTAAATGACAAGGGGTTCCCATATTTAATTTCCTCTTGTCTACAGATCAATAATTTCATACTCTTTTTGACATTGGGTAGGGTAGATTTTTTTTTTTATGCCTCCCACACCCTTAATTTTAAATCACTTTCATTGTGAGAAAAGAAAATTTAAAAGCATAAACCAATGCATTTTAAACATAAATGTATGAAAAATATTAAATGGTTAAGCACCTGTTCTGGTCATGTATAGAAGCACTCATAATAAAGATGAAATTGAACTCTTCTTTTTTTTTTTTTTTTTTTTTTTTTCCCTCCTCCATATTGCAAAGTTCAAATCTGTATCCCAAAACAAAAGTATGCCACCTGTGCTTGCACATGTTTCTATTGCACTACGCACTTTTAAAAATTAAGAAAATTTAATTATGCAGGTATTTGTTATGGAAATGCAGATTTGAGTCTTTTCTTTTGGGGCTCTACATCCTCTGGGAAATATCCTTTCCATTTGGTGATAGATGGGACAATTGTTGTCTTATATTAAGAAAAATAAAATTTAGCCAAGTTACTAAAAGTATCTGAACCTAAAGTAAGGCCTAGAAATAATGCAGAAAGGCCTCCTTCCATTTTAAGTCCATAGCAATTTACCAAACTGAGGTGGAGAAAAATATTTACCTGGGGGGTGAGGAACGGGTTGGGGCTTAAATGTTCCCTTCAAATATATTGAACTGTTTATTTGGATATTTTATCAATGCTAAAAGAAACTTTCTCTCTTCCCCCCCTCCCCCACAGCTTTTCAGTTACATCTATCTTTTAAGCCCTGTTATGTTTATGAGTTAGTATTTGGTTAGGTTTGCACTAATTTTAGTAGCTTCATCCCAGTAATTCCACTGTAAGGGCATAAACTGGACTTTACAGATGGGAGACAGTTCTCCTTTATCCCTCTCCCAGTATCACAAAAAAAAAAAAAAAAAAAAAATTGAGTTCACATCATCAGAGTTGTACAATGCCACTTTTCCTCTTACCCTTTCAATACTTGACAGTACTTATCACTCTTTGCTTTGAGACTGTTTCTCATCTCCCTGTATGAACAAGGCAGTTGTTCTTTTCACCATCTGATTCATGAGCTTTTATGATCAAAGGATGACTGCTGTTGGGAAAGCAGGGATGCATTTCTGTGATGAGCACTTCTGGTGAATTGGGTAAGCCGAAAGAACTGTACATGAAGTGTGTTGATCCTATCTCAGCTTCAGTGTTTTCCCCTAATAGATTTATTTATGGCCAGAAGACTTGTACTTGTTGACCAGGCAGTAAGCTGAATGGAACTGCAGAGGAAATATTGGGAAAGTGCAGACAAAACAATTACTTTTTTTCATGTATAGAGCATCATAAAGGTTTATTTCTTAGCCTTCTATTTCTATCATTTGTCAAAAGATTCGTTTTTAGCTGTCTCTGGCAACATTTGGTTTTGATACGTTTGGATGTGCTTCACATGCTTTGCTTAGTTCCTTATCATTTTAATGTTTTCAAAATAAACTTAGATGAAATTGTAGAGAATAAATTGCTTGAATTCATGCTGTGCAGATAGCAGTATTATATACCTTGTGTAAGAAATTTTTGGCATTGTGATCTCATATTTGATATTTTCAGAGGTAGAAGTAATCTTCATCCTATCCTTGGACACAGAGGATCCCAAAAATAGAACCTGGATTCCATAACTCAAGGAACCATTGATCTTCACTGTTCTGTCCTTTCCTGATGGGAGGAGACTATAGCTAAAAGGAAGTTTCGCTGTCTATTCATCCTTCACACTTCCATCTCCTAAATGAGTGGAAATAATGAAAACCTACAACCTATTGTCAGTCTGGAACTGGATAAGTTAATTCTTTCCTGTATCACACCTGTCACAGCTTGACTTTTATTTAAATCTAAGCTTTGATGCCATATGTGTGTTGTAATGAAATATCTTTGTGTTGTACACCACCTTCTCACCTAAACAAAGGTAACCTGCATAAGATGCACGAAGGGAAGGAAGTGTGAAGCCAAGGCCAGAACTGAAACACAGTATGATGAAAGATCTGGGCCATCAAATCCAAATCCTTATTATTGTAGATGCTTACAACAGCTCGTTCCATTAAGTTAATGGAGCCCCATCTTAAAATCAGTATTTTTGCTCCCACTGTGGACCTTTTCCAGATCCTCACTCCTTTGACGCATAGGAGGCTTCTTTCAAACTTATTTATGGACAGCTCATACTTACTTGTTCTGTGGACACATTGACCTTTCACACAGCCTTTTCCTGACTGCTTTCTATTCTGTGGTGAGTTTCTAGGGAAAAAAAAAAATATCTCCTCCCTTTGATTCTCCCTCTTCCCAATGTTTTCATTCTTTTGAGAAAACTAAGTCAAGATCATTTTGGTCTCATCTTTCTCTAATTATTTTATCAATTATGTTTCTTTGCTCCAGTAAAGTTCTTATTAATGATGGAGAATTGCAGGGAGTATTCTAGGTGAGACTTTATCTTTTGAGAATCTCATGCTTAAAATTCAGCCTGTGCCAATATGATATGGAATTGATTCCTTCTTATTTTCAGAGAGACTAAACGAAATGTTAGTAGATATTCAGCAAATAAAAGGTCTGCTTTTGTAAATACTGACACTTAAGTTGGCATACATAATGATATCCTTTGCTGTCAGTCAAAATGATTTCCACTCCCTAAAACAAAGCATATTTTTAAGTCTTTGCTTGGGGGTGAATGTCTTGATCCCGGTACTTGGTCATCTTCAGCAGGCTGTGTATATAAACACTTATTAATGCTTTCTAGTCCAAAATTATGGACCTGATTCTCCCTACAAACCATGTTTAAAACCATGCATAAAATGCTTCCAATTCTGTTTTGAAATAGTTCAAGAGAAGAGTCAGTCCACTTGTATCAGCTGATACCAGAATTTGAATGGCATGTAAGTGTTGATTTGAATAGCAATTTTTGGTTTTCCACTAATTATTTTATGGATGTAATCTAGCTTCAAAATACCTTCATAGGCCATGTCTCTATTGCTTATTGTTTTGCTTTTCTCAAAGATATTGTCTGTTGGTTAGCATGCATCTCAAGAAGGGTTTTATAAAGGAAAACAGAATCTTATACTAGGAAGATGGATGATGGAGTTTTTCAGTATAATATCTGTATATAAATAAAACTCTGTAACCATAATCCTGTGTAATTGTTAAAGCAGAATGGCATGAAAGAGGATGGTGAATCTGATCTACAAAAAGTTTAGAAGGAGTTTGCTCCTATATATGACTATATATGACATATAAAAGGGCAAAATTTGATGGTTTAAGAGTGGGCATCACAACCTGTATAAAAAGGTTTTGATTCCTGGCTCTAAATATTACTCTTCCTCCTTTCTAAATACCAATGCCAGGAGAACACCAAAACAGACCGTAAAGTGGAATGGTAAAAAGGAGGTGTTGGACTAACAGAGAATAGCTTTATCAAATGTAAAGTTAAAAAAAATGTGAAGGGAACAATGCCAGTCACACATCAGGATTTAAGCTAGCCTTTTACCTTTCCTGAGGCAAATCTGATGCAAAACAGTTTGGAAGCTAATGTTGCTGTTGAGACTGCGGAAATGATTTAACAGTCAAATAACTCAAGTCCTTGGAAACTCAAATGCTGTCTCTTTACCTAATTTGCCATTTGGAAATGGCAGTACACAGTATCTCGTACAAAACTACATTGGAAAAATATTTTATTTGTGAATTTTACCTGCTCTGTCTAGACATGCTGAGTATGTTTCCTTTTCCCTGAGATATTTTTGACTGCTAGTGTTGTAATGCAAACAATCGGTAATACTTAAATACCTCCATGAACCAAGGGCAGTAGTTGCATTATAGCTGATGCTCATCAAAAACAGAAAAAAGGTCTGACTGAAGTTCATGCACCTGTCATCTACTGAGTCTTACTAGCTATGGGAAAATGTATTTATCTGGAATGAAATTTAAGGCCTCTTAATGCCTTATTTATCATTTCCCTGAACAGCGTGACTGACTTAGGGCATTGTTAAGCCTTTGATTTTTTTTTAGGATCAACAGTTCTTCCAATGGCTTCCTTACAACCTTACAACCTTACAACAAAGTCAAACACAGCTTAGTTTAGTAACTCGCTTTCCACAAATATAGGTTTTTTGTCTTATGTCTTATGCCAAAGAAGTAATTTTCATATCTATCTAGTTATAATTACTGACAAACTAGTCTTTTATTGCAGTGTAGGTTTAATACATTAAATAATTTTCTTCTAATTAATTTGTAATACTCAATTGCTTTTTAGATGTTGCCATCAATGCTTGAAAGGAGTAGCTGGGGACATGTCATTTTCCGTCGTAAAATTCTGTTTTAGTGGCTTAATGTACCACCCTGTTCATCTTCAAACTTCTTATCATAGTGCCTTCCATGCCGTCCCATGCTAAAAGTAATTTTTTTAAAATTATAATATGAATTTTATCTATTAGGCAAAACACTCTACGTGATGTCTATGTAATGAGCTGAAGTAGCATGAGAAAACTGGAAAGCTGCACTGTATTTCCTGACTGTGTGGTCTGTTTCTGTTTTTTACTTTTCCTGGTTGGTATTAGGACTAGTTCCTTATAAAATTTTAGAACTATATTAGAATAATTTGTTCTTGTTCAATAGATGTATATTAGACTTACAAGAGAGATATCAGCACCCGAAGAATAGGTGTAACACAGTTACTTCATTCTATCATAATGGGAAGTAAATTTACTGGTCAAACTGACTTAGCATCCTTGCTACAAAAGGATTCATCGTTCAGGTATATAGCAGTGTGCCTGAAACATTGTGAAAGAAATTAAGCAACTGTTGGTCAGAAAGGAGATCAGAGGGAAGATACTCTAAGGATATGTCCTTCTGAGTCTGGAGCTAAAGGTTTTGTTGTTACAACTTTCTACAGGCAAGCACGCTGCTGTTCGTAGTGTGCATTGCACTCAGCAGGAAAAGGTTTGGTCCTACCCTCCTGAAATCTGTGTCCTGAGGCAGCCTTATTAGCACTCTTTTCAACTGATCTCTTTTAGATCTCTTGTTAGAGGATATTTAACAAATTGTAAGATTAATATTTCATGTCTAAACTAGTAACCAACAATTTTTTTTTTAAAAGGAGTAAATTAGCTGGCCAGTGAAAAAGTCCTATTAGCCCAAAGGAGCACAGTCTGACACTTTGGTTCTTTAAACAGAGAAGCAAAAGCTCTATGACAGAAAAGCATGAGGTTCCTTTCTTAGGGAACAGAAGAACAAAATATACCAGACCTCACTTGTTTCCTTTATTTGAATACTAATCTTTCTCTAATATCCAGAAGTCCACATCTAGAATGTTAATATTCTGTTTGGGAATGGTTATTCTGGTACATGCATGATATTACATTGTTTTGAAGACATTCATTTTGCAGGAATTAACTGTGAAAATGTTGATGCTTTGCAAGATGTATACTGGGTAAATTATTATTTGACTTCTACTGAAGTGAAGGCTCAGCAAAAAGTTTAAGAAATGTTTCTGTCAGTGATGTTCAGACATCAGACTTCTGATGTCTTCTCACTGTCCTGTCTGTTACCCATAAAATGGGATTTAGTTGTTGAACATTGTAGCAAGACACAGAACGGCTTATTGGGCTGGATCCGACCACCTGAAAAAAGTAATTTTATTACTGCTGAAGCTGTACCTGTCTTCAAGAGAGGGGTTTGGGGGGGGGCATAGCCTAGGATAAGACAAGATTCTTGACTTTTAGACCCTGTTGAGTTGTAGAAATTAAAACAAATACCAGGGCCTGCCTTCCTTTAAGTGTTTGTGTGATGTTTTCTTTGTCAACTTAGAAGAAAAAAGCTCATCTTCCTCATTCCTTTTATGATTTGTTTTTGCTTATTAGAATAAATTAATATGTAAATGAGTATTTTTCAATTTCACCTATGTTCTTGTGTCAAAGGTGAGATGTACTGAGGGATTTTATTTAATTTTCTTCTGTAGTTTATATCTTCATAAATTCTCACCTATATTGCTATCTCCTTAAAATCTCTCTTAAGATAGTCTAATTTATTAGTGATGCTTTCAAATGTTATTTGATCTCTTGCTAGAAGACTATTAGAAAATTTTAAGAATAATTTTTCACATCTAAAATTTATTACCCTTGGTCAGAGCCTTCTATCTGCTGCTCCTCTGTCAGGAATAATAACTTCTTTTCCCAGCAAAACTTCGTAGAAACCCGGCTTTGCTGGAATTTGTTATTCCTTCTTGAAAAGCCTGTTCTGCTAACCTCCTTTACCAAGGTAATCGAGATGGAAATGCTGGTTCTAGTCCAGTTGAGTCTTCAGTAGAAGCCTTCTGTTGGATGTAAGAGAGATCAGAATGTTGTCAGAGTATTCAATCCTATGAAACTCTAAAGACCGTATTAGTTTTTATGATAGAATGTTTTAGCCACAACGTATCAAGATTTATATTAAATAATTTGTTCCAGTTTCAATTTAATTCAATTAGTTTTATTGTTGTGAGCCATTAAGAGGGTTTTAACTTCAGTCTAACCTGTGCTCAGCAACTAAATTAATTCTAAGATTAATACATGTTAAAAGTATTAATTAATAAAATATTGTTACTAATTAATTGATTCCTTCATAAGGCAAAGTATTAAATGCTACTATCCATAGTAGAATATTCAGGAAAAAGTCTGAAATATTGGTGGTATGTGTTACTTTTAGAGTTTATTTTTCTTTCTTTTTTCTAGCATGTCTAATTTGTGCTTACTAGTATTCCATTTCGGAGACCTCAATTTACATTGATTATACTAGTCTGCTTCTTCTGTGTCACAGCTATACTGTATGCAGGCATGTTATTTTTGCAACGTTTTGTCCTTAAATCAAATCTGGTGCCTGTTCCCTTTATGACCCCTTTTTGAGATCTTTTTTCAGCAGCAGCAGTCATTCTGCATTCTGTAGTACTTGTGCTGATATTTAGTAAAGAAATGTGGGCAAAATATCCTCTGAATGCATAGAGGTGCCTTTCTTCAAAGTATATCCTGGTAATTTAAAAAAATCTGGCTAGGTTCTCTAACTTAATCTAACCAGTTTCTCTGACTGAGATCTAAATGTGGTCCATTTATTTACATGTAAATATATTTTAATTTAATGTAAAAGAATACCTTTTATTCGTATCTGTTTGGCTGTTTCATTTTTTGTTTGTGGTGTGGTTTTTTCTTTTTTTCTTTTTTTTTTTCTTTTTTTTTTTTTTTGGGTGGGGGGGTGGTAGTGGTTCTTATTCCATGTAATTAAAAATTTATATTTCATCATTTTCAACAGCATTCAATGCAATCTTACTGCTGTAAGAACAATACTGTACTCCTTCAAAACTGTGATGCATATAAAGCAGCTTTATTTCCTTCATTGGAATTAATTAAGTTCATTTTACATGTGTTCAAGGGCTTTGTGAGCGTAGGTCACAAATCATACTGGCATTGTAGACCTTGAATAAGGTTTATCTTTTGTTCCAGTCTTGTTTTCCTGTCTTCTGAAGTCTACTGTGAGAGCTGGCAGTGATTTCTGATGAGAAAGTTAAGGAAGTAGGTGTACATCCCCTATCATGACGGCAGTTGTTAAGAACAGATTATAGTGATTATTCAGGATTATACACTAAAGTGGTAATGTGAATAGAATTTCGTATCACGTCTGACATTTACAAAGTGGTGGAAATCATGAAGAAGTACGTGCAGATCACAAACCCCACCATTTACTATACATGCATTATAATACTTCGTACTGCCCATGGAACCAACAGTGTCATCTATAGTTGAGCTTTACCGACATTTCCATTTACCAGGTCCTTTTCGTTTGCTTTATTGTAGCTCAGTCCTAGAGCTGATATTTTCAACTTGAGATGCATTGCCTGAAGCTGACATTTTTGGGGACTTTAAGATGAAATATTTCAGCTATACCCGAGAGCAATACTGGTATAAAACTGACTATTTTTTCTTAAAATAAAATGAAGTTCTTCTGGCCATTTTATTGGCATCAGCTCCATACTTAGGAACAAAGATTAAAAAGTAATTAAAAGCCTCTGAAAACTCTGTTCGGCATCCTTTGACATGGGTTTTTGAAAGCAATTTTCATGAATGAGTCTGCATGACACTGAAGTGCTACAGTAATATCCAGTATGTATAATATTCAGTATGATATTCAGTAAAAAAGCAGCAGATGAGTACTTTTCTCTGAAATGACAGTAACCGATCCTTACTTCATTAAGGCTTAACAGTTCATCCATGCTATTTGGGGTCAGAAAGACATCGTTTTAATACAGATGGTGCCATTACACACTAGCAAGCTGTGAGCAAGTGACTTCCACAACAAAAATCTGTAAATCAGAGAATCATAATGTTTAGTACTTACAGAACTTCATATAATAATTGTCTTGGTGAAACAGTAAATGTGAGTTAGCATTTTCTGCCTTTACATCATGTTAAGTCATATGGAGTATAAATACATTTTTTGTATGTTTAAGGATTTTGCACCATTCCTTTGCATAAATACCACACTACTTTCTATGAGTAGTTTTCCAACTTTTAATGCAGTTCTTCAAATATAATAACTATCATACATAGAAGTTTGTCTTCAGCTAAGACACGTATTTCCTTGCCATAGAAAGAACTCTGGTTGGTTTTCTTCTCATTTTTTTGTAAGTGAAGTATGTCATTGAGGTCTATCCAAGAGAAAAGCACAACTGTTGCCCCAGAATTAGAGAGGTCTATTCAGCAGTTTTTACATCTTTGAAAATAACACAACCTGGTCTAGACAGCTTAGGAGATGGTTAAGATATAGAAAGAAAACCCACTGTAAAGTACCTTAACAGATACTTCCAATAAACATAGAAGAAATCATGATATAGTTCTTGGCATAAATAAGGTACAGTGAGAATTTTACTGAGAAATAGAAGACTGTGTTTTGTTTTCCATAACCTAATTTTTCAGACTTAATTTTTGTGACTTTTTTGCAACGGCAAGTAGACAAAGCTGTTTAATATTTGGGTTTTTTTATTTCTGTCTGATCTCGTTATCCCTGGGAGAAAGAACTTGCAAGAATTGCAAAGTTCTGACTGGAAATTTATTACATTCTGTGTGAAAGAAGGTATTGCACAAACTAAGGGGAGAACAAAAGAGGAGGACAAAGACCTTTTTTCTTGATCTTGACCTTGAGTAGTATTTTGTACAAGGATGTGGGTTTATCTGGGGTTTTTTTGTTTGGTTTTTTTTTAAGGCTGGAAAGTGAGAACATTTGCGTGCTGACCTGAACAAATGTGTAGAAAATGCCTTGTGCTGAGAGGTATTATGGATAAGTTTGGTTTGTGAAATGTCAGTGTGGGTGGGTGTGAGATGATTGAAAGGACGTATGTCATGAATTCTTTATAAACCTGCCCCAAACTCCATAACATTTGTGAGAGTTGTTCATAGATGGTATGAATAATTATCTTTGCAACTGGTGTCTGTGCTATGTCCTATTATCATAGCTCTGCAAACTCAGAGAGAAATGAATGCTTCATTTCTCTTGGAGAGCCATTTCTCTGTTAAGCGTTGGCATGCTGTTGGTCTTTGGAGTTCTGTCATTCTTGCAGTCGCTTCTTGGTGTAGTGGAAAGGAAATACTACTGTATTTGTGGACTGAAATTCTATTTGAAATGTTATTTTAAGAGAAATTGAGAGATAAAGAAATATCAGAAGCAGTAAAATTAAGAAATCTGCATTTCTAAGGCTATTGTCAAGAAACAAAAAGATTCTGTACAAGAAAAACTTCCCACTGAACAGATATGAGAAACATGTGGTCTTTCCTTTCTGGCACATCGAAAGCACTGCCCAAAGTGGTAGACTTGAGTTGCCTTCCTCTAGAATGTGAACATTCCTGGAAACAAACAGAGAAATATTGTCTCAGGAACGATGACCCTGGTGGTTCTGTAGTATGGAAATGAGCATGATGGAAAGAGATGCTGTGGAGATTAGAGATGGAAGCCTTCTGTGAGGACTGCGCAGTGCTGCGGCAGTGTTAGGAGAGCGTTTCCCTGCAGAGGAAAGAAGCAGCTAAATCTAGTGCAGCCTCGTCCAAGCTGCTGTTTAGGAGTGGACCCTGAAACAAGTCATTACCTCTATTTTAGCCTCAGATAACTGACACAAACCAAAACAGAAACAGAGAACTAGCTGAAAATAAAGAAGAGTAAATGCTTTATGCTGAATATATATTAAAATAAGGTTCAGAAAAAGCTGAGTTTTGCACCAATATAATATTCTAGACTGAGTTTAAAACGGTATCTGGGAGCAGTATCTGTGATAGTGAGTTAATTTTCAGTTATCATGATGTATCACATATTTTTGTCAGCTCGGCATCACTATGGAAATATGACTTTCAGAAGGAACCAAAAATACTTGCTCTTTTAGTGAGTAACAATTTGAAACATAACTATATATAGGACAAACAGCTCCTTAAAAAAATGTAAAACTCATGTTACATGTCCTAGGAGATAGTATATGCCAGAAAGCAGATCAGAGTTAATTTTCAATTCACTAGCTTTGGGATCAGCTAAGGACCTGGGTTAAAGCCGTGTTTTTACCAGTTATCAGAATGTTTTATTTCCAAAGATGGAGTATGCTAATATAAGGTATAGCATCATATATTAAGAAGGTGTGCTGAAGCACGAGATCAGTGACTTTAGGAGCCATTAGAAGAGACATTTTTTGTGGGTTTTGCAGAGGCCTCAGGGTTCAGATTTTTAGCACTGGTTGGCTGAGTCCCTCAGGTTTCTATAGAAACCTTTTGTATGAGACTTTAAATAGAGGCTCTGCATGTACCCAGAAAGTAAGAGTTCTCTGGTGTCTTTGGTTACAAGGTTCTTCTTTCACCCAAAAGTCATCTAGTAATATTCACAAGATCAGAGGTACTTGGGCAGGAAAAATGCTGTACACGTAACAAACAGCTGTATTATTTATATCTTTCAGTGATCTTATAATTTATCTTATGCTTTATATAAATAAGCTGTCCAAAGCATATACTGCTCCCAAAAGTTTGTATGCCCATCTATTAACACATGAACATTAGCTACTTTGTCATTTCTTAATAAAACGTAATTATTTCTTGTAGTTCTGAACATTCACGAATAAACATCTTCTGTAAAAGTTCATCATTATTTGTAGATTTATGCTTAGAGACCATGAGGCAAATTCTGCCATCATCTGGGAAGATAAGACACTCAGTGACGACAGATCCTTGTGCCTGCTATGTGTCATTTACCTTCTTCCAAAAAAAATCTATGTCTGTTGTAAGATGTATTTTGTATAGCGATTTGCTCAGAAGGATGAAACTGGCTAAGCACAAACAGCCTGCCGCAAATAAGCTCATTCTAAAAAAATAAACCAATAATACTGAGTTGTGGTTCTTTGGTCCCAGCCAGTTTTCCTTTTTTAAGTCTTTCCACCTGAGTAAGTTGTCATCTCCAACTCAACAAAATATTTCATCTCAAAAATAGCTAAGTGTCTTCCAGAGTTCTTTTCATTTGTGAGATTTTTCTCATGGGATGTTTTTTGCTTGGATGGTCCATTTTTTGTGCAGCAAGTGAGGAAAGGTTTTTCTCCTCATGTGCTAACTTTGCTAAAAAATAAGTTGACTTAAAGTTTGGGGTTTTTTTTTTTTCCCCAAACAGATACCTTGAAGTTTTGCTTTAAAAAAAAAAAGTTTTACAAAAATTAAGACTTCTATGTTCTGTTTAGAAACAGAACATTTATTTTTATCTTTACATTTTCATTGTTTTCAGGAAAAAAAAAAAAAGAAAAAAAAAAAAAGGCATCCAAGCCTCTGTTAGGAAATAGGACAGCCACAGAGACAGTGAAATGTGATTATTTATGGTTCACTAACTCACTACACTAGCTTTTGGCTACAGAATTGCTGTATTCTAGATATTTGTTTTGAAATTACTAATTCTTCAATAAGCTGTTCATTTTCCTGTTACTTCCTATAGAACTGTGAAATTTGTTTTTTTTTCTTTTCTGGGGTAAATCCTGTGTCTATTTGAGTGATGGGTGAAATGCACAATTACAATAACTGGACTAGGATTTTAAAGGAATATTATTCTATTAGATATCCTGTAAAGCAAACTTAGACTCTTCATTCACTTTGGGTTTGTTCTTCCAGAAAATCCAGTATGTTCACTCTGGTGATTTACGTTTTTCTGCTTGTGAAGTCTTCGGTGATTAAGACGAATGCAAAGAGGATGTTGTACTTAGAGCTGGGAACTTCACGTATTACTATAAGGTAAGACTTGACGTAAGGAAAACTTCTTTTTTCAACAGTGCAGTTGTAGTGTCAGTGAAACTGGCTGAAACAGCCATCTTTCTAGATAAGGACTTGTCAGTTATTTCCTACAAGTCCCTAAGTTATTTAAATAGAATAGTTCCAGCTGAAAGGGACCTTCAGCTGTCATCTAGTCCAACTGCAAGTAGGGGTGAGCAGATAAATCTCTAGATTTGTTTGGGTAAAGAAGTTGACCATATGATTCCCTATGAGTGTAGTAACAGTCAGAGGAGGAAAAAAAATCATTAAATTCTACCTAGTGGAAAAACAGATTCAAAACCAAAACACCTGATATGAAACAACTGGGTGCATATACCAGCAGAGCCCTCTGGAACAAATCTAGAACTATTTGTAAACTCTGATCAGTTAATAATAAGGAGTGTATTTACATAACTCGTAATGCTTTACAGATGTAAAATCACAATGACTATACAAGTGATGGACCTACCACTGGAACCATTCCACAGTCCATGGAATTGTAATTCATAATTTCATAGACAAGACCTGTTTAAAATAAAAGCACTAAATAATGGAAAGATTATCCACTTAATTAGCATGTGTATTAGAGAAAGATTATAATGTGTATTAAATGGGGAAAAAAAGATAAACATTTTTCTTTCATGAGTGGTTTTTTTTTTTTAATTTTTGGTGTTGTTTTCTTTTAAAAGAAATCCTGAAAGTAAAATTATTTTATAGTTTATATTGAAATACTTAATTAACCACTTCTAAACCACTAACATTTTCAAATACTAATGACTTAGTCAATCTTGTGCATGACTTTGCATGCTTCTCAGCTGAGATCCATGAGTATGAATCTTTCAAACTTTTCTACTTAGCTTATCCTCATTTAAAGACAAGATTGTATCTTGTTAAAATACAGAGAAACTAGATGAAAGGACCATGACAGTGTCAAAGAAAGGCACAAGTTAATTCGGATGAAGGCTGAACAGCATGTTGTGAGACAAGATAGAGGAGTAATAGCACCGTGTTGAATTATACTAGTTGATGTGTATGCCATCTTACATTCCAAATGATATTCAGCTCTATGATTTAGATGGTTCTATCACTCTATGACTGTATTTACTTTTTCAGGTGCACCTCAGTAAGATTTTTGCCTTAATAGGGCATGTGCCAGATTTCTTATACATTTTTTGATAGCACTTACACGAAGAAAGTTGAGTGCTGAATAGGTAGAAGAATGTGCATGTTTACTGAAGCCTGAAATGCCACAATCACAGAAAGATGCATTAACTCCCTCTTCTATGTGGTGTTATTTCTTAGGACCTCAGTACCTAGATAGGGGATGTATGGCCAAGGTTTTAAAAAAAGATGTTTATCATGTTTCTCAAGAAACCCTGGTGAAAACACTTCTGATAGCTTCTTAGCTGGCATAAAAGTAATTTTCCAGAAAACTAGATTTCCTTTGGTTAAGTCCCATCTGGCATATTTTAGATGAATCCACTGAAGTAAGTTTGATATATTGTTATTCAATACTACTACAAGTTTTGTCTGTGTAATTTTTCAGAATTTGTTTGAAAGTTTCATAGTGAAAAACTCAATAATTTGTTTTTTTCTGTTTGACCTTCAGGATATATCTTCACCGTGCCTGGAAAAAGGGGCAAGCTTTGAAACAGCCTTTGCCATCTCTGAAAAAAGGTGTGTCTGTCTATGAAAGAGTATGTGCAATTCTGATAAAAAGGACTAGAGCCCACCCCAGTTCTAAGAATTTGTGCATCATTCACACCTCCTCATTAGTAAATGTTATATTCCTAGTGAACTACAATTGAGCTATGAATCAGTTCTGTGCAGAATCAGAGCACATTACACGAGAGCCAGACAATTATAAGTTTTCCAGATGTGTCATGTCAAACATAAGCCTGTCAGCAAGGGCTCCCACAAATAAAAAACGTTAGGTCTTGAAGGAAATTTTTCATTACTGTTCTCTCCACATAAAGTCAGATTCCAGGATGTTTCCTGCATCTTTTCTGATACAGATCAACTTTGTGCACTCACTAGAGACACTAGATTGTATATGACTTGAATCATCACGTATTCATACTAAAAATGGCATTGATAGTTCATCTGAGGATAATATGAACCAAAGCTTTTAACGGAGTCAGCTTTGCAGTGTTATGTTTTTCTTTTTGCTGTAGAATTTCTTTCAGTGTTGTTTTTCAGTTGATTGTTGCTTTTTTATTTTTTTTTTTATTATTTTTTAACTGTTATTGTCTATTTGCTACCTACTGACTTGGCATCTATTCAGATGATTCAATATAATATTTGATTTATTGCTGACTACCTTGTGGTATGTAATACTGAGCAATTCATAGAAAGAATGATCTTATCACTGTGACTTTGATAACTGTGTCCACCAGGGAAAGAAGTATGTGCCTGAGAGGAGTTCTAGAACTGATTTTTCAGTATGTTGTTTTTTTAACTATATCCTATTGGAATTTACTTTATTAAAAAAAAAAAAAAAGAGAAAGTTTCTTTCAAAGCATTGTTTAAATTCTGTCATAAGCTTCATTATTAGTACCTTTGGGTTATATAATTATCTTTCAAAATGGGTGCAGAGACAGGCTGAAGCTATATAACGTATTAATCTTTCAAGCAATTAGTAATTCCAAACCATACCAAAAAGCTGAAAACTCTACTAAATACACAGTAAAATTAGAAAGATTATGTTGTAAACATGCAGGTGTTGTACATGGATGGCACTGGCAAATCTGATGATGTAAACAGCATAATAATACAACAGTTTAGATCAAAAAGTCATAGAAATAAATAAAATACATAATAACTTCAATTAATGAGATCTCAAACAAACTATATATTATTTAAAAACCGCATAACCAGTGGGGCTATAACAAGCCATGCTTTTAATCAAATTAATGAGCCTACAATTCAGGACTGTTCGTGACCCAGAATAAAGCCTTTCCCTACAGCACAACTTCCTAACAGCCCTTCATGTATCGTTCATTAAACACAGACTAGTATTATGTAGGGCATAAGGACATACAGGACAAGAGATTTTGAAAATTTTAACATAGACGACTTTGGAAATCCCAGCTTTGTATCAAGTCCTTAAAAAACAATTACTTGGAATACTTGTTACACTAAATCAACACTATATATTCACCCATCCTTTGATAATTGCATGTATCTTCACAATGTTTATTTCTATGAAATATTAATCTTGTCACAGTGAAATACTCTGAATTTGTATTTGAAACATGACAATTTTTAAAAAACTATTGGACTACTATTTTCTTTTTTTAAGGAATAAATTAAATATTGACAAAAATTAGCAAAATCATCAGAAATCTGAGACAGCATCTACTCTAAGAAGACACACCTTTATGAAGCCCGAACTGAGATAAACAGTAATGATATCAGCAATAAGATGAAAGCTTCTCCTGAAAGGTTAGTAATATTTGCAGAAAACAGTAAATGATTCATGTTGAATTCAGGCTTATTTAATTCTATTTGTGCCACTGTGTGCTCTCTCCTGCTTCTGATAAGAGTTTAATTACTAAGGTAATCATATAGACATATAGGCTGACATATAGAAAGGAGGACACAACTATAGTAGGGCAGGATCCTAGAAGGTGAGAGCTGAGCACGTGTCTTTAATCTAAAAAGAGGTCTCAGAACCATCATCAGAGTGCTGAAAATCAAGTTATTTATTGTTACCACTTGTTCCAATAAACAGTCTGGTGTTAGATTTTGAATAACCGATATTCAATATAAAATTATTCTGAATCAAAAAGAGCTAAAGAGCTTTGAATCTAAACACATATTTAAGTCATTCAGCAAGACATAATCAATCCCATGTACTTGTTTTCTGCAGCCCTTGTTTTGTTTGTCAACCTAAACAGTTGTTCCTCTTCAAAGTTAGCGTAGTGGAATTTTCAGAGACATTGCTGTATGTCTTGCTAACAGGTACTCCAACAAAAGAGTTCATATCATGTCTGACACTTGATGTACTTCTTCCAAAAGGCAGTATTCATGGGAATGGTAAGCAGCATTTACAACTTTGCAACAGTATTCCCAAAAGTACTGCCTGACTCATGTTCATTTGAAAGAGTTTTCAGCTGTAGGGAAAATTACAGAGTGTACTTTATTGTTGTAAAGGACTCTGCTAACAGTGTCAGTCTACAGCCAAAGCCGATTATGTTTTTTATAGAATATTACAGAAATATGACATTTTCTATACAGCAAGGTTGAAAATTGTATGTGACATTTACATAGACCTGTTACATGCCATGGTTTCCAGAAGTATGCAGGTATGAAAAATTATTTTAATTAACTTTATTATAGAAATGTCGCGGCACAATTTATAAGAAGAAAAAAGCAGATTTTTAAGGTGGTATAAAGTATGTCTTCCTCTTCAGCATCTTCTGCAAGTATGACATTTTGTGCTCTGATTTTTAATAGCATTACAATGCTATTAAAATTATACTTTCAATGTTTTGATGTGTTTGTTGGTGGGGTTTTTTTAACTAGTAAAAACATGGTATTTGAGTGTATCAAGTCAACTTGTTTAATTTTAGAGGGAAATAAATACTTCTTAAATGGGAATGGAATACTCTTCAAAGTGACAAACGCTGGTTTGTAATTCTGTTGGTGGTTTTGTTTTGGCTGGCTAGTCATCTTTTAGCTCTGGTAAAAAGTATGTATGTTCTAAACTTCAGATTAGAAGTGTAGGAGGCTCGAGACTTAATTTCAGCTCCTCTACCATATAAAAGTAAATTAATTAGAAAAAAAACCAAAACCACACAAATCTAATATTCTCTCCATTTTAGCAATATTTGTCTGTTCAAGGTTGTATTTGTCATCTTGAACCCAAGTTAATAGAATTCATGAGCTACACAACATTAGACTGTATTCTGTATGCACGTATATTTAAATATTTTTTCTTTTCCTAACTAGCTAAGATATTTCTTTCTTAATCTGGGAATGCTGTTAAGTATTTGTGCCCTACTCACATCAATGAATGTAAACAGGACAACTCTTTTATGCTTTACAGACTTGGAGAAATAAAATCGGCTGGCCATGAGGCCTGAAGAAATGGCACCGTCACACTGAAATTGGCCATGCTCTGTCCTGACTTGTATTTCACTGAAGATTTGACTAAATGTCTTCAGCAGGTGATTTTTATAAACTGTCACAGGAGACCAGCATCTTGAAGCTTGCTTAAATTTTACAGAACAGTTTGGGCAACATAAATACAGATAAGCAGTATACGTGTATGGATGTACCAACATGAATTCCAGTGGCGGTCAATGGGGCGAGCTACACTAAGAAAAGGTCAGAGAGTAATGATAACAGTTCTTCTGTCTCCTCATTCGGTATGTTCTTGATCAACTGAAACCTGTGGTTAAAATGACAGAAAGACATGTACCATACTTTCGCAGGTCAAGTTTCTAGTAATTGAAATTGAGTCAAGTTTCTAGATGTAATTGAAACAATGGTAGTTTCTTTCATGGAAAAAGTACGAGTTCCCCTCTGTTACAGGTAAGCAGCTTCTTCTGTGTCTGGGTTCTGGTTATGTTTGTTCTTGGCTAGAAAGATTTTTTTTCTATATGTTAGAAGGGATTACCTCTCTTTTATTTCATAGGTATTTATTGTCTGTCTGTCAATGTCATCTTCAGGAAAGTAACAATTACTTATTTGTCACAAATTCTAATTGTAAAATGCAATGATCGTAGGCAGATTATGACAGCTAAACAGGGAAAAGTATACAACTTGGAGGAAATAAGATTTTGAAATGAGAAACTAGTTTTCTGTTGTGAGGAAATCAGTCTGTATTTAATGTAAGAATTTCTCAGAACTTGATCTCCCCTGTTCTATGGCGTAGAAGGAAAGTGCTCTGAATTTTTCAGTCTACTTTTATTTTTTATATTTCTGAATAATAAAAAAAAAAAATCTGTGACTGTAAGCCACTGTCCCACACCACTATGCTGGGATGTTGTGGTGTTGTTGTTTTGTTTGGGGTTTTCTTTGTTTGTTTTTTAAATAATATAAAATGCATTATGTTCTTCTGTGTTTTGTTATGAATAATCTTTTCTGAATGGAACTTCATCCTAATTCAAGTGCCACTAAAATAAAGGTTAACTTCTCTGACTGTATATAACTTCAGTAGAAAAGCTTTTATAAATTACTTGATTGTTTCACAGGCCTTGGAGAGTGCTGTTGTGGATGGCAATGAGTGTGACTCATCTGACTATAGAGCTGGAAGTGTAATATTAAAGAAAATAAATAACAAGACTGAAAAGAGCATTAAATGAGGAAATGAGGCATGAATGCATGAGACAGAGGTTAGTCTACTGCATGTAAGTAGATACCACCTAATTACTTGGGAAGCAAAACTCAGTAAGTACAAGATCATGAATGAACTGGAAGCACTCTAGGATATGCTTGACTTCTCAAATCTAGTAATTTCACTTCCAGCAGCGGGTGGCTGCCTTACTGCCATATATGGGGGAATAGTTTGAAAATCCCAATTTTGGAAAGAAAAATATGTATGATTGTTGAATGTGCAATTTGTATTGCTTATGTATTTCTTGTTATTATGATGAATTCTTTGCATTGCCCATAAGCAGATCATCATAATCTGTTTTTAAAAATCATGCTTGCTTATTATTTAAAAAAGAGGGGGAAAAAATATCCCCCAAATCACAGCCTTAGTTTAGGAATTTACTATGCAAACTTTAATACACTAAAGGTGGAAATTGTAATGTAAATTTTGTTGCATTAAGGACTGACCTGAGAGCCAGCAATGCAAATAGGGCAGTGCCTGTTGTCCTTCATTTGGCAGAAGTCAGAGATCTCTTCTTATCCAGAAAGAGCATCAAGGTTCTCATTTTACCCCAGCTGAGTGCATTACCTTTGAGGAGCCCTTGCTTTTACCATGCATACTTTTTTTTCCTTTAACTTTTCTTTTACAAAAGAGAAAAGTGACTCTTCCTGATCTGTAAAGGCAGCTAGGAGTCATTTCTGTGCACAATCTTGCTTTTTTTTTTTTTAGTCAGTTTACAAGTGACTGTAGCTTTGACAGGGGCAGAAACACTTCTTTGCTATAGCAATCACTCAAATGTGTTTATATTCTTAGGTTAAAAACCATCACCACATCACCACCACCACCACCCTATTTTATGCAAAAATTCCTTGGACAGAATGAGTGTATTAAACTATAGCTCCAGTAAATGTATTATACCTGTAGTAAACAAATAATTAGGGTCTTTTGGCATTCTGTTAATGTGTGATTATGCTAATATTCATAAAAGTATTAGCATGACCAAACCGCTAAGGTTGCATAAAGACTTAAGTGGCATTTATGTCTTTCAAAATTCAGTGCTAACACATCCAAGTAAGCTAAGGACATAGAATAAAAATGTTCAATAATTTTCATGTGAAACCTTGTTAACAAGTTGTGTCAACAAAGACACAGAGATAAATAGGGGTGTGCTCATTAACATTTTGCTCTTTGAGCAAATAGTTTTTACTCATAGAGCCAAATGAGCAAGTTTTGCAGTTCATTTTTTGAGACTGAAACCGTCATTACCAGAGCCTATTGGGAAAACTAAGACTAAAAATTGCATAATAAGCCAATTGATTGAACATATTAATATTTAAAATATATATTAATACATTTAGAGTCTAATTATTTCTTATCAAAATGGATTATAGACGAGAGAGTATTTTACAAATTGGATTTTGGATTTTGAAAGAAGTGAGAATGATGTAATTCTAAGGGTTATGAGAATCTATTTTGTCTAAATATTATATGTCAGATTTTAGGATAGTCTTCGGGACAAGGCAGAGGTCTGTAGGTCATTCTGTAGATGAATAACAGGAGGTTCCTAATTTCAGACTCACGCTAGTCATGCCCTATATATCTAAATATATGGATGAGGTCATAATTAGTCTACGTAGAGATTTGCTGAAGCCATCAATGGTAGTGATCTGTTTAGCTTCGGAGTTGTGGAAGGCACAAAAGCTATGGATGACACTAAAATACAAAGGTCCCGATAACTGGAAGGACAGGGTTATGTCTTTTCTTAATTGTGAGTGGACTTTTTTCCCATTTGATTTTTTTACAAGATGAGCTGTGTGGCAATTCATGCACTTTGCAAAGCTCCTTCATACAAGCTACTGGAATATTACTAAATTTGGGCTCTTGACAGATAAAAAGACTAAGATCTAATAGTGTTTGTTACTTGTCTTATACAAGTCAGTTAATTTCCTGCACATGTAAAATACAAATAAAGTAAAACAATGTTTTGATTAATTCCTTTTTAAAGTAAATGGACCGTTTGAAAACTGAATAACTAGATAAATCAAATTCCCCAATGTCTGGTCAAGCACTGTAAACTAAATTTAAAGACACCAAAGGAAAAGACATTTTTATAAAAGTAGCAATAATGGTTTAGAAAATAATTTTGGTTGCAAAGTGACATATTTATAGTACTTGGATATTCCCAGGGGAAAAAGAAGAGCTGCCTGTTGAGCTTAGATCATCTGGGGCTTGGACACAGCAAGAATACAGTGGTTGCCCTTTCAGATATGCCCAGTGTTCAAACTCGGGTGGCATCTGAATGGGGAATATCAAGAACTTTTTACAGCCAGAATGGTGTAGGAGAATTCAGGTTTCATGCTCCCTACTGCAGTCTGTGATGGCTGGTGGCAGTCCTACATGCTCTAGACAAATTTTTCTAAGTAGGAATATTCAGGAGAAAGGGTGGTTTAAGCCCAGCAGTCACATTAATGAAGGTTCTTCCATCATCTGGCATTCCGCTCTTTTCCCTTTGCCATAAACACTTTCCACCATCTTGAACCTCTGGGTGGGAATCTACTGTATTGTGGGAAGGAAGAACAGGAGGAGTTCAGTGAATGTATTGTAAGCCCATTTATTGCATTATGTAAACATACAACTCTTTTATTCTTTTCCTTTTTTTAACTCCTACTGAGGCACTGGCATCGAACTATGGTTGCCCATAGGTAATCTGCTATACATCTTCAGCACGGGACTAACAGCCAAATGCAGATTTAAGAGTCCTGATTTGCCTGGTCACAGAAGTGTCAGAAAGATCTCAAAAAAGAAGTAATAGATATAAATGAGCAAATTATGCATACAAAAATGATAGGTGTGGATTCAGCATGTCTTTCTACTTAGGAAAATGACAAATTAATAACCATTTTAAAACCACAGAGCTCCCAGTTTGAAAGGCACTATGAAATTTCACTAAGCTATTTCTTACAAACTCCTTTGATCATGAAGCACCAGTCATTGTTAAGCTGCCATAATACACAGTGAGTACAACCAGAGATGTAAAATGTAAAAGTTTCTACACTTTCAGGTACATTACCTGCCATTCTTCATTTCACCTTCTCCTCCCTGAGCTACACAACAGAAAGCGAAGAGCTTCTGACCACTCTAGACTTGAGCCCTTCTCAGAAATAAATTGTGATACAGCAGCAGTACTTACATGTAAGTACTTTTTTCTTTCTTAAAAAAGACTGTCTGTTTTATTAGTGTTAAACAAGCCTGATTGATAGAAGGTAGTGTGTACAAACCAGAACTGATCCAAATATTGACAATTGAAAGTTGCAGTTAGTCTCCTCCAACAAAAGATGGCAGTGCTCATTTTCTTCAAAACTCTAATGTCCATTCATTGAAATCAAATGCTCCTAAGAGTTCCCTTGTCTTTGTCTAGAATCTGCACATTGAGATCAGTATTTGTTTTTACTGATTAGCTAACAAGTTGGCCGTAGATATTTAAAGAAATATGTATGTTTCCACAGGAAGTCTCAACGGAAGAATACTAAGTGCCAATAATTCACAAAATACTCCTGCAAATTTAGCAGTGTTAAAAACCTCTTGGAGTCCAATTTAGATTTAATCATTATTTTATGGAAACAGGTTTTCAAATTAAATTATAAGTAAAATAGTTTCCAAGATTCTCTCAGATCTGTCTTTTTGCATGCAATATACATTAACCATTTAGATATTAATTTAAATGTCTATTGATCAAAGAATGCCTCTTCCTTGAGAGTTTCTGCTTACATTATGCCTGTACATGTAAAATACAAATTCAACATAAATTTGAACTTTTCCAATGTGTTATATCAAATTAGATAACTGTATTTTAGGGCTTTGCTAGATTTAGGTATAAGTAATAATCCCCATGACTAGTATAAATTAAAAATTAGGAAGACATTAAGAAACTAATATAATGTATTTATTGTAAAATACAATAAAGCCCCCACAGAAAAATTATGAAATAAGTTTTTGGTAGTTCTTATTTGGATTAGAACTTCTGTGTGCTACCATGACTAAACCATAAAAAGAAAACAAAAGCCAAACCCAAAACAGTAATAATCATTGTAGTAATAATATGTAAATGTCAGCAACCAATTTAGATAATGCTAAGGGAAAAAAGATTAAAATACCTCAGCATAATGTAGAAATACACAAAATCATGCATTTTTGGTCATTGTCTTATTCAAATATGATGTGAAGTGTTTTATATATAGATAAATGAAATTTCCCAAGGTATCCAGAGTGCTTTATGTTAAGTGGAACCAAAAAGGTTCAGATGGGTTTTGGTAAAGAATACAATTTACTTCCATTTTGGGGGAATTTATGTTCTGTCATTTTTTTGTGAATCGGTGGTGGAGAAATTTCCGTATCCCAGAAGCTGCATTTCAGCCTTCTTTCTGAGCTTGTTTTCTAAAAATACTGGCATGTTGTGCTTTGAGGACACCTTTCCTGCTCTTTTTCAATCCTTTCCATACTTCCTTCAAAAACAAATATTTTATTTTATTTTTTTTAAAGAGGAATAAAGCCTGTTAAGTGAATGATTTTATATTTTTTAAGAAACTTCTTTATCATGGGAGTAATTTTTTTTTTTTTTTTTGAAAGGAAGAGTCTGATTTTGTTCCACCTATGAGAAACTATTTAGAGCACACTGAAACCTGAGAAAATCCCCCACAATTCTGACGGGTGCCATTCTCAATGTGATCAGCAGCAGCAACAGGCAAGGCTAAGCTAAAAAAATAAAGTCATGGCAAATTCAACTGAAAGCTGCAATTCAAACAAGATTGTGGAAGTTTATGACAATGATATTACAATAATTCAAACAATGAAACAATGCTATTTCAGAACAGCAATACTGACCTTTTCATTGGAAGAGGAATCCCTAGTTCTTATATGTAGCTCACTGGGTCACACTCACCAGCAAATAGGACAATGATACATCGATAAACACTCATCGTTATCCTCACTGGGTAGAATGAAAATGGTGTTTTTACAGGTCTAGGCACATTTGCACAGTAAGAAATCACCTTACCTCATTAAAAATACATTACCGCTTTGTTTATCTGTTCAGAAAGAGGTTTCTAATGAGATTCATCTTAAATTACTGTTTTGAGAGAAGCAGCATATTAGATAGTACACACGTATTTCAGTCATATGTTCAATGCAGTAAATCCAAAACCAAAACTTCAGGCAAATTAAAAAAGCACATAATACACTAAAAATTAAGATTTAAAAATCACTGTCTTGTGGCTTTTATTCCTCATTGTGCGTATAGCCTTGCTCTAATATGCCAGTCTTGGAGTCGGGAATTCCTCCACATACATACACTTCATTAAATTTTTCATTTTTACACTTTTTTTTTTTTGTCTTGCCTTGTGCTCCACATTAATTACACAATAGCTTTACCCCCCTTCCTTCTCAGAGCTATTTGCCCTTCCTGTGTTGTGCCTGCATCACTGGAGGGCCATCTCTCTCTGAACACCCCCATCATGGCCACGCTCATTAGGTCTGGAAATTAAAAAAGAGTGTAAGCACTGAAGGGACACTGCAGGCAACAGTCTTCCCAAGGAGCTGAACTTTCTGCTCCCTCCTTGCTCATGGAGAAGTCTGCTGACTCCTGTCATAACCCCAACAGGCAGATCTTCCTCAGAGGTAACCAAAGAGGGACTGAACTCAGAAAATGGTATTCTATATTTCAGTTACTGAAAACACTTATTTTACTGCCAAAGTTCTTTTGGAAGAAAAGCCAAAGAAATAGAGAGTAACAGAGCAGAGCACGGGGGAGAGGGATTGAAATTGATGCTCAGAATTTATGCAAAAGTTTAACAAAAAAATCAATCCTGTTTATCCAGTGAATGATAGTAAACTGAAAAGCAACCTTCTCCCCCATGAGTTAAAAATGCATTTGGTTCTTTACTGAAAGGGACATAATTTTTATGGTCCATGGTGCTGCATCAGCAAGTAAGATGGTAGGTCAACTTTATGAGATTAACGGGTTGCAGATATCTTCTCAAAAGTTGACATTCTTTCACAATTGTTATCACAACAGACAATGGTATGCAGAGTAAGAATAAGTCAAAATTTCCCATGGGTCATCTTTTTTAACATGTTAATTTAGATCTGAAAATGAAGAGCTACCGTTAAGTTATCATTCATGAATGATAACACTTTTAATACAATGTGTGGATCATTAAGGTATTTCAGATAAAGGATGTTCTGTTTCTATACTTTCCACAAAAATACTGTATATTAGATTTCATGAAAATCTTTGAGAGCAACTTAATTTCAGAATATCTAATTATCAAGTTACCGCACCATATGTCTAAAAATACAATAATTATGCATTCATAAAGATCTCACCAAAATCCAGATGCTAAAAAGCCAAGCACAATAAAAAGTAATAGAAAGCAGATTTCAGAGTATAGTATCACTGCTGTATGGCCAAATTCCTTAAAATAAAATTATGATCTCTTATCTTCAAATTCAGTCATATGTGATGGTATTGTTTTTAGAACTTACTGTAGATATTTAAGAATCTCAAAAAACTCCGGTTTGGGCAGTTTGAAGACCACTGCTACTTGTCAAAAGATTCATGAAAATTAACAAAAAATTACTTACTTGAAACCTGAGCTATGCCTTTTATGCTGCCATAGTATCAAGCCTGTGGGTAGAACAGGAAAAAAAGAAATTATGCACAAGAACCACTGAGCAATAGTGTGATATTCTAATGATTGTCTTTTCTCTGAGAAAGATCTGTCACTCATAAATATTTCTTAAGTCATCAGAGAAAAACTAATTTTAGCTCTTCTCCCATCTACTGCTGCTCCTTAAATTCAGGAGCCATGCCTCTTTGTATTTGGCTTGGCAAGGAGCTCCTCTTCTTCCTCCTACCATATGTTTTGGCTTGAATACAATAGTTTCTTATTTCATCAGAAAAGAGCTTGGTACAGTCTGCCCTGCCCTGGTGCTTCCCGACCCTACCACTGGAATCAATTTCTATTCGTTTTACTCTTTTCTGTCTCCCAGCCCTGTTAAATTCATCCTTTACGCACATGATCTAGGTATTCAGAGCAAAACTGGAGAACGGGCTTACCTGTCTAGGACATAAATGAGAGTTTAGATCTCCAAGTCTGAAAACCACTGCTACAGTGCTGACATCAGGTCCTGGAAGTGCTTCAACTCATAAAGATCAAAGATCACGGATGTCCATCATGTTGTGCCTCACAGCAAATCTGAAAGGAAATAAACTTTGACTTTACTGTGTATTCCCAAGTTTGTATATACATTTTGTGTTATAGAGTCATTGGAGAAAATATGAAATCAAGGATAAAAATCCAAGATTCCCACCGTCAGGAGAATGTCCTGACCACCAGCTGTTATTATGTTTTGGACCATGCTATGATTAAGTCAAAATGCTAATAAAAGACTACTGGAAAAAAAAAAAAATAAGGTCAAGAAATAATTGTAATTTGGTTTGTTCCAAAATTACACATTCTGACAATTTTCTACAAGAATATTTGACAATTCTGTGTTTTGACTAGAAATAGAAAAAAAAACCAGAAAATTTCTGAAGCAAAACAAGATTATAGCAAGGTGTCAGCTGCTTCTCCCAGGTAAGAAGTGATAGGAAAAGAAGAAATGGCCTCACGTTTGGCCAGGGGACATTTATCTTGGATATTAGGAAAAAATTCCACACCAAAAGGGCTACCAAGCACTGGCACAGGCTGCCCAGGGAGGTGGTGGAGTCACCATCCCTGAAGGTGTCTAAAATGTGTAGATGCGGCACTTACTTGGAGACACGGTTTAGTGGTGGACGTGACAGTGCTAGGTTAATACTTGGACTCAATGATCTCAAAGGTCTTTTTCAACCTAAACAACTCTATGATTCTATGTCCCTTGTCCCTTCAATTTGCCTGATAAAACCAGACTCTTCCTTGTTTTCCTAAAAAATAAAGTCAATACTGTTTAATTTCCAACATACTAGTATTGTATTAAAGCTTTGTTTCACTAACAAAGATCCTGAATACTCAAAACTCATACATAAAGGAGAATAGAATATTCTTCCAAGTTTAGATTAATTTAATGGAACTGAGAGTTTCTTCAATAATATAGTTTTAACTGTTTCAGCATTTATTTCGAACAGCATGGTTTTTAACATTCTTGGATACAAATCAGAAATGCTCACTTTTATTCATAGTGTAATACCATTTTAAAATAGTATGCAAAAATAAATAATCTTCTTCCATCTTTTTTTGTTTTTTTGTTTTAAACAAATGGTAATAAAAGTAATATTGAAGTCCAGTATTTCGATTACAGTATGCAAATAAAGTTTTGTTTTAGTTTCTGGTGTTCGCTTGCAACAGGAGCAGTTAGGAGACAATCTCAATTTCCATCAGATGCAATTTCCATGTGATAAAAGCATAATTTTTTTCATGTATAATAAGGCAACTTTAAGAGCTTTGGAGCCTCAACAAATTACTTGATTCTGATTTCTATGAGGTCGAAGAGAACTATGACTTTAATTCTCACTTTTCCTTAAGCTTTACATAATTGTAATTAAAAAGTAATAGTATTTCATAACCTTATACTTTTCAGATGTTTTAAAATCTGTCTTCCTTTATTTAGTTTTATGTTATGACTTCTCCTGTATCCCTAAATTTAAAGTCTTGTGTTCTATCATCTGAATACAAGACCTTGAGAGAAAGGAAAGATGAAACATTTAGTTCGTACTCTGGGGTTTCACAAAATTATTTCTGTAGTTTTGAAGCCATTTGACAGACTGTGACTTTCAAGCACCATGAATGTAAAGGATCCACTGGAAAGCAAAACAGCTATCAAATGCTCAATTAGTTGTTTTCTTTTGCTTTGACAGTATCATTTCCCTAACAAACTGGCTATAAACCTGGCTCTTTCCTAGCAAGAATAAAATCAGGTTTTATTTTTCCAGCATAGCCTTAAAATGTAGATTTTCTACTAAAATGTAGATTGCCTCCTACCCAATGACATTTTTTTTTTTAATCTGGGTTCCTTGATTCTCAGACTGTATAACTTGAAACAAACTTTTTCTCCTCTTTCTTACACTTCCCCCATCTTATGGAAAACACATTGTGTAGATTTTTTTACATTGCCTTTTCATTTAACTGGCACCTGTTTCTAATTTCAGTGGTTGGGACTATAAATTACTAAAAAATCTTAAGCAGATGTGAGGTTTGTTTTCATGGTGAGAAGGCAAACCTAGCCCAGGCACAGAATAACAAAATTCTAAGTGTGGCACTAGTAATTTTTTTTCTAAATGGTCCATATGATGTTTAAAAGGGTTGTTTTGGGTTGTGTTTTTTACATTCCCTTTTAAGTTCATTCAAAATACATGTTTTTGAAGAAGCACAGACTAATTTGTTCCAATCTACGTTAAGAAGTTTCTTTGGATGGGGATAGGTAATGAATAAAAATCAAAAAAATACTTTAAATGACAGCATATGATAGAAAACGGTGTTTTCAAAGTCTGTGGAGAACCTTTGAATAGCACAGTTAAGTAGAACTCATTCTTTAACATCTCTTATGTGGTTTTTTTTCTCTGTTTCTTCCCTTTTTTTCTGATGATAAAATAAGCAAAACTTTTTTTTCCAGGTTATTTTATATGTTATTCTGCAATGTCAGTTTAGAAATACATTTTTTTAAAGGACTTAAGGATAAAAAGATACAATAAAGACAGTGATGTAGCTCATTAGTGCTCTTAATTGCACTAATGTTAAACCACTCAGTCATGCAAGGATATGTGCAATCTGAATCATGTATGAAAGTTGTTGATTTCATACCTGGCATCTAACTTAGACATTTTGGTGTAGTAAATTTTCATTACAATTAGTCTGTGTGTTGGGGAAAAAAAGCTGAATTACCTTTAAGGTATCCAGAAATCAAACACCTCAAACGATTCCTAAAGAGTCGACCAGGTCTATCCAGGTGAACACCTGATTAATGCGACATAAAGGGATCAATGTGCAGCATCTTCCACAAAGAATATTTGCTATCTTAAAGGAAAAAAAACCAAACCAGATACCATATTGATTAGCAATAAATAAAAGTTTCCAATTCTGGTGTTTATTTAATCATATAACAAAAAGAATTATCATATTTATCATTCTTACTAAAATTAAAATGGTTTTCATAACGTTTGAATATGTCTATTTCCCTATGATAGCTCTTTTAGCCAACAATGGTAAAATGATACTGAAAATCCAAACCTGGAAGGAAATTTGGGTGATTTTTTCCTATAACAACAGAATGAAACAAGTAATAACTAAATAGGTATAAAAAGGCCCATGCATTTAAGGACAAAGAATTAAATTCCCTGTTCAATAACACATATGTTTCATTAATACAGTTAAAGTCATGTTTGTTAAGAAAGTCAAGCCTAATACTTTTAGTGAGGTTTCAATTTTATAACCGCGTCCTTAGGGGTGTCCTGTGAATGCTCTGGGAATTAAAACAACAAAAGTCCAATGGTTAATTCTGATCTGGATCCAGGTTCAGTTTGTGTCTTTTCCATAGACTTCCCATGTCTGACAAACCTCAGGGAAACCCTTCTATCCAGTTCAGAACTCTCCATCTAAAAAATGATAAAAATGGTATTTTGACATAGCTAGTTTTATTTTGTTCTTTGCAGTGCCATACTGACCAGGGGCCATGCTGGGAATGTTTTGTATTGGAATTATGACAGATTTCTCTCATGGTGATTAGTCTATGATGGTAAGACACATTTTCATGTATTATGGGGTAAATAACATGAAAGATCAGTTTTAAGGTTTGTTTGCCTCCCTCACTGTTCCTAACTCCAAGAAAAAATACCCAAGAGATCAGCTGGTAAATATGGAGTTACTCGGTTTCATAATTCTACCTTCCAGCGTTTTTCTTGTTGTCTCCCTTCTACCTTGACATTATTCATCTGCACATACATCAAAATGCTGAAAAGAGCCCTCACTACACAGATCTTATTTCTTCCTTTAAACATCATTGTTTGCTCACATCTGCAATTCTGTAATGATCAGGCAATATAATTAAAAATTCCTGATGGGTGAAACTCCTTTTCATGAACAAAATACAAATGTCAGTAATAAGAGTTTTGCCTGTCTCAAGATGTTATGAGACATCAAACTTATGATTTAAAGAAAAAGAAGTACTGTTTTATAAGTCATAAGAATTTATTTTCAGAGTATATTCTTATTGCAAAAAGTAAGTCTAATTCTGATTTCAGTTCCCTCCTCGGGGGTGGGGAAGTATGGGTAGACACATAACCTAAAGATGAGTAGACGTTTCAAATAAAAACTAGAGCCATGCCAGCTTCACCTGTGTACAGTTACCTGTCTACGGATCTTAATGGATTGAACTTTTGGCTTATAGCCATTTCATGAGTGTGCTTAATAATAACAGTGGAGAGATAGAGGGGGCAGTGGTGAACAGCCCTTTTTTTTTTTTTTTCATGGAGAATTCCAGGACACAAAGGCATGTAGAACTAGGTGAAAACCCAAACTAGCTACTCTAGACTTCTTCACTGTCTTGCTCCATGGAGTTACTTAATGACATTTAATGATCACTGTCTCAACCGCAGTGAGATACTTCTGGCCATGCTGCCAGGATAAGGGTGGTACGTATAATTGGATAAAAGGCCCTTGAACAACTGAAATAACTCTATATACCTGAATTCACAGAAATAAGGAAAAAAAGCTGAGATTCAGAACAATACCTCACAAGGAAATACACATTGCTGTAGAAAAGATAGGTCTAGAGCTCACAATATCAGTCATATCTGTGGACTAAAGTTTATAAATAAAATAAAATTGCAGAAAAGAAGCTTCCTTGTCTCAAAATACCAAAATTTTGTAGTATTATTACAAACAACATGGCTACTTATAAGAAAAGAAATGGAACAAAGATGCAGATGAACTGGAGAGTCTTTTTTCCTGCCTGCTATTATTGTCCATGTTAAACTACTGTCCATGACAAATTTTACTTGAGGATATTCTGTATAGCTTCACAGAGGTGTCTAAGCTAAAGAAGAAACAACACTCTTAATCATCTATTAAGATTTTGATGCAGCTCTAAGGACTGACTGCAGATACCACCTTTGGTACACCTAAACATACTTGAAAACTAAAAATATATCTCTCAGTCTTTTTTTCCCTCTCTCACTCACACACACAAACGCACATGCTATTTATTTAAAGTTCATATAGACTATGCATTTATAGTCCCTACCAGGAGCATCCCTGATGGCTTGCTCCCTTGTTCTCTTTCACAACTCTTTGCTCCAAGGGAACGTTGCCATTAATGACATTTGCTGATAGTCCCTACACTAGGAACAAGTTACTCCAGCCTCTCCCTAAGACTGCCAGCAGAAGAGAACGGAAGCAGGAGAACAAGAGGCTGTTCTCTCCCAGACCACTGTCTTTCTGGAAAGCTGGCAATTACTTGTACGGGCCTGTGCCTCAAGTCTTGGAAGTTTGCATGAGAGTGTAAGAATGCCTCTTAAACACTTTTGTATAAGAGTGAAATATCCTGAAGCCCTTGGGTTTTTCTTGACCATAATTCACTGCAGAGTATACATGAAATATAAAAGTTTAATATATGGTCACTTATACAGAGATTGATACAAATCAGAAAGTCAGTGGTAACATCTTTTTGGTCAGTAACTTCTAGTGACAGCAGAAGTAACTTTGTCTATAAAACAGACCATTCTATTAACCATTAGACAGTAAATTCTACATGTACCAAACAAATATACATCTATGAACTGAGGTAGGTCTAAGTCCCTTTCTCCTGTGAAAAAGAAAAAGAAAATCCTATAAGGCAATAAATTCTCACTGAAAGTTGTTTTTTTTTAAGGGCTTATACCACTGTAAAAAAGATTGCGAAGTTACTTATTGGCAAATCTGCAAACTTGTCAGTATTTACTCACATCCTTTCAAGGTCTTATACACAGAATATGGGATCAACAGTAGAGTTCAACAGCATTGAAGAAACACCAGAGGTCCTATGTGCCTTTGACAAACTCTTCTGAAGTAATCTCAATGGAATAGCATCTTCCTTTGCCGGGCCAACTTAAGAACAACCCTCTCTCTGATCACAAATGAACTTTGCATATTTTTGGAATAGAAAATTTAATTTAATCTATTAGGTAGATATTAGTTAAAAATCCCTGAAAGATGGTGGTTGACTTGCTTATGTTGAGTGACTCTGGTTTTGATTTGCCATTATCCTTTTTTTTTTTTTCTGATGTAATGCCCATCCTATAAACTCTTGGAAAGAACTGGACTAAGTCTGAGTTTGCGATTGATAATAAACCTCTACAATGGGGGAAGACTTAGATGGATATGGGTGAAGATATGCTCATGAAGCTTAGGTAAGAACAGAGGGAATGACTGACCATAGCTGTTACAAAGGAAATTTAACTTAGCTCTACACAAAGGGAACCAAAGGGTGGCCTTAGATCAACTGGATCTAAGGAGGAACTGGTTGTGTAAATGTTTCTGCCTGAGTTAATCAAGACTGTGACTCACACGTTGGAGGGAGCATATATGTGGCTCAATACAACACCGAGTATAAAGCTGAGAAACCGACAAAATGAACTTAGAAGACAGCAATAGGCTTGAGCTAGTTTCAAACCATGTATATCTTCCTGGCAACTGAGGATGCCCAGTGTCTTAACAGTGAGCATATTACAAAGACCAGTAATGAGAATCACACTCACATAGCGCAATTCCTGTATTCTGTGAAGTGTGATTTTGACATGTTCTGTGATTTCAGTACCTTGCAGTATCACTCTACTAAGTTGAGTTCCTGTATAATATCAAGTCTCTACAAATAAGTAAAACTGGTATCAAACATGAAACACTCCTTGTGTGAAATATCGAGAAGAACCTATTTAGAGAATATTAGAGTTGACAGAATTAAAATAGTTATTCACCTCTTTGACAGTAAGACTCAAGAGTGTCTATTACCTGGAAATGAGGGTTTTGCTTCACCTTAATTATTTCCACAGAGAACTCCCCTGTTCTCCTTTTTGGTTAGGTGCTACCATACTGATCTCTGTTTAGCTGGAATCACATTTCAGGTTGTGTGCAGAGGACAGGTAGACCATTCTAAGTACCACATGAATCACAGGCCTTCATTTGACCGCAACATTTTTAGGCATACTATTTAAAAATGTCAGATTTGAAAACCTTTCATTTGACATTTATCTGAAAAACCATAATGTAACTGTATATAAATGTCAAATGAGAATAAAGCTGTATTCTTATCTGTATAAATATCAAATGAATGGTTGTTTCCTCTGATATTTAGGGTTCTGAAAGGGTAGAGGTCAAGTGAGGTGCCTCCCCCAACAAAGGTTAATGTCTGTGATGAAACGGAATATTGCAGAATTATAAAGCAATGGCTCACACCTGTACGCTGGGGTTTGCTGTTTCTAAGGCAGCTGTACATTCAGCAACACAGCACTTCATTCCTCTGTCCTTCCCCAAATGCTGCTTGTACATGACATGATTTGGAGAAGGGAGATGAACTCAGGTATTCCACTTTCCAGGTGATCACTCAAATCACTAAATTATTAGTTATTTTATAGAATGTCTCATTTTCACACTCGCTGAAATTGAACTGCAAAACACAGTTAAAAATGAAGTATATTTGAATAGGGACAGCAGAGAGAGAAATGAAAACATCCAGGTTGTGTATGCCCCTCAGACAAAAAAAAGTAACTTTTGTGCTTTGTGATACCTATCTGCTTTTTCTCAGGTATCAGCAGAAAAAAAATACTACCCAAGTAAATTTTTGCTTAGCCATCCCATCTGTAAGAACATTGGCTTCATTATGAGTAATCTAAAATTATTACATTAATAACTATAAGGAGCTAAAAAAAAAAAAAAAAAAGTTGTTCTTTGCTAGCTAAATAGGTCCAAAAGTCAGTTTGTCCATGAATAACACCAAACAGCACTAGATCTCTCAGCTTAGGAACCAAAAGGCTACCTTACAGGTCAATTAACCAAGCAAATTCTTTCTCTAAAACATAAAAGAACGCTTAATTTTGGTGCCCGTTTGTAAGCATCCACAACATAAATACTTCTTATCCATAGCCATAATGAAAATGCTAAGTAGAAAACAAATCAAAAGTATCATTGTCTAGAAACACATACGGTATTCCATGTAAAATCCAAAATATCTTGGTGGAATGCCTAACTATTCTAAATCTGGAAATGTTGAGATTCACGATTCCAAGTGCAGATTCTCTTATACACTGTAAGCATATAATGTACATTTTGAACATAACAAGAAATGCTATTTTATACCTGTTTGAAGTACATTAGCATACTGTAACAATATAATTATGGTCTTAAAAGAAAGCAGAATTTAGGAAAAGGGCTGCCATATCATCTTATCTTACAATTCCTTCCTGGAAAACCATGATGCCTCTTTGGAGTCCAAAATGTATGTTTAGGTCTCTTGTCTTGAGCATCCCAAGCTGCAGCAGGTCTCTCGCTCAAGTCAGCAAGCTACATCTTCACTCCAGGTCGTGCCAGGAGGTTGGCCTCTTGAGGATCCCTACCTGTTCCCAGGATAACCTGGGCATTAAACTAAGCAAGGGATTCCACTGGGTGACTCAATGCTGTAATGCTGCCTAGGGATACCCAAATGTGCTTGCAATTTCTCCTCTTGGTGCTTTACATAAAATAATTGTTTTTCTTAATTTCACTGAAGTTCTACCTCTACACAAGCAAGGGAGTTTAGATTAGATTCACACAGTCAGTGAATATCTTGTGTTATTCTCTTCAAGCAAGCAGTGAGTAAGGGTGACATAGAAGGGCCTAAATATGGGCTGGAGTCTCTTCTTTCCCATAAGATATATCATCAATTCGACTTCTCTATTCATCTCTGCAAACATAGGAAGATGTGTGAAATGAACAAATTATGTGTATATAAGAGTGATGGGTAAAGAGTGTTGATGTTGAACCTGAAATGAAACTAAGGAAAGCATATGATGTGTGAAACATATGGCAATGCATATGTATGAAGTTTGGATCAGGATATGCATCACAAAATAGTAATAGGTTTTTATTCTGGGAGAAGAGAGTGATAAAGCAAAGGGGAATAAGAACCTCACACTAAAAACAAGAGAAGCTGGAATCTCCTTCCTCTTTGCTATTTGGCATTTCCTCTTGAAAAAAGCGGAGGAAGTATTTAAATATTTTATAACCTTCATTATTGGAACATACATCTTTTTATTACATTTTTGGAAGCATGTGTTCTATTTGAAATCAGTATGGATGTATAAATATTTTTAGGAGATGATTATTCTCTCTATGTAGGTGGAGAAGAACATTGAATTAGTGAGAGCTTGCTTTCGTGAGTAACAGAGCAGTTGGCATCATCCCTCCTTTCCCTCCGCCTCCCTGCCCAAGGGAAAACACCTCTTATCCTCAACTTTAATTCCCAAAATAAAATAGAAATGGTTTTGGCTTCCCTCTTTCCATCTGCTTCTCCAGGTAATAGTGAAATTGCATCTGCCATGTTTGCAATCCTCTTACCAGGTCATTGTGGAAGTGTAGAGAAAGTAAAAAGGAATGGCATGGGGCTATCACAGAGCTGTAGAGAACACAGGTAGAAAAGATCTTTTAGTCTGCTTGCTCACCTAAACGTCCACATGATTTGTTCTCAAACAAAAGCATTTAGTCATGGAGGCTCAAAAAATGGTACCTAATCTTCTGTACCCTTTACACGTAAGCATCCAGGTTCAGATGTTTAACAGGAGGACCAGCTCCTCTTTATCTAACATCTGAAGCATAGACCAGACAATCATGAAGACTATACAACTGCCAATCTGTGGCAGTTCAGTGCCCTATGGTCTTCCTTGTCTGTATTCAGGCAGTGCTGGTGGAAATGAAAATGTCCACTGATGGTTCTTAAAAAAGAACATTAATTTTATAACCTACCAATTCTGATAGGATATAAACTTATTTGACAGGGTTCAAGTCCAAGAAAGCTACTCAAGATCATTATTTGGAAAAGACCTCTCTATCCTTTCTGTATACAGAGATACAGCAACAGAGCCACAAGCAGCAGCAGATACTATGGCTCTAGCTTACCCAGCTGAAGCCTTCAAATATTTACATCTCTTTTTTCATAAATTTAATTTTAGGCATTCATCAAAGTTAAAACTTCATATGGCTCAGAGGCTTATTCTGTTCACCTCTCCTATGTACTCTTTTTCTGACTGCATATTTTGTTTATATGGAAAGAACCAGATTTCATAGAACAGCACTGAACTGTTGCACCTGAAAATCTGGCCTAACACATTCTCTAAGAAACCACTGCAGAAACACAACTTCATCTTTTCCAAAAAGTATGAACTCTTTCTCTCATCGTTACTCATGGGTAACAGAAAAGGATAATTATTTAAATCTCACCAGAAAAAAAGAAAACATCATGATTAAGAAAAGGTTTGAGACAGGATGAAAGTGAAGTAGAATATAATCAAGCAACAAAAGCAATATCATAATTCTATTATGTTCAGCAAACTAATTTTACTAGAAGACTGTGACTACTAGAGTGAAGTATCCATGTTAAAACTGATCACAGTTGACACTGCAGTGTATTTTCTAATTGCTCAACTTATTATGTAATTGAAAACATTTGGATTTTCTTCGGAAGGCTAACAGCATGATTCAGGCAGGTACAGATAGCCATGAAATCTTCAAAATAGTTGAATACTTCATTCTATACCAGCTAAATAGCTTTATCTCTAATTTGATAGACTGGAAACTATTTTGCTGTTTTCCCACTCATTTGCCATCAAACTTTAACATTAAATATAAACAGAAATGAAATTTAAAACTGGACTCAACCACTAGAAAAATGTGAGAAATTTTTTTTGTTTGTTTACTCATCTATTTTGTTTTTAGAAAAATATTGACCAGCTTCATTCAGAAGGATGAATCTCAATTTCGAACAGCCTGTATGTTTTAGAGTTTTGATGCAGTTTTTACTTTGGCTTTTTATCAAGTTTGGGGCTATATACAATTTTTAATTTAAAATAATGTTTTGAATTTTGAATTATCTCCACTGATCTTTGAATTACATGCTTGGATAGTAGCCATGGCAATCTGCAGATAGTAAACTGCTTTTTATTAGACTGCGCTGTCTAGAAGAGTCTCTAATACTTGTCTGTTCATTCTCAGTTAACAAATAATAAAAATGAGGGATTCAGATTAAATAATAATTTCAGACTTGCTTTGCTCTTCTTACTAAGTTATTGAGAAAATATGTAGTCCACACTTCCTTTACCTTTCCAGTTTGGTTTTTTTTTTTTTTTTTACATTTCCCATTTTCCAGTCAGTGGGAACCTTACCGGACTATCACTGCTTCTCAAATGTGATGGATTAGTGGCTTAGCCACTTCATCCTCCAGTTCCCTCAGGACCTGTAGATCCATCCCATTGGTTTCCATGGACTTGTGCACCTTCATGTTCCTTAGATGTTCACAGACCTGATCTTCTCCTGAAGTGGGTTGTTCCTTATTCCCACAGTCCCTGCCTTTGCCTTCTGCAGCTTAGGAGGTGTGGCTGGAGCACTTGCTCATGAAAAGTGAAGCAAAAAAGTCATTGAGTACCTCAGCTCCTCCATATCCTGGGTAGCCAGGTCTCCCATTTCCTTCTGGAGAGGGTTCATATTTTCCCCAGTCTTCTTTTTATCACCAATGTACCTGTAGAAGCTTTTCTTGCTGCCCTTGACATGCCTGGCCAGGTTTAATTCTATCAGGGCTTTATCTTTCCTAGTCTGATCTTTGACAACTGGGACAATTCCTCTGGATGCTTCCCAGGCTACCTGTCCTTGCTTCTACGCTCAGTAAGCTCCCTTTTTGTGTTTCAGTTTTTCCACGAGCTCCTTGTTTATCCATGCAGGCCTCCTGGGTTTTTTACCCAACTTTCTCTTTGTTGGGATGCATCACCCCTGAGCTTTCAGGAGGCAATCCTTGAACACTAACCAGCTTTCTTGGGCCCCTTATGTCTTCTCCCAGGTAAAAAACAACAGCCAAAACCTAAAACTCCAGCTACAATACATGGCTAACAAAACTATGTTAATTGTACTTTTTTCATTTGTTTGTGTGATGCATCACTTTGCCAAGCCTATTACTTGCATTTGTAATCTTAAGACATCTGGAAGTAAGGTCTTTTCTACATTTGTACAGCTCCCCACACAATAGGAATTAGACACTGATCAAGCCCTAATGTCATAACTGCTTTATCATTGTCATCCATACTAAACAAATACATTTTCTGGAAACTAAGCATGTTGAATGAGCAACAACATTTAATAAATCCCTGCTTTTTACTTCACTAGTAACAGGCATGTTAAAACAAAATGACACTGATGTAAATCTGGAATGATTCTATTATTTTTAGACTAGTTAATCCAGACTGATATAGACGTTAACTGAGAACAAAGTTTGAAATCCACAGGGAAAACAATAGAATAAATGGGGTTTAGATGCGCACATTTATTTTGCCCAGGTTGCAAAACAGACTTGAGGCAATTCTCTAGAATGCAAAACCTGCTGGTAATCCTGCACCACAATTTACTTCAATTTTAGAATAATTATTTACTGCCTCTCTGCAGATGCACATGTTCATTAAGTTGAATTTGATGAACATATTATTAATAAACCCACAGAACTAAAAGGTCATGAACTGCAAAGTCTTAATTTCTTGAGATTTTGATTTCAAAATATCTACCAGATTTGGCTACAATAAATAGCTGGCTGCTTGTGGGAAAAGTGTCACTCTCTGGTCATTTGAATCCAATTATGAAATATGTACATGCAGAACATTCTAAAATAGCATCGCTGTCACTATGACGGCATGTCACTTTTGTCTCCATATCATTGGGTTTAGACATATTACACAAAATGAATTGCATCAACCTTTTGTTGCCTTTTCTATCCTTTTCTAAGGCAGCCTAGGAATTTCCTGATAGAGTTGAGATGCAGCAAGAAGTACAGATTTTCCCGAGTGTCCCACAGACACGGAAGTCATTTGATTCATATGTGGGTGGTCTTTGACTTATTCAGCTAGCTCTGTTATAGACTCTCTAACACGTCCAACCCAATTAGATAGATGCACAGTATGGTCTTTACAAAATATCATTCAGCCATGTATCCTGCAACAAGCAATTACAAGTCATCTTCAGGGCATTGATTTATTTCTCATTGCCCTACCAATTTAATGACCTTATGATTTATACTTATTATGGAAGTCTCTCCTTGGCAAGCAAAGTAATTATCTATCAATCTTAAATTCTTTAAGGGAAGAAAATGTTTATTTTCTGTCTGCATAATAAGTTTTATGTCATTTTTAATGTCATGACTCCCACATGCACTGAAGATATATGTAGCAACTTCTAATGTCTCACAGAATGTCAATTGGAAATGCAATTTGACAACAGGCTTAGCTTCTATTGTCTGAATATTTGGCATTATATAATGAATATGGTTAAGTCCTCTGCTTGGGAATGCATACATTATCCTAGAATAAAACAACAGACAAATTCTGTGGTCCAGACAGAAAATTCTCAGTGAGAAAAATAGCAGATTTTAAGTACATTTAAATATCAACTGTACAAAGAGGTTGAGGACCGATAGGATGCATCACACCTCAGCACAAAGGGGTGAGGCACATGACCTCTCACCACCTCCTCTGCTACAATTTTGCTACGATTTTTTGATTTAGAGTAAGGATTCCAGCACTGTGTGTGCATTGATTTTGAAAGGAAATAAGTTTTATTTGAGTATAAATCAGAAAAATATAGGTTGCATTGCATTATTTGCCAGACTAAAACGTCCTATGTGATATACTGGAAAGCTTATTTTGGATTGATTTGGGGGGTGGTGTGGTGGTGGTTGTTTTTTGGTGGGGGGGTTGTTTGGTTGGTTGGTTCGGTTTTTTTTTTTACTGTAGAACTCACAAATTGAAAGTTTCTTAAACCCTGAAGACCTAGGAGAGGCTAACATCCAAGGAAACAGTTTTACAGGTGTGCCAGTGAGTTTCTCTAACCTGGCTTATTCTCAGCCCTTCTCAAAGATTATTCACACACAGCAAATCTATCCCTGTTGATGCCACCTTATTGTTTATTTCCATCTTTTTCATTATTTCCTCCTAGTCTTTGCAGATTGACTGACACGTATCCTCTATTAACAACCTTTGCATTTTAAGACTGACACCATAGCAGCTATGCGAGATGATGAAGTCCCTTCCACACAGCTTGCGTTTGATGGGAAGGTTCACTATTTGCAAGAGTTAGTATGGATGGAAGTGATGGTTCAAGTTGGGTACAGAAATAAATTAAGAGAGGTTCCAATGCATCCAACATACAGCATCAGTGATATGGACAAGATACAAGAATTATTCCTGTCCGTACATTCAAGTTACTCAAAATGACAGAAGAAAACTCTTCCACTATGTCTCAAGAGGTTTTAGATTATACAGCCAAGCCTCTGCACTTTAGTCATAAAAATTCCCATTAATTTGGCATGGATATGGTTTTCCTACAATTCGGGAGTTACTTTACTTCCGAGTCCTTAATTCCCTTACAACAGCTCAAAACCAAGATCAATCAGAGATAAGATTTGCACAGAGATCCTGTGAAAATTTAACAAATAGGAAACATCACCTACTACATCTCAGGAGATATTGCTAATTCAATGCAAGAAGGGCTGATTTAACTTTTTACATTTGACTTCTTGTGTTGAAGTGAAGGAAGAAAATCTAGAGAAGCCAACACATACCCTTTCTCCCTGAAATCTGCAATTACATGTTTTTCTTAAAGTTAATGTCACCAGAAATGACATGCCACATACACCTTTTAAGTCCTGAAAAGGAAAACCTTTATACTACCTTAATACAACACTACCTGTCATTTGACTGCCTTGGTACAGAGATGACATGTGAGTGGGTCCTACCACACCTTTCATTACAGAAACTTTTTCTTCCCAAGAGCTTTACAATAGTACATTTTTTTTTCTTTTCTGAAAAAGATAATTATTCTTAACTAGGAATGAGACCAAAACAAAATTTCTAATTTAAACCACTTCCTCCCATGCAAAATCATTTAGATAGAGCAGAAAACCAACCATGAATGTTTTTCCCCCTCATTCTCAACACTACCAATTTCAAATACCTAAGCAAACTCCAACACTGAGTGGATAGATTAGTATCCACACTACTTAAGGGTAGCCTCTTTCAGGGTAGATTGCCCACCCCCAGGGTGCCTAGCCTTTGGATCTCACCATCTTCTGGTCCCCATGTGGTGCTCTGTTGCCCTAATGCGTTATCATTATTGAACACTCCTAAAATTTCAAATGCAATGGCTTCATTGCAGCGTACCAGAGAGGTTGATTTTATAGCACAAAACTGAGGTGACAGAAAGGACCGAGGGAGTGGCATGAGGGTGCATTTGAGGGTGCTAAACATTCTGAGATGTTTTTTTAAAAGACTGCGTAGGTAGAGGAAGCTAAATTTGATGCACTGACTTGATTCATCCTGCTTTTTGGGAGCATTCCAATTCCAGCTTTGGAATAATCCAAAGTAGACCAAGGAACTGAGTGGATGATCAGGGATCCACTACTTGAGCCTCCTTCCTGGCCATCATTAGCAGTTTAGATATACCCTGTGTAACAGGATCTAACACACAAATAACACGTATTTCAATTCAGCAAATTTATACCCTTAGTATTCGCTGTGAAACAATATCTAGCTCCAAGAAAATATTACAATATTAAGAGCAACAGCTTTGAATGAGGACCAAATAAAGTGTAAAAACAGATACTACAAGACAAAAAATAAGTGGGGATTGAAACACAAAAAACAGAGCATTGCACATCAGTTCCAGTTTTATGGAATGTCATCAAATTATGTAGAAATTTTGAGCAGATTGGTTTGTTGTTCACATAAAATTTCTAGATTTTAGCATTGAGGAATATGTATGGAAAAATCAATATAAAACAAAGGAAGCTGACAGATCGCAAGCCACTCTATTAATGGCGAACCTAAGTAACTGCAGTTTTTCCAGTGGAGTTGGATGGCTTCATTTCAATGTTTATCTCTTTGGCCCAGTTTAAAATAGAAAACTTTTATGGTTGTTTAACAACTTGCATTTTAACACAACAAATGTAAGAGGATGCCTTCAAGAGTGACTGCACCTTATTCATAGAATGCACTCAGATGTCTTTTCAAGATGTAAATGTGTATATAAACACACCTAGGGTTATCATTACTCCCGAGGTGCTGCTCTGCTAAGATACCTAATTTAGTGCTGGCAGTCATGATGTGAAGACAACTGAACAGGATCAGTGAGTTTCTTGTGAGATTAGTGGATTACTGCATTTAATTTTGATGGTCGCTTTTCAAATGAACTACAAATCAAAAAGAAACCACACGAATGACATTATAGTTTAAAGATGTGGCCTCCTATCACAGACTAAAGGCACTACACCAAGACGAAAGACTGGAGAACAACCTAGTTCATAACTACTCCTATGCTTAAGACTGCTAATGTGGCAGACAAGACACTGATAAAGGGACTTGGAAATTTTATGGACAATTTTCATGTTGCATCACTGTTCTGCTTCAGGTTATTTCCCTGCATTGGAGCCTGCAGAACCCAATGTCTGCTATTGTCTCTGCAGCCTCAGTTCATAATTCAGAATCTTACGTTAAAATCTACCTTTATGAGTTGTTCAAGCTAAAATACCAGTTCAGACTAGAGTGGCTAAGATGGGGATCACATTCCATTAACTGACTGTATAGTTGACAGCAAAGCCCTCAAAAAAAAAAAAAGGACCAGGGTGAACAGCTGGCAGTGATAATAGGTTCAAGATCTGAGGCAACATTTGTCAGTTACTCTGCTGTGATCCTTAACATGTGTCATGGAAGCAGCAAGTAAAGGTGTTCTGTTGTGATACTGTAGAAAGAGCATTTTAAAAGCAAAATCTATTGTAGTTCTGTGAAAATAACTGCTAGGAAGACTGAAAGTAGGTGGGAATTACCCACTTTTGCATGCAAGTCAGCAAAATCTTCTTGGAAAACATGTCATGCAAAGGTTTCATTCCAAATTTTTTTTTTTTTTTCAGATTCTAATTTGTTTTTACCCCTCTTAAATTAAATTCAGGCACATTTTAAAACAAGCCACAAGGTTGTTATGTTTAGAATATATATAAAAGTATTTCAAACATTTTTGTATTTTTCAGATCAGAATATTTGTGGAATATGATGTATTTGCAAATATTTTTTGGCAATTTGAAAAGCAGTTATTTCCCAACTATTTTCATACATCTTCAACAATCAGTACATTCTAATATGGGACAATTAAATCTCTTTTAAGTGTGTGGTTAGTGCATTATCAGAGTTTGGAGGGTTGGGTCATATCTCTAATTGTGAATTTCTACACCCTACATATTTATGAAATGTCATAGACACAGCTCATCTTGAATGTACCGTGCATATAATCTATACAATTTACAATGTTAGCCTAATGATTTTTCATTAATTATTAAAATGCATTCTAAATCTGAATTCCATCTTTAATACATACTGTATCTTTCTTGAAATACATGAATATAATGCAATTTACAACACCCTGGAATAGTTATTTCCATCTAAATTTCTGCATTTGTAATCCTCCATCAAAAACTGCTTCCTACACCACAGATAAATTTCACTGAACATTATTGAGTTCCTGAGTTTAGGTAAGTTTCTCTGAAAGACAAGCACCATGACCATATTTGCAAGACTATCCAGCCTGCTTGCCTTTCCCACTTACCTTCCTACCCAGCTGTCTCATTTTAGGTATTTCTAGAGACCCATCCTTTGATATCTACAAGCATCTACTTGCAAACACAATTTTTCAGGACCTTGAATTTTGCTATAAAACAAGTCTTTGTCCTGAGGATTTTTTCCATTTTGCTGTGATTCACTCAGACCTGCTGTACGGCACATGGACTTATACAGATTCCCTCACCCTTTATCAGAGCAGTACATCGTACTCCAAGTACACAAGACCTAAAAATGGATTGTTTTTGTAGATAGAGCAAAGAGAGAAAGGAAAACACAACGGAATTTAAAAACATGCTTGAGAACTGCACAGTGATTCACCAGTTATTTTTATATTGGAAACAGAATTGATCTGAAAGTTAAATATGTCTCATAGATCACAGGTACGTGTTCTTTGCAAACATTTGTAAGGACAAGAGAACAGGAGAAAAAAATACTGACATCTTAATCTACTATTTCCCCCATCCATCATCTCTGCATTTTGTAGCATACAACCCAGTAGAATATAGGAGGCAAGAAAACTATGAGAACAAGTATGATATGTTTTTTTCTGTGGATCTTGGATTTGAGTTTGGGTGTGGGGTTGTATTTTTTAAATACTAATAACATTCCTACTATTGACTGCTTCAAAATCTTTTATCATGAAAAATATAAGAAGGTTTAGTTCTGTTGGAAATGTCAGGGCCTTTGGGAAGAAAACATGGAAAACAGATGTTTGTTGTTTAAGGTTACAATGTAATTAAACCAGTGGGACTAATATTACTTATATGTCATTACTTAAGAAGCAGCTGTTCCTCCCACCTCTGGCTTCACTGATTGGATCATCTCTATTTTCCACCCCCATCACACTGTCTCCATGTCAGCCTAAGTTTCCTCTTTCTAGTAAATTGGAAAGCAATGTTAACATAAATTTAAAGGAACTATCCTCAAACCTTTAATGAACAGAGGTTGTTAAAGGCATTATTAATCTTTATACTTGTAAGCAATATTAGGAATTTGGCTGCATTCATTAGTTTTGCCTGATCAGAAATTTAGCCCATCATACAATTACAGTGAAAACACAATTGTGCGTACAGGTTCATATTGCTTTACAGGAACTCACATTAGTTCCTTGGAAAAGTGAAATGTAGCACTGGTAGAATCCAAGCTAAGTTACAGGTTAACAATTCTAGAAAATTTATGAGGATGAAATATAGAGTAATGCTGTAACTTGAAAAGGACTGCAGAAAATAGAGCATTTGGATAGATGCCAGTAGCATCAGGGAAAGGGTAGTGGCCTATTAATATTTACAGTTCTAGGACAAGGCTAGCTTGAGGAACATAAAGACCACCAAACAGTACCAAATTTATCATTTGCCAAGTACAGTTTCATAATTTTCATGATCACCAACATCTGATAAATGTTAATCCTGCACTATAAGAGATTTACATTCTCATTATAATTATTTTCTGCCCATGAATTGCAAGACTTGTTTACACAGGGGAATCAATGTGGAGTAAGCTACAGCAGAACGGTTAAGCAGGCTGCTTTATTAATATATCACTGAGGGTACTGTGATACAAGATTAAACAATGGCTTGCTTTATCCAGGGAGTTAGTGTATTGTTGCTGGCTTGTAACAAATTCTGTTCTTAGCCTTCTGTGAATCAGTTTGCCTTTGTAGAGCAGCCCAAAGGCTATCCTACAGTCAAAAATAAAAAACAGGTGGTCTCCTTATGCATTGAGCAGCTGGCATTTTTCCATTGCTGTGAAGTTCTTGATCTGTTAAATCCCAGTATAAAGGCTGTTTAACTTCTATACAGGCATCTAGAAAGGCTTACTAGTTATCATATAAACAAATATTTTTATCACCTTAAAACTCCAATCATATAATGAGATGAGTTCTTCTGCCTGAGTTTAAAAAGGGATTTGATAAAAACAGTGAATCTTTCTGTCCTTCATTGTTTTGTATATCGTTGTATGCCTCAGCAATTGTCTATCTAAGATACCAAACATTTTCTGTTTCTCTGCATGTAAAATATTTCATGTTTGCACTTTATTTTTACTGATATAATCTGAACATGTCCATATTTCTACTCTTTTTGTACCTCAGTGTCATTATTGACTTGTATCTGAGGATGCCTCTGCAAGTAAATAGGTTAAATACTGTGTCCTAAAAATTGTCCTGTGATGAATTTTTCTATAGTTAAAATTATCATATGCAATTAGCAAGATAACCAGCTCAGCTATATACCTGATTAATCCAACTACAAGATTTAGAAATCTTAGGTTAAAATTAATTAAGTGCATGTTGTCTTCTGCAAAGACATTACTAAGGCATAAAAACCCCTGGTTTAACTCTTTGCTGTTTTAATAGTATGAAAATTTCTAATCAAAAAAGTTTGGTATTTTATTTTAGTATCTATAAGGTCGATTTTTAGCAGTGAAATATATTAATTTACTGTTATTACAACAGTTAATTAACACCATGAAACATATTCTAAACCAAATGAAACATTTCTTTTTATGGTGACAGAATTTTATAAATTACTAAGGAAAGCTTTATAGACCTCTGTATAACATTTTTAAGGAGATTCCAAATACACTAAATTCTCCCAAAGAGTTTAGCAGCGCCTGGATATATACATGCCAGATTAAAATCTACAAACAGTATCGGTCCATGTTTAAAACCAAATGTTCTGATGTCATGAAAACTTTGATAGGACTATGCATGTGTGTGAATATTAAAAGACAAAGCATGAGCTTTTTAAACATCATAACACCAGTCATACAGTGCTGTCACCTGTCATGGCATTACCCGGCAAAATATTCAAAGCACCTGATTCCCAGTTCAAAAATATATTGTCACTGTTGTGGCTTTGGCCTTTAAAATTTGATCCCTGATTTGCAAAGACACTTAAACTCAAGTTATGTGAAATTCAGCTTTTATGAAAGAAAGTTCACTTCATATTTTTGCTTCAGAAATGGATTTAAAATGCTTACAACATTTTTACAAAAATACATAGCTGATAAGTCAATATGTCTACTAGCTTGCTACCAAATTAGCCTATCAGCCTACAAAGATGTGGCAAGTTAGAGCACCTTTTAAACTTGGTTATACAACAGGACTATAGAACATAGATTTCACTTTCCAAGGCCAATTAAATGTTCTTATTAATAATATTAACCATCCCTTTAAGTGTATGAACAAAGCCTCTCTGAAGGGGTTATTTTTTCATTTATTTAATGAATTTTGAGTATACAAGTAAAAATGTTTTAACATAGCTGCCGTTCTTTCTTTAAAGTGAAGCAGTGCCACAATTATTAGAGTTATGATAACTGCACTGGAAATTAGGAAAAGGTTTATAATCAACAGGGTTTCTGGAAGAGTTTTCAGTAAAAGTCCTGGGGCCAGAAAAAGTCAGATGATGATCATGATGATGCCTGAGCAGGGTATATAACAGACTATGGCATAGCTGGCTGGCTGCACTAGGGGACTGGACACCGGGATCTCACAGAAATTTGCTGTTATGGAGACAAACTTGAAACTAGGACTACTTCATCACTTAAAAACAGAACCAAGGGCAATTCAGAGTATTTAATTAATTCAAGTTTAAAATCTACGTATGATTTTTATGGGTTTGACTTCCATATTTTGAAGTATATATAGACAATATATTTTAAAAAATCATAAAAAGTTAGAAGGTAGAGTACAAGGTACAGACAAAATTTACCTGGTCACAGCTGATAGAAGAGAGAGATCTCTTTTTGGTATAAGGAGCATATCCATAGAATCATAGAATCATTTAGGTTGGTAAAGACCTTTAAGATCAAGTCCAGCTGTTAACCTGGCACTGTCAAGTCCACCACTAAACCGTGTCCCTAAGCACCACATCTACATTTCTTTTAAATAACTTCAGGGATGGTCACTCAACCACTTCTCTGGCAGCCTGTTCCAGCGCTCGACAACCCTTTTGGTGAATAATTTTTTCCTAATATCCAACCTAAACCTCCCCTGGCACAACTTGAGGCCATTTCCTCCCACCCTATCAGTAGTTACCTGGGAGAAGAGGCAAACACGCACCTCGCTACAGCCTCCTGTCAGGCAGCTGTAGAAAGCGACGAGGTCTCCCCCCAGCCTTCTCCTCTCCAGGCTGAACACTCCCAGTTCCCTCCAGTGCTCCTCATAAGACTTGTTCTGCAGATCCTTCACCAGCTTTGTTGCTCATTTAACTTGATCTCTTTTAGGCTTTTTTATTGCTGTCTACGATCACAGAATCTGAATGACTGCATAGGAGTGGACTTCCCAATGAATGAATGAAGTGCAAGCCAGGTACCGTGTACTCCAGCAAAAATCCACAGGACAGTGGGGCCAAAATAATGGTCTTGAACTTTCTTTAGAAAGTGTTTCAAGTACTGTTGAACGTACAAAGATCAGATGAAGAAGCAAGGGGCATGTTTGCCTTTACTTTCTGACTGACTTTCATCAGTGCTGAGAAAGTTGTAAAGCATCTGCTGCTTTAAGGCTGTGTTTGAGTAGCATAATCAACAGGGGAAACTACTATATCAGAAAAATGTTACTCTTTGGTAATGGAGCTGCAAGTGAGGTCAGAACCTGGTACTCAGAATACAAATTTTCAGAAGATACTGCAGATAGTTCATATGTAAATGCTTTGAATTTGCAAGTACAGTCTGTTCTTTCAACTCATTAGCTCATACTTTATGGTCTGCCAAATTGCCAATTATAATTCTCAAAAAGATATAATCTTAAGAAAATTGTAGAGAACAGTGACATTCATAACAATAGATTAATGCCAAGTATTTTAGTATAAGCTGAAGGATATACGCAGTTTGGGTTGAAGGAGGTAATGAGTCAGAAGGTTTGGGGTTTATCTATTTTGGTACAATTTTTTGTTTGTTTCATTTAATTCTTAGTTTTTATTGGTTTTAATATCATAAACCAGAGTATTTTCAGTGGAGATTTTGCACTATATGAAATGCACTCTGGAGTTCCATTCAGAGAACTCCAGTTTTTGTCATCAGCTTGAGGCACTGAGCACACAATTTGCAAAGATGCTGAGGGCCCTTGATTTTCCATGGTTTCAATGAAAGTGTCAGGCTTCTGCATTTCTTTTGTACCTTTTTCAGATCAACAAGAAGCTGTGTATGTACCCTCATATCTCATTAAAGCTGAAGATACATCACACCATTTGAAACTGGATGAAAAAAAAGTGTTTATCTCTCATGCTCTCATCAAATTGCAAAGCACTCACTGATCTCAGCATTCATTTAGCTACTGAAACCTGGGGTTTGATTTTGTTAAAAATAAAGAACATGCAATAGCAGCTTTGCAACCTTACACAATTCACGAGAAACAGTCTTTTATAATACAGGATACTATAGTGCTTGTTTACCACAGTTACAAGAATTTGCTCTACAGATAGTTTGTAAGCATTTATATCAACCTGTTTATGTACATGCATATAGTCTAATCAAAACACAATCAAACCACCTCAGCTGCAAACTTCCACTCAAGTTAACAAAGCTACATGTATTTATACTTGCTGTAGATCCAGCCCAGGCATTTTTTTCTTGTAAAGCCTGATGCAATGCCCACTGAAGTCAGTGAGGTGACCAAAAGAAAATACCTGAAATGCATAATTACACAAAACACAAGGGAAGGAAAAGGATATTTTTCTTTCCAGACATCAGAAAAACGCTAGATGAGAGGTATTCCCAGTTGTGTGAAAAGATTTGGAGAAGTTTCTTTTACCCACATCACTGAATCACCCTTATGTCAGACTCCATCTGTAGAATCCTTACTCATGTAAATAATACAGGGTTTCATGTTTTCTTCAGTGATTTTTAAACCTTTGTGTTTCTCTTGAAATTAGAAGAGGAAAAGGCAATCCTAGAAGCCTAATTTTGCCCTGTTTATACCAAACAGGGGCAAAAACAGTTTATACCTGTTTTTTGTTTGTGTAAAGAGGCAGAAACAGGGTGATTGTTTTTAAATGAAAGAAAATGTAAGGTTATAATAAGCTGACATCGACTAACCTTTATCAGTAAAATTTAATGTGCAATATTGAACATTTCCTGTGAAATCAGTATAAGGAAGAATTTAAAGTCAGGTTTCCCATAAGAACACTGCATACCCAAGAGATGCATCAAATTTACAATAATTTAACTGCCATAAAGCAGATCATACTTTAAAAATCTTATCTTGTAAATTATCTGTTTCTAAGTTAATAAGCCTATTGGAAAAATTGATCTGTTTTTCATAAAAATTTCTCCTATTTGAAGCAAAACGTCTGACTGCTCATTTATTACATGAAGATACAAACCACAGCAGGCAGCAACTGATGTCATGTAATCAAGTAGGGAAGAAACAGTTATTGAAATAGAAAACTCTACATGATATGAAACACTTATATTGCACTTATTTCACATTCATGCCATCAAAAAGCCTGAGCAGTCACTATACACACCCAGACTATGGCATGTGAAATGACAGCAGTGGGGGAAAGCTAGTAACAAAAAACTAAGAGTTGTGTTGTGATGAATAGGGAATATTTTGAGATCCTTCAGTCAGTTCCGGGGAGTAACAGATAGTGCCGCTGGGTACTGGGTAAGGTCCTCAAGTCTAGGAGCGCAGTGTCAATGCAGTTTGCCAGAGCACCTATAACAACATCCCAGTTCATTCAATCCACAAACCTTACCAAGCAGTAGAATGGCTTTGCAGAACAAAAGATTCCAAACAGAATAAAAATTTGCTTAAAGTACTATCATGTAAATGTTCCTGATTTAAGTTTGTCAACTTTCAGTGACAACAAATGATAATAATAATAGTACTGAGTCATCTTTCTGATGACCTGAAAGTTGGTGATGATTTCTCCAAACATTAGCCAGTTATGGCTTAAGGAGTCCTGTGAGATGTTATTATGATGTGTCTGTACAGGGAGCAACCATAACATAGTCTTAAATTTAAGCCATTTCTGCAAGTTCTCTGGGACACCTAAGAATAATAACTCAGCGTAAGAATTTATTTTCATGGTGATTGGCTATTTAAAGAAGAATCTATGTTATATATGGTAAAACAAATCAGATTATTTGCTTGGCATATGGATTTAGGTTTCTACTTAATTTATATTCTGATCAATTTTTAAATTCCTGTTTATCTTAAATCTACCCAAGAAGCTGCTTCTAGAGTATATATCACACATAACCTGTTCATGTCCTCACAGTCTCTACAGTTCATAACAGAGGAATGAATAGCTGAACCATACAATTATTTGAATTTCATTGTGTAGGAAAAGATCAGACTATGTTCAATTAAAAGACATCAAAGAGAAAATGTCAAACTCTGAAATAAAAATGATTGATGATGATTAGGAAAGCTATCATATAACTAAATAAGACATTTAACTGAAAATTGTAAAGAACTAGAGGAAAATGGCTGAGACTAAATAAATAAGAAAGTAATGTAATGATATAAACATGCTACACTTCCAAAAGATCCAAGTGGAAGCTAAAGAAATAACTAGTTAAAGTATCAGAGAATAGGCACTGGAGCTATTGAGGGTGTGAAGAGACTATACTTATGTGAAAACAAATTTGGGGGAAGCATTTCTAAAAACATTAAAGCAAGTTATTTTGTGATTATTAAAAAAAACCCTTGTCCTGATTTCAAAGTGTAAAGAGACCAGTTGCCTGTAAGGATGTACAACTGGCAATCTCAAACAATGCAAGATTAATAATAAAAAAATGTAAACCTTTGGGTGGGGGAGAAGGGGAAATTGTATGGAGAGAGACACTGTAGCAGGTCCCCTCCTCTCTCTCACACTGCAGACAGGGAAGTTGAAAATGTAGTTATGTTACATCTTTTAGCTATGGAGCTCTACAGCCCAGGCAATCATTACTTAATACTATACTATGCTGAGCATTTCTAAACAATTTAATAAGCAGAATATCCACAAGAAGACATACCACGTCTCATAAACCTACAGCCTTCAATGGGCCAAGAGCATGGGACCAAATCCAGATTCCACATGTGGAATTTTCTACGGCAGAAAGTCTTTCTCAGTCTTGTGCACAAATATGACTGTAGCTCTCACTAAGTGATGTGATCCTTACCTCTGTCTGTCACAGATTATTTCGTCATCTTTTGCCAATGCAAGTTTTATCTTATTTTGGTAATTTTCATTAGTGGATGAAGGATGAACCAGCAGCTTCACACTATCTTACAAATTAGGAAAATCTCATATTATTCCCAGATATTCTACAGATTTCTTTGTATGCTTTTAAAGAGTTATCCTTTCTGCACTGCAGTGTGCCACCTTTTAGGCAGAAACAATAAATCTCTTCACAGGTCTGCAGATGAAGAATGATTACAATGCTAATGTACATGCAAGATAGATGCTAATCTAAATGTTTTTGAGCATGAATTTATAACCTTCAGGGGGGTACCGTGTCTGGAAGCCTTGGAGAACTGAAATATTAGATCATTTCATTTAAGAGAGCTATTTCAGGCATGTGATATCCATATGAAACAAATTCTTTGGTAACAGGACTACTTTTAAATGCTCTATTGTACATATTTTACCTTTTGGGGTTTTGTTATTATTATTCCAGCTACCAAATTCATGATCTCTAGAAACAGCAAACAATGCATTGAAAATTGTGACTGAGGCCACTGACAACAGAGAAACAAACTTTTCCAGATAATAAGCATTATCAAAAGCTAAAGAAACAGGACAGAGGGAAGAAGCAAACCTGAGCAGGTGCTTCACTTCTGCATGCAACAGAAATAACAGGAATAAAATTATTAAGTGTATGTCTAAAAGTATTTAGTGCTGAAAAAGAGGACCAATGACTACAAAACATTATTTTTCTGACTTTTGCAACGTGCTTTTAAATTTTAGTCTCCTTAAGAAGAAACATAACTTTATTTAAAATAGCATATTAATCATAAACTAGCTAACAAAATCCACTTCTGCATTTCATATCTCTCCTCCCTTGCCAATGCTTCTTGCCCTTTGACAAAATTTATTGCCACTTGCGTTGTGGCAATCCAAAGCATTTAGGGAAATATGATTCTAAAAATATGCTGTAGGTTCATTCAATTAAATGTTTCAGATTAAATAACAAACCTAGAATACCCTGGAAGATTTTTTTCTAACCCAGGTAACTGCATATGCAGGAGTGCTGGCACAACCAAAACTGCAGCACAGGGTCAGGATGAGTGCCCTAGGAACAGAAACTGCTACCATCGGCTGTCTAGCTTAAAAGAATAAAGAGTCATATCTGAGAGTACAGGTAGGAAGGCTGTATTAATCAAAGATATTGAAAAAACACTACGATACTCATACTGTAATACAATCTCTATGTGGACCTAAAATGCCAGCATAACTCATTCAACCGAAACAAACAAACAAAAAAAGAATCTCTGGCATGTCACAGAAATACCGTGGAAAAAAAAGAAAAAATTTCTTCTGTTATAATGTCACCAATGAACACCTAGTGTGGCTCTTAAAAACCCTTTTTTATGCACAGAAGTGAATGAACAGAATAAGAATGACCTTTGATTCTTAGGATTTACTTGCCTTGAACATTCACTCAGAGAACAGAGATAATTTTTTTCCCGCTTCCCTTTTCTTTGCATGGACATCTGCAAAGTCACATTTATAGAAGAAAACAATGCACTATGGAAAGAAAAAAACTCTAGATATATACGTGTGATGGACAAAGCAATGCATGAACTGAAGTTACACTGACAAAATTAACTCAGCTCTTCAGAAAGGTTGATTTGTTATTTGCTATGTCTGGTTTGATTAGTCAACTCCTTCCCAATCTTTTAAAATAGAAGTATAAAATAAAGCGTTCTTGATGTACACATAAGGGAAGATACGGATTCTTTGAACTCTACCAACATTGGAAGGTGTGAAAGGTTTCTTTCCTGTCTCTAAAACTTTTGACCATCCTTAGGCAGTTAAAGCATCCTGGTTTCTCATCCCTGTCATTTTGTTCTCTCTTCTGTTGTCCTGGCATAAGCCTTTACTCATTACTGTGAACCAAAGCGGGGAACTGATCTCACAGCAGAGGAAACAATGGTTTTGAGTTGGCTGAGCTTCACAGCTGCACAACTAGCTGCCCAGCATACTGGGAAAGGAAAGGAGAGGAATTAGCTGCTGGAGGTGCAGACTAATTAAACCAGCACTGCAGCTGAAAAAATATGTACAGCCTCAGTTGTCTTGAATGTTGGTTTAACATTAGTCGATATCAGAGTGACACCAGAGCTTACTCTGACTTCTTTTTTTTTTTTAGCAGATCACTTCCATGTACATCTTTCAACACGGTTGTCAGGTTGTGGACAGTAGTGAACTTGTAATTTTTACAATGTTATGATACCTGCCATTGGACTTTATAGGCCTTAATTAAATTAATCGTTTAGATGTTAATGTTTTAACAGGCAAACTATGTAAATGTCTGCATGGTTTAAACACAACTGTGTTGGGTTTTTTTTTTCTGTGCGGCTGTTCAGTAAACTGAAAAAAAGAAACTAAAAGCAGAATATTCAACAGTCACCCAAACCCTGCATATTCCTTTGATGACATGTGGAACTGATAACTGGACTGAAAGCAAAGCTGAGAATGCCTCAGGATGCAAGAAGTAGATTCTTACACAGGTGAGTTGAGCCAAGAAAGTGAACTATATAATCCTTGTGGGAGGGAAATAAATAAATTGGCCTAACAAGAGTACAGTGACCTGATTTGACTAACGTAACCAAAAGCTTACATTTTCAGGGACTTAGGTTGAAACCATTAGAACTGTTTCCCCTGTTTATGCTGGAACTTGTGATACCTGCATCAAACCTCGTGCGTTTTATGACATGAAATGCCTTGACCCAGAGTTATTACATTTCTTAATCTTTTCCTTTTAAAGCTCAATGACAAGATGCAATAAGTCTTGCAGACTTTTTGTCCACGAAATGGTATGTCAGTGTGGTGTGCATGCCTGAACCAAGAAGCATAGTTTTACTAATCAAGGTTAGCAAGTAATGATATCTATTTACCACTAAATTATGGGACACATTTTTCTTTCATTAAGCCCTTATTAATCTTTAAGAAAACTGTCTAAAAGGAAGCTGAACCATTCCACTGCTAGTTTTATTGTCTTTATGTATGTTTATAGACAAGAATGATGTGCTTTATGTAGTTTTGTAACAGACATTTTTATAAAACCTACTAACACGGCAACTTTCTACTCTATGTAAAGTTAGAATAAATATTGTCATTTTATACCATAATACTGATCTAATGAACATTTGAAAGGATTAGCTGCTCTGGTACTGGATGCTATAGAAACCTCAGGTTATATAGATAATTAGAAACTGAAGAGGACTCTACCACATGATCCTCCAGGGCATGAATCAGAACAGCTATACTAGGCTTCTGCTCTAAACTGTCCCTTGGAGAAGCTCACCTCTATCCACTGACTACAGCGAGAAGTTAGGGAGATTCAGCCTAAGCTATAATTAGCCCGTGCGTATTCTCTCTACGTACCAATGCAGAGACTTCCATCAACTTCAGTGAACCTAAGTCAAATTTCTAGTCCATCCTCTGCTAATACTGTATAATTTGTGAAACTATCTCCCATTAAGAATTCTGTTCTATTACTTTCTTGGTAGAAAGAGAGATTCATAGCCTCAATTAATAATTCTCATTTAAAAATTAATTTTAAATATGTAAATCTGCTACCCATAAATAATTCTAAAACATTAATAAAATAACTTAATCTCCAAAGTAAAACAGAGACTTAAAATGTGTTTTTATCTGGTTTTGGAGTGTGAAATCTATTTGAAAACCCACAGTATCTCTATGTAAAAGTATATACTTATTATTTCAAACGACCTGGGAAAATATGCAATTAGCTCACAAGGCAGTATTGAAACTAATGGAAAGATACTCAAGTGATAATCTTTTTGAAACTAAAATAACTTCCTTGTCACACCTGAAACATCAGACAACAAAATCAATACACAGAAGTAGATTTAAGAGCAGTCTAAAATTTTTTATATAAAACAAAACAAATCAGTGCAGCCATCTAAAAGCTAAAAAGGAAATATTAAGAACTCTTGGGAAACCAGGTGACAGGAGAAATCAATATTGAACACAGACTGTCAAACAGAGAACATAAAGCCTACATGTAGCAAAACACTTGAACTGAATTCTAAAGTAAAGCTTTTTACTTAGACACACTGTAAGATTCAGACTGGAGGCAGCAAGATCATCCTGGCAAAGACAGCTTTGAAGTCATGATTCCACAGATATTCCTTAGTTCAGTACCACCTTTACCCATGTACCCTTCTTTTCTCCTCTCTTTGTTTCCCCCCATGTTGCTCTCGTGCAACTGCTTATGAAGTCATGTAAACTGCATCAGGGAACCCATCCAGCCTAAAACCAAGCCTGCAGAAAGTAACTACACAGGACTGAACTGCTGACAATGTGGCAAGAACACTGACTTGGCACATTCACTAAAACAGATGAAAAAATGTGGCCAAAATGAGCAAATAATTGTTTAATGTGCTACTCAAATATAAGTGCTCAGTCCTCAATGAACAGTTCCCATGCAAAGCAAACAAAAAAGCCATTTAGTTTAGCTTCCTTGGAAGAGATCTCATTTATCAGCCTATGAACACGGTGTATACTTACATTTCCTGTTCTAAAAGAGGAAATACTGGTTTTGTGCCAGTACTGTACGATTCCTACTTTTTTCAATGGAGAAACCTTTGCATTGCCCTTCCAGGTCTGTAATAAGCTGACCTGACACAAAGCGGATATTTGAAAGGGATGAGTACTTTCTCCTGAGCTAAATCAGAATATTAACGGCAACAAACAGGTTCATTTTCATTACTAACCCACACACTCATTAGTTCTTCAGTGCTGAGGGAAAAAAACGTGGTGAAAATACAATGAAAATTATTCATCCTTGATGGCTGATCCTCAGAACCTGTGGAAACTAACCTACCTTGTGGCAGTGACAGTCTGAAGGGTAGGCGCAAGTGAAAAAAGACAATCAATAAGTAACATAGGTCCTCCAGACAAACACCAGAAAAGTTTGTGCTTACCTCAAACAGGTTTGTAATTCACCAAGGTGGAGCGCAAAATTAACTGTCACTGAACCTTCCTTCCCTCTCCTCCCAGGACGCTCAAGTATTTCGGCTTTACACAGAATGTTTGAGTATTCCTCTTGTTTTCTAGTTATCAGGAGAAAGTAGAGAAAAACAAATAAGATACATTTTCATTGTATTTCTTTTCCTTATCCATTCCTAAAGAATTCCTTCTAAAATATTTTAAGTTATGCGGAAATAATACTAATATAGGTGAAAATAGGAAAAGTATAAGAGAGAATTCAGATAACTAGGTTATAGAAATTGTATGGGGAAGAGAGAGGAACTCAACTTACCCGTACCTCTGGACAGTGAGAACTGATAAAGGGCACATTTATTAATCCAGCTTTCATTCTGTCTCAGATTTTCTTAAATTTGAAATACATTTGTTAAGAATCCATGTTTTTAAGAATGATACTACATAAGAAGTAAGAAAGGGAAAAACATTCCTAGGACATTTTTTAAAGGCTTAATATTTACCTTATCCTTCAGTTGTGACTGGGGCACTTCATTTTGCTCTGCTATTCCCACCTGAAATCATGACAATAAAGGTACAATTAAATTCCAAAGAACCCGTTCTTCTCTTAAGGCAGCATTTCACAGACATTCTTGAAAATCAATTTGAAGGAAAGTGATGCCCCCAGCTATACTAAACTGATCATGTATCAATACAAGGTACTACCCCGCTGTGCCATTACTAGGTATCTTACATTGCAATGGTAACTAAAAATCCAACACTGAAGACTTTTTCTTTTTATCCAACCATCATTTCTTTGTCTCAGTGTTATCACATGCTTATTTGAGTTTAGAGCAAATACTTCTTACAATCACTGTATACAATGTGAGGTTATATGAGTGTATTTCCATAAAACTATGCCATCAGTAAAGAAAAAGGCAAGAAATAAAGATAAGGAAAAGAAACCTTCCCTAGCCAGTGTATTCAGGCAGAATAGGAGATAAGAAAACAAACAAAAACTTTCAATTAACAGCAGCTTATGAGGGTCCAGTTCCTATCGTGGAAGGTTGAGGACGAGACTATGAACCTTACATTTTACAGTTTTTAGGATTTTGTCAGCTTTCATGTAAAAGATAAGACAACCAAGATATACCTGCTCATACTTTGTGTGAAGCAATACTACTGCCAAACAAGTACTACCCAAATCAGAGGTTTACGCAGCAGAGTTGTATACCACAGCAGAGACCAAGAACACGTTAGATGTCAAGTGCTCCGCAACTACGTGCTACGTGTTTATTTTCCCAGAAACACATAATTAGTAACTACAGCATAACAGTACTTAATGATGGCTGGTCTTTTGTCACCATCGGTTTTGTGAAGGCAGAGAGCTGCCTGCCAGTAAAGAAATTCTCATACCAAAGGGACTCTCTAATGTCAGAACTCAGTTGCTTTGCCAGCTCATGCAGCTAAACAGAACGGCTGAACACAAGTAAAAACTAATAATGTACAGAAAGGCCTTAGTTAAGCATGTCGAAATAAGCAGCAGCTCTGTATCATGGTCTGTATTGTTGCTAAAATGCAGCCTTCCCTCGTGGAAAAGGAAAGACAGCAGAAAACTGAGGCAGTAAGACCTCAGCTAGAAGCAGGCTGGAGGCCCACTATCCTCTACCAGACGTAGCTCAGTAGCCAGTCTGAAACAGTGGGACCAGAGCACATCCTCCCACATTACGCTTTGGCACTCAAAAAGCTGCATTTTGAAATGGTTGTCACCAAGTCGCTAAATGATTAGACTGAAAATAATAACTATTTGGATCTTGGTAAGTGCATTAATTATCAAGGCAAAAAAAAAGGTCTGAGAAAACTATCTTTTTTTAAGGAGTTACTGTACACTGGATTGTGAGGGTGTGCAAAAACCAAGCAGCTGTTTGTATGAGCATGTAGTTTTAAAGTTACACAAAGACAACAGGATGCATGCCTGCAATCACAGCAGAGACACACCTTTTGCACTATATTTGGAGGGCCTGGGCTACAGAAGATATTACCAAAGGAAATTGCGACTACAGCAGTTCACAGGAGCTAACTAGAATCCCTCATAAACCAGGCTGTGCCCTGGGCACGTAAGATGAAAATCTCACCTATCGCTCCTGGGAAGCAGGCTCCCCCATCCGCAGGTCACTCCCTCACAGTACAGATACTCCCCTTGTAAAATAAGGATGGAAATTCTGCCTCATTTCACTGGGGTGATGCCTAAAGTTAGTAGCTGTTTGTTCTCCCCACATTTGTGCGACTGAGCTGACCTAATCTTGTCCCCAGCAAACTTTCAGGAGCACATGTAGATATTTTACGTATGAATTTAATAAACGGATTTCCATCAAATATAAACTGTCCAACAGAAGAACAGCTTGTATAAAGCTATGCACATATCTGCCGTCATCACAGACCACTCGGGCTTTGCTCTCATGGTTACCATGATACTATCACAATCCCTCAGAGTGCGTACTGCCTTCTCTCTCACCACGAATGTCAATTATTAATGCCTGTTCATCATAACAACACATTATCTAGAAATGCTTTCTGTTTCTCCCTATATATATATATAAAAACACCAAAAAATCCTCTCTCATAGTTTCTGATACAAAAATGCTTGTAGGGAAAAAAAAAAAAAAAAAAAAAAAAGCGCGTTTGCAGATGTCCAAAAGAAAGTATTTGCCTCTCCTGGATTAACTGGCCTGCTAATTACCCACAGCAAGTGCGGTGGGTATTTATGACTGGAGGAGAGATAAGCAAGGCAGGTGGGAAATGTTTATACAGGCTAGACAGCTAACTGTTCCTGGTGCCAAAACAAACAGGTGCAGATTTTATTGATGCAACAAACATGGAAACAAAACCAAATACACAGTTGAAGGGGTATATTTCTGTACCACAAAAACAGTACCTACAAAGTTAAACAAAAGATGTTCTGTTTCCTAGTAGAGACACTTTCAAAGTTAGGATTTCGCCTCAACCTTTGGAATTCCAACATGAAGGATTACACCTGGGGGATTTTAAGAAAGTTACCCCACAACAGGTGTTCCAGTATACCTGAAGAAAATTATTTGTAATATTTAGATCACCATTTTTCTTGGTGGTCTGACCTCAGATAGCAACCTGAAGTGTGTTAGTAGCACAGCCAATGGAAAAGCTGCCTTAGCACCATCTTCGCACTCATCCAATGATTAGAGTACACTGGATTATTGGTGCCCCTCCTTCAGGCCCAGAAACACACATCAAACTAAAGCACTAATGTAGATACAACCTGGAAGCTTTTTTCTTTTCTGTGAAGAGAATCCTTTCAACTGTCCCCATGTCACCAATGTGGTTCCCATAGGAGAGCACTGTTAAAGTATGCAAAGTAAAACTAAACCAGAAGATGCACAACAGCTTCTAGTGGTGTTCTGTCTACAAAACCAGCACAGAGCTCATCTGAAGCAACCCACCTCACCTCTAAAAGGGTACAGCATGAACTCTGGATTCTCAGCACCAACAAACTCATTTTATCAAATAATTACTCCACTAAGAAACTTCAATTAAATTTTTACAATCTATTTTGAACCAAATTAATTTTGTCTCCTTTTCACTGCTTTCAAACAACTTAGACCAGTAATTTAACTTCCAGCTAAACTGTTTTTTCTATATAGGTCAATGTAAAATATTTGTTTGTTAAGCTTATTTTAAGAACAAAATACAGCTAAGAGTAATAAAAGCCATGAGAGTTCTGTGACAAAACAAGCATACCGCCAAAAAAGAGGTGCAACAAACTCTGCTTTTTAAGGCTATGCAAAGGCCTTGGCTGCTTTCTAAAAGCCGTTTGATATGTCTCATCAGAGCAGCTTGAAAGTGGCTGTGAAGGCACCTACAAAAATCATTGAGCAACTTTCCATGTGCAAACCTTATGCATGTTTTTAAAAGTCTTGTATACTTACAGGAAGAAGTATTTCAGAAATTCTTCTGGCTGAAAGTCTGAGGTGGAGGGAGAGGGGCAGCTGTTTCACACTTGAATAATGATGAGATGTGACACAGGACTGTCACTTCTGGGGAGCTGCAGGTTATGGTGTTTCACTGTAAATTACTGTCCAGTTGCATTTCCTGGCCAAAGACAGTCAATGAGATTCAGTCTCCAAGCTGAAACTCTCATTCTGATGAGACCACTATTAAATGAATAATGAATGGAGACAGCTGAAGCAATATCTTCCCATATACCCATTACCACAATGATTACTACCTGCAGCATATTTACTAGACACTTCATTTCACTGGGTATGGAAAGGCCAGACTGAGGAGACCGGGGTAACCTGCTTATGCTGCTGTGGAGCTCTGGGCATCCACCCAGTAACAGACCCTTTACGGTGCTTGGCTATAGAGCAGTTTAGATGGGATGAATAGCTTTCATTTACACTTGAGGAGGTACATGTTCTTTGCCTTTGAATAGCAGAATCACTTCTGAGAACAGTCACAGCTCCGGTATTGTATCTCTATATCAAAAGCCTGTGGCTGTAGATGTAAGGCAGGGTGGCTGGTGCAGTGACTCCCTAGCTTCCTCTGCACTAACTTCTGCCATTAATCCTTGAACTCCTTACCTGACCCAAACTGCAGAGTACTCTCTGTTTCTGATCTCCGTGCTGCCCATAAACGTAATCTTCCCACCCCTAGAGAAGGGAGGGCAGAAAAGACAACTGGATAAACACCAATGCTTCGTTAAACAACATCAGGTTCTAAAAGTATTTCCATAATATATATTCCAAAACTATATAAAAGTATATACTGCAGCACCTGGCTATGGAACACGACAGAACAGTGCAGCTGCTGCCCATCTCCAAGACATCCATGTGATGGGCAGCAGTGGCTATAGGCCCTCCCACGTCTCCCCCCAGCGCAGCTTCTTGTAAAACTTGCTTTCTCCTGACTACACTGTCTATAATGAAGGAGAGGAATGTATCCTACAGGAAAAGTAGTATGCTTAGTGTGACAGGTAATTACTACAGTGTGACCATCCTTTATTTGAAATACCAAACACTGTACAGGACCATGAACCCATCGATGGTCTCTGCTCTCAAGACAGTTAAAGTTTAGTTTAGATTTTTGGCTTTCAAGAAACTGCCTTAGAATCATAAATGTTTTCATATATTCGTAGTTGTTGTTTTTCATCTGTACTGCTTCTTTATTGTTGTCATTTTTAGTAGAAATATCTGCAAATTTGTCAGAGGTTATTTGCTAATTTTTTTGAACATATTTGCTGATCTGAGAAGTAGAAGATAACTGGTTTAGCTAGTGATCTTAGTAACAATGATTTTTTAGAGCTTTTATATGCAAGTTTACTGCATTTTCTTTTAAGAAGTCTTGCTTGAATCCAAGTCTTATCCAGTATACCCTATCATCCATGAGCATTTTCTAAGTTATTCAAATAAAATTCTGTTTTCTTCCCTCTTTCCTTTGCAACTGTTGCCTGTAAACTAAGTAATTTTCAAAAGCATTCCCAGATTCTTTTTCTTGTTGCCGACTCAGTGGTCTATTTTAGTGATTAGTACATGACATCTTTTACTGCACTAATCTATGTGGCCTCACTCCATTCAAACTGTTTACCATAATTGTTCATTTCATACATTTCTTGAGCAACCATCTAAAAAAGCAAATGAGAAATCATTCAGAGCATGCTATCAGCATATACCAGTAGGCTTGCACAAGTTATTTTGTCAGTCACTAAATAAACCAGGAATTATTACATTAGAGAGAAAATCAGAATATCTATACACAACATACTTCATTTGCACCAGCCATCTCCTTTTTCCTACCAGTAGTGCTTAGAAAATGCTTAATTATGACACCTTTAATTTCTTTATGCAAAACAGAAAAGCTGTAGCTTTGTGAATATACCTTCAGATCCCTGTCTGCAAAATCAGTGCTATAGAAGGAATTCCTTCGTTGTCCTGTGCCAGCTAGTGACTATGACAAAGGTAATTGTTTAAAGAACAGACAATGAGCATACAAGTATTTATTCTGTGCAGACTAACTAAAGAATTAGTAGACACAAGCATGTGGAATAATAATTTTTAATTTCTTAGGAAAATTCTGCTGAAGTTAATCTGCAGAAAGTTTGGGGAGATCTGAGCTACTATTAAAAACAGATGGCATGACTCATTTGTTAAACTGTCAGGAAGAATCAGGTTGATCTTTCTCTTGTGAAGTAACTCAAAGTTCTCTACCTGCATGATGAGTCAAAGTTCTTCCCTGTACTTCAATTGCCTGACTGAAAGGGCTGTGATATTTAGCTCAAGCTCTAGATGAAGGCACTGTGATTCTTTGCAACTTCTACTTTTATACCCTGAAGAGCCTTTTCAACTTAACTATTGTGTCTATAAAATCTTAAACAGAGTACCTGAAATAATAGCCTACAAGTCAAATTCATGGGTTGTGCATGTTGTCTTGCTGCAGAAGCACATGAGGAAGACCTGCTTGGAAGTCATTTTCCACAGCCAAGCATCAGAACGCTCCCTCAGGAATTTGTATGTGAAATGGGAATAACAAGTCTTGGAGACTGCTGCCATCTAGATAGAAGCAGGTCTGAAACAGATATTTAACCATACCTCATTCTATGATCCATACAAAGATGCTCTCATGCCACATCCAGATGTCAGCAATATCTATCTCCTTGTAAGTTCTTCAGAACTCTCCGGGGCCTCTCTCATTTACTACTTTGGCCACACCATAGAAATACAAGTTGCCTGCAAAGAAAATGCCCATCTTTGCCATAGACGCTTATGTATTAAAAAATGTCATCTACTTTTTCACAAGGTACCCTAGGGAACATAGTTTCTGTCTGGACTAAGAGACAGAGAGAGATATATGAATAGTCTGTGGGGGAAGATAATACTCTGTGAAGTGGCACTTTCTCCCTTGTTGAGCAGGATATGTTCACGTGATGTGAAGTTTAGCTCATCATTCATGGGAGACATGGTTGCTGAGACCACGTCCAAGGTAATCCTAGTTACTTAAACACAGCACGGCTGAAGACACACTTTTATTCACATTAGCAGATGGACAGAACCTCCCACTTTATTCAGGGTGATTACAAGTCCTAAAACATTGTGCAAGTAGCCAGAGTGACTTACCTGATTATCAGGCTGACACTGACAAATCAAAACGTTATGGCATCCACTGAAGCTGTCTATGGGCAGGCGGGGGGGGGGACAAAAATAAGACGCTATGGAGACGACCCAAGAACATGCAAATCATGTGAGGATAGTACTAGCTAGACTGGCATCATTGCTAGAAATTTTGGGAACAAAAGAAGCAAATCTGTTCTCTTCTACACCTATTATAGGAACGAAATTTTGAGTTTCTCATCTAAAGCTTTCAAAACTAACTTCATAAGAAGCATTACCACCTTCAGGGAGATACATTTGCATGTTATGCCAGACATTTACTATGTGTCTTTGTCAGATCAAGGGTTCTGTAAGCATTGTCGCTTGTGACCAAAGTTCAGACACTTACAGATTTACTGTTTCTTTTGTTTCATATTTTCCAAATCCAATCAGTGCTTAAGGTTCTTTCAAGGCAATATCACAGCTGCCTCTTTTTTTTTTTTCCCTCATTCTTTTAGTTAAAGCTTATGGCTATCTTTCTAGAAAAAAAAAACCAACAAATTACTTTTGCTTTGGATCACATTAGGTATCACTGGCTGTAATTGAAAGCACAGCACTTTAAACAACAAGGTTGTTATTCAGGTCTCTAAAGATGAATATAAGAGCACAGATTTAGGCAGGTGTTTTGCATGCATTTCCTATTAGCATAGAATGCAAATATTCTGAATGAGGACTTCATTTTACGTCCTGCATGGAATGAAGTGTATTAATAAGATGTAGCCAGGATGATAATAACTAGCCTAGTCTATCTCCTGTTCTCACAGCTTTTCTCATATTGCCTCATCTATGGCTTTTCATAATAATGCGTGACTTTTCCTACATTAGAGGTAGAAAATATTCAGAATAATTTCAAAAAGTCTTTTCTTCTGCTGATCTTGTATGTAATGATAATTTAATCCTAACCAAACACTTATTAAACAATGCCACTGGCTTTCTGGGCTGCAAGCTCACATTGCCAGGTCATGTTGAGGATCCTGTCAACCAGCAGCCCCAAGTCCTTCTCCTCAGGGCCGCTCTCAATCCATTCTCTGCACTGCCTGGATTTGTTCTTGGGATTGCCCCAGCCCACATGCAGGCCCTTGCACTTGCCGTTGTTGAACTTCATGAGGTTCACGGGGTCCTTCTGTCAAGCCTATCAAGGTCCCTCTGGATGGCAACCCTTCCCTCCAGCATGTTCAACAGCACCACACACCCTGCTGTCACCAGCAGACTTGCTGAGGGCGCATCAATCCCACCATTCATGGCACTGACGAAGACATTAAACAGCACCAGTCCCAACAGCAACCCCTGGGGAATGCCATTCGTCACCGGTCTCCACTTGGGCATCGAGCCATCCACCACAGCTCTTTGAGTGTGACCGTCCAGCCAATTCCTTATCTTCCAAGTGGTCCATGCATCGAATCCACCTCTCTCCAATTTAGAGACAAGGACGTTGTGCTTGACAGTGTCAGGTGCTTTGCCCAGGTTCAGGTAGGTGACGTCAGTTGCTCTTCCCTTACCCACCAACGCTGTAACCCCATTGATGAAGGCCACCAAATTTGTCAGGCACGATTTGCCCTTAGTGAAGCCATGTTGGCTGTCACCAATCACCTCCTTATTTTCCATATCCCTGAGCAGTATCGAGGAGGATCTGCTCCATGACCTTGCTGGGCACAGAGGTGAGACTGATTGGCCTATAGTTCCCTGGATCTTCCTTTTTTTCCTTTTTTAAAATGGGGATTACGTTTCCCATTTTCCAGTCAGTGGGAACTTTACTGGACTGCCATGACTGCTCAAATATGAGAAGCTACCCTACAATTCTCAAAGACATTCAGTTGCTGCAGTTAATAGACTATGTCAGGAATCTCTTATTTAAAAGCCACAGGAACTTGAAAACTAATCTTGCAGTCTGCAATTCCACAAATGTAGCAGGTGCAATGCTCCCTCTCTAAAGCCTCTGCTGTCAAATACAGATCTGTGTAAGTGTGAGAGTACACTGTAGATGTGTACATATACAATAATGCACAAATCAACTTCAGGAAGTAATACAGAAGTCACCCACAGAAACTCTGAACATATCATTACCTCAACATAGAGCATTATGACCTTTTCACTAACACTGCTGGGCTGACACAGACATACATGCACAGAAAATTACCCTGTCTTACCAAAAATGAAGAGAACTGATATCTTGATAGCTAGTTCCATTCATTAACTAACCTTATAACTAAATCCTTCGATATATTATTTGAATTTATCTGTCTTCATTTATTAGATCCCTTTTTTTTTTTTTTTTGGACCTTATGGTACATAATCCTACAAGTTTAACAACAGCATTTAAAATGAAGCACAAAGCGAACTGTAATTTAGAAGTTAATGTTTCAACAAGTTTTCAACTTGTTAGTTTGCTCCTAGTAATAGATGCATGATGCATGCCTGCAACCATTTTTCTTTATAATGGCCCAAGTACTATGACTTAAATTTTAAGAATACTATATATATATATATTTAAATTTTGCTTTTCCTGTTGCTGCTTCTTGAAGACTAAAAATGGTTGTCAAACTAAAAGTGTAAAAATATATTTATTCTACAGTTTTCATAGATTAGCAGGGGTTCTCAAACTTTTCAAACAGGGGGGCCGGCGCGCAGATGAAGTGGCAGTCAGTCATCTACGGCTGCTTGGTTTCCCCCCCCAAACCCCCGGTGGGGGTGGGGGGGTGTCTGTAAATACCGGGGGGCAGATTGAGGACCCTGGGGGGCCGTATCCGGCCCAAGGGCCGTAGTTTGAGGACCCCTGGATTAGAGCTTGTTACTACTGTATCTACTACAACTCTGAAAGCATACTGCAGCATGACAGAACATTAATATTTTAGTATTTAAGGATGAACTGGCATACTTTGTATACACATGCTTATTTGTTGTGACATGATAATAGGAAACAGCAATTGGTTTTGAAAATTACCGTCTAAAGCTGTGACACTTAAGATGTTTGCTGTATACAAGAGGGTAATATGTTATTACTAGTACTTTGAAACCATAACCATAATATTTAGAAATTTTCAAATGATTACTGTAAATTCAAATTTTTTTACAAAAATTAAGCACAGAACTTTAACAAAACTCTTAAAATACAGTTTATGTAACTGATTTCCATTCTTGACAACTATTTCAGATTTTGATGGCAATAAAAAACCCAAGTCATAGTAGCACACGTGCAGGCTTTTTGTTGGTGGCAGCAGTGATTTTGCTGCGAGGTATTTACAAACTGGGTAGAGTCATGAACTCTCCTACTATCATGAGATCTTGAGATAAAGTATGAGCTTCCCTAACAATGAGTCAACATTGCATAGATAAAATCTGTAGGCATACATTTCTAAAGAACAGAGTATTGGCCTGACTATATTCCTGAAACCAACAGGATCAGAGTTTGCCAGCACTGAATGCTTCAGAGAAATCTAATAGAAATAATCTAGCAGAAATCTAATCATCTAGTGATCATATTGAGACTGTTACAGCTATATTTTTTATTCACACTATAGGTATTTTTACTCCTCTACTTCACAGATACTGAAATAATCTTCACTCTTCTATTTCCTAATTAAAGGAATGATTACTTTTAAATATCTCACTAGCTTTCAAGATACATCTTTCATTTCTTCTATGATCAGTCCTTTGCCAAAGAATATTTCCAGCAGCAAGCAGTATCTGATGTCAAATAAAACCACATAATAAGCTGATTTATTTTGTGTCTTTGCATCTTAAGTTTTACAGTAGTTCTGTATTTATCTTTTGAAGAGTTGGAGGAGGAGAATATATTTGGGTTTTTTATTTTCTTCAAAAAATATGTACACATACTGAATTTTAAACCATTATCTACAGCAATGACAGCTCAGTTGCTAGGAAAAGTTGTGTTCACGTGTCATAGCATACTGATTGTGGACACATGGTCTTTCCTAGAAAACTTGACTCACAGTCATGAAATAGAACACACCCTGGTAAGGTCTTTGATCTATTCACATTTTCTCCCATGGATTTGTCTGCTTTTCTATTTCTTCAACCAATGTCTTTACTGGCTTAGAGAAATATTCAGGATGCAATTTTACGTCTCCTTTGCTACAATTTTATGTTTGTCTGGCCAGCTTAATTTGCTATATATATTTATATATATATATAAAACATATGTATTTTTTAAAAAATTATACGTCACTAAGTAGATTTCACTAGGATTCCATTTTACACAGGCAAAACCAAGAATAACAGCCCTGAATGCTGTCTGTAATGCTCTTCACAATGTTGCCAATTTTTACTAAAAGACACAGTACTGCATATATATGCCCTGAGGGCAACACTGCTCAACATCTCGAATGCTTACTACTGTATTAAAGTAAGGCTGGCTATATCTTCTGCAGCATGCTCTTTATTTTACTCTAGTCATACAATCTGTGCAATTGCTAGCCTAACTGCACTGTTTCATTCAGTAAGGAGCTAACATTCACCCTGGTTACTGTCAATCTAGACTACTGAGTTTTTTGCAGTGCTTTAATTAATCTGTGCATTGCAAACTCCGATTCCGTAAAATATTGGTACAGACATACAAAATAACAGTGTTAACAGATGGCCTTGACTGCTACTCCCATTTTCTGCAAAGGCTGCCAGTGAAAGCACCTCTACTATAGAAAGCATAGGTGCATATTTAAATGTTGGAAAATTCCTGGTGTGCACCTAAAAGTGAACAGACTTGGCTGTGTTACAAACATAAATATCAAATCAGACTTACTGTCAAAGGTAGTCAGTCTTGTACATAGATTCAGTCTTAAATTTGGAGAGATGAGCAAAACTAAATCTAGTCTAAGTTCAGCAACTTCCAGAACTTTGGGATAACTAACACTGAATATAGATTTTCTTTTCAGAGCCTTGAAGGACAAGCCATAATAAAGCCAGAGAAACACACAGTTTCCCCTGACTCTTCCCCTGCAAAATATCAGCCAGGCTGTTTCACTGATGTGACAGCAGAATGGAGAGATCTGTGGGTGAAAAAAATTACTTTTATGGGAGTTCAAGGCAAAATGTTGAGAACTTCAAAAGAGATTCAAATCTAAAAGTTTTACGTTGTTCCCTGGCCACTGTGCCAAGCCTTTCTACATTAAAGTCAAATGCCTTCCCCATGATTCTTCCTACCTACTGTGTGACAGTTGAGTAAGACTGTGAATGACCCTGGGGGCTGGTGAGTAGGATGTTTTCGGAAAACAAAATGTAAGCTGTTTTGGAAACAATATCCCCCAATATACATATAAGAAGGACCCGAAATTGTTCACTAACTCATAGCCAGGATCATCTATTTTCACTCTCCTTTAGCAAAAAGTTACTGAGAAGTAAGGAGCCAAGTTACTGTGGGATAAAAGTAATCTGAAGGAGAAAACTGTAGAGAATTTGGTGCAGCATTGTACATTTTGGAGAATTCATAAAAGTTTCACACTGGGACAGCTCCTCTTTACAACTAAACAGATATGTCTTCCTATTAAAAATATTGAAAGAAAAGTTTAATTTTCTTTGGAGCATTTTAGAATTTGTCTCAGCTGTCCGCACTCCCCCCGTCCATGTCAGATAAGAGGAGTGGGCCGGGGGGAGAAAAGTATCCACTTGCTGGAAGCTGGGTAAGTGAGAATGAAAGCAAAAAATACCAATTATAATGCAATTACTCTTCAGACATGACTGTACTGGAGTGCTACCCACTCACCAACTGCCCATATCTGTGGGTTGTCTGTAGTTCAGCTTTACTATAGTAAGGAAATGTTGCTTTACTTGGTTAGATAGACTGCATGAATTTAAGTTCTCTTTGTTATTGTAAAAGATGTGTTCCTTTTTAAGCTTCTTTGTTTTTTTTCTTGGAAGACAGATATGTACAGCTAGTTTGACTGACAAGCACAAAACAGATTTATCACTGTAGACCCATTTGGTTTGTTATTTTTATATTTAAATAGCTGTATAGTTAATTTCAATGTGCATAATGTGCTATCTTACAAAGCATGTTACACGAGGCCAAAATGAATCCAGAACTTCCCCCCATCTCCAATAATGTTTATTAGGACTTGTGCATCCATGAATTATTTACATTGAAAAAAAACCAGCCTAAATAAAAGAGCTTTGCAGAATAAGATTTAAATTTGTTAGAGTGCTGGGAACACAGCAAAATCCAAAGGGTCACTCTTAGGCAACTGAGCTAAGTATTTAACTAAGAAACACAGGAGTTTCTCTGATATTGTAGAGCACAAGAATGAGAAAGATAGGATTAAAAAAGCATTAATTTTTCATATCTTGTCTCAGCCACAGAGTTAGAAAATAGAGACTGGGTGGTTTTTTTGGTTTGTTTTTGGTTGTTTTTTTTTTTAAAGGGGGGGGTGGGGGTGGGGTGTGCAGAGTGAAAATAGACCAGTTCCAGCAACAAAGAAAGGCAGGAAACTACAGCTCTTCAGTTTTAGTCATTCATTCATCTGCATGTTCATCCTCCTGTGGGGAGGACAGGACCCCCTTCCTTCCTTTACATTTTCTACACAAGACAACCTATAGGTTTTCTCTTTTTCGATCCCCTCTGTTACTTCATACAGTAACAGTAAGCTTTCAGAAGACCTGTAAAAGATGTTTCCACCCCAATAATACGTGTCTGACAAGGTGCTTATAAAAAGGAAAGGGCAGCATCTACTAGAGAACAATGTAATCTGCTTAGGTGTGAGGATTAGAAAATTCATTGTGCTATAAGCATAATGAGCAGGCAGTCCTTTCAGTAGAACTTGGTGACGTCAGATATGGTCTTTTGAATGTTGGCAGTTGAGATTATCTACATTATTCCGAGTTTAGAAAAGGACCAAAAGTTATTTGATCTGCATAAAATGTCCCATAAATTATTTTGTTGACCTTTGAAAATATATAATTTTAAAATGCTATAGGTTTTGGTGATCTACCTCAAGGAAAGAGAGGTCCATGATTCAGCACTAGACTGCAGCTGTTATTCACTGTGTTCTAATTATTTATAATTGTATATCTAGAGTGAAATTTCCTCCATGTAGGTTGATAAAGCAGATATATAATCATTCTCCTAAAAGATATTTTTCTTATATAGATCTATAAAATATGTGCCTTCTTTTTGTAGAAATGTTTGTAGCTTCACAAAAGAAGCAGATCTGTGATTTTTTTTATAATCAAGCTTTATCAAACCAACTAGTCCTAATGCTACAAGAATTATTTATTTTTAAAAAGAGAAAAAAAGAAGGAATATGTATCTGTAGTGAAAAACACAGACATAATTTGAAAAGCAGAGTTAGTTAAATCCTTACAGACAGTTAACAAAACATGGCCTTGGGAGAAGGAATAGAAACAATAGGTCAAGCTAAGTAACAAGATAAGCTCAGGCAGAACCTAATGGTTAAGGAGACTAAACAGAAAGTTACTGAAACTATGTGTGAACTATCCCAATTAGCATACTAATTGATCCATCCTCGAGCAAAGAAAGCCTCCAACTCACAAAGCTCCCTTCCCACAGAACATGCCTGGTGAAAACAGAACACTGTACCTTTAAATGGAGATGAGGCTTGTAAGAACTAATAAGAATTAAGTGTGACTAAATGTAATTGTAAACAATTGTTCAACGTGTAAAAATATTTTACTATATGTCAAGAGGTATGCTAGCTTTTTAGTTTGACCACGTAGAACCTACCTGTGCCCAGACATGCAATAAATAGGTACCTCAGCTCTGTGTATGGATCAGTTCTTACACATCAGATGAAGCACCCAGATTTGGGATGACACCAACATCGGGGATTCCATAAAAACGCTATGCAGACATCTTCGGGATTTTTAACTTATAGCATAACAAGCAAACATAGAATCATTCAGGTTGGAAAAGACCTTTGAGATCACCAAGTCCTACCGTTAACCCAGGGCTGCCAAGTCCATCACTAAACCATGTCCCTAAGCACTGCATCTATGCATTTAGTAAATACCTCCAGGGATGGGGATTCCACCACTTCCCTGGCTAGCCTGTGCCAATGCTTCAAACACACTTTCCAAGAAGAATTTTTTTCCTAATATCCAATCTAAACCACCCCTGGCATAACTCGAGGCCATTTCTTCGAACAGGATAGAGTATAAAATAGAAGTTAACACAAAAAGAACTAAGAAATAAAGAGGAGGTACATCATTTTATGAAGAGAAGAGAGAAGAAAGTAGCCTGAAAAGAAACACAAAAGAGAAAAAAATTCACAATGGGTGGACTTGATTCCCTCTTAATCAACATATTGAAAGCAGCCTTAACAAGCTGATCAGAGTGGAGGTTTGTCATAAGGAAAGGTTATCTTAAAAAGCAAAGCTGAATCACTTTTGGTTCCACTTAATTATTAAAAAAATAAATAAAAAATAATAAAAAAAAATACAAAAGGTGTTTACCATGACAGAATTCCACATCAGACTAAGCAAAAGGAAGAAGTCATACTTGTATGTCAGTGTGCCTAGTTCATGCAGTAAAAAGGTTGTATTTCTGTACTAGTGCTGATCTTCTCAACTGCTTCTTCCATCATATGAATCATCAATGACATAGATGTTATCAAAACATATTTGCAAAATGACCATCTCTAAAAGATCATCTTACATATTGATGAAGACATTCAGACATGATCCATGTCCTGACCTAGGAAAGTTATTAGTTACATGCTTAAATGGAATTGAGGAAATCTGAAATAATTTCTATAAGATTATTCATACACTTGAATTTAAGTACTTCACCAAAGAGAAGCCTAAACCCCCACGTAATTCTCTGCCTCACATCACTCTATTTGTGCACGCTGTAAAGCATCATCCACTTTGATATTGTTATTTTGACTATTTGTCAACTTGTCAGGTCCTTTGTTGATATTTCAAGTATTGCTTCTTCACCCTGTGAATTCAGGAAAGTATTTTGATTTGCATTTATACTAGTTCATATTCCAGGGGAAGGTAGCAAAGAAGGGTCGGCCAAAAAGTTAAATGACTGAACAGTACTCTGGAGATGTGTTTTGTGTTCCACCACAGACTCACAGTGGGACTTCAAGGAGTTAAATATTGCAGCTGTTACCTTTTAGGTACCTTGCTACATGGTAGGGAAATGACACTATATGTAATTAATAGCTAAATTACTTAACTTCCTATACGATACACAAGAAGAGTTAGCAATGCTAGCAAAATTAATAAAATGAATGAACCACTCACCAGAAAATCCTGTTGTTCAGAGAACATGTGAAAGCTGCATGTAAAAGGGGTGTGGACTTGCATACCTCCACCTTGAGCTGTGGTATAGCTAACAGCAATTTCTTCCCAGTACAAAATCTACATCTGCAACACCTCTCCTGGAGTCAGGTACTCCAGTGACTACTCTTCAGGACACAACAGAAAACAGACAGCATTACAGTGCATCTCTAAGTTATCTGATTGTATAACGGTTAGGAACCTCACCCACAATTTGACACAGGTCCAGTTGCATCAGGTCAATAAGACCTCAGTTTCAACGACCTTGCAACAAATCACGGAGAATGTATCTGTGCCTTGGTGAGACAAACAACAGGTAGTTACTTGCACACATAATTGTTGAGAAGCATCTACGCAATGACTAAGGCCAAGCTCTTGTTAACAGAGAAAAACATTGCCAAAACAGTGCCTTCAGTATTATTCTATGTTACTGAATAAAAATAATTTTAAATCAATAGCCATTTTGAGTTGTACTAACCAGAAAAAAAAAAAAAGGAAAAAGTTGGGAAGAAACGTATTTCCTGATTAACATTTTGTTTACTGCCCAAAGGCTGATACTCTGAGTAAATCTGAAAGTTATTCTCTGAAATGGTTGGTTTATGAACAGTGAACTGTAATGGGCTAAAAGCTCATCATTTTTCATACTTTGTTTAAGAGCTTTAAAACTATACAATTATGCATATTGTAGCTGTTAATACATATATACATGTAGATATATACATGGGAAGCTAAGATTTCTGTTTTCTACAGATAATCTAATAATTTAAAAGTATAAAAGTTGATCTGTTGTTTTTCTTATCATACAGAGCTTTAGGGTTTAGAATAATTTAATAAAGATTTCAGATGAAGCTGGAATAGTTGGTGACTCATAGGTCATCAGTGGGTGGCAGGTGAGGGAAGGGAAAGCCTAAAGCAGTTAAGGTTTTAATGAGATTCAGAGATAGTTTTCAATTCACAACATTATTAGTTATTATTTTTCCTGTTATTTTAAACAATACACAATGTTAAATATATTCTCTTTCCTGAACTTTTGTTAATTTGTTATTTCCCTTTTCTCCAGAGATTTTCTAAAAAGCAAAAAGATTCTATCAGTTTCAAAAAACTAAAGCATTAGTAAATACAATGAAATTTTAGCCATAATGTTATTCCTAAAAGGGAGGACTTAGGAAAAAAAAATATAAAAGAACAGTTTCAGTTATCGATCTTGATTCTTCAAACTTCACAAACTTCGAGTAAAAAAGTTACTATGGAAATATCATAACAATTTTAGTGATACATTGTATCTTATAGAGCATGTATTTATTTAGAAATGAGCTTGTGAAGAAAAGCCAGAATTTGATAAGCTTCTACAATTTCCAGAATAAATTCAGCTGAATAAGTTTAACCATTTCTTATTTCAAGAAAGCTGTCTGCCCCTGTTCAGCTGAGGTTTCATGACAGGAGTAGGATTCAGACTGTTGGATGTTATGTTTTAATGTACCCGACACTTCTACCTGAATTATCTGCAGTGCAACCCCAGCTGAATTGCTGAAGCTGATCATTTTCTTGTCATTTGGTTTCAGCCCTAATCTTATGATGGGGAATCTCTCGTTCTCTCACCCCATTGATGGGAAGCAGCCACATCTATAGCAACATTTCCTTCAGAGAGGTTAATGAATGTATGAGTCAGTTGGACTGGCTGAGTAACAAGATAGTGAAAGGAACACGCAGTATTATCCCTGATGTCAAATGGAAGCCAAAGATAAAGTTTAGAGAGTTTTTGACTACATGAACTTTTTTGAATAGCTTCTGGTCCTCACTGTTCATAGGCCTATGCCCTTACACAGAGAAAAAAACCTGGCTTCATTTTTTTTCCCCTAGGAACCTTCACTGTCCGCTAGCTGGACGTCCGATTCATTTACTTCTCTTTTAAAAACCATAAATAATATGGCTCTGGTATGCTCCATTCTTCTTCCACTCTAGTCTAAGAAGAACTACCTCTCCAATCTATGCTGTTATTCTTTGCCAATGACTTTAAGGAGCAACCATGACCTCTCCTCTTTACACGCAGGAGCAGCAGAACCTCTTGTGCTAAGCAGAAGGACTGGAGGACAAAAAACAAATAGAGCCCACACGCTGCCAAAATCAAATGTTTCATAGAGCATTTCATTATCAAAGAAACAGAGACAAGGCAAAAGCAAGTCTGAAGATCTGTCCATACACACTTCTGTACCCCTTTTATTTTCACAAAATTTAAAAAGTGCTGAGATTGAAATCTCTTTAACTCAACTCTCTGCCTGACAGTCTGGAAAGACATTGTTCTCTCCATTTCTAGTTGCATAGGACTGTGATCTACCTGAAATCCTCAGTTTCTATCAACATCTAGAAGAGATATGGTTTCTTATACATGCTCTGAATAAGGGAATAAATAGTGTTTCTTACTACAGTAAAAGAAACAACCAACCAGCCACCAATGCAGTAGCACCACAGAACTGTACTACCTCATCCAGAACGTGTTCTGCAGGACTGACAGCATAATATGTACAAGTTTGTTATTCCATCCCTCCTATTTCATAAGGAAACACCCCGATTCAGCAGCAAGATCACAGTTGGATGCTATATTCTCCTGCAGCCTCAACATTTATTAAAGAATTTCCATAGCGTGTTGAATATCACCCCTGAATTGAATAGAGGCAGAGGATCATTACAGTCTACAAGACTAATCTAATGGTTAAATCTAAGTCAAATCCTGAAAAACTCTAGAATTTAAATGTAGCGTGTCATAATTTTTATTCTATTAATAACAGTCATATGAAGATTCTCTTCCAGTGACCTCACTATGACTGCATATTGTCATATCGGTGCACTGAGAGAAACAAGACCATTACAGATTGCAAGCAAAGACAAGAATGTGCGAACATATTCATCCTCCCTGTGCTTCCACATTAGCATCTATGGTGTCTCATACACAGACTCTAAAGGCAAACCTTAATGAACTTCATGTTTTAAGATCTCTAATGTGAAACATGACTGTTCTTGGTCAATAAGGCTGACCCCAATGCACAATATTTCATAAAGACCCTAGAGGCAGTGCAAGTCTCTTGAATTCTTACTTTCTTTTTCTGCAGAGCTCACACTCAGTCATTTCAAAGAACACGTTTTCCACATAGCTGCTTCTATGCACGTACAAGTCTCTTATGCAGGAAACACAAAGAGCTGTTCTCCAACATAACAAAGCGAGACTAGAGATTGCCTTGACCTGGATTTCATTAACAAAACCTACAAATAATTCATTAACTATTAGTATAAATTTAAAAAAATAATGCTATTAATCAATGATTTGTTATTCTTACCATCACTGTACCTAGGCCAGGAAATGAATATACCATTTTGCTAGGTATTGTACACAGTAAAGAGTTCCTTCTCTTTTAAACAGTAAAGTATTTGAAATTTTAAAAAGAAACAAAGGAAATAAACAAAACAAAAGGAAGGGGGTGTAAGATTAGTGTAACAAAGCTATTCAGCATGACAGGTAACTAGCTCAGTACACCAGGGATTTTATTTGTGTACACATGACAGTGAAGAAGCTCACTGAACCTCAAGTTATTTACAGTGACTTTATGTGAGATTAGAGTGAGGCCCTTCAAAAATATGCATGCTATTCAATTTCTAGGAGACACTGGTAAAGAGGTAGTTTTGCATACAAAGTCTCAAACAATTCACTCACTAGGGAGCCAAGGCTTAATTTATTGCAGTGAAAGAAAGGTTCTACCAGTTAAGAAGAATCCCAAAGCAACCACTCCTTCTCTTTTTCCTGGATATGTGCCAGCCTACCCTCTGCCTCCAATTTTCAACATAGATTTAGCAAGTCTGGGCACTAAGGCAGACATAGAAGGCAAAACACCATCCCAGGTACTCTCCAATGCATATTGTGTTTTATAGTGACCTATGAACTCAGGGAGATTATTTTTCCCTCCACTGTTGTTTCTGTGTACTGTACTAGGGGAACAAGTGATCATAATGAAGTGAGAGTCAGATCCTGAGATGGTACGAATCACTATATAACTCATAGCAGCGAATAAACCAAGAGAAGAATACGGTTCTCCATAGCTTACGTTGCTTCAAATATTCCTCTGTTGATTTCATTGCTGAGCATCCCTTGCTCATAAACTCATCAAGCTAGGAAATTCAATAAAAATTCTTTTAAAAGGCTACTTCAAAGCTAATAGGAATCTTGTTCACTGGTACCTTTTTCCAGGCTCAGTTGGTTCTACCAAACTATTGCAGAAACCTCAAAATGAGGTTGTTTTTGTTTGAACCTAGTTTCCCCTTCCCCCTTTCCTATCCTTCTCACAAACATGTGCAAAATAAAGCTCCTAGAGTTCTTTCTCATGCTTTCTGATGGAGCTGGTGCTAAGTTTATCACATAGAGCTCGAGCTGCATTTTCTAGTTCTGAATCATACTACTAGGTTTTACAGTAGCAGTTAGAGTATCCCTTTCCCTCTTTCTGGAAAAAGTATGAGATTCAAACATATTGAATTTATCCCATTTCCAAGAATCTGACTAGATTTCAGCCTGTAGTTTCTACCATAGTAATTATCTCCATATCTTCTGCCAAAACTTCAGCATTTGCTTGCACCTTTCCCTTAAGTTGGAAATGAATACTGAGCATGCAGCATCACCTTAAAATATGTTTCTGAAGCATGGGAGGAATTTTAAGATCTGAAAATGAATAAAACACGGAAAATATCTTGAAGCCAAAATATGATGACAGAATGACATAGTGACTGCGTCATAAGTTGTTTGGTTTTTTTTTTATAGTTAGAGCTGCCAGTGTTCACTCTTCCAGAGATTTGATACGTGTTAAATACAGCAAAAAGATAAATCTTCAGTAAATTTTTATAAAGGATGTAACTTTCTCTTAAGAATTAATCATTCATGATTTACCTTGAAATAAACCAGATTTTGATACATAGTACAAGTATAGGAAAATTCTTTCAGTCCTCACTTTCAATAGTTTCAAGAAAACTTCTAAATGATCTAATTTTAATTCCCAGTGTGTAAGATGGAAGTCAGAATAAATTTTGAGCTTCACGCTTGTAGTAGGTTGGCTCCAGCCAGCCATTAGGCACACACTTAGTCACTTCCTCCCAGCAGAAGAGGGAAGATATTGGAAGAGCAAAAGTTTGAAAATATTCGTCGATTAATAGACACTTTAATTAAAGTGAAGGAAAATGAGCAAAAAAACTCAGACAAAACTGAGCAATTTTGATTATTTTCCTTTTTTTTTATTTTATTCTAAGTAGGCAAAACTCTAAAGGTCAGGAGAACTTGGTTCAACAAGGGTCTCAAATTTTAGACATATCCAAATGTCAAGCAAGCTAGTACTTTACATATGGACTATGGGGGAAATGGATAATTAGCAACAGTTAGAGTGCTGTGCTGGCCATGTTTTTAATCAAAAAGTAAAGAAAAAAAATGTTTTCTTCCTAAAGGTAAGACAACTGCTTTTCAAAATCTGAGCCTGAAATGACACACAGAAATCTATGATGAAAAGTCTCTATCCTTTATACAGTTTTCATCACAGTCCTCTCAGTTTTATACTTTCTTCTATTCTGTCTTTTTCCTTCTCTTCCTCCTACCTCATCTTTGATTTTCTCTCTCTTACCTATAGCCACTCTTTACAGTTCAAATTCTCATGGCAGAAGATGAGAACCCAAGTGCAATTCAAAGCATTAATTCAGAGTCTGATCTCATAGGATCTTCGCAGACATCAGCTAGCCATGGTGGATTAACGTTCAAACTAACACTTAAACAGTTACAGAATAAAACAATGACCTACAATATCATCTTGTGCTGAAGACCAATAAAGCTTAGTTAAGTCTGGCAAAAGATAGAGTACTTGCAAACCACAGCAACATCAGGGGAAATAGTTATTTTATCCATCACTGATAGATCATCTAAAAAAAAAAAACCCAAAACAAAACCAAACACACACAAAAGCAAAAGAGGTGGAGAAGAGGGAAAGCTCAGATGCAAGGAGGTGGTGAAACAAGGTAGCAGGAACACATAGGCTGTAACATATTCTTTGGAAAATGAAAGAGGAAACAATTCAGGCTCCTTGCTAGTGGGACAACCCCATCAAAGCACAAAAAGCAATAATGTAAAAAAACTATATTTGAACATAAGGCGCAAGCTCCTGACTTATAAGCTGATTCTGTTTCTACTTTTACGCATAGCTACATGTACCATCTAGCAGGAGCTTCACAGCTCTTACAGAATTTTGCATCCCTTTTTATGTCCAAAGTTATATATACTTGGACCCTGACAACAAAGCCATCTTAGGGAGTCCTTGCCACCATAGTTAGCTACTCCTTTCATTCCTTCTCCTCAGCTGGCACAATGTTAAATGGAGCACAGTTGCAAGTCACTAGACTAAATACCTTTTGGATAAAAATGACCTTGCAAAAACAACCCTTTAAAAGATCCCTTTAAACCAAATCATTTAATCATTGATCCTGTTACCTGAATGGCTTTCCAAACTATTGTTTCACTTGGCAGGGGGGGTGGGAATACAGAATTTTCAGGTGACAGCAAGTACAAGCAGGTCGTGGATAGAGGATACAGCTTTTTGAAAAGCAAATTTCGGTCAGACTCCCTGCACTGTGACATTACATTTTAGAACTCAACATCTTAGAGACAAGCGTGTCTTCACAGAAAAGCAACTGCACTAAATAAAACATCATTAAACAAAGCTATTTTTTTAATATAGCTAAACAATAAAAGTTACATCAAATACATTATCATAAATGCTAAAGTCAAGCATCATAACAGGTATCCATGTAAATTAAGAACTGTAACAATCTCTGAATTATATGTTCTTTGTACTTTTACAAAGAAATTGTTTTCAAAGATGAAGTTGATGTTTTTATTTTAATACAGATTTTTTCTGTTTGTAAATACAAACAGTTTTTAATATTTCAGAATAACATTTAATCAGGCTATTATAGGATGTATGTTATCCTTCAATGTTTTCTTACAGATCACAGTTTTGGACTATACATCTGTATGTGCCGTATGATATGTATAGAAGGAGGAGAAAGTCAAGAGTTCTTCCCTGTGATTCTTAGCAGACATCCCTTTCCTATTCCTTAAAAATAATTAGAATACCTTGTCTACTGGGAAAAACACTAATTGGACATATCTGCCACATTGTGCCATGTCACAAAGTGAAAAATCCTCACTAATGGTTCCTGAAACGCCAATCTGAGGTAGGTGGCATTAGATGATTCACAGAAGACAACCATCTCTGTAGATTAATTATTTTTATTTTGTTTAGACTTTGCTGATTTATTTTGAACTAGTCATCGGGTAGTTAATAAATGTCATTCACTTCATTAAAAAAGTTCTCATCTGTTGTAAATAATAATCAAAGTACATGTAGTAAGAGAGTGAAAAAAGTGCTGTCTATAATGCTCTCTGCTTAGTATTACAAACCACTATGAAATCAAGCTTTGAAATGGTACATGGACTTGTCAAGGAAATTATGCTGAGCTACACTTCTCTGATAATATGGAGAAACTTGCATTCATATAGCAAAATAAAAGAAAAAAATCAAAACAACCCTTGATCCTCATATGTCAGGTGGCTGCAGTAAACAATTGGTTATGCAGCAGAGGCAGGCCATCACCACTTCCAGACTGAGGAAGAAATAGGTGGAAGAATTACTAGTCTGGGAATCACACTCAGCTCAGACGTTGAGCTGCACAGGAAGACATATGCATATGCAGACAGACACAGCACTAACAGGGCTTGGCGCTGATGGAAAAGAATTCAGGCCTCTCTAGAAGGTATTTGCCCAGTAGGTTAGCAGCAACTGCAGAGTTTTCAAGAATGTAACTGTTCTATTGAGACAATATAAGTACTTAACCCACTTTCACAGCCATCTGTAAACTCTTTCACTGACCAGATAGCTGAACCTTTGAGAAGTTTAAGGTCCAACACACAAACCAGAAGTCACGTGCAAGACAGAAGTATAGCGAGATAATTAGACTCTTAGCTTTATATGATAACTTGCACATGGAAGACAATCCCACAATACATGGCTTCAAAAGTGAAACTCATTTATGACTTTTCAGCTCTCCTATCAATTTTATCCCTGCAAACAGTTCTACCTCCTCACTTCTGCCCAAACAGTTGGTTTAGACCACATGGTTCACTATAAGCAAGCTTGCTTATAGCCAGACTTTAAAAATATACAATAAAATTATTTTTAAAGTTTTTTTAAAAAAAATTGGGCTCCATCTGACTGCTTTGGGAGAGGGTAAAGATCACACACTGGATTTTTGATCACCCCAGAGTAATCACCATAGAATAGATTTACCTCCCTGCATAAAACAGAACATTCCCCAAGTCTAATCTAACCCTACTGGAGAGAGAGAACTAGGAAAAAATTAACCATTTTTAACATGTAGTCTTTTTCTTTGCTGTCTAGAAGGGGCTACCCTGTTATAAAAACATTACACTTTGTTGACATTTTATCCTGTGCATCACAGTTCTGTCTTGCTGAATGACCTGCTACTGGCTGCAGATGTTGTGTACACTGAAGGTTGCCAATACCATAAAAGTGAGACTCGGTTATGCATAGTATCCACTGGGAAGCAATACTGGTGCAGGCACCACCAGGCAGCAGTGATTCCCTGCTGTCAGTTCAGACAGCCCCTGGGGCCACCAAATCCAAGCGAGCTAAACCAGTCAAGGATCAGCCAAAGCTACACTAATTGTCCTGGTTTTATTGCAGTGCAGTAAGCCAACTCACAGGGAAAAAGGTAGGAATTCAGTTCCAAAGCCACACAACATAATTCAGAGACAATCTTCAATTCATTTCTTATTTTCTCTTAATAAAATTTCTCTTAAAAAGATGCAATTTAACTCTCAGGGATTAAATGCATTTTACTGTAACTAAAATCCAAGATAAATCACTTTCACACTAAATGGCTGGCAAAACATTTCTAACTTTTATGACTAGTGTAAACTTTCTCCAAGGAAGGAACACTTCACGGAAAAATTTCTCAGTTACACTAGCGGAAATGAAGTGTAAATTCATTGTTTTCCTTTGCCAAAGACAGCATACTACCTGAAACTGGGCAGGACAGCAGAATTATGCTCTCATTTTAAGTGAAATAATAGTTTGATGCTGTTTTTCTTCAGCCCCTCAAACTGTACTAAAATTTTTCTCCTCTAGGTAGCGAAAAATCCACTCACAATTATGGTGTTCCATTTTGGCAAGGTTATTTCCTATACATGCAGTATTTGTAATGGATTTTTTTAAAATAGAACATTATTAGTAAGAAAAACTGTTATGAAACACTAATAAACTTGTTCTTACCTCTTTGCTCAAGGCTGCCCTCATACCTTAAATGCTTGTTTTCAGACTCTAAAAATAAGAGAGAGAGAATACTTTAACAAAACAAAATTAAAATATGTGTCTACTATTTGATAAGCAAAATTTGCCATAAACTAAACAGATACAATAGAAGCTATATGACATTCTTACAGTGGAATTGTATATTGCTGGTTTCTGTATATGAACTGGAAAACAAAAATTAAAGGAATTTGCTTTAGAGAAATCAATCATCTCAAAGGACTGGTGGTAAAATACTAAACCATGTAATACAAGAAGTAAAATAACTCAATACAAAAGTAATGTACTTGCTGTATAACTTTAATAGCCTTAAGAAAGAAATCTTAATACTGACATTTTATTAGATCTGCTTAACACCTCAGGATTTACAGGTAGCCAGCTTACAGTACGGAATAAATCTTATTCAACATCTAGATATTAAAGTAGAAAGAAACAAAAATCTTCTTGCATCAGTGAGCATGAGTGAGGCTAACAGCAGTTGCATGCTGTATTTGGCAGAAGGCTATCTTTCTTCCTCTAATCACTAATATTAATACAAATACTGCACCCAGCTTTTTTTACCTGAAAGGTAACTAAATGAGCCTAACACTCTACCCTCTTGTAAATTCCACTTCAGAGTTGAAAAGTTAACTGCTTCTTTATGTTCTCTTCTATGATTACTTTTCCTTCTTCTGTATTTGATAGCTTTATTTTGTCCTAAACTAGGCTAAAACATTATGAAGCATAACTTGTATAGACCTTGTATTTCAATAAGACCTAGTATAAAATATAAAAAGAGTCTATTAGCATTCCTACTTCCACCAGGTTTCTTTGCAGGCACTACTTGGTCCCTGGATTATATTTTGTATAACACTATGTGTTGGTGCCACGGGCCATGATTACCAGTCTACAAATTGGGTACCTGTTTTCTAGATTCTGTGCCTGACATTAGTTTTGTCTTCCATTAATATGAGTTCTGCTTTACCTTGTACCATCACTTTGTAGGTGAAGTACCATAAAACCCAGAAAGAGCTTCCTTTTAAAACAATTGGTGAAGCAACATAAATTTGGATCCTGCGACATGTTAAATAACTACAAAGTAAGATAAAAGCAATCTCTTATCCTGCTGTAAAGAAAATGAAAAGGAGGAAGAGGCACAAAAAAGGGGAGAATGGGAGGGAAGGGGAAAGGGGGGAAATGGAAAAAAAGGGAAGTGATACCTTTTCTGTTTCGGGTGTCCAATATAAGAAATAAGGGAAACTAATTCAGAATCTATGTGTGACTTTCAAGATAACCTGTAATGCTAATCCTGTTCTGGACAAAACCAAACCAAACCACATCAAATAAAAAACACTCCCATCTCCAACAAACAAAAATGCACTCCAAAACAAAACAAACAAAAACCACCCACACCTCACAAAACAGAACTTTAAAAGAGGAGGCTATCAACAAAATCTAAAGCATAAAGTGCTGCTTAAGAGTTAAAGAATATCTCACTCAGCAGTAAGAGATCAAGAACCATCATCTGTTATCAAATCTTTTGTTCTAAATGCTAGCAAGAACACTCACCAGAGGGAAAGGCAACCCTCCACTCTCTTAACATGTCTACCAACCAGCCTGGAGATCACAGTATGCTTCAGAAGCAATATTTGGCCCAGGGCACTTCTTTTGCCCATAGACAAAAGGAAGTAGACCCATGCCTAGTTTAACTTGTCTCAAAGTATCGCTCCAAGAAAAACCTCTGCAATACTGTTATTTGTCATTTGGCACGTTTAATTAGACTTAGGAGGAATGAAATTAAAAGGTAAATAAAATAGATAGCTAATTTTATATGGAGGCTGCATAGGATTAGGTAGAAAGAAAAAAGATATTAGGACAACAAAACTTCCTCCCACCCCAAAAGGCAGAATCAAAAGAACAAAAACCACAGTGAATAACAGTCTGGATGTATATATATTCAAATGAAATAAAAAATACCTATTTTGCATATTGTGTTCTTACTCTGAAACTATACTTAGTAAAAGAAAAGTAAAACTTAAATATGAGGAAGAAAGAATAAGGTGGATTTGAAGAACGGTTAACATGTTATTATCACCTCGTGTCTTTAGCCTTTTAGAGATATCTTAAAAAAAAATATCTATCTTTTGAGAACTGGTTTCTATGTGGTCTGAAATCATGTTCCTTGCTACTGTAAATCCCCATGTCCACTAAGCCACAAATAACGGACTAAACCAAACATGACAGCCACCTCCATTTCTCAGGTCTTCATGATTCCTCCTGGCCCCAGAAGGCACTTAACAGCATACAAAGGCAAGAAAGGACACACGTTTTGATAGGACTCCAGTGTTTTCAGCCCTCAAGGAAAACTTAGGATTAGATACCTAGAAAACAGAACATCTCCCTAGAGCTGCCCTCATATTTCTTTGACTGCATAGATTTACTGCTGGATGCTGAAGTCAAAGTTAATTTATCTTCCAGTTTTTACTTGACAGCCCGGAAAGACAGGTTGGGGTGGGAATCAAAGGCGTTATAGGAATACTCTTAAAAGCATGAGTCATAAAGTGGGGGCTGAGCAAAGAACATTGAAATCAGCAAAATCCAGGTTCTATAAAAATGTGAATACCCTCACCTCTTGTTAGTTTTAATAAGAACTGAGGGGGCTTAGGCCCTAGAAGGCTACATCAGCTGTGTTTAGGACCTAGAGAACAAAACAGTACTAGAAAAAAGGTGGAACAGAGGAAGAAAATGTAAGAAAATCACTCCTTCTCCATTAAAGTTGTCTTGTTAAAAAAAAAACAACCAACACTACAAATCTATCCAAATAATTTAATATTAAGTATACACTGAAAATTACTACTATATATCAGCCTCTGAGCATCTTTCAATACAATACCAAAAAAAAAGAAAAGAAAAAAAAAAGAAAAGAAAAAAAAAAGCCTTTCATTATTTACAGATAGACCTGAAAAGGTCTCAGAAAGTCTTCAGGTTCTTTTTCAAAGTACAAGGATTTTTCTTGGTGCAAATTCACTCAATAAAATTCCCTATTGAACCATACCTATCTATCATTCACTGAAAAAACAACTAAGTCAAATCCTCTAGTATTACTGCTGTCTATGTCAAATGGGCCACTGGACTATTTGAAAAGTCTTTCTTTCAGACTTGACTTATTTTTATATTTTTTGAGACTTAGAGGGCCTACCATGTTTTACACTCGAGGAATTACCATTATTTAAAAACAATCAAGTCTCATATTTGATCTATAAAACTAATATCCGAGAATCATATCTCTAAAAATACAAATGTATAACCTCATCATAAGCATACTAGAGCAGTCAGTAGCGCATTTTTCGAATTGTGTGTGCTCATTGCGTAGAGATACATGAGAATAACTCCTTTGTCTTTTCTCATGGAATTTTATTTATGAAAAGCAAATGTAACTTGCAGGATAATCAAGTTACAGATTTAAATTAATCCTTCCTTTTTTTTCAGTGAAAGTAGGGGTGCATGTTACTTTGTTAAATGCCTCAGTTTTTGTTGGTGTACCACCCTGTGCTGCTTAATTTGTAAATAAATGTAGTAAAGAGGTAACAGCACCTTCAGTTTAGTTGTAGGTGTTAATGCAATCAAAGATGATAGCTACTAGCATTCAAGTGATAATTCTGGAGAAAAGTGAATAACTAAGAAGTTCTTTTTATGGAAATATATTGGAATGCTACACATGTTCCAGAACAGCTGAAGTACCTGCAAGAAATCCAATTTCACTACAGTGTTTGAATGTATCAATAATGTATAGGTCAGAAGGACAGTTGTCAGCTTTCTGGATAGGAAACATTGTACATGTTATGGGAGCAGAAGAGTTGACCCAACCTGTGCATTGCTGGCATAGGGCATCTCATGGGCCACCTACTTTCTTAGGGTCCATCTGCAGTGTTATATTTCAGGTGAAGTGTTTTTAATTTGTTTTCATTAGATTTGGATAGATATAAATATATATTTGTAAAACATATACACGCACACGTACATACACGCAGAAAGACTTAAAAGCAAAGTAACAAGAAAAAAACCCACAATGTACCCAAAGCTATCTTTTACTTGGTCATGTACCAAGAAATCTCTTACCAAAAAAATTATATGTGATGCTGGAGTTAATATAACCAACTGTAAAATTCTAAGAGCTGCATACTAGACAGTAATAATGCAGATTAAAAAAAATATTACTGTCTTTGAAATTATTTTCCATACTCTTCACACTAAATGCAAGGCATTGCCCAAATTTCAAGGTGATTTAGCATTTAATTATAATTGCCATGTAATTTGGAAAATTAAAATATTCACCACCATACTTCCTGTTTTGTGGGGAAGCGATCGCTTTATGGATGAGACTTCAGAAAGACACTAATGCCCATCTAGAAAGAGTAAGTGGAAGACAGAGATGCTGAGAGTCTGTATATCCCAATTATCACATCTGCTATGCCAATACACCTCTTACAAGCATCCACGTCATTCTATTTCAAATGTTCAATGTTGTTCTATAGAAATCAGTGGGGGCTATGACTTTTCTAGCAGCAGGAACAGTGTCCTGAGTAGGAGATGTAGGCTAGAAACAAAGGCCTACGTGACCAAGATCACGTGAAAGCTGATGAGCAACTTTAAAATAGGAACTTCAGGACAAGCTGAATGTATGCCCATCTTACTGCATGCAACTGAAAACCACACAAAAATCCAAATGATGGATTTTGTGTTTGGCCAACTTCTTATCTGTTTTTAAACTTAATATTTCAGTAGTTCAACAGTTGGGAATTAATGGCCAGGACTGTTAGGATTATTCTACTGTAGACCGCTCTTTCCTGTTGGACAAACTGCAATGATAATAAAATCAAGCAGAGCACATTTCTTTCGGCTATAAGGAGAGAAAAGTGTGGGCCATAAGAAAGCCATATTAGTACCCAAGTCCCTGCATCACACTATATGAAGTGTGCTTGTGTTCTCTTGAAACCAAAAGGAGTCAGGAGCCCTTGATCTGTATTTGTCTCACTTTATCTCTCTCTAAAAGGTTGCAATATAAGAGAAGTCTCTGGAAAATAATACAAGACAAAACAAAAAAACCCCACCTAATACTCAAAACATGTAAAGATTTTAATAGTATCTAGCAGTGCTCAGAGTTAATGAAAAATCTCCTGGTTCTATGATGCTTTAAAGTGGGATTTGGTTTTCCTAGTTTCCTTTTTGCACACTGCTATTTATGAACTTGATGTGGTAGTTGGTTTGACAGGTGATAGGACTGTTTGCAAATTACTCATGTTTGGATCCCTGTGCAGAAACTTCTGTCCTCTAACCTCATCTTTTTTCCTCTTGACTTTTTTTTTTTCTTTAAATGAAAGCAGAACTGCCTTAGGTTTTTTTTAATTAATTAATTTTCCTTAAACATATGGCAGCAATACAATGATTATAAATGACCTCTAAGCTATCAGTATATATAAAGGCCTTAAGCTAATCTTGTGGTGGTTTAAATTAAGTTTCGTTTTTCCATAAAAGTCTGACGATTGCAAAATTATTTTAAATTGCTATATGTACTGCTGGAATACTCTGTGTGTGTGCGCACATGCTGGGGCCAAGGACAGAGACAGAATTACATATTTCTCATCCGAAGAAGAATACAGACAGTGAGAAAGATGTAGCACGGTATGTTCTTGTCAGAGATCACACACAAACTGCCTAAAATGCAGCTTATGATCCTCCCACAACGGGATATTTTTACTATCCTTAATGAAGCTAGGCAGGTGTTTACAGTTATGATGTATGTCCGTCTAAAGTTGGAATTAAGCACAGACACAAAATAGCAATGCTTGACGCACTAAACCATGACATACTGTACGCACTGTAATTAAAATAAACTCTACTCCTGATTTTTCTTTTTTTTTATGAAAAAACAAGAAAAGCTATGAAGATGCTTTCTGCTTTGTGGAAAGCTTGCAAACTATTCTGAGAAATGTAAAAAAATAATTTGCAGAACAAACTAAAATTCTCTAAAACACCTCTTTAGCCTTGGCCTGCTCTTTGCCAGGTGATTTTGGGGGATGAGGAAGGAAGGGAGCTTTCCATCTGTTGAAGTGTTAGGATTCTAAACACGTTCCTGAGTTAATTTTGACTCTTTAAAGTGTGAGGTAAGTTAATATACTCTAAACCAATATATCGTGTCAATCAACAGTGCTTTTCTCAATATCAGCCCACTCACTTCCGCCTCCTGCCTGCAGGCTCTAGAGGCTTCTTGCTCTAAAGCTGTTCCCCTTAAGAAATGAAACATTCAAGTGGTATGAACAAATCATACATGTCTCTAATAAAATAAACCTGAAGAGTGTGAATGGAAATAGAGAAGCTGACATTGTTTATTCACTTTGCGCTAATGTAGCAGTTTACCTAAATAACTGCATTCAGAAATACAAAGCAATATCCCCCCCCCCGCCCCCCTCCCCCCCAAGTTCTTGAAAAGTGGAAGGGAAAAATGTTGTAAAGAAACATTACACATGTTATAAAAAATACTGAAATATCTATGTCCCACAATGTCTTTTTTCTGCAAATATTTCCAGTCTTTTCAAACCAGGCACAGAAGTTTCTGAAGTATATTAACATTTGCCAGATACTATAGATCTGAAATATTTGGAATATTACATCATCATCATGTCGGAACGTATGAACAAATTTACTAATGCTAGGCCTGCCTAGTCCAACACACTTTACAGAAGGAATTGAAGATCACAGTGCACGTACGATAATTGCCTCGATGTTACGCTTTAAGAACCTTAGAGACTTCCAGAATCTGGAAGATGTATCTGGACTATCAGGTTTAGACGGTAATTCAGGAATCATAGTCCATAAATTTGCCTAATTCAAAGATTTTTGGTCTCCACGAAGTCCTGTGGTAATGGATTCTACAAGTATAAATTGTGTAAAAAGTAATTTCTTCCATTAGCTATACATTGTTTTACAAGCTCAACATTTTATTCAAGTATATCAGATTGTACACTTGCATATCACTGTATCTTCTCCTCTTTCTCTTATCTCTTCTCCAAGCTGAATCCACACAAAAGATATTCCATGCTTTTGATCAATCAAGGACTTTCTAGTTCCACCAGGTCCTTTTTTTAAATTAGTCAAGCAAAACTGCATGAAGCATTCAAAATGTAAAATTGTATAATTTTGTAAAATTATATTTATCCAGCAGCACAAATTAGTGTCCTGATTTGCTTTAAATTCCTCTGCTAGTAATGTCTAACACTCTGTTTGCTTTTTGACCAGTGATGAGTATTGGGCTAATTTTTCAGAGAACTGAAATTCATAACTAGTCCCAGCAGGAATTAGCCATGTCTTTGGAGTGTGGATAATGTGCTTAGAGATCTAAACTATATGCATAGTTCTCAGATACTGTAAATAAGTAGTTGTTTAAAAAAAAAAAAAAAAAAAAAAAAAGGAAGTTAGCATTAATAACCACAGTATCACACCAGAGAACAGCTAGTTTATTAGCTGAAGTGTCAACTATTCAAATAGCTGAAGAAAAAAATACTCTCTTGCAAATATTGGTCTTTCACCTCTCCCCTCCCCCTTTGTTAACGAAGAAAAGGAAAAATGTAAAACTAACATTGGTCCCATTACCCCACCAGAAAACCAAGCAAGCCTAATGCTAATTTCAGTGTGAGCCTCTTATAAAGCAACATCTTGGGGGCACATATAACTTCCAGGATGAGTCACATCAGTGTGACTCAGAATCAATAGTAATTTTAATGTGCTAAAAAATTAAGATGGTCTTAAAGATCCTTACATGGTTAACATCCTGTTTCAGTAGGTATTGCCTTATGGTTTTTTACCAGTAGAATGAAAAGAAGCTCAGCTGCCTTGACAAAATGGTCAGAAGAGAGAACTTTCACGCTTGGAATCTGTGGATCCTTGAAACAGTGGAGATTTATCTTAACAGAATGTGTCCAAAGGTCAACAGGTTACATCCTGTTACCAAGAAAATAATGTAGATTCATTCTTATTTTAGTCACAGTTAAACAGTAGCCTAAAATCACTGTAAATAATCATACAATTTGACCCTATTATTTTTTTTCTCTCCACTAAATATGTACCTCTAAAATGTCAGCTTACCATCTGTTTAACATAACATGTACAGGATGACCAAGTTTTTGGTCAGGTACCCATTCTGTCTACCATTTTTTTCCCCACTCCTGTGAGTCCCTTTCCCTCCCAAAAAATCTTATTGTATGATCTCCAGTGCATTTTGAATGAGTCCCAAAGTTACATACCAAAGTACGTAATTGTATGTTGTTGTTTTCTACCTTGTAGCAAGCAGACTATTATTTCAAGTTTTTAAAATGTTACCATCTTCTGCTGGCACAAATAGAATACAGGAAATTTCACATACTCCCCCAGGGACTAGCTTGGATTCATGTTGGAAAGGAAACAATATGAAGTTGATAAGAGAAGAGTGGCTAATCAAACTGAAGGATGAAAAGCAAATACAAGTAACTGGGATTCAGAAAGAAACAGATCCTAACTGTGTTTCCAGGGAACTCCAAAAATTGCAACTTTTTTTAGGATGGTGATACATCATTTAGAATTTAGTTATTTAACATTTTAGAATTTTAGCTTCTATTTATTTAGAATAGTGAAATATATGGAGACATAAATTTCTTAATAGATTTTTTTTCATTTTAATGGAGTCAAGCATAGGCATGTAACCTAAATATAGAAGTTTACAAAAGAAAAAAAAAAGGGGGGGGGTGGGGAGAATGATTTTCTTCCCCTCCCCTCCAAGGACTATATAAGACACTTTAGATTTCTAAAGTCTACTTAAAGATCTGGGTGAAAGGTTGTTTTACCAAGTTTCCTTATTAATACTTTTTAACTAAATTGATCCATTGTGTATCTCCCTTCCATCCACAACCTACTTGCACCAGACTCGCCAAGCATCTTTAAAGAGATCAAGGAGAACATGGGCCTGCCCAGCTGAGCAATTCGTACAGACTGGAGAGTTTCCAGCTACCCAAAAACTGCTGCATTTTGTCTGTGGTAGGAAGGGAATGCCAGCAGAGGAAGGAAAGGTTGATGTGCAACACATACATTACTATCACAGTAGTGCACTCATAACTGAGGAGATTCCAGACGTTTGCACCCATCGTTTCACCCCCAACAGTCAAAATAGCCTCAGGGAGACCTGGAGCCATGTGGGGAGTTGGATTAGCTCCTTCATTTAACTGTAAACATTTCATGGCCCAGAAAATGTTGCATGATGGAGGAGGGATTTTCATGTCCATAAATAGCTCTGTAACCATAGGCACCTAGTGATTTGGAAGATTTCAGGTCCTTCAGAGGTGTACTGGAGTGACAAGGAAAGCTAAGGGGACCCCATCAAGGACAGGCCAGATCCCTTTGCAAGCAGTCACCAGGCCAGACTCCATTGGTTTCAGCCTTTTAATTCAGGGAGGCAAAATAGGCATTCAGTAAAAACAGCAGATGGAAGAGATACAACAATCAAACAATGCAACCTGTTACAGCATTGCTTTTGGCATGGTTGCATTTTTGTACTAACCCGTAACACTTCACCGAGAACTCCCACACACAGTTCACCAGCAATCCTTGCCCTTTTGTACAGTAGTTTCTTAATTTATCTCATCTGCAACTAGAATACTACTGACATTATAATACTAACTTGAATTATAAGTTCAGTAAGATGTAAACTGAGGTCAAGAAAGGAGAAAGATCAGCTTATCTGTTTGTTGGCTGTTTGTATTAAAATTATTTTGACTTATATGTATATCTACAACTCCTACATGTGCTTCTATATTTCCGTCACCTATAATCTACTGTAAATGTCATGTTAAATATTAAACTCTGATCTATCCTGAGGAAGGCTTTGGTTCTCAGCCACTCTTAGCTGCCCAATAGAGACATCTTTCTGACTAAAAGCAATTCTAATCATTCACGCTCACAAATTTTCCCTGCTTATCGAGTTGTGTGTTTCTCTTGTTAATATTTCAAGTATATGGAGTAAACAAAAAAATCTTTAACCATTTAAAAACAGCCTTGTAAAAATAACTTCAAGTACTTTGTATTAGGAAAACACTAACATCCTGATTCTCTCTCACACACACAGAGCAAGTCTTAAAGCACCATCACACAGGGAAAGTTAATTTCTGAAAGGCTAGCAAGACAGAAGTGTATGAACTTTCATAATCAGAAAATTATTTTTAGATGTTTAAAGAACTCTAGTCATAGTCTTCCCTGTACAATTTTAAATTCACACACTGAAGTTACAAAGGTAACTTTTGTTCATAATGACATGCTGCAAGAACTCCCCAAACGATTCCCCAAAATCTGGAATATTTTTGCTTTTGGAAAATCGAATGCACATCTGGAAAGCAAACTATTTATAGAATAGAAAGAAATAAAAAAATATAGAAATAATGAAAATAAAAATTTAAGTTACATGAAATATACCTTATGCTTATAAATGGACTTTACACCTTCAAGAACTCAGCATGAACAGTAGCTGCAAGTATATAGAATGAATATATTATCAAATACTTCAAATGAGTGATTCACAGCCTAAATTTCCTCTTATTTCAAAGCAAATCTATGAAAACACCAGTGAAATGAATAAAATGCTGATCACAGAAAACAAAAATCTGGCCTACTACAAAACAAAAAAAAAGCATGAACATAAGATCTCTTTAAAATAAGATGGCTGTGAAACAAACCAAAGCTAAAGTGTAAGTTCAAACACAAATTTCCTCTAACCTGATGGTGCATTAGGAGATTTAAATCACTGAAAACATAACCTGACTTTGACACACTGTGTCTCTCAGTGAGCCTAGTTAGTTGTTCAATTTTTTTTTTTCTAATGAAATCTTTTTTTGCTCAGCTTTGACTTTGAACTTGGACATTCACCTGATTTTGTTTCTATTGGTGCATTTTTAAAAATTAACTATGAAAATACTCCGAAGAAATTATAATTTTAAAAAAGCTCAACATTTTTTTTATTTGCCTTTAAAATATAACAGATGGTCACTATAATCTTGAACTCGTCATCCTGTGAAATCAAGGGAATAAAAACTGACTACTCAATGTTCACTGTTTATAGCTGCAAATCTATAAATTGGAATACAACAGTTTGTTTCTTTAAATCTAAGCACTTAAGAATTATTGAAAGAAAATTAAATTATTACCTTTCATTTCTCAGACACAGAAGGAGCAAAGTTCAGATATAAAAAAAGTGACTTAGCAGTTAAATTAATTTTAATATAGCAATACAGGACACATGCAATACCCAAGACTAGAAAATACATATAACTACTTTCATTTTTTGGGATGACCAAATGGGATTTAATTCCCAAATTTTTGGATGTGATTAAGGACTAGACCACACAACTCATTCATAGGAAACCAAGTCCAACACAATTTTATTCCCCTCATTATGTTTATATATGCACTGAACTTCAACTTGCTAGAGTTGCTTAAAATTCACACCAGTAATCAACAGACCTTAGGCTTCCCAGTGTAGGCAGAGAATGTAAATAAAGTGCTGGTGGTATCACTATTTTCCAAAGAACAGCTTTTACAGGCTGACATGTACTTTCTGACTTCTGTTGTTGGTAACGTAATCCTAACATAATCAACACTGAAGGTTTCCAAACCATTTTTTGCAAGTAATGGAACAAAAATTAAGAAAAAGTGAAAGAAGAAAAAAAAAAAAAGACAAACAAAAACATGACAATAATTCTGAAGATTAATTCCCCTACTAGCTGTCTGTCTCAGATGGTACTGTTGTCTTAATTCCATATCACCATAAGGTGCATTTTATAATAAATATATGATGCTATAGAAATGGATTTTATTTTTCTTTAGCAAAGAAGTAACAACACATATGCTCTTTCCATCACAATGGGATAAGTATCTTCATTATTAAAAATGTCTTGATTAAAAATAATACTTTAATGCTTAAGTGAGGAGACCATAGGTTAATCTACAGGCTAGTCAATCTGGTAAAGAACAGCTGACAGAGCTAGAGACAATATTCATAGCACTGTAGTTATACCCAAATAGCCCTGAAGAGCAGACAAGTTATCGCTGAAAAATTAATGTTTTTTTCAGTCCTCAGATGTATACACTGGCAAGACTACAGTAGACACTGGAAAAACCTCACTTGATCCTTAGGGTCGCATTCAGAATACATGAGTTCCAACTACATGGCAGGGTTGGAATAAGATGGCTGTTAAAGTCCCTTCCAACCCAAACCATTCTATGATTTTATGAGACTCATTCATTTCTTTGACAGATTCACTCAAACAGGCAATGCAGCCACCAGCTCACTGCCTATGAAACACCGAGCTACTACTACACTGTAGAGCACCCATCCAGAAGATATAAGTATGTTCCGTCAAATACTATAGCTAGTCTGAAATTCACACCTAAAAGGGGTAGAGCTAGTAGAACAGAGCAGCTGATAAACATTAAGAGGAGAAAGCTGTGTGGATAAGTCTGAGACTTGGTGAATGTTCTTTTTACTATAGTCTCTTTACAGGCTCTGTAGACATAAGCAATCCAAAATAAAAGGAAATTTAAGATATGTCTCTGCTGTATTTCAAACGCAGGAACAGAAAACCTGAAGTACAAGAGCAGCTTTTCAATATGATGTAAATGAGTCATAGCAAGATAGATCTGTTTAGAAATAAGTGAGCTAGTTCAGGCATTTTTCACACGCTTTGTCTACTTATCTCTAGGACAAGCTGAAGATAAGATGAACAACAGTATGTCTATGCTATTTTATTATAGATTTTCTCCCATGCTGTGTTCTAACTGTTAAATGAGAAGACTCCAAGAAACCCATATCAAAGATATTGGGCAACCAGCCGCTTAAACTAGTTGGGCCTGCACTGTAGTAAAACATTACGTATAGTTAAACTACAACTACATACTCTGAAGAGAGGGGAAAGGGGAGGGAACACCAATGAAACTTCCCCACTGAAAAGGTAAGACAAACAACATTTGAAAACTTCAGGGGGGCACTGTCTTGCTTCTGTAACCTGACAGTGAGGCATCTCCAGTTCTTAGATGGCTCTTAAATATGACTTCAGCAGATTTAATTGTTAGAAAAATGTTTCTTCATTGTGAAATTTGCTGCACAAACTGTTGCTTGTTATCAGTTATTGGTAGATTCAAATAATATAAAAAGCTACCTCTAAGTTCAATTGCAGTATAGCTAGGTGAATAGGATGTTTATTCAGACAATTGATAACTAACACTCTCAAATGAAGGAACTCATTAGCAAATAGTCATTGCATGGTAACATCTTTTGATTACTGTTCCAAGTTCACTTAGATTTAAGTGGCAATCTGAAGAATAACTCCACTAACTTCCAATCATCTGTTCCTTTGGTTTAGCCATATACATTAAAAAAAATTGAAGTGTCTTATTTACTTTGGCATTAGCCATGCAGAATCATAAAATATTTGATATTTTTTATAGCTGTAATTATCACAAACTGTTAGGAATGTGGGCACCAAACACTTTTTTTAGAAGTTAAGTCCCTTATAAAAGTAACAGATCCATTAACTAATGAAGTATTTCCTGTGTTACAAATATATCTTGAGAAGCCAAAATACTCCTAAAATATAGACACTTTTGAGAAAATACATATTGCTACAATAGATAAACTTAGCTTTCCATCTATATGAGTTTATTCATATGATCTCAGCATTGATAAGTAACAGACTATGAGAGAACACTGAACGAATAACAGCCTGCCAAAAGACTCTTGGGTTTCCCAGTATTTTTTCCCATTATTCTAGTGAGATTACTTAGCATCAATACTGATCTTAACTGTAACCTTCTGCTTTCAGAAAGTATATAATGAGATAAAATGAAAGCATCAAAATTAACATTAAATTGTTCATGGAATCATAGCTACACATATTTTTCTGTTTTGTTTGCTGATGATTTTATTTTATTCAGTAAAATGAAGTACTAGATTCTGTAGTGCTTGTTCTACCAATTTATCTAATAATAGCCATACCTTTAAGGAGAATGCAACATGTATGTGGAATGTCTTATTTATGATGACTATTCTCTGTGATAAACCTGCTGGTGGCTGTATGTTTCTATGCATTGCTCATACTTTTTTCTTCACATTTTTCTTATTATTTAGATTCAAGATATTTTTACTTGTCAGTCACCTTGCCTGACTAATTTGCCAAAACCAGCTTTAAATATGTACAAAATCTCCACCTCATATTAGAGCCCCGAAAAGCACATATAGTACATGGACAAATATTTGTGAGAAAGACAGTACCTGGAGAATACAAAAGAAAAAAAAAAAAAAAAAACCCACAACACAAAAATAACACCAACAGAGCAGCAATGTTTCGAAATAGCTGACCAGTGAATAAATGAATAGTAAGTAGCAATTCAACCAAATGACGAGACTCACTAGATGGCACTGTTACACGTGCATAGACGGTGCTGAAGGGTTTATTTCCCTTATTGTACGAGCGAGATGATAGTTTTGGGGGAAAGAAAACCTGCCTTTTTAAAATTGGCTCTTGGCGTTTGTCTTTCTGGGAACTGTAAGTACTTGAAGGAGTTAGTAGTTAAGGCAGATACGCTCTCTGGGAACAGACAATATAGTTTACGCAAAATGCCTGAGTACATTGTCTGAATATTGCAAATAGGACGAGTGGCATCTAGCATATATCAAACACCATTTTACATTCAAGTGTAAGGTTCTGATATCTGTTACTGTACATGCTATTACTTTGCAAAATTTTCACGTGCTATGTATTTTAAATTTACTTACATTCAGTTTCAGCTATGTCGATATCTACAGATGATTTTTGAGACAGCGGTTTGGATAATTACAGGGATTACCAAGAAATTAAAAAGTCAAGCTAAGCAGTTATGGATAACAGTGTGTTTTGGAGAGCCCAACATCATGTTCATCCCCAAGGCTTTCACATTGCAAAGCTGCGGGGCTTGATTTTTGTTCAGTATACTAAGGTGCCCCAGGCAGTGAGCCTCCTCTCCCACAAAAGACAGTGTAGTGGACAGAAAATGGAGCACATCACGTATACAATTCCTTGGGTAACTGCTTTAGACTGACATACAGATACAAGCAGGTTTTATAGGTGCAGACCGATACTATTATGAAAGCAGACAAAAACGATGAATAGCATTCCTGAAAATGAATGGAAGCTGAATAAAGCATCATAACACAAACTTATCCACAATAACGAGCATCAAATCAGTGTCTGCAAGGCCAGGGCTGGGGGGCGGGGTAGGGCAAGGGAGTATTTTGGCAGCAAGAGCTATTACAAGAAGAAAAGCAATGCAGTTTAAAGCAGATGCATTACCTGGTACCAAGTACAGAGCATTGCCAAGAATAACAAATCTAGAAATAATGAATAAGCTGCTTAAGTTATTTATATGCAACTAAATAGTTTGGGAAAAGAAGAACAGGCTTTGATTCTACTCTGTTTTACTTTGTTTAAATAGCCTGATCTCTCTGTATGGGTTCTGTTATTATGAACTGTAAGCAATTCAAACAGAGGAGACCCTTTCTTACTAGAGATTCTTGTCTCCACGATTCCATTAAACCCTAGGGAACTGATACATGTTGATGGAGGAGAAACCAAGTCTCTGGTTTGAGTAGGCTGCGCACCGCATAATTCTGAATTCTGTTTGTGTAGGTAAGACCCCCCAAAAAATCATTTGCATAAAGCTTAATATGTACATTTTTAATGTATTCACCAGATGTGTCAAGGCTCACACTTTGAGCACGAGGCTAACACACTTGATATCAGCCTCATACCATCTCTGTACCTCACATGAAAATACATCATTTCATACAAAGAGAGATCTGCTTAGTCACCTGCCTGTTTATGCCACCAAAGCAAAAATTTCATTCTTACTATCTCTTCCATTATTGCTAGCTGTCAAGAATGGTAACACTTTCCATGGATTATGATGGAAATAGAAAGAATTTTCCTCAAAAGTGATAAAGAATACAACTAACCTTCTTTATTACAAATATAAAGGAGTTTCAAAGCTTAGGTAAATGTTCTGAAAGAAAGAGAAAAGCAAAACAAAATTTGAGTATTATAATCATACTTCCAAGTTTACTGAGAAATTCCTAAATTGATTAGCATCATTTGTTTTCTAACTTCAACTCATAGCAGACTTTCTGACTTTGTAAACCAAATTTCACCCAGAAAAAACTAGAAACCGTGAACTAATCAAAACTGATATTTTGGCAGAAGTGCTGAACAGCACCTCTACTATGAAAAAGCACAAAAAATTTCAAGACACACATGACAGAAAAGAAACAATTTTGACATTGAGGTCCAGTCACTACTAAATAAATGCACTCTTTCTTTTCTCTTTTTTTTTTTCTTTAAACACCCTAACACCCTATCCCCATGCTCCAAATCTCTTTCACTTTTCTTGCAGATAATTCCGTTCTTCAAATAGATACTCCCAAAACTCTTGATTCTAGCGCATTCACTTCCCAGTCTTTCTTTTCCCAAATGGAACACTTTAGTTTCCCCCATAAACAGATCCAGAAGCCTCTCCAGTTACTGCTTCCTCTTTGTGTTGTTTAGTTCTGGTTGTGGGGTTTTGGGTTGGGGTTTTTTTTGAGTATCATTCATCCACAAACAAACAAACAACACGGAGTTATAAACAAAAAAACCAGCTTTGACTGCTGAAATCTGCTGCTCCTCCCCCAACAGAATCCCACAGAGCATACGCACTGTATCATCTGAACTTTGTTGGGGGAAAGAAAGATAACGGCCACAGGAAAATTATGTAATGCAAGTCCTGATGTAACCCAAACAATAATTCTACTGCACAGGCTATAACAATGACAGCTAGCAATACAAATATAACTTTATACATGCCTGTGAACTTTGGCAGGTACATGGAATTGCTATTACGTGAATTCCTTCAAGGATAAAATAAGAGCATCTAAACTCTACACATGAGCACTTTAGTTAATGTTTTCTCTTTTCCATAGGACAGGGCAGTGAATGATAAGATCATCAGAGGACATTCAGGTTAGGAAGCTAGATATAAAAAGAGGGGTTTTATTGTGTGACATGAGGACCTAACATAACTTTGCAAAATGTAAATATATAAACAAACACAGATATATACTTTAATTTTAGAAGTCCCAGGTGCTCACAAATAGCTTGGCTCCAAAGGCAAAATTCAAGTCAGCACCTTGAAACAGTAAGTTATGAGGAAAGACACATATAAAAGTTCAGCTGAGTAGGGCATTGTTCAACATATTTTACATTTTTGTGCCACACTATCTCTTTGTTTCTTACAGAGTGTTCTAACAAACACGTGTATTGGGCCTGGCTAAGCCCCATAGCAGCCCTCATAGTGCTGTACTTGTATGGGTAGCTAGAAAGGTGGTGATAACACACCAGTGTTTTGGCTACAGCTGAGCAGGGCTCGCACAGCACCAGGGCTGTATCTCGCCTCCTCTCACCAACAGGTTGGGAGTAGGCAAGATCTTGGAAGGGGACATAACCAGGACAGCTGACCCAAAGTGACCAAAGGGATATTCCGTACCATATGACATCTACTCAGATATAACCACTAAGAAAAAGGAGGAGGAAGGTGGGAGACATTCGTTATTTATGACATTAATCTTTCAGAAAAACCACTACATGTATGGAAGCTCTGCTTCCCTGGAAGTGGCTGGACATCGCTTGCTGATGGGAAGTAGAGAATGACATCTTTTTTTTTCCTTCGCTTCCACACATGCAACTTTTGCTATTGCTTCATTAAATTGTCTTTATCTTGGCCCACAAGGGGTTTTTTTTCCGTCTTACTGTCTCTCTCCCTGTTCTGCTGAGAAGGGGAGTGATAGAGCATCTTGGTGGGCACCTGGTGTCTAGCCAAGGTCAACCCACCACAACAAGTAAAGGGATAAATCCACAAGGAAAGCTGTTAGATCTTGATTTGGTAGAATCAGGTACATAATACAATTCTCAAATTCTGTTGGCTAAAAGTAATGCTATGCTTAATAAGAGACACTGTGATTTTTTTTTTCTACATAGCTTTAAAATCAAGAAAATTTGCTAGTACAGATAGTGCTTTTGTTCAGTCAGAACACACCACATTGGTTCAAATATTGCAGCAGCCTTTTCTTATGTCACCTATTCATTAACAAAGAGGCATTTTTACAGCATATGTGCACATGTGCAAGGAAACATTTTCTTCTTCTCAAATTTTGTTAACTTTAATAACCTCATTTCCCTTACTACAGTTCTTTCAAACTTCTACTGGTGCAAGAGAGGAAAATGGGACAAACAGGCATAGCTTGCCTAACCCCATGCACCAGTAAAGGCTATGGCTTGACCTGCTGGAAAGCAGCTCTACAGAGAAGGCCCTGGGAGACCTGGTAGACAGCAAGCTGCCCCCGAGCCAGCAGCGTGCCCTGGTGGCCAAGAAGGCCAGTGGCATCCTGGGGTGCATGAGGAGGAGTGTGGCCAGCAGGCTGAGGGAGGTGATACCCCCGCCTCTGCTCCGCCCCGGTGAGGCTGTATCCGGAGTGCTGTGTCCAGTGCTGGGCTCCCCAGTTAAGGGAGACAGGGAACTGCTAGAGAGGGTCCAGCTACAAAGACTGTTAAGGGACTGGAGCATCTCCCTGATGAGGGAAGGCTGAGGGAGCTGGGGCTGTTCAGCCTGCAGAAGAAAGACTGAGAGGGGTATTATCAATGCATACAAATATTTTAAGGGCTAGTGCCAAGAGGATGGGAGCAGGCCCTTTTCGGTTGTGCCCAGTGACGGGACAAGGAGTAATGGGCACAAACTGCAACACAAGAAGTTCCTTCTGAACATGAGGAAGAACTTTACTTTGGGGGTGACAGAGTACTGGAACAGGCTGCCCTGAGAGGTTGTGGATTCTCCTTCTCTGGAGATATTCAAAACCTTCCTGGACACAATCCTGTGCAACCTGCTCTGGGAGAACCTGCTTTAGGCAGGTGGTTAGACTAGGTGATCTCCAGAAGTCCCTTCCAGCCCCAACCATTTCGTGATTTGCGAAAAAGGACAGAAGTGAGAGAAGAATGAGTTCTATCACCTTTAGCTAGCACAAACTCATTTATGCTACTGTCAGTGAAATCAAAGCCAGGTTTACTAGATCTGTTTTTAATGCCTCCTTAAAAAAATAAAAATGTTCAAAACACATTGTTCTAACTAGGTGCACATAAAGGAAGTTAATACTTCAAGAAGAAAACAAGATCTTCTACAATGAATAGAGAGAGGCTTGTGTCTGCACCACCAAGCCACTGTTTTAAAAGGCTACCTATGCAGCTTCCTGAGCACGTAACTCTGGACCACTCTATACCCTTGGGGCATTTCAACCACTAATTGGTTGATGAGTCATTCTTTGTTTCTCTCCTGGTTTGTTGTTGTAAATACAGTATATGTCAAAAAGATATATTTGTTGGAATTCCTTTATGAGAGGTCGTATGTCAGTACATAGGGGGAGGAACTAGCAAGAAGGCCCTTTTTTTTTCCAGGTAGTACACTTAAAGGAGAGTGCACCAAAATAAATACATAAATTCCCACACATATTCATTCTGAAATTCTTGTAACAACTTTTATTTAGTTCATTGAAAAAACATGAAAGAAAAGTGAAAGCATCAGGGATGTAAGAAGTAAAAAAAAAAAAAAAAAAAAGAGAGAAAGAAAAATGAGGAAAAACTAGGGGTGGAGAAGAGGAAAAATGAAGACAAATCTGTTAGTTAATTACCATATCTGGAGGCTATTCAAAAGAGGAACTATTTCAGTTGTTCAAAGATGACAGATTCCAATCATAAGTGAAGTGCAAATAGAACTGAATGACCAATCCTCTCTATTTTGGGGGTGTGCTAAGGAAAAACATTCAGAAATATAGGCAGCTGTGTAAACTGTCATAGCACTCTTGACATCAACAAAAATGCAATGGTTTTCCCATATTAATAACTTCATCAATTAGTACAATTTAGGTGTTAAAGAACTCCACTACATTTGACATTTGCCAGCTACACTAAAATTTCCCCCCCACACACAGGCCAATGCCATTGGTGTTACCCATGTCCTTACGTCTTTAAATCCAGGCACATGAGAAATCAAAAAGAATAGCCAAATTCTACTCTTCAGTAATCACCATCAGTCCCAATTTCCACTCCTCTGCGCAAAGTGAGCAATGTTTTGCATTGACCGTGGCAGGAATCTGGAGTAAGCTCTACTGAAGACACTAGAAGCGGCTGAGTAATATTCAGCAAGTCAATGAATATTACAAACCTTCCCCATTTTGAAAATGCAAATTTCCTGCAACTGATCCTCAAGATAAATGTATTTGAAAACAGCAGAGTAGTATGGTATAAAGCCAACAGAACTGGAAGCACAATGTTCATAAGCTCTTCATGTACAAAAGTACAGTCAGTAGGCTAGTAGTGTCCATCACTACCACATATCCCACATGTAGCTAGTAAAAAGAGAGGGTACCATAGGCTTCATACACTAACAGAAATGGCTTTATACCCCTTCTACCTTTAACCTTTATGGCAAGACAAGCATGCTAATGATAATGAAACCTCTTACCCTGAACTGACAGAAGAAACATTTACAAATGGCAAATTTTAATAGATCACAAACTGATCAAAAAGCTACTGAGATACCAGCACCAATGCAGATTTTCTAAAACACCTTAAACACTTGAAATTTCACAGTTTTTCAGCAGCTTTACTGCCAACAATTACATGATGTCATGATGCATTTATGAAGAATTTATTCTGCAAATAGAAAAAGACAACAGCACTAACTTTTTAAAATTGTAATTTCATTATGCACGCTTAGATTGAGATTTGTCTGTCTTATTTGATGAACCACTGAAAGACAACAAACATAAACCTGAGAACATCTGCAGTTTATAAACCAGCTTAAAGAGGCTAAAAATGCTTGTGTCATATGCAGTCATACCCTGTATTTCAATTTCTGCATTCATTTGCCAGAATAAAGTCCCATTGGCCATAATAAACTTTCTATTTAATACACTACAAGCAGGAAATATTGATGAAAAGATTTGTCTTTATTTTTGGCATTCTAATGTCCAAGTTTTCAGCTAGTATAATTTGGATTAAAGAAATCAATGAATCGCAGCAATTTACACCTGCCAAAATCCAGCCATTTTTCATTTTTTTAATGGAAACCATGAAATCTGACAATGCAGGGGGAGTTTATAGCATAATAGTATACAAAACAACGATACACAAGTTTGCATAAGATATTTCTTAACACCACCCTGCACATTTTACAGAAAATGCTTAGGGTTCTGAAGTCAAAAAGCATTATAAAAAAAGAGATCTACTCTAAAGATATCTAGACATGGGCTGTAATCCAAATAAAACATCCAAAACAGCTACTTAAAAATGAACTACTTGTATATACAAACAGCAAATATACCCATCTATTTACAGAAGTCATAAATCCCAATTTCCTAGCAGTCTGATCATGGGAAACATGATTTACATAATTTTAGAGTAGATATACAACATAACATCAGCTATGTAAAAGATATCAGGGCTAAGAATGTTAGCACATGTGTGGATTTATGAAGAATATATTTAGGAAAATCAAGTTAAAATAATTAAAAGAAAATATATGGATATCAAATGGGTCACCAATCCACTTGTAGCTAAGCTTTTATGTGCATGACTGGAGAGAAAATGAAAGAAAATAAGAAGCAGCAAATTGAGTAACTGTAGAGTGATACCAGTTTCTGACTTGTTAAGAGTAATACTGCATTGCCTTAAAAAAATTAGGAGAATCCCACTAACTTCAGATAAATAGGAGAATAAAAGAAAAAAGGGAGACCAAAAGAAGTTAAATACGTGAACAGAAAATATTGAAACATATGAAAATGCAAGTCAACATCTAGAGAAGTTGTACATATCTTCAATAGTTAAGGAAACCTGAAAGCAAGAGCAAACAAGTGGCTAGACACTGTAATATTCCAGGCAGAGGGAGAGAAGTTGATTTCCAAAAGAATTTGATGTGGGAATGGGTAAAGGAGCCATTCACCATGAATGAAAACAGAAAATGTCACTATAGAGCTCCCCTACATCTTCAGGTGAAATACAAAATTCTAGTCTGAGCCTGTAATTTAAACAAATATGAAGGTGTCAAGGGAGGCAATGAGATTGAAATGGGTGGAAGAGAAAAAAAGAAGGGAAGTCCCTATACCATTGTAATAAACAAAATGTTGGAATAGTTTCTACATGAAAAGATGGAAGCCAATAATGATATTCAACTTCGAGATGCTGCTATTGACTACTCTTAGAAAGATACTTGAGGATGTAGAATATCATTGATGTTTAAGAAAGACACTAGATAAAGTCTCATAAATGAGAAAAAATGGAATAAAACTTGCTGTCTACCATCTAATTTTATGGCTTCATTTTTGTAATTCAGCTACTATAGTATGGTGACTTGTTTCACTGGAGCGTATCTATACAGAGATAAAGGATGTGAAATCTCACGAAGGCTTTTAATCTCTTATTTTTAACAACTAAGACTTTGACTCAACATCAGCAGAAGAGCTTTAAAATACTTGTCCTTCATCCCAAAAGTGTTTGCAGCTCCAGAGTTATACTTTATTTAGCCCACCATATTGATATTAATTTTCAGTGCTGCAAGTTGGAATGTCAGTGTACATTACACCTGATCTATAAAGGGAATGCTGAGATCTCACTGGAAGTATTAGTCACTGTGCCCTGGGAATGCGGGGTGTTTGTGTTTGTGTTCTTGGCTCAAATGTCTGAGCTAGGCATGCCTCGATTCTTAATGAAACATACACACCATCAGATTCATTATCCAGAAACTCTTCAGGATTAGAAGCTTTCTCCAATTTACTTAGCAATTACTAACTTCCATGATATTCTTTTTGAGGGGCAAAGGGTCAGGTCATTCTAACAAACACACAATTCCTTGGAGCATGTATTCTTTACCCATAGGTGAGTGACCTTTGTCTCTTTTCTCTGCCCATCCCACTCCCACCTCCCCTTAAGGACACCATTTAGATATTTTTACTTTTAACAGCTTTTTTAGCCCAAGGTTTGCACTGTCACTAAGTTGACAGTTAACTTGCGATCTCATTCAGACATCAGTCTCATCTTGGATATTTATTTTTAGGTTCATAATTACAACATATCACAACATGATTTCTGCCTCTAGTTCCCTGGCTAGTCCAGAGGGCATTTCTGCAATCCTGCTTCCAGATACAGCCCTGGGTAGTACTTCATTGCCTGAACTAGTTCCTTTCATATGCTCTGACCTGCCAGCTACCTGGACCCCTCTATTGTAATACAATCATGAAAGCCACACTCAGTTTCCCCTATTTATCCCATATTGCTCTTTCACAACTTTACATCCAGCCCACTCAAAGGTTCTTTTTGATTTACAGTGAAAGCTTTTGCTTTTCCTGGGAATTCCTTCCCCGGAAGATGTTTCTTCATAAATTCTGTAGGTCTAAAGATAATTGTGTCCTTTTTTTGTGCCCCCAGCCTGTTTTTGTTGTGTTGTGTTGGAGCAGTGGTCAAGTACCACCACTTATACTTCCAAGGAAAGGTTTTGTTGAGATTGAAGAAAAAAAATAGAGCTGGATTATTCTGCATTGCTGCAGCTAGAAAACTACCACAGTTTGCTTTTAGGGGAAAAAAAAAAAAAGGCAAAAAAAAAAAAAGCAAGCATTTTTACTTATTTGATAATGTTTATTTTATACTATTAATTGCATGGAAAGCTGCCATAGACTTACACATGATCATAATGAAAACCATGAAGAAAGAAGGAAAAATCACAGTGTAATTAAAGGCAAGGGAAAAGAAAGAGATAATATCAGATACAGTTTCCATGGAAATAAAAAGCTATGAAACCTTTTCTTTAGTGTTTTCAAACAAACATCTCTACCTAGACACCTGAACCAGGACCTCAGCTACTATACAATTAAAGCATCTATGCCAATTTTTGCCCTCTCAAAATACATTCTATTATGTCATGCAGGCTTTCTGACTATGGAATTTAAGACAGCTCCTCAAATGAAAAGCATATACACATTCTATAAGCTCTTTAACATCAGGAGATTTTGGAAATTACCAGAGGGGGGAAAAAAATGTGAACTTTCAGGCATACAGAAAATTTAAAGTTGCCATAAATGTATTTGCAATATTATGTTGCAAAAGGTACAAAACTCCAGGTATCCACTATCAGTTAAAAAAGGAGATGCATAACAGACCAAGAAAAATTCCCCTGAAACAATAAACTGTTATATGAACATTCTGTCTCAATCAGCATCCCGTTTGATGATATAATCTACATCTGTTGCTTGTTGAACATGCACTTTGTTGGAATGTAAAAAAGCCCCAGGTACTGTTAGAAAAGCCTTTGTGTTTCATTATCTCATTTATTATGCTGGAGGTTTTATCCATCTCCATGCTCTCCAGGTTCTAGGAAAAAGTTACATAACAGTCCTAGAAAACCACAAACACATCCTAAATTATTTAATCTCATTTTAGTCATGCTAAGTCAACATACGCAGAATAATATCTCACTTTCATTTAGTTAGACTGGAGCACATTACATACCATTCCTGGAAATTAACTCTGGAGTTCACATTAAGATTCCCAATAGTTGCAAGTTCAAATATGCAATTCCCTACCCACAACAGCACAAGTTGTTCCTACTTTTTCCTTATTCCCACTTTTTGCCTTATTCAAACAACACCAAAATTATATGTAGATGTATCTATATATACACACACAGCCCCATCCATTTAATACACAGTACAAATTTTATGAATTCAAGCACACACGCAGTTGTTCATCATATATAAGTAGCCTTAAAAGCATTAAGCTTCTCTCACTTTACACCTATGTTAGTATTCTGTGTGAGATGATGGAATAGCAGTCTCACTCTTCAACCACACTGCAAAGCTTAGGCTCCAACAGGTGGGAGAATCAAAGTAAGAAAAACATTCAACATTTACTCTGTAACTAGCTTAAAGTACCTTGGGGTTTATTTTTCTTTCAGGATATATTGCTCTTACCATTACCCAAGTTTCACAGATATTTTTTATGCAGATAGTTTCCAGAAATAAAAAAAGAAAACCTAACATATAATAGAACTTAGGGAGCATAAAGGCTTGTACAGCTTAAAATTTACAGTGTTTTGAAATAAGCATATATATTTTCAGCTTCAGCGTACAACTTTGAGTGAAAGAAATGTCTTTCATTGAGTAATTTGACATGAATACATTACATGGGATTATTCATGACTATAAGATACGAGCCATGTATATTTACCTTACTGACAGACAGCTTAAGTGGATTTCAGCCTGTATTACAAACTACAGAGGTCTTGCTTTGCAGTCATTATTAATGACTTGCAAAACTATAACCAAAAGTCTTACTTGTTTTACAGAACTTTCCCTGAGTATTTGTCAATATTTTGCACTTTGTATATCTACTGTTAAATCTTGGCAGCTTCAAAGCAATTTATGTTTTCATCTCTCTGTTCCCAGACCCTCCCACCGCCACACATACACACAGACACCCCAACTGAAAAAAGCTCTAAAACAGTCTCTGCCATACTTATGAGAAAACCGTCACACAGTATTCAAACTAAAAAAATTATTCCTGTTGATGTAATAGGAGTGCTAAGAATACAACCTATCACAGAATTTCTTATATACAAAGTCATGATGATATCTCTATGTCTATTTCAACATATTGCCTAGATATCTGCCTGTCTTCTATATAAGTCAAATCGGGGAAACTAGGCAATATATCTGGTTTGTAGCATTCACACACAAACTATGAACAACTTTACAAGAGAAGAATTCACGTAATATTTTTTCATTTGCAAAGAAAATGCATTTACATAAAACAGGATCTGCATCAACCTACATACTCTATGTACTCTGAAGCGTAATGAGACAGATACACAGATTCTTGAATCAAGACAAAAATAGAAAATTTACCATATATATTTAGGACCCGTAACAAAGATTTGAAGAAGAAGCATATATTAAGGGACTGCTGGTTGGACTAGTCAGGAAGACTTTAAAGCAACAACATAGAGGGAAAAGTGCAGACATACAAAACACAGAAATATATTTGGAACTATATCATGGTGGTTACGTTACACATAAGCAAGGAAGAAATATGGGATACATCATTTACGTTTGCATGCATGTGTTACAAAATAATTGCTTCTTTATGAAATTGAAGCCTCATGAGAAAGACTTTTCTGATTCAAATAGTACTGCTTTTTACAGTCTTTTTTTGAGAACAAATGAGTGAGCAAAATGAAAAGCAATGTGAGCTCTGTATATGTTTCTCACTTGTCAACAGGTTTAGAATAAAAGGAACCTTGGTTACTCTAGGATCAGCAGCCTGACAGATAAACCAGAAGAAGAATGTTAATTGGCATTTAATTTCCTTTTGTGGTAAAGAGCAGAATGATTGTTTCCATCTAGCTAAAGCGTATGGGGAGAAGGAATCCATTATTACAAAAACGTCTGTTCAAGTGGTGCTGTAGATATATTAGAATGTCCAAAGGACGTAAATCTTTAATTCAAGAAGCACTGTGTTTAACTTATTTTGCATAACAAAATGTTGCATGTATTGATTTGTTAACACAGAATAATCCTCAAAACATATATTGCTTTTTTGTTCATTTTTATCACACAACTTTTCCAAAAACATAACCTCTAAGTTACTAGCCATTTTCCTCAGCTATCACTGCAGAAATTACCTTGTGTCTTAAGTGAAGGGAGAATGAGAACAGAGAAGAAAAAGTGCAAATGGACACTCCCTCACAGCAAAAAATTTTGCACAAATGAGCAGGTTTGACAAGAATGTTAATTTTGAGTACAGCTGTACCTCTTCTTGAAGACTAGAGGGACAACATAGAACAGCAGTAAACAATCAACTGGCAAATTATTAGCTTGTGCTAAAAGACGTACACAGACTACTGCAGTCTTTGGCACAATTAAAATTTCTGTGAGGATTCTTTTTTTATGACAAGTGATGTAAAACCTCTATTAGAGGCTGCTGGTTTTGAAAAGCTTGTGGACTTCTATATTTCAATAGAAAATGGAGATCATAAACATAAGTCTGTAAGACAGACAGTTGTGAGATTCAGAACTAGAGCTAGAAGGAACAAGACTGAGATCCAGCAGGGCTAAAACAAACATGTTAAAAGATAGTAACAACAGGTAGGGGAACTGGCACTACCAGATCCCCCTTATTTTATGTTACATCTGGGTTTGGAACAGTCCTCTGAAAACAAACAGTGCACCGTAGTGTGCTGGGTAAAACACCTTTTGGAAGCAACCACGACTTCAGTAACTTTGAGTAATGCAGTCGTCAAATTTCTGCAATGGTAAGGAATCACCACAGTAATCAACTGATTCTACTGAAGTAGTCACCAGGGCAAAACTTTTGTGAAAATATAGTAATTGTCAGAGTCCTGTGGTATATGCTTTTATTCCAGAAGTATGTAGTATAGGCTTCCAGAAAATCATAGGAGACCTGCAAATAAAATTCCAGGGCCTTAACTGAAGCTGAGGTTTGCATACAAAAAAAATGGGAAGGATTGACTTACATGGAAATATATCTGGTTTTATTATATACAGAAAACTGGAAAGATCTAGTACTCTGACTACAGCTGTATTGGTCTGTCAGTTAGGGTTACTATTAAAGATAAACAGTGCAAACACTTTGAAAGAAGTGGAAAACTTTTGAAGTAAAAGTTACTGAAGTGGGGAGATGAAAGGCGTAGCAAAAAGAAAGGAATGGATTAAATCTGTGTTAAATCGCTTTCAAATGATCACTAAATACAAAGGAAAAGGGACTGATGAAAGCTCAGGAACTCTCTAGCAACATTATTTCCAGAAATTTATTTCCAAAATTTCCAAAATTATTTCCAAAAATAGAAGTTTAGTATAAATGTGTGCATTGTTGAAAAAAAGAACCACTGTTTAGAATTACTTTCCTTTCCCACACTAACATTAATAGAGAATACCTACCAAAAAAGATGTTCTCTCAGCCATAAATGTGTTACACCACACACTAAATAGAAAAAAGCATTAAGAAACTCAGAAGTAGGGAAAAAAGTAATCATGAAGATTTGATGGGTAAACAAAGTATGTTGAATAATATGCCTGTTAAGAGTGTTAGCATGACACTGATCATGGAGAAAAAAGAACAATTAAAGAGTAGTGTAAATTACTTCCTGTTAGTGTGAGTTCACGGAAATAGATCTTGACCAATGTTCGTTAGATATCGTTCTTTAATAATTTCATTATTATCTACTAGAATAACAACAGGATTTATTTTCAGCATTGTGTTTATCTGAAGAGGTCTCGAATCTTAAAGCACAAGTGCTGCTAAACGGGTATATATCTGCAAAAGTCCAATCTTGTGTTTGTGGTCTCCATCATTTTTATTGATGACTTGTGGGGGGAAAAAAAAAACAACAAACAACAACATCAGGAGTGATACAGCTCAAAGTTGAAACAAAGTTTCGAGAAACACTTAAAGAGGACCAAGGAAGAGTAATGGGGGTTAATCATGTTCAAGGAAAAAATCCCAAACCAAAGCAAAACAAATTTTGATACAGCTGGAGAATTTAAATCACATAATTACCAGAGGATGCAACAGCTGAAAAAGTTTTGGGTAATCATTAGTTAATATCATCAACTACAACATACAACTGTGATGAAAAGCACAAATAAGAGCTAAAGATACCTAAACTGGAACCCTGAATAAGAGGGGAAAGTTTATATCTGCCAACAGCTATAGAAATACAATCAAAAAGATCATGTCCTTCCTTAGTATTCCAATAAAACAAAGCTGCTGAAGGAATGAGAAGAGGTTTGGAAAAGAGCCACAAGACTGATTAGAAGATTGGTAAACATGCCTTACAGAGAGGTGCCAAGATTTAAATCTATCTATCTTAGGAAAGAAGAGGTTAAGAGGTGATTTGATCTAACGTGTTAAGTAGCTACATGGGGATTAGTAACATAAGAAAAGGGAGTTCTTCCATCTCTTTTAACAAGCACCAGCAACCGGAACATGGATCTAGACAGATATAGAATTGACATTTTTAACTATTAGTATAGCTAACTATGTGAAAAACTGCAAAGACTATGGAGAAGTCTCTAATTACCAGAAATATTTCAACAGAAAGATTAATTAGTATATATCACCTCTAGCTTATCCCAGAATGGGATAAAACAGTTCTGAGACAACAGAGAAGACTGCCACCTAGCTTTATTGCTGCTTATACAATCCTCTTGGAAGCAATTACTAATTGTTCCTTAAGATTTTCGACATTTTCACCCACTGCAGTCACTATAGCACATTCCTATTAATTATATCTGCTTTCCAATAGCATTTCAGTGTTACTAGCTCTATCTCAGAAATTCCATCTGATGAATATAAGCCTATATATACACACACAACACATACATTTCTCAGCAAGGATATACGAACACCAAAACCTTCTGCTTCCACAAAGAAAACTTAAGCTTACATTTAGAAAAAAGATGGACGTAATGCAATATTTTCTTCATGTCTCTCAAGTCACTCATTGCAAGATTGTTTTATGAAAGCTGCAAACAAATTCAACAATGGTGCTTCATAAAATAATAAAACCCAAAAAAGTACACTTCCATAGTAAACAAAAAGAAAACAATAATTGCATCTAACTTGAGTATACATGCACTTTAGGGTACTTGCTTGGCATATTCAGAAGAAAGGGAAAATAAACCATGAAGAGTTGAAATGCATGCTCACCACAAAAAGGTTGCTTATTCACATCCCCATTCATCGTGCCAAGATCATGCATCTTCTGTGATTTGAAAATCTCACAGAAAAGCAGGATTCACTAAATGATATTCACCTCCCTTGTCCAGACTTTTTCATTGTACAGCACAAGTCTTTCTACTCCAGTGTGAATAGCACAACTTAGTGTGGAGGTTTCTCCTTCAGCCTAGAAAACTCCTTGTTCAGGAGTGCACTAGTCATTCAAAAAAAAAAAAAAAAAAAAAAAAAAAGAGCATTATCCCCATTTCACACATAGTTTCTACAGCACAGCTTGCAGTCATGTAGACCCGAGATAAATCCCCAAGGCCTCCCAGATTTCCTTGCATTTTAGCTCTTGGAAGACAGGGCGTTTTACTGCATATCCACATCTACTACTAGGTGAAACAGCTATCCACTTAATGCCAAATTCCAGCAAAGCTGTCTCAAATGCTTGTTATTACACAGGAAAACAAAACAAAGAGAACAATGGTCTTTTAAAATGCTTGTAGAAGTCTGTTTTGCAAATCCCATATGTGTAAGTTTTACCGTATTGTTTACACTACCTTTGGGGCACCATCCACCTTTAGAATGCAGAAAACATACCAATAACCTCATTTTACTTAGCCTGAAATACTATTTTAAAAGAAGAACTATTAATAATCCATTAGTAATAATAATCTCATTATAATAACCTTATTTGTAAGACAGATGTTACAGGATCCCAGAACAGAGTTCAATTCTAAGTGTCACTGCACAGACAGTTAAATAAGCGGCAGTCCACCAGTGCAACACAATGTCAGCAAAAAACCAGCATTGTTTTCAAATTTACAGGCAGGGAACTGAATCACAGACATGAGGAAACATTAAACTATTGGTTTTGTCTAGATTAAGTCACCAAAAACCCTTATCCAATGTAAAAGCCATATAAGCCTGTACATATCAGCAGACTCAGAAAATTTTTGAAGAGATTTTCTTCATCTAAATCTATGCATTACTAAACCAATTTTGAGTAGGGAGTAGCAAAACACACACTAGAGAAATTACAAAGACATACTACAACTCATGGAGTTCCTGAATTAATCATACTAAATCATATTTAGAAAGTATGCTATTGTTTTTCTTCTTTTGTAGCTAATTCCAGAATATAATTTGGTATTCTTGTTAAAGAAAAAGGAAAAGATGGTATATAAAGAGCAAACTTACAGTGAAAAATATGCCTTTAGCCTAGCAAATTTACATTTCTGATAAAAACAATAGATTTCCTCAAAGGAGATAATGAACTGGTTTCTATGAAAAGGATCCCAATGAACAAGAAAAAAGCTCAGAACCTCCACCATATATTCTCCTCTTAAACAGATAAAAGTGAAGGAAAAAAATCTTAGTTGAGAAATTTAGACAGAATAGGCAAGAAAAATGTTTGTTAGAGGTTATTAAGCACTAAGAAAAACTACTCAATAGATCAAGTGGCTGTGTGCAGTACAGATGTAACTGATAAAAGGAACAAATCAGGCTGCAAGATAAGGAAAAGGTAAACAATTCAATGGGAATGGAAAAACCCCCATTAATACCCTAATTATGTATTTGTAATGCAGCCTTTTGTTAATAATCTGAAGTGATGCACTTATCAACCTTTGACATTTTGCAAAAGACATCTATGCATTCATAATGAGGATTTGTGAAATGGGATGCTTCAATGTTTTCTTTCTTGTATTTCAGGATTCAGGCTGAGGAACTTTTTTTAAACTTTTATTTATAAGCAATTCCTGGCCCTCCCCCCTGACACAAGCTGCACACAAACCTCTCCCACAGTGTCAAATTATTGCTTATAACCTCTTTCTCCTCCTGTCTTGAGTAAAAAAAAAAGTGATGTAAACACACTATTTTAAGCAAATAATAATAAAACATCAATTTTCAGAACAGCCAATCCAGTTCCAGAGAGGAGGCTACATCAGCAAAAAGGCCTTTCCTTTCCTTGAGCGAAGGCCGAACTAAATCCACAGTTTTCAACACTTAGTTATCCAAGAATCCTAAACAAATGAGACCTCTGCAAACTAAAGGATTCCTATATTATTTCTCAAAATAGAGAAAAACATATTTATGAACATGTGCTATTTTACAGATGCATATGCAAACACCACAAAAAGACAACAACAAAATTTGAGAAGTAACGTGAAGAACTTTCACTAAGATCATGCTGAATAATATGTGTGAATTTGTCTGATAGCACATGAAGAGAATTTTAAGTGAAATGTCACATACTGTCTGCTGCAGAGACAAATATTGTTTGCTGCTGCTTCGTTAAAATTTTGCCAGACAACTAATGCTTTTAAGATGTGAGGAAGTTAAATAAGGATAAGGTTTTAAATGCAGACAATTCAAAAGGATATTGTAAGATTCACATGAATATTTGGGGGGTTGGTGGAAAAATTATTATCATTTATATTTAATTTCCTTATATTAATAATTCATTGCCATATCACAATGCAAATGTTATGGTAAAAATACTCATCAGTTGACCTCAAAATTCATCCTGGCAGTTATTATGTATCCAGAACAATAAGTAAGCATGCAGTTTAAGGGTACATACAAATCTCTTTTGTGTCAACAGAAAACTAAGCATATGCTTAAGTGCTCTCCTATGTTACTTAGCACAATGTTTTGTTTGAATGGCTACTCCTATTCTAAATCTAAAAGACAAAAGGGAAAAAGACTAACAAGAAGCTCAAGAATAATGCAAATAATCTCAGTGAAATAAACATGCTCTTACTGCAGTCCTCTAAGTGGGCTAGCATGGACCTTGGACACAAAATCTAGAAAACATCAAGTAGGAGTAGGGAAATGATTTAATGGCAACATCTGGCATTAGTGAGGCTTCTACTGATTCATTTCTCCATGATTCAATTTGGTTTCTGACAAACTGGAAAGGATTCAGAAGAAAGTTACAAAAACAGTCTTAAGTCTAGAAAATTATGTGCTGCATAAAATTAAAAGTTAAATCCATTTATTTGAGACCCAAAAGCGTAATGGGATGGTTATAGTATCACATAAGAATCTGTATACAAAGAGGTTTGGTAGCACTGTAATTTTGTTCTGCCCCACTTGCCCCTTGGTGCAAACCAATGTAGCTACATTTAGATTAAAATTAAGCAGCAAAATTTTAAACAACAGGCCAGCTAAAGGCAACTGATACATTTTTTTATAAGTGAAGGTTCTAATATCAATGCTAAAAGAAACATACAGTAAACAAAATCTAAAGGATTGCACAATCGTTCTCTTGGTTAAATCATCATAGCTTGTATAGCAAAATAAATCACACTATGTCTAAGTATAAAGTTGACTGTGAGAAAGGACCTAACCACTTCTTCAGGAATGATATCCCTGGTCACTGGACCTGCAGTGCTGAGCAAATAATGTATTGCAATATATTGAAGTTCAACTTTATGTTCCAAGATTTCAAAGCTAACATTTTTCACTATAAAGCAGTTAGAAGACACTTAGTTTCTTTATAGTTTCTGTGATCTATTGGACAAGACCTGACTTGTGGATATTTAAAATATTTAAAACATCCTTACATACATTTGTTATCTGCTTGTAACTTTACAACTTATGTTTCTTCGTATACTACTTTACAAACACAAACACTAATTTGGTTAAATCACATTTTCCTTTGTGCCTTTGAAAGAAACATATAAAACCTACACAGTTCCATACATACCATTCTCCTTTGGTAAGTATCTCATGTTTCTCAGCCTTCATGGTTATTATTTTTTTAAAAAAAGGCATCTGCTGCCCAGAAAGAGAATTAGAAGTACAAAAAGTCCCTTCAGACTTGAAAACAAGATGTTACAGTATGTGTCTCCATGTTATAAATTATGTCTCAAAAATAGCTCTACCGCAGTCCTGTTAGCCTTAATACGCCTATGCTAGGTATGTGTTACTCTGCTCTAGTCCACCTGCGTAATCGTGTTTTTTTACTATTGCTGGTTCCATTAATAAAAAAATAATTTTGAAAACATTAACAATCTCTTACATGCCTCTGCTGCCACAGCTTCATCCTGATACATTCATGTGTCATCTGCAATGCACTCCGAAAATAAAGGCACAAGCAGTCAAAATATTTACATATTTCCTCATGAAATATTTCACACAAAGACTTAACAGACATAAGCAAGCTATGATGAGTATGTTCACTTATCTTCTGAAAAGTACTTTGAGAATTTCCTGGCATGCAGAAATAAGAAAACTAAACTAGACATCAATTTCTGGAATGCAATGTAACCCGCTAGCCTTCCTTTTTCTTTTCCCTCTGTCCCTCAGAAAGGATAATCAGCTGATACCCAGCTTTTTTCACAGAATACCATATACAGTAGCACAACCCAACTTATGTGATAAGCACATGCTTCAGGAGGATCAAGAAGTTTGGGGTTCTTTTAGTTTGATGGATGACATCAGCGCACATAGGTCTTTCCTTCGTTCCACTTGCTAAACTGGCAACAAAATAAAATCTAACATCCATGTTGGCCATTTCAAATTAGATTCACTGCAGAAAACTAATGGGAGAGAGGGGAACCATGATACTCTTAGCAGTTTGATATTTTTATATTCCAGCCATATAAGAAACAGTTCCTTTCTCACAAAGTGAAGAAAATCCATATGGAAAGAGCCATACTACTAGGCTACTAAATTAATTTCTGCTCCAAGTAAAGTAGATAGACTGGTACCGGCATAAATACGTAGACTTTTGTTTAAAAAGCAAGCCCTTGTTTAATGACATTTAACTTAGTGGAACAATTCAAACTGGAATATTTATTTCCTAATTGCCTTGTTCTGCTAAGTGCTCAGCACTCATAACACTGCAAAAACCAGGAGCAGTTAGGCACCTTTCAGGATCAAGTTCCATCAAAGAACATAGATATCAGTTAGTGATATAAATGAAGGGCATAAAACAAACAAATGAATCCATGTACCATCAGAATTGGTGTACAGAGGTTGAAGAAAATTGATTACTAACAAGTGATACATATGACAAAGGGAGAGGAAGACAACCAGCCCAGAAAATTAATCAGCTTATAAATTAATCTTCTTACCTAAGGACAAATTAGAGTCTGAAGTATTGCTTTTAAGATACCGGAAAGTTAAATCTTTCTGCTGGAAGAATATTAACATGGTGTAGAAGAATTTCTGTACTCCTAAGGTAGGCAGATATTGAAGTAAGAACCAGGATTTTTTATTTTTTTTTTCTAATTTTATTTATCTAGCACTACAGGTCCTATTCAGCTCGTTAGAGATAGTAATACCTTTGTCTGAATCTTGATTGGCTTACTTAGAGCGTTAAGGTTGAACTTAAATAGCTGTAAACTTTATAACCATTTATGCAACAAATAAGCTGCTTCCACAATGCTGTAAAAGGACATTTAAAAGGAAGAGAAATGTGATTGCAAAGAGGGTGGTGGTATGTGTGAATTAATGTCATGAATACCTGTATTTATTCATTTTTTTTCTGTCTGAAAAGTTCTAGATTTTAAACATCTACTTACACATATTAAAATGCTTTCTCCTCATAACTCACCCTGCATTTTGTCAGCTTACAAGTCATAACTTTGAAATAACCTGTTTAGACATTCCTTTGGACAAGCACAACTCGGTCATCCATACAGCCAAACATTTGAAGAATGTGATATTCATTTTTTTCCCTCTCACTTTCTAATGGACAACTTATTGCATAAACATTTGCTTTATTGTTATGGTATCTACCATATTCCAGCATACTTTATTTCATCTAACAGGAATGGTAAAGACTAGGGGAGCGGTTAATTTTTGAAGCTTGACCAGATGAACTGTTTTGCAAGCAGGTCATTTCTGAACTGGAAACTAGAGATCATTCCAAGACTTACAGAGGTCCAGCCTAGTAAATTCAAACAGTGCAGCACAGCATCGGGTTAATAACAGGAGGTGCGTATCTATATCATGAGGCTATGCCAAAACATAGCAAACCCAGTAAATCAGGTGAAGTACTAAGGGAAGTATACAGCAGTAGGACCAAAGCTGTTGATCTTCCAGCTAAACTCAAGTCCCTGCATCATGCTAGCTTTAGTACTTTGTAATTGTTTTTCACAATTTCCACCTACCTGGGAGAATAGGTCATCTCTATTTCTTAACTTTTATCAGTAAAATAATGATGAATATTTCCCCACTTCGTGCATGGAGTGGAGGCATTGAGCTTCCTTTATCCAGCCCTTGTGGCCTCCCACTTCAGAGAGCCTTAATCTCTATATTCCCTTGTATATCCTTCTCTTTAGATACTTTTATAAATCTTAAATAAATTGGAAAACATATTGTGAGGAATAGTTTTATATTACTTTCCTAACTCCCTAATAAATTTTATAAAATAATCCTTACTGGAGATTTATAGTGATGTACTTTTATTTGTATATTATAGACAAGGAAACTGAAGAAAAACATATTCTATAAAGCTATAAAGTAATTCACCTATAAACTTAATTTATAGGCAATCATGTGTTGTCAACATTAAAAAAAAAGCCTTCTCTCTTAAATAAGTAGGTCTTAACAGTGCTGGGATTATTCATGATTAATTTAAAATAGAGACATGTTAAGTATATAAAGTTTTAAACAAAACAAAGATAGCTGAAGCATGGTATAAAGATACTGGGCTTTATTTTTTCCTTATACTTTTCTAGCTATGAATCGTTTCTGGAAATGATTACCAAATAGAAAGCTTCCTTTTCACCCTTTTAATCATGCAAGTGAAAATCCGAAATTAAAGTGTTCTGAAAATATGCAAAACATGTAGGTCTTCATCCAGAAAAGGATGCGGACAGACACCGATAACATTTAGTATCTTACTGGGTAAAGGAACAGAAACATACCCATCTATCCTCATCAGACCATATTTGGGAACAGCTACTTTCACACCCCCTTTTGTAACTACTAATTTGCCTTTTGTTCCTCAGTTAAATGTGTCCATCACTCTACTTCTTGGGGAAGTCCAAACAGTGACCCCTACTACTCATTCCTTTGTGTCTTTTAAACCAGGCTAATTTGAGTATCCCATTTGTTATCACAGGTTCATAAAAGTAAATGGGAGCAAGCCATTAGTACAAGCAAGTTTTGTTAGTGTGCTTGCATCAGTTATTTCCCACTACTTTTATTTCTTTATCTAAGAGAATTTCCACAGAACACAAAAATTAAAACACATTTAAAATTGCTTTGTGTGAGATATCTGAAAAAAGAGATACAACAGCAGCTGGTGCTGAAAAGGTTGCGTTCTTCCTAGAAGTCTTTATAGCCCTTCTAATTATGTAATAAGCTTAATATGGTTTTATAGGCCAGCCTGAGAGGTACACCAACAATGCCTAAAAGCACTGTTCTTCCTCAACTGGGGCGGAGGGGAGGGGGGGGCGGGGGAGGGGAAGTCTGCATTATTTAAGCTTCTATGCATGGCACAGTAAATTTCCCAAGTAGAACGATAGATATGTAAACATATTAATCTAAATAATTACTCAATTTTTATTTAGAATTAGACTATGCACAGTGAGGATCAAAACGTGTTTCTTTCTGCAGCAACCGTTGTGTGTTATAACAATTTCACTGAAGATGAAGGGGTTACTTCAGTGCAAACCAGAAGCAAGCAAGGTCACTAAGGAACATGTAGCTGCAAGCCTAAGTGTATTCAGGATAAAGTGTGGAACTGAGGTCATAAGCACTAAGGTCTTCAGTACACTAGCCCCAGGGGGCCTTGTTTCTGTGAGTCAGAACAGCCAGTACACAGAACTTTTAGCTCCTGGCTGATCACTTCTTTCTTTTGACTGATGTGCAGGTGGGACATATTTACATGGCAATTTTTGCTATACCTATTTCTGCTAATCTTGTATTCTACTGGTAGCAAAGACAGCATACTAGTGCTATGGCCAAGATAGTGAGGCAAGTCTTAGTTTATGTACAATGGCCTAGAGATGGGAGGTGGCAGAATGAGTCCTCTTTCTCCCTCAAGCTAGCCCATGTACTACTACATTCCATATGTAAGAGTCTTAAATAAACACTATTGGAATAATTTCATATGATCCAAATAACATGCAACCTATGTGATTAGCAGCTGTGAGGAGTGCTACTGGAAGCAGTGAAAATGTTATATCCTTAAGGTTCTCCCAGAATGGCTTAACTTTAGAAGCGCCAGAGAGTTCCATAAGTCTATTAAGATTTACTAAGATATTTACTCTTCTTTAGCTATTAAAAGGAAAGATCTCCTTTGACCTTTCATTTGCCTGACACTCTCTTAAAACAGAACACCTCTGAATCATTCAAAAATAAATGTCAATTTAACATTTTCTGCTGCAAAATCTTATGATTTCGTATAGATATTTCCAGCACGTTACTTAAACGTTTCATCTTTCAAAAGTACCAACATGTAATCTTAGAGTTAAAAAGAATTAACATTAAGCAACTACTCTTTGCATAACTCTACAATCATTGAAAGTGTTTCATGAAATGAAATTATAATACTGGCAAAACTATTTAGTGCTGTACATTACTCTCAGATCAACAGGTTAGCCTTCCATTTACTCTAAGATAAGAAAACTGAATATAACTGCCTAAGTTCCTTATTCCTTGGCCATGTTCTTCAGACCTGCTTAGCCTTGACAAGCCTGGTGTAGAATATAAAAATGAATGTATCAAGTCTGACAAAATATTTGTATAGTTACTGTGGCCATAAGCAGTTCACAATAAAATGTATATATACACAGGGAGGGCGGGGAAGAAAAAAGAAGAAACATGATTCTTTGCTTCTTTACATAACCTTCCAGAAGTTTGTGTTATACAGTACAACTCAACCTTTTTTATGTTGCTACAGCTCAAGAAAAATTTAATATAGGTTCGAGATTTCTGGAAGGAAGCTAATCCTGTTCATAGCCATATGGAAAAACTAGAGGATGCTCACTTTAGATTTTGTATTAGTCATTATTCTTACATTTGGCTATTACCACCATTTGTCTGGGTGCGATGACAAAATTGCCAGAAATAGGCAGCTTCACACATGGTATGAGATGTCTCGCTAGGATATATTCCTCCTTCTGAGTCGACAGTTTCTATTTGTAGAGTTGTATATCTTGTTTTTACCATTCAACGCAAATGTTTTAAAGCGTGCTTGTAGGAGTCCTTTAGGACATAGTCCTTCTATCACAGAAATTAATAGAAAAACTCCTACTGATTTCAACTCTGTTACCAGAAGAAACCAGCCAAAATAACTCTCTAGCAATTTCCCTTTTTGGTGTTTGGGAGTTTTTTCTTTGCTTCTCTTTTTTTTTTTTTCTTCTTCTTCTTCTTCTTTTCTTTTGTCTGTCAGTTACAGCAAAAAATCTATCAAAGAGCAGACACAGACTTCCTGAATCACTCTTTAAAAGTTCATACTCCACATCATTCTTACCTTCCTCCCTTCCACCTCCTCTTCCATTCCACCATCAGTATAATGAAAAACCACTTTCATGCCATAAAACATTTTCAAGTATTTAGTTTGATCATAATTTTCTCTTGGATGTGAAACCCACATACCTTCCACAGTATTTCCCCCAGCCAACATTTTTTTCTTTACAACTGTCCTTTACACGGCAACTAGGCTTGCTTTCTTTCAGCCCATCTGAAGAGGGCTGTTATGCATCTGGCAACATCAGCAATGAGTTAAAAAACAGAAATGAAAAGTCCATTCCTGCTCAAACAGACTTAATATTCAAGGCAGATTCCTCATTCAAGGCAGGCATGGGCACCAGTTAAATACACCAGGATACAAGAAGAAACATAAAGCATTTTTAATTATTTCTTTGCATAACAGTGTGACTAGACACATTATCCTTCTGGCTCTTACAAAGGACATGAAAGGAGGTTGAAGGTTGGCACCTTCCAGAGGGCCCAGGATTTGTCTAGACAGTTGGAGAAACCGGTGGTGAAAACAGAGTCACAGAATAAATTCAGCTGGAAGGGACCTTAGGAGGTCATTTGGTCCAAAACCCTGCTTGAGCAGAGCTAGCTTGTTGTATGATGAAGTCTATTGCCGTACAATGAGTTGTACAATGAATACCCAACTGAAGTGGATGCCAGTTCTACGGGAGAGAAATAAAAGCTGTCTCCTCAGGATAAAACACAGTAAGGAAGCAGAGTGTTATAATTCTGGCAGGGGAGATCTCATTTCAAGAAGATGAATTATTCTTATAGCCAGAAGGAGGAGAAAATATTTTGGATGCTTGCACCTTCAGACTAAAAGCATTTCATGATCTGTTACAATGGATCTTATACTATTCATAGCCTCATTTGATATAACATTAATTTTCAGAATGGAAAGATATTTTCTGAATGGCTGGTTAAGTTTAGACAGTTCACCTTTATGCAAGAACCAATGGACTTTTCCACTGAAAATTCTCTTATTTCTTTAGCTAGATTAAGACAAGCTTTGTCAGGAATAAGGGGGAAATCTATATCATACAGAAGGAAGAGAGAGGGCAAGGGAGGCAATATTTCTCAAGGTTTAGAATGTAGATCTGTTCAATAGCTTAGAGCTAGGCTACGCGTTCTTGTGCACCATCAAGCACTTGATCCAGACTCTGGGGTAATTTATAGTGACAGTCTTCCAATATTCATCTAGTTAGTCCTAGCCACCTTACTTCTACCAGACAGCACAGCCTAAACCAGCAAGTACATAAAGACATAGGCAGCCCGTAGAAGCCACTGAAATAGTTTATTAAAACTTACAATTTTTTTTCCCCTTTGTGTTGGGAAAACGACTGGAATCTTGTCTCCCTCAGTAGCCCTCCCATAGGATAAAACCAGTTACCTTGATGTGCAAGAGAGCTTGAACCCACTCCTTCCGCGTCCTCCCCGTGTGCACCCCTGGGGTTGGAACCCAGCCCCTGTCCAGAGTGCTGAAACACAAGGCTCTGGGACATACGTCACGTGTGCCTCTGGCTCACCACTTGCTTCTCGCTTGAATAGGCAGTTTCTAATAATTAACACGAGTTTAAATGCCCAACAGAAAAGGTGGAATAAAATTCTAGTTTCACAGATGAAAAATCTGGGGTAATTTCTCTCTCAGCTTTCTTCCCTTATGTGTTCTCCCAGCTATACAAGCTTTTTGTTCCTTCCTTACAGTTGGCTCTGATTACTTTCTAGAGTTTCTCTTCATATGCAGATGTAGATCTGCTCTCAAATACACCTCAAGGGACTTGGGATCTGTGTACCTACTAACCCTTTGTACAAAAGACTTACATTTTTAGATATACACTGAACTAAGAATAAAATACAATATACTATGCAAGTTGCATAATTCAGAAGCTGCTCAGGTGGGGAAGATCAAGAGTGACAGACATCTTGCTCTAACATAATCACATTTTGGGTGGACTTCCCACAGGAACTGAAAATCCAGATCTTCACTAACAGAATCTAGCACCTTTTGCTCATACCAGCTGGAACAAGAAAAAGGCAAGAAACCTTCGTCTCACTGAAATATTTTCAGCTAGCTTACTACTTTGGGGGTTTAAGGCAGAAATAAATATTCAAAATCAGTTCTCAAATCTGTAACAAAATAATCAAAACTTCTATTGTACATTCACTTAGCATTAGGGATGGAGTTACTTGGTATTAGCGTGCTCTGTTATGATGACTAATGTTTTCAGTATATATTGCATGTCTTTGAAAGAATTATTAGTACAAATAGCATACGATCTATAACAGAAGATTTATAATACAACAGCCAGTAGAATTTACTGGTATAGCACTTTTAATACTCCATTCCCTCCCCCAGTTGGGTTGCACATTAACAGCAAGATAAGGGAGCAGATTCATCTGTTATGCTCCTCTGTTTCTAGCATAACATTACTTTGAGAACTTGTTAGCTTTTTGTTTCTCTTAACATGTTGTTAACACTTCCTTTTCATGATTTCAGGCAAGTTTTTTTATTTGTGCTGACACATCAAAGGAATATGAAAAATATAACAGCAAAGAGTCTATCATCAAGAAAAATAAGTATCACAGAAACATTAAGGTTGAAAGGATCCTCTTGAGATCATCTAGTCCAACCTCGCTGCTCCAGCAGTATCAGCTAGAAGGTTGTCCAGGTGTGCGTCCAGTTGGGTTTTGGCTATCTCCAGAAATTTCTAGTCCACATAGTGTAAGAATATTATATTCCTTTGCTCATTTTCTTCAAAATTAAATAGACATCAGTGCCAAACAGATAAGAAAGAATTTGGCCTTTGTATCTAGCATCTAAATAATAACTTTTCCTGACATCAGGCAAACACTGTGTTAATTTAAAAAAAAAAACAAAACAACATACCAGAAACCATTCTAGAACATATGAAATAATTCCTTGACCTGTAAAAGGAAGTTTGGTGGTTTTCTGGTTTGTTTGGGTTTGGGTTTTTTTTGGTTTTCTTCTTTTTGGGGAGGATGGAGGGGATGTTTTTGCCAAACTTAGGCTACTTCTTACATAAAAAAACCACTTTCCAAACAGTCAGAAAAAGCAGGCAGCAACCATTCAGGTGCTTCTCTAAATCAGTTCCTATCATAAGACTTACTTTTCTAAGAAATCTTAATAAAACCCTACATTATAATAAAATGTAAGCCTTAAATTTTAATCCAACAACTAAAAATGTTAGTAAAAGACATCAGTTTTGCTGGTCTCATCTCTTATAGGTTTTCTATACTTGATGAGCTGGAAATTACATCACAATAAGACTTATGCCATCCCTATTTCCTGTCCTAAAGAAAAATTACAAAAAAAATATCCTTTTCTGCAGTTAAGTTTTGCTTTCTGAAATGTTTAACCTGGGACATTTTAGACTACCACAGAACATTGAATTTGATATCATCCAAAAAGACAAAGAGAAATCTCCATCCCAAATTCACCAATTATTTGTCAATGGCATTTCTATGTATTCACTAATAATGAGAAAATGGAAACAGCCTAAAGAAATTGGCTATTGCAGCCTCTAAAATAAGTTTGAAAAGTATGCAAAACAAATTGACAACAAATGCCTGGTATTAGCTGGATAATGCAATAGGTGATAATGACATTCCTGGCAAAAGGTCAGCTCATCTCAAACATCTGTTAGGAATGAAACTATTAAAAACAAAGCAGTTTCATATTGTGGGGGTTTATGCAGACATTTGTTTCTGTTTTGATCTGCCATGGTTTAGACTCCTTGAACTTTATTGTTCAGTTGTTTTTCTTCCTGTTTTTTTTCCTTTACAAAACTTTAGAGTGTGTCTAACACTCAAACCCACAGTGACTAACACTTTTGCAAATGTTGACCAGTTTTCTTTCATTATAAGGTGTGCTGAATTTGTCTAGTTATTGATTAAAAGCAAACCTGAGCTGTGTTTCAAGACCGCAGCAATATCCTACTGGAGTATATGCTGTTTCCTATTTTGCGAACATTTTGCACAGCTCAATTTAGAATTCTGGTCTTTCTGACTAGTGTTTTCCATTGCCTTGCTCATAACTCCAAAACACCAATTTTCAATTCAGTTCAAGATTCATAACAATTAACCACCCAGAAGTAACTACCCCACCCCAGACTATAGTGTGTGTAATTGGAAGAAATAAAAGCTACTTTTATAATTTAGTTAAACATTTTAGAAATATTTCAGTAAGAAAACCTCATCAGATATCTAGATATCAGACAACTAGGCATTTTGAAGTCTAGAACTCATTTTCATAAAAATCTCACAAAATTTTTACAAGTTGCTAAATGGCCAGCTCTGAGGGCATGCTTAGTACATAGGCTGGAAGTCAGCAAAAAAACAGTTCATAGGCTGAACCTTAAAATCCGTTGTCTTAATTGATATAACACAGACTTTTTCTAAGACAGTAAAACTTGACTCCAGTTATTCTTTAAAGGCAAGATCAACAAAATTACTTGCTTGCAGTCCCCCCAGAAGGAGTGACCTTGGATTCTTATCATCAAAAGAGGGACAAATAACTGCATTTATGCAGAATGGTTATCAGTTAAAATATATTAACAGCACTGGAAGCACAAATTGTGGTGCAGAACTCCATCACACACCTTTGGCCTTCACACATATGGCATTTTTTTGCGGTAATCTCAATTCAACTAAAGGGGCCAAGTCTCGGTCCACACCAACCTATTTTATAGTCTGATCATTGTAATACATTGGAATATTCCTGGCTACAAGAGCTCTAGGCATGAATAGTCTCACTATGACGGTAGTCAAGAACTCAGGTCTCCTCCTAAATTAATATGATGATTATAAAAATATAACCGCTTTTTTTAAACACCCACTTTCAGAAGTGGACACTCATTCCGAATCCCTAATGGCTGCAAGTGGCTAGCTCATAGCCATGATTTAAGTGTCTGTATAGCCTAAAGAGCATTTGATGTTCAGGACACTCCCTATCAGTCACACAGAAATCCTTGTTCAGCATGAAATTACATAACCCAGCTTTTTCTTCACTAAATCTGTAAAAAACAGAAGCCCTTAGATGATCTGTAAGGTTCCTGCCAATCCCAACCATTCTATGATTCTACGTATGGGACTTTTAACCCTTGTTAAAGTAGTCAGGTGTTAGCTAATAACCACTAACTTACAAGAAATACACCATGCCAAACTAAAGAGGCAAGTCTACAGAGCCTGAAGACATTACAAAAATGTTGTGAATGAACTGTTCTTTTGAACAAGAGACCCTTTAGTAGCAAGCTGAAAAACTATTTTACAGGTGCAACTTTCAGTAAGGGTCAGGAAAATTCATTCAGTAGAATTACGGGAGGTAAGACTTTCTTATAAATATTACAAGACCATTAAAAAGTGTCATTGCTTGAAAATGGACTTAAATCATATTCATTAATTATTAAGTATTACTCTAGTTCTTCACTGATGTTTTTAATGGAATGAAGTTTCCTCAACTGCAGTAACGTCACTGCTATCTATTTATAGACAACTCGTCTTAAGGTATAGAAGTGCCTTTTCATGTTGGTTATCAAAGCAGGTTTTCACTTTGTAGCAAGACTTCTGATCTTAAAAGAAAGTAATCTATTACTTGGTGAATGAAAGAGACAGAACTGAGAATATCTATAAATGTAATAGCATCCCAGGTGCTCATTCACAATCAATAAAACAAAGCCAGATTTTTTTTTTTTTTGGGGGGGGGGGGGTTCTTAAAGTGAGAATGGATTCTTTAAATTTAAAAAGGCCTAAGAGATCTGAAAAAATTATGTCAAAAAAGCAACCTGTTTCTCACTGCTGATCTTTGCTCTTGATTCCTCTAAGCTATTAAACATTTGCAAGATCAACTAGAGTCCAGCTTGTAACAACTTTTACTTTAAATAAAAAATTATACTACCTGCCAATCTATCGCATTACTGACATTTGGTATCTTTACCAAGAACATTCCATTATTCTCCCAATTCCTCCTACAAATATGAAAACACTGGTAATGGAAGAAAAAAAAAAAAGCCTCCTTAAAAGTCTGCAGCAATGACTATTAGACAATCTGTAGATTTATACCAAGATAATAGATGCTAAAAAGAAGTGCCATCTCTGTGAGCAAATTATGAGTTCTGTAGCTCACTTGCAAGAGCATGAATCGCATCTTCATCTACCCCACTGGTATGCATTCACAGCAGCTCAAAACGTAGCTTAAAAGTACTACTCTTCCTCATCTCAGCATTGCAATTAAAAGAGTGTTTGCCTAAAAATATCTCAAAGGTACTGCATCATACTGCCTAGGGTTCTTCTCAACCCCTGAAATGTTGCTACTTTCCAGAAAAATCTACTATTAACAAAGTTGCCATGGTGAAAGAAGCTAAAATTTAAAATAGACTGTCCAAGATAATGCATTTACCTAAAACCCCTAACAGAATGTATCTGTGATCCTAGACTGAACAGTTCATTCTTCAGGCAGAATAAATACAGAGCTATTATGTAAGAGAGTACCATTAGAACAATTCCTCTGGATTATGTGCATATCTACAGGATGAACTCCGCCCCGCCCCCCCCAATAGAACACCACAAACGGCAACCTGAAATGAAAAAAATACCACAGTCACTGCAACATAAGGTGGTGACTATAGCTTCAAAAAAACTGCCGGAGGTAAAGTCTCAGTTCCTTCAGCTTTATGCCATCTTCAGACAAACCAGTTTTCACTCTGACCTCAGCATTTGTGTGCGTCAGCTCTTCCAGTCCTATTTTTGCTTCACATCTCTCATCTAACAATATCAATGTCCTAGAGAGTTCTGCCTGTTAAATTTAAGTGTACTCTCCTTAGTGCCTTAGCTTTTTGTAGTAAAGAACCCTCTACATTATATACAGATCCAGGGTGTGACCATGGCTGTCAAATTGCAATAGGACAACTTTTTAATTAAATGTTTACCTTTAATATTGTTATTCACACCAATTAAACATAAAATCTCTGTAGGATAATGTTTATTGTCTTTATGTAGAGCAGAACAGACCACTGTCTGGAGAGCCAAAGAGGCATTATGTAATTCTGTGAGCCTCACCCAGCTAGTTTTAGGGTGGGGATTTTATTTAACTGAAGTAGACATTTGAAATTATACCAATATAGGACAAGAGCACAAAAGGTAGCAAGTGTTTAATTAAGTTAAAATAAAATATTAGTGGAAACTCATGCCCAGACTTACCTTTATTACCAAAACCCAAACAGTACTACCCAACAGCTTTTACCCCCCAAAAATGAATTAGAAGTGGGCTGCCTGTTTTCAAGCAATAAAGTCTCCCTAGATTCCTAATTTTTTAATACAGAAATCTTGCTAGCAATTACAAGGCCCCCATCCCTTGGTCCCTTGTGTTTCCAGGAAGCCTCCTACTTCTTCAGATCAGTGCTTTCACCAAGCAACTGAGCCTCCCAAAGATCCCCTTCAGAAGTACACTCAGTTTGTCTACTAGAGACTCTATTTTTTCCACTGATGAATATATACATGCACTCCCTTTATAAGTCTTCTAGTGGCAAAAATATTTCTGCTAGTCAAATAGAAATATGTTTGGACAGGACAGCAACATATACTTCCAACTTCCTCCTAGCCTCCATATTCTTTACCTGGACCATTCCTACCTTTCAGGTTAGAAGATTACTGCAGACTATCAGTGCCCTAAGAGGCACCTCTACCTGTTTGCAAAATGCTATAGATCTGACTGAACACTCTTCCAAATGAGGGAATGGTGTCAACCAGGTTTTACACGATCCTAGAATGTCTCCTCATACAGCTTCTGTAAGATTGCAGATGGTTCTCAGACTGAAGTCCTGCCGCACAGACTCGGAAGCAAATATATTTCCAGTCTGCTATCAGGCTGATGAGAAGAGATGAGGAGGCAGCCTGGAAATATTCTCCCATCACGCTACAGGAAGAGCTCTTTCCAGGGCCAAAAAGAGACAGCTTTTCGGGCCCTAGAGTGAAACACTGTGGTGCGGCAGCTGCACTTTTATGTGCATTACAGGGAAGAAAATGGCCCTTTAAAGCTAAGCATTTCTCACTTTTCCTTTTAATTCAGATTCCCTTGGGAAAAAAGATGATGCAGATGTTTTCTTTTAAACCAGAGGAAAGATAGGAATCTTAAATGGTCCATCTAGCCTTTCAATGCAAGCCATATTGCTCAATGTAAGAATACATACAAGTACTAGGCAATGTATTTTTAACCCTTTAGCTGCCTCTGCCATTAAACTTTTATGAGTATCAGTATTTCATGACATCAACTACCAATAGATTATGTTGAAGTAAAGAACAAAGTGAACTTTGCTAATAACAATGATTACTGTAATTCTTTTGCTACCTCCAACACACAAAGACAGAATCTATATACACATACAAGCAAGCAAAAATAGTTTATAACAAATATTTCACTCAACAAAGAACTGAAGAGATTTTAAATCATTCAACCCACCAGTCACTGAGTTATCTTGAATTCTTATCAGATTAATTATAGAAAAGTTTAGGTTGGAAGGGACCTTAAAGATCATCTCATTTCAACCACCCTGCTACGAGTGGAGGACACCTTCCACCAGCCCAGGTTGCTCCCAGCCCCATCCAGCCTGGCCCTGAGCACTGCCAGGGACGGGGCACCCCCAGCTGCTCTGGGCAGCCTGTGCCAGCACCTCACCACCCTCACAGGGAAGATTTTCTTCCTAATATCTCATTTAAATCCAACGGTTCAAGTACAGCATAACTGAGGTGGGCCTAGAACACCTAATACTGAATGCACATTCCTAAAGCTTTCAAATAAAGCAGACTTAAAGTCTGCAACATATTTTTTTACTATTCTGCCACAGCGCTGATCTTTTTCTTTTAAAAGATAATTCTATTATTTTCTAGACAGCAGCTGACTTTATTCTTAGTAAACTTTTCTAAGAGAAAAGTAAACCAGGGCTCTTTCCACACATCAGCATGGAATTACACCTGCATGGTAACATTACATATAAATAAGAGAGTGCAAAACATTACGTAGAAATCTCTAAATGAATCAAGTCTCTATTTCTAACTGGAATAAACTTACAGATCACAAAACCTTTTAAGCACCTACTATAACATTTGATAGGGTAAACATCAGCATAGTTTCAGATAAATTTTGGCTATGCCTAATCACCAGAAACCCTCAACTTTCTAAGTCAGTAACTTCTGAAACATGAAGTTTTATAATTTATCAAACTTTAATACGAAGCCCTAAGATTGAAAATGTACAGTATTCAGAAATCCTGCCTTTTCAGGAAAGTCTTTCAAACAGCTATCTTGGTAATGTTCTGAATGATTATTCATGATGACAGCCATCCATGAATCTTGTCATTAGCATCATACATATCATAATTTAGATGGAAATTTTTAAACACTACACAGATTACCTGTTTTCCAGCATCCAATGCTGTCAGACCAGGTTATTTTAGATATTTCACAGATGAAGGGTATGATGTTTAATATAAAATTTACTTATTTGAAGATGCCTGATATTACATGGAATTTCTGTTTTAGCAGCAGTACAAAATATACTGAAACAACAACACAAATATAAGTTATACTACTCAGCAAAATATAGCAATTGCAACGTACAGCTCAATCCAACACCAATCTGATTCCCACTACCACTCTCTGTAATGTGCTTGCCACCATGGCACTAGGCATGCCCAGTCACCCAGAAGGAATACATGGGCTGAAGCCAGCTCAAGCCCATTATTCTCTTCAAAATACTTTTGTTAGCTGTCTAGTTTTTGTACCCTGTGTTGGGCGGAGCTATGTATTCACTCCCCCCATGCTGGTCTGGCTAACTCAGAAGGACATTTACATTCTCCTAACAAACTTTTAATGGGAGAAACCTGTACACAGCCATCTGATCCACTCAACTGCTGGTAACTGTTTGTCTAAACTGAAGGCCACTCCCCCGTCCCCTTTGTGGTGAGGTAAAGTCAACTTCTTTGTAGCAACTGTGGTCAGTTACACCCCTCATTACTCCTTGAGTTTCTGTGGTTCCTGGGCCCATCGCCCTTGTCCACCTCCTCTGAGCCTTCTTCCATTTTAGGGTTTTATTGGTCAGTCACAGCACTTTAGCAAGATATTGATAATCATAATAACTACTCCAGTAATTTCTGAATAACAATGACAACCCAAAGCGATACTGTTGGATTAATACAATTATGAGTAAAGCTACAAAACTGATGCAACAAATAAAATATCTGCAATGGAAAAGAAATACTAAATTAGAGTTTGACAAAGTGAAACTGCAGATGTTTCCATTTGTAATTAGAATGAACGTTTATGTGGCCTGTCCCAATAAAAGCAGCTGGGAAAGCTCCTAGTGGCCTATGGTAGCTCAGCCCAACTGTCCTATCGGAGCAGAGTATCAGTGTATGGTATGAAAACAGAATTAAATGCGTTTTTGACCTTAAGACCTAATAATCTCCCAAAAAGAAAACAATCCCAATTTACCCATAACTATACCTGTTTTAGGCAACATGCAAAATGCTTGAATTATCAAGAAGATTCCATTTAGAAATTCGCACAATACAAAACTCACAATGCTATTCTAATAACTATCGAGATTGTCATAATTAATAAAGCAACAGACCTCATTTGACAATTTTTTCAGAATTTCCAGTTTCACACTATTTCATAATTATTGTGCACTTTTGCTAAAATCAAAACAGCGCAACATCTCTTTTTTGTCATACAATGAAAGCAGGGTGTTCTCAACAGCTTTTATTGACACTAAATTAGCTCAAGTACTTAAAATTGTGTTTCATTTTTGTCTTCCATCACCAAGCCCACCAGTTTATTTTGGTTTTATTTCATTACATTTAATTTTTAATGGGATACATGAGAATTCTTATAGAACACTTCAATATCTGCATGCCTGAAAATATAAAGCCTTGAAAAGTTGATCTTATGAGATAGAAGCCACAAACAAGCTGGCACTGCTAGAAACATGCATGGAGCAGGTAGGACAATTGAATTTGAAAGCACATATTTATGAATCTCTAGGCGTGAACACTATTTCATCCCCTTATAATCTAATTTGAAACAAGCAAATTTATCTTGAGACAATGTTAATTTGCTATTAACAATAGTATCTCAGAGTTTCCTTTCAGAAGACACCTGGAAAAAGCAAAGGTGATTATGACTTTGTCTGCAAATATGTTGGTGTACTGGATCCAGCTCTTAATTCCTCTTTCAGTGCAGACAGAATACAAACATTGTGCTACATTTGTTGTACAGTGCTTGCTTCTCTGATTGATAACATCTATTAAGCTATCTGCAGCTTTTCTATTGACTCTTTATACTTATTCAATTGTTTCTGCCCAGTCAGACTGCATATTTAGCTCTTTCAGGACATCAGCTATTTTGCTTTTAACTACATCTACTGCCAGATTACAAAGAATGGACTTCTCACTAAATTCATCATTAAAACGGTCTTGCAAGGGAAGGGACACTTAAAAATGATGCAAGCTTGAAGTGACTAGGATAGTTAAATTTTCTCCTTTTAAACAATGCTCTGCCTTTAGAAACATAGACCCTAAGAAGACAGACTCTCCACTTATGGCTGTTTCTATACAAATTTAATTACGGATGTCCCAAGAAGTTGAACTACACAGAAAAGCAGTGACTTGATCGATATACAAAACTTAGCTCTTCCACTACAGGCTTGCTGCTTACTCATTGCTAACAGGCTGTAAGTTTTTTCTTTTATAAACTAAATTCTTTAGCCACTTGGTCATACTTTTCCAGGAACTCTATTCAGCGCCAGAGTTCATATCTCCTTGTGTTATGCTGACTAACTGTAAGAATTGTATGAACTGCTGTGAAAAGGTGACAAAAACTCTTGAAGTGCTAAGGCTTGGGACATCAAAGAGCACTTGACCGATAAAATTAATAACACAGTGAGCAAGAAAAGTTATTTTAAAAGCTTTCCAAAGCTCAGAGAGAATTAATATTCTGAGATGTGGAACTTTTTGAAACAGAATTAAAGTAGAAAACGTTAAACTGGGAATTAAAATTTACAGTTTTCTAAAATTCCCGGCAAGCAACTCTCCCCTCTTCACAAAAGGCTAAAGAAGCTCAAATAGCACATAGTATTTTCTCCCTCATAATTATGTAGGTAATTGTATACTTTTAATATTTAGACTATAATGATTTGCATTACTTCAGAGCTACTCAAAGTAATATACTCATGCTTTTGTTATGCATAAACATTGAAGATTATTTCATCCAAACCAGTATATTTTGAAGAAGGCTTTTTATACACTGAAACATAAAGTAAGGTGTACAAAACCCATTAGAACTTTACTGATTTAATGACCAAGAATTCATAAACAAACAATGACTCTTGGTCATGCCTATCTATTTGATACTTGTCCTCTTACATGACTAGTTCCGAGTGCTGGAGGAAGCCAAGACCTCTATGCTGGGTACATGTGAGATCATTCTGTCTCCATTCACTGTTAAATTTTCATTGCTGACATAATTAACACTTTTCTCCACAGCTAACAGTTACTCAACCCCCATTTAAAATCTTAATTAAGACTTGAACCTAGCACCCACCTATGGCCGCATTTTGTATACAAAAACACAAACATGCAATTCTGAACTTCCTATTTTTCAGACATTTTGAATGGTCAGACATTGGGAACTCCTGGTTAGAGGATAAACTGTGCATTTATGCAGTGTAGCTATCCTACCCCCGTACTGACTGCTAGCTGGGTGCTTTGGACAACCAAAGCCTTTTTTATATCTTCACATCTAATTAAGAGTCTAATTTTCTGTCAGAGTGTACTTAACTAAATGCCAGGCCTGAAGCTACAGGTTCAAGCTCCAGCCAATGAAAGTGAGCCTTAATAGAAAATATACCAATTAAATTTTAGTGAAATGAGGCGTTACACATCAGTATTGTCTGTTCTGTGGTGACCTTAAAAAGCACATTGTACATTCTATTATAATTACCTCTTGTACCTTAAGGGATAACTGTTCTGGTCGTGGAGTTTGCAAGCACCTACTCTATACAGTATTTCAAGTAATGATTCCTATAGTTTAGGAGTTTCTGTAAACTTTAATATTATTGACTGCTACTGAGATGACTGAAGGTTCAATAAAAATAATCTATGGTTCATATTTCTTTTGAATTCAAAATTAAAGGAATATGTTTTTTTTAAAAAAAATCATTTTCTATTTGCAAAACTCCATCTATTTCAGAAGCATTCACTATGGAATTCTAAACTTCCAACAGAAAAAACAGATTTCTTTTTAGTAAAGAAAGGGTATCAACCAATATCCAACAACTAGTCTTAGCCTTCTAAGCTTTAAGAAAAATGAAACATTAACTCTATGAAGAGTCATGCGGAAAAAAAGTCAAACCACTAAATGTTTAAAAAGTAAAATACCAAGAGAAAGAATACCAAAGTTTCAGAGAGAAGTTTCCCAAATACATTTATATATATATATATATATATACATACACACACACACACAAAAAAAAAAAAGATTAAGTCTGTTGAGTCATACACCAATTTCACTCAGTGGCTACACAGTCAGGCTTTGTCTTGCTCTTATATTTTTTGGCACCTTAAATATTGATTTTTTTTCCTAGACAGTGGCATGACTTCAACAGTAATAGATAAAGCATACACCATGCTACTTTCTTGCAAAGGACAGTCTGGATTCATCTTTCCTTGCTCCTTTTTTATCACCTACACAGTAGCAACAAAAGAGGGAAACTCTCTACACAGCATACAGCACCAAGCTAGCAGCTGTTTTCTGCCTTTTACATAGCACAGTGAAAAGCAGCTCCATGCCCAACCCACCTACAGCTGATCTATTGCCAGCCATAGCCTAGACAAGTTGATTTTTTTCTCCTGCAGTTTCATGTGAGTTTAGGATTAATTGGCATGTTGTCTTTCAGTAATATAACATAGTCACTATTTAGAGACCATTTTTAATGTACAGACTCATAGGGAACATTTACAAGTCTTATTACACAAATGCTGAGCAAAAGTTAAGAAAATCTACAGTGTTTTAAATAAAACCCAAGAAAAAAAAAAGCGGGGGGGGGGGGGAGGGGGGGCGGGGGCGGCAAGGAGTCAACTTCATGAATTTGAGCTACTAAATCTTTGTTTCAGTTTGGAAACACATTGCTGTCAAAGGCCAAAATTTAGAAGGACACTTCAGAATTCTCCCTTACTATAACCAAAAAGAAAAATCTCTCAGAAACCTGCTTAAACCTCAGTGAAGTAGAACCCCAACTAACAAACCCTTTCTATTACAAGGCACATTTTCTTACAAACTGACAAAACGCAATGATTGTTATAACAGAGATTTAATTTTAATACTCTTTTTAAGAAGCCCCAGGGGTTTTCCTCATCCAGGTGAACCACTACTAAATTGCAGCTTTGCTAAGAAATCTCTTTTCCAGCAACTCAACATTACTTAGAAAAAATCTACACCATACCCCATACTACATACAGCATAGTTCTAAAATACACACACAAAAAGCCTATTCACTGTAAAAAAAATGCAGTCTACTTACTTATCTCCATTTTGCTGTTGTTCTTTTGCAGTAAACTACCACTGCGTGCAGACATTTTCTGCCTTCCACTGGAGATTTCAACCAGATGCAAGGAATCAATGATGCTTCATGAAAAACACATGTGCACTGTAGATCAGCAATGGGACTTGCAGGCAATTAGGATCTGTTGCCACACAGTAACAAAAAGAATCACCTGTAAAATTAAAATAATTATTTCTGTTCTTTTATTGTAGTTAATATAAACTCTCTGCGTAAGGACAAACTTATCACTGCCAAAATAAAATTGTTTTGAAAGTATCATTTGCAATACACAGAGCTACTATTAAAATATTAACTGTTTTAAGATAAATATTTCTTAATAAGTTGTCTAAATATACATTTATCCACATGCAGAGTTCTAAAAACATACAAAATCTTCCTTTTCAAAAGAGAGCGCCACACAAAACAAAAAAATAAACCAAGAAATGTGTTTGGAAAAATGAATTTATAGCTTCTGATTTGTGTTTAATAGAGTTTGAAACAACTCTATTATTAATGTTCTTTATCTGATTCTACAAATAAAGGCTCTTTTGTGTTAGCATATTTTGCTGGACTTTAACATTTCAAAGTAGACCAATTTGTGAATTAAGTTCTTGAAACAGATACTTTTCATGTCTAGGAACAGAGCAAAATTAAGAATTGAAGTCCCCAACTGCAAAAAGGTCTGTCAACAATTCTTTTATAAAGCTCCATTCTCAAGAGGTTACAATTATCACAGCATGACATTTTTTCAGGAAAATAATTTTCCCCTAGATGGCTTTCTGGCTTATAGTTTTGAGGTTGGGGGTTTTTCCCCTCTCTTTAAATGAATAATGACAGTTCCCATATCTGTAAGAGGAAAATTACACATTACCTTACCACTCATACTTCGCTCAACAACCTGAAAAGAGAGGACCTTAGACTAGGTGTAGATTTCACTCATTTCGCTTCTGTGATACTTGAACCGAAAGCTTCACATTTACACACTATCATGAAATCTAATAATAAAATTTAGAGGTAGAGTTTGATACTATTCTTTGCTTTGAAGATTTATCTGTGGTGTAGATCACAAAAACCCCCCACCTCCTGATTTAGAGTAACTCTTATAAATTAATTGAATGAACTTTTCTCTTCAGTGCATGCATGTACTTTTTCAAAATACATATGCCAATAATGCAATGCAAAACATCCACTGTTTGGGGAAGGAAACAAATGCTGGTTCACTCTCTATTTCACGGCTTGAATCAAAATTCCCTCAAGACAAAGGGAAGTCATTTGCACATTAGCATTCTAAATCACCAGGGAGAGCATGGCAAGGCTTTCCTGTTGCATGTTGTGAAAATTATTTTTATAGGATTCTGCAAAGGGCAGAAATAATAATAACTAATTTTAAATTCCTTGCTATTTTTGGAAAATTGAAATGTACTGATGTATTAATGAGGATATGCAACATTTTCCGTGTTTCTGAAAGTTCCTGTTTTGTCACTTTATCCTGCTACACATCAAAGTTTTGTCACATATCCTTTAGAGAACATAGAGTTTTGAAAGAGTAGCACATAGCAAAGGCTAGAAATGCTTTTACTCAACTATGGCTTTTTTTTCCTCATGTTAGAAAGAAAAACGGATTCCAAATACCAATTGTTTACGTTGCTGAACCCTTGTACTTCTTTGCAAACACAGCTCTTCAGACAATTTGGGGCTGGAGTACATGACAGGTTTAAAGGACTACCATTTCTAGTAACTTCCTTACTTCAGGTCCTTTCTGTACACTGCAGACAACTTAATCCTTCCCATACAAAATTCTCAAGGCCTTTTTTAATATGCAACAGCCATGAAGCCATTTTTCCTTGCTATTTTCTTCTGAATCATAAGTGCACTTGGCAAGAACTCAAAGCATACGTGGTTGCTGACGCTTCATACACTGGCAGAGAAGGTGAAGGTTGAATCACTCTAACACTTAGGAATTGATTTGGAATAGCTCTCACAAGTTTGGAAAGAGCTGCTCGCTCTCCCAGCTACAGAAATGTTATACTACACCATTATAGACTGAAAGAGATACAGACACACAATTTACGAAGCAAGCTATTGTACTTCATCGTACACTCTATTCCCTGAACCTTGGCAACAAAGAAGGGGTTGAACTTCCTTTGTGGGAGGATGATTATTGAATTGTGCACCTGGCATGCACAAGGCCCTTCTGTCCTTCATTGATTGCTGTGGGCATCAGAAATGAATGAAGTAGGGGAAGACAGATTGTTCTAATACTCTGTTTCCCAGCAAGATAAGCACCAAGCCAGGGCACGCTTTCCTGGCTTGAGATAGACCTTCATGTATCTTTTGAACTCTGGAAGCAGTTTATTCATACTTAAAACCCTTAAAAAAAATACTACCTCACTTTCAACTGCCTCAGAGTAACTACATCTCTCTTTCCGTAACAAAGCAGTACGTTCATTGTCTTGCCGAGGGCCATAAACTCCCTCTAGCTCAGGGACTTTACAAAGCTCCTGCTTTAAGTATGATCTTGAATGACTTCCTCCCTCCTCCTCAGAGCTGCTGCAGCCTGGTCTGCAATCCCCTGCTGAGCCCCCCTCCTTTCACTGCTCATACCTTTCATCTTTCCCAGGGGCATCTCTTAACACCAAACACCTGGGTCTCAGGCGGCTGGGAGTAGAGCTCTGCCCAGCCCTCTCCTCAGGGCTTCTAGTCACAGGTCTGAAAGAAACAGGCAGTTGAGAATGCTTCCTATTACCTGTGGCAATATTCATCAGCTATATTGAAAGATTAAGCAGCCCAGAAACAAACTCTGGGGATTCACAAGCAGTTCAAAATACTAAAAAAAAAGGACTTCATCCATAGAGAAAAGAAGCTCAGCAAGCAAAGAGAGAATTTATAAACGTGTTTTCTCAGATGACAGAAAAAAGGGCATTTTGCTCATGGTAGCTACTGCAGGCAACTGACTGGTAGACATCGGGGTTTTTGGTTTATTATTGATTTTTAAAATAGCCTTCATTTAGAAATGAAGCTGTTTGCAAGAAAACTTTTATCTTTGAGAGTTTTTCCTTTTTTATATAAAATAACGGTGGTTTTAAACAATGGTTTCAAAGATTTATTTTCACGAGGTAAACAGTTTTTTCTTTGATGTCTTTCATCTAGTTGTGTATCAGTAATTTTGCTCCTGAATATAATGTGAAAAAGGAGCACTTTTCAGGTGTTGCATTTTTATTTTATTTTATACATTTGGTCATCAAATCCTAGGGAGGATTGTTCCCCGCACCTCCAACCACATTCAGATTGCTTCATGTAAGTTTTACTAACTTTTGACTAGCAACATTTATCTGACCCAAGCATCAAAGAAGATTGTCTCCAGAGCATCTAGTTCCATCACAAAACTTGTTCGTGAGTCAAGTCCTCATATGCCATTATTCTGTAATTCAAAACACTAGAAGAACAAGCCCATATTCCAAAGCACCCAAGCTAAATTCAACTTTTTAACTGGTTCAATTACTTTAGCTTTTTGCAGCTAGTGAATTTTGCCACTATAGAAAACAGAGATATAGCAAGGATCTTTATTCATTTTTCTCAATTAGATGTGGACAGTTTAATTTTAATTATGTGCTTTGCTCTTCACGATTTCGAACTGGTCAGGTAAGTTGCAAAGTATTTAATCTGCCAGTTAACAAACTGAAAATTGTAAAAGAAAAATTTAAAGACACTCCTATCTGCATATGACTCTTGTTCATATGCCTAATAGTTATTGTCTGAAGAAAATTGGTTCCTCATACTTCAGTCAAAAAAAGAGCACAATTCCCATTGTGAGGAGACATCCATGCTATTACTGTAGTGAGAATACCTAGACTATTCATACACTGTCTTTTTAAAGTACCTGTCATCATACCCTATTAACACCTCCATGAAAGGGTTGCCATAAATCTATTTTATAGCTAGAATCACAGTAATTTTTTGTGGAGGGTGGTGATATTCAGCTATGATACAGACTGACTCACTACCCAGAATTGTCTTAAACTTTTCTCATTTTCTTTAAATATTATCTACCTTGTCTGTGTAAACCATATTAAAACATGCTTTTCAACAACTACATTTAAGCACACAGCTGTTGAGTTTTGCTACCACTATGGCTATGATGGTGCTAAAGAATACTTTATAGAAAAACAATTTATGTAATGACTTACATTGAGTTGCTAATAATATGGAAAGTCATTAAAATGAGGTCAATCGTCCTGTAACACTGAAGGCTACAATACCTTTAAAACTTTTTTTCCAATTAATTAAGCCTTACTTTAAAGGTGTTTAGCCTTCCTTCTAGTTTTGAGTGTTGGGGTTTTTTTTAATAAAAATCCAAATAAGACACCATTTTTTCAGAAAATAATTCCGAACACCATCTTACAAGCTAGTCCTGGTACAACATTCCAGAAGGTAGAACAAATCTAGCTGACAAGAATTCTCCTTGCAATCCAGCACAACAAACACAAGAGAATTTCAGTTATACTGTTTTATTATGTGTTTCTGCAAGTGCTCACAGCACTCAACACAGCAAAACCAGATTTGTTGAGATGGCCAAGGATCCGAGTAGCAGTAATACTATTGCTTGTTTTGTTAATTATGTCTCAATCATCCACTGGCTACTAATTTTGTACTGATAATTTTCACTCTGCTTTCTTTTCTAGCTTGAATTTAGATTAGGGCTGCATTGCTAAACATCTTCTCACTACCTGTCAAATGTTTTCTCTTTATCCACAAATTGGGAAGAAAATGATAAAAAATATGGCTTACCCCAAAAAACATTATCTAATTAATTTCACTACATGCCATAGATTCTTGTATCCAGCATGTCTTACACAGCTTAATAAAACCATAAAGCTGATTTATTGCCTAGTATTTAGCCACCAAAAAAACCCCCAAAACCAAAACCAAAGTGTCTGGGCAGCTCTGTCTGTGAGTCATGGTACAATTTCTGCCCCCTGTTGTTTGACCTGGACTATTGAATCCTCTATGCTGACTCAGCAGCTTTGACCAAGGCATTGAAGAAATGGAAATGAAAGTACTTGTGTCAGCCTGACTTTCCCATTCAATTGCCACCTGCAATACAGACTGACAATGGGACATAAGGCACTCTTAATTAATGTTCTAGGGATCAGGTATATAAATGTGAAGTGTTAGCCTGGCAGGCACTGAGAGTTACTTCTGTCTGACAGACTACTCAGACCTCCAGTAACTTCTATCCATACACCTGTGACTATGTTGATCATGTGCTGGACATAGAGGAACTTGTACTGGTGGGAAAGTATCTAGGGAACGTGTTTACTAGCAGGGTTCTTTAATTCTCCCTAGGTGGAATGCCTTGTGCTGGAGGAGGCATAACTGTTCCTACTGGGGCACAATGCTCTTCTTGATATTAGAGACCAAACCAATTGTGAAAACCTTACTCTGAATAGGTACATCATGGAAAGTGACCTATTCTTCAAAGTCCTTCCTTTTCCTTCTGGTAATCAGATATTCTCTTGCTTGACGCTCAATTATCTGTTGCTTGTTGTTCATAAGTTATATTTTGGCATTCTTAATTATAATAACATACATTTTTATCTTGAGATCTAATTGTTTTTCATCATTACAATATGCAAATATATCTGTTTATACCATAAATGTACATGAAACTAAGAAACTAGAAGCTGTTAATAACTTCCTACCAATTGTAATTGATACTATCATAATTCTACCATCCTACATAAAAGTTATTCTGCATCAGAAAACACAGAAAATAATTAAATTTAGACAGAATAAGGGAAGTATACTATGAGGGTCTTGAAACTAATATGTTAAACAGAAAAGATACTAAGTCGTAACAAGTATGTTGAATGTTTCCTCCTCCCTGCGCTCAAAGCACCTATCTTACTCAAACCTTATGAAAACTTAATTGGTGATAATTTCCATTATTTTAGTTGATTATTCTGCAAAAGCATATAAAATGAACCAGGTGACTAATCCTAACACCAGAAGAGTGGAAAAGCCTTTTAAGTATTATTATAACATTTGACTAATAATGTTTCTGTATGGAAAGTGCCTCTGCACTTAGAAAATATTTTAAGACAAATACTATCAGATAAACAGCACTCGAGACAGGTATTCTGGCATCTTACATATTACCCCATCGAAAAGTCCTGAAAAGCTTAGTCCTGAAAGCCATTTCACCAGAGCACAAATGTGATACTGACGCCAGTTTAGCAGAGACAGCACGAAGAACAAAAACCTGGGTTACTGAAAGGGCTTTGTGAACCTGCATAACACTGCAGATTTAACAGAATCGTCTTGAAAAGGTGACGAATACTGAGTCTGTCACCATGCAAACTCTATGACATATGGCCAATAGATTGTTGGTAAATATTTAATAAAATGAAACATTAGTCTCTGACGTAAAACCTCTACTATTACAAAGAGGCAAAGGTACAGCAACAAAGCACGTGTGGGGGTTTTTTTTGGACAATAGCGCTGTGTTTCATGTTGCCCATATCTACAGACTAAAATTAAAACTCAATCTGTTACCACAGTGTAATACAACTCAGCAGAAGAGGCCTCTGTAGATTTTCTTTTTAGTTAAAACTGGCTTCTATGGTTCAACAGCTTGACAGCAGTGTAAAAGTATATTGGTTTTGCTAGAGCATGTGTCCTTCAAGTCATGACTATTCCTGCTCTAAAATCTTTACTGTAAAAGCCAGTAGAGTTTGGGTGTTGCGTTTGTTTTTTCCCTTTGTTAATATCTTACACTTTGTGTCAGGTGTAAAATGCACAGGTAGCACAGGATTGGTGCTTCTAAATTAACAGAAAATTATAAAATATCTGAATTTGCTAGTCACAACTGCTTATGTGATAGAAGACTGAATTTTATAGAGGACAAATTAATTTTTTCCTTTGTAGCTGTGATTTAAAATCACAATTACTAGTAAAAATAGTTTGGCAGCTTCAATTCCAGTGGAACTCCAGAAAATAACGTTTGGCAGCTCCATTTACGACTGGTATGAATTGCCACAATGCAAAATGCCCACCTCCACATGCCAGAGTTATGTGCAATATTGCCAATCGAAATCCTAATGTCACGGATGGTTTTAAAAATCTTTACTTCTAAGAATAATGAAGATTGAGGTCTTTTTTTTTCTTTTTTTTTTTTCCCCCTTATATTTTCCTCTTTTTGCACTTTTAAGGTCACAATTATTTCAACATATTCTAATTTTGGACCAAAAGACTATAAGTTTAATTTCTTCAGTGAAAACAAAACCACAAATATCACTTACTGATTTCTGCAGCTGAGTTTTTAAGATACCAAGTTGCCTGACAAAAAGTTAAAAAGTGGTACAAGATAAAAAGATCCACGATACAAGATCCATTATGAAGCCTGACAATTGGCAATATTGTACATGGAAAATATAAACAGTGCTTGCCAAATTTCTGTGATGGAATTAATCAGCCATCAGAACTGTTTGTCTCAGCCCATTTGCTGTAACTACTTTACTTTCCTCTAGAAGCAGTAACTTACTGCTGCACAGACTTACTAGAGATAGTTCAGCATTTAGATGGATAAGTATGTGAATAGATTTTCTGGATAAACTGCAGGGTCAGTATGTCTGTCTCAAGAACTGTTATCTGATAACACTTTTTTTTTAAAACAAATTAATCAAAGAACATCACATGTAACTATCAATGTTACAGATTAAAATTCTAAAATATTAAAATTCTCCTTGTCCAGCAAAGAAAAGGCAGATTTTCTTTTTTCTACCATTAAAAAAAGCACAACAGCCTTTTTAAAAATAAATTCTGCAGGGCAACAACATTTCCTCAGGATAGTCAAATCCCAAAACTACAATTATGCCTCTTTGTATAATATTACAATCCTTAAACAGTCCACACAGTGCTATCTTGCCATAAGTTATTTTCTGGTCAGCTTGCTTATTTCAGTGCCTCATTATTCATAGTCAAAATTTCAGCCAAACTAAGAACAAGCACATATGTAACACAGAAAAAAAATCCTGGCATCCATTCAAATTAGTAATAACATTTTGAACATTTGTTATTGAAGTTTGTTTAAATCCTTCCATCTTAAAGTGTGTAACAAGGCAACTTGTCCTATGCATCATCATGAGATCTTCCATTATCCAATCATGTATCAAGAAAACATGAAAAAGTCATATTAGAATAGCATCTGTTAATGTGTTTAAAGTTCTGCAGTTACTCAAGCTGATACTGAACACAAACAGAGTCCACTAGATGGCATAAAGCAATAAATTCATGATAAAAAACCATAATGAAGCCCCTGATATCTGTTATGGATATTCACTGATTTATGATAAAAATCACGCAGTGAGAGAACAAATTTCTGTTTACTGAAATATTAATAAATTTTAGCCATGTTTTTCGCATACATACCAAGTATTATAAAGGGAAATGTTAAGGATACAAGCTTACATAAGGAAGTCAGGTAACATTAATATGAAAGTTATAAATACAATCCTAAATCTACCCTTTAAGGTTACTTATTCTGGTACAACATTACAACATAATCACACTACTTCAAAAATAATAAAAGACAATAATTTAGTTTTTTATATGTAGCTGTCTTCACAGAAAAGAAAGTAAGACTTTTTTTTTGTTTTCATATTCAAATTGACCACGTGTCATTTTTGCTAACAACTGTTAACAAAACATCTTTAAGATCAAGACCTAGCCTGGAAGATTTCTTCAGCCCTCAGAAACCTCTCCTGGTCACCACAGCCTTTCAAAGTCAATTGCTAATGGCCTTGCAAGGACATCAGCCTCCTCCCTCAACACTCGTGACTGCATCCCATCAGATCCCTTGGACTTTCATACATCCATTGGTTTTACATGTCTTTTGATTTGATCCTTCTCTACCAAGGGTAAGTCTTCCTTGCTCAGGAGTTTCCTGCTGATCTCTGGGGGCCTGGGATTCCTGAGGGCAAAACCCTAGCAGTAAAGACCTTTCACAGTTTAACCTCAGCTGGCAACTAAGCCCCACGCAGCTGCTGGCTCACTCCCCCCGTGTTGGGCTGGGGGGAGAGAATCAGAAGACTAAAAGTGAGAAAACTGGTGGGTTGAGATAAAGACAGTTTAATAGGCAAAGCAAAAGCTGGACATGCAAGCAAAGCAAAACAAGGAATTCATTCACTGCTTCTCATGGGCACGGCCGTTCAGCCATCTCCACGACAGCAGGGCTCCATCATGCTTAACAGTGATTTGGGAGGACAAAAACTGTCACTCCAAACATGCCCTCCTCCTTCCTTCCTTCTCCCCCAGCTTTCCATGCCGAGCGTGACGCCGCATGGGATGGGATGTCCCTTTGGTCCGTGGGGCTCAGCTGTCCCGGTTGTGTCCCCTGCCAGCCCCTGGTGCCCCCCAGCCTGCTGGCTGGTGGGGTGGGCGAGGAGCAGGAAAGCCCTCGGTGCTGGGCAAGCATTGCTTGGCAGTAACAAAAACATTCCTGAATTATCAGCACTGTTTTCAGCAGAAATGCAACACATAGCCCCATACTAGCTAGTGCGAAAAAAATTAAGTCTATCTCAACTAAAACCAGCACAAGACCAAGGAGAAGGCAGCACTGAATACCTCGGCCTTTTCCATGTCCTTTGTCGCCGTGTCTCCTGCCCCATTCCGCAGAGGGCCTATGTTTTCTCTAATCTTCCTGTTGCTGATGTCTGTATGTCTAAAGAAGCCCTTCACATCCCTCCCAAGTTTAAATTTGAAGTGAACTTTGGCTTTCCTGACTCTGTTCCTGCACACTCAGGGGAAATGAGGAAAAGAAAACCAACTCTTTGTGTAACTAGCTTAAACATCGAGTAGTGCGTTGGGGTTTTTTTCATTTTATTACTTCTATATTTTCTTACAAACTTGTAATATTTTTTTTATTCTGAATGTTATGAGCAAATGCTTTTATGTGCTTGTAATCTTATTCAGGCTTAATCCAATGTGATTTAGGGTAACTACGTAACAGCATCCATCACCTCAGGTCATGACAGGTCTATAAAGCAAGACCCTGGGGCTCTTTACCAGTAGCCCCAGTTCCCCAGCTTATCCTCCACTGTTTCCAAAAGGTAGGTTTACAGCTTTTCTTCTCAGGCCAAGGAGAGAACAGCCACTGCAGGAGTCAGGACAAGCAAAAACTTTCAATACTGTTTACACTAAAGTCCCTGGAACACAGGAAGGTGTTGGGATACTGCAGGAGTCATAGATGTCAGGTACATATTCTGCACTTGTGAGGCATGCTTTTTGGGCTTCACTGAAATTTCTGTTTTCTATACTTACACTCCACCTTGGTTCAGCACTTTTATGCCTATACACTATTCTTTTACATTCTATTGATACTATCGGTTACAGTATTAGAGTCAATACAGAGCCTGTTCCAGAAATAGGGACCAGGATGCTCGTGAAAATGTTTGTTAACCAGAGAGATGCTAACTGAAACTTTAATAACGTTAGATGATGCTTTTTCAGAGTGTGCAGCTTCACTTCTACTTTTAAATGGTTTCTGTAGCTGAACCTGACAGTTATAAAGCCACGGATTTCCAAAGAGAAATTTATTTCCAGGAAGCTGAAACAGCTTTTTGACCAAAGCTAAATTATCCTTTTCCCTATACATGTATATCTACTCCATATATACACACACATATTCCATACATTCCACATATGTTTAATTCAAATATGTATATGTATTAAAATATGCATCGTATATTCTGTTTACATAGACATGTTTACATATATATGTGTTTTCATATCCTGGTGCACAGGAGGAATCAAAGATCAGGAAATATATTTAAAATCCAAGATGTTGTCCTTTGCAGACAGTGGGAAAAAGCCTTTTGCATAAAGGAATAATATGAAGCAGATCATTTCTCCTCAGCATAGCGTTTCATGGTAGTTGTAAGTTTTTCTTTTTGGCTTTTCAATTAGACTGTTCCACAAATCAGAGCTTATTGCTGGGTAGTAATTAACAGACCCCAGCACTAGACAATAAGTACTGGTAGCAGTAAAACTATTACACAGTTTGGGACAGAAAGTAGAATAGTCTTTCAAATTATCTTCTATGTCTTTGTTTCTTTTGTTGCCATGTTTCTAGTTGTGCAGACACACCAAGCTTTTGTAGTCTTTCATGGATGTTTAATTAGCTGTTCTATGTACTCTGCAAAGCCATTCTCTGTATGCTTCCTGTGCATGCTTCCTTATATGCTGCACATATACATTCCCTTCCCTGTACATGTGCATTCCCAGAACAATTTCTCTGCATGCTTTCACATGCATACTCCTTATGTACCTTATGTTGAAGTGTTATTTTACATGCTACTTAAAACTTTTCAGCAAAGAAACACTGAAGATGTGGCAACAGCATGAATTTTCTTGTGAGGAGTAAGTCAGATTTAGTACCTTTGCATTAGTTGTTCAGGCTTAGTTTTCATAAATGCCCAAATCACAACTGATTTTTTTTTGTTTAATACCTTCTTGATCTCTACTTACACAACTTCAACATTAATTTAAGCTTCTGAGAAGTGTCAATCTCTTTGACTAATTAAATTAAAACCTATTTGAAACTGAATATTTTGGGGCCATAAACTTTTCCAAAATTATTGTAAAAAAATAACACATGGCTGAGCTGTCTGTTCTGCCTCTAATGTGCTGATCTCAAAGATTGTGCCTATGCAAGCAAATTATTATATAGTGAAACATAGCTTTTCATAACTGTGTATCCATAGGCTAGTCCAGTTAAGAGCAACTGTGGGACATGTATTTATAAGATATAAAAATGTTAGTGTGTATAATTTTTTCCTTCTAATATAATTTTAAAACAAAAGCTGTTTCACAGCTAATTGAATGTAAAGGAAAAAAACAGATGTTACTCTATTGAATTACCTGTTTTAATCTTTACTGATAAATATGTTATTTTATTAAAATCTTACTGGAAATACTAGATGATTTTGACCTGTATTGATCTGTACACTATCCGTACTGATACCCCACAAATGGCCTGAAGTTTTTTCAAGGGTTTGTTTTGATTTGATTGTATATTTTAATGTTTAAGCAGCAGGTTCATTTGTTAGCAGAAAAAACATGTTTGGCATTTCAACTTGAAAATTAAAATTCACTCTGATACAACTTGAATGCTGGGTTCACAGCACAAGAGGGCCGAAAATAATGTTTAAGTGTTCCTATAAAGGACAGGGTATTTGGGAAAATCAAAACCTTACCAATCATTTGTATGCTACACTAACTGGGAGCACATGAAACATGATGAGAGAGAGTGTGAGAGAATGCTAGTCTTTTTATATGCCTCTATAAAAAAAAGAATTAATACAATCAAAAATGCCCCTGGAAAAGTCACTATGTATACACACTTACTTTTAAAGAAAAAGTTTTGTTCTCTGACAGAACGGAATACCCTTAACGTATGATAATGGGCTTTGATACACTAGGCTAAACTGTAAAGTCATAACACAGAATTCCAATACTATCAGAAGTTCTGAAATCTTTCTAAAATCCCCTTAAAAACAATTGAATTTTTTAAAAAAAAGTCAATCAGAAAAGACTTTTAACAAATGTTCCTAAAGCTCCTGGAAGAAACAGGAGAGGTGTTAGAGAGCTAGCATATTGGGAAGCCTGGAGATCCTGGAATCTGAGAAAGCTGAAGACAACGTAGTCTACAGACTTCCTTAAAACCTCATTATCGCCTAGCAATTTTTGTGAAATATTTCATATAAAGAACACTGGTGGATCAGATTCAATACTGAATGTATAGAGACTACTATAAGACTTCTCAATTTTTAAAAATTAAGTAGAAATCACCAATCCCTTTAAGGTACTCTAACAAATCAAAATGAAAGTAGCTTCAAGTTAATTTAGACAGTAAAGAAAGGACACCGAGAGTTAATATTCCAAACAGAAAATATCCTCCCATATCTTCAATAATAAACCTGTATCCCTATGCACCTCTCAATATATTCCACTTTTACAAAGGTCTACACCTGCCCTGGCACAGCAAAATTCATGCAGAATTATCCATGCTGTAGGCAGTAGACATCGAGATCTTGCTTCTGTGATACTAAGTTTGAAAACTGAAAGACAAAACTACAAAGTATATGAGACCTCATTTTCTCTCTGCTCTACATTCTTCCTCTTTATTCTATCTCTTTGCTGTATGGACCTTGATAGCTCTGACTGTGTGCCGTGGTTCATGTGTGGCCTCATGACACAAAAACGATGAATGAGGAGCAAGCAGAAACATCTAGCAGATCCTGGGGCTGCTCCTGAGATATGTTTTAAAGCCTTTAAGAAAGTAAAATTAATATGAAAAGTCGAGATAAGTTGACAATACACAACCATCCTGAACTCTCCAACTTACCCATCTGCCTTCTATAATTCTTGCATATAAATTTTCTCTTTTCATTTAATACCCTAAATAATATTACTTTACTAGATGTATACAAGCCAATCAATTTTCCTTCAGCTGTGGTTTTGGGATTAACAATAATGAAAAAAGGTAAAAAACCAGAAAATCTCAATAACAGTTCCAGCTCACCAAAGAATTGCTTGATGGGCAGTATATAGAACATTACTATGGACTTGTACTCCCTTTTCTGGTTCTTGAAGCACATTGATCATAATATTGTGCCTTAAAAAGTAAAATCAATCTCAAGACATGAAAATATCCTACATAACCTGTCTAGTTTAATTTGATTCACTTTTATTGGTAAACTTATACATCCTATAGCAGCTTTGAGCAAAAGGTTTGTTTTCAGGATATTGATACTAGGTTTGTAAAAACTCAGACCCACCACCCTAGTTCTTTCAGGTATATAAGCCTTCTAAGTATTGCTGGGGTCAAATAAGTTGTGTCTGCTCCAATAAGTTAATAACATTAATTTCAGCACTTTGCAAGTTTCTTAAGCTGAAAACAAAAAGAATAGGAGGGAAGCACTTTGGTTCTCAAATTTCGAACGTTATAAACCTCTCTTTCTGCACAAAAAGAAGAGCATCTGAGTATGGCATATTAACAGAACTTAATACTGGACATTAAACTATTTTGACAATTGAAAAAGCAACAAACAATGTAGCACAGAAAAAATATTATGAATATATAATTCCAATATATAATACAGTGTAGAAAATACTTTAAAATACATATTGTAGTTATCAGGATAGTTTGCTTCACATTTTGCATATTTAGAAGGCTGAAACATTGCTTTGTGTTCATGATTCATGAGATCTGCTGGAAGTAAATAGGCTCCTTAACATCTCTTTCTTTCCACAGTAGGACATACTTGACAAGTGTCAGAATGACATAATGCGAGCTATATTGTAATGCAGTGTAGACACTGATCACTCAAGAGAGCTTGACTTCCATCACAATGCATTACTAAACTGATACCACAACAAACATGGTGAGTTTTTGGCACTAAAACACTTTTTCTGGTAGAGGTGATGGACAGCACAGATGTAAAAAACATAAAAATTATTCTCATAAAATAGGTAAGACAGTTATTTGACTTTCTTAGTGATGCTGGCCAAAGATAAAGCACTACAAAAAACTGCTGGGAAGAAGATGATGCACTGCAGGTCTGCAGTTCCCAATCATATATATCACATAAATGAACCACTTTCAATCAGGGACTAAGTTGAACACTACGTAGCTACAGAAGCTGAAGATGCTAATGAAGTGCCGAGTCATCGCAATATCAAAACTCAGAGAACTCACTCATGTCTATGGCAAAAAATATTCTGTTCTGACTAACAATACACCATAGATTTCATTTTCAAGGGTGTCCTTGTTGAAATTTCTCTTCTTTTCAATTGCCCATCAGCTGTGTCTGAAATGTCTCACTATATAAGTATTTACTAAGTTCTTAGGATAGACTGCTCCCTGAAATGGGGAACTGTGCTGGGGAAACAGAGAATAGCAATATTTGTTTACACTTGCTACAAACCATTTTGTTAGTCCTGTGCAAACATTGTTCCTAATGTGATCACAGTCTGCCAAATGAAGCACTACATCCAGGCTCATTAGGTAAAACCCAGTTTCTTCCTCAGGCAATACAATGAACAACTTCATTTGTTGCCAGGTTACTCCATCTCTAATTTCTTTTGCCAAAGGAAGTTGGAATTGGCATACATCTGAAGATGCCACAATGAAAATGGGTTGGCACAATTTTGTTGAGAAATTACTCCTCATTTATGACAAACTTACAAGTCAACACGGTGAGTAGTGGCTTGAAACAGCTACGTTTCTGATATGTTTCTGCCTAGAACTGGTATGTGGCTTCTCAGGATGCTCCACAAAACACCCTAGCCCCACTGAGGTGCATGCGGTAAGAATGGAGGGGAACACAGACGATTTTCTGAGACTTTAATTAAATTACTTCTACTGAATTAATAAGATTAATTAAGAGCACTAATTTTGAATGGCAACAGGCCCCATCAGAACAGTACCCTGGTAAAGTCATAAAAGATCCAATCCATTCCAGCGGTATTAGTGGTACCAGAAAAGCACCTTTGAAAACTGCTACTTTCAAAAATAATGTAACTCTAGAAAAGTATGTAAAACTTTGGATTGAGAGGCAATCTTTGGAAAAATGTTACATTTGATTCTGGCTTTCTTTTTCTACAGACACTATTTTTGGTACAAAGAGCTCTTTCTATTGCAGAAGATATATCTCAGACCCTTTGACCTTGGCAGACAGTAGTAGAAAAAACAGCACACGCACTTTTTTTTTTTTAAAAAAAAAAAAAAAAACAAACTTAGCAAACTAGGAACATACAACAGGGATATGAGTAAGCAGGCAACAAAGGTATGTTTTCAACTTCCTAAAGATACGGAAACTAGATCTACTTCGTTAAAAGCGAGCTGTTCCTTTATATTCTTCCTTCCTATCCTGGCCACGGGCAAAGTTGCATTATTATCCTATGAGTCATTCTTTCTTCAAAATATCTCTCTGGGTAGTACTTGTTAATTAAACTTTCTCATCCTCTTTCTCTCTTACAGTTGTTGGCAATAGTCTTGTATTCTTTCTTTTGAATAGACATCTATATGTAATCTCCCATTATTAGAGTAGTAGGAAGGAACTGACTTTTACCATGTGTGCCTGTTGAGCACACAATTACTAATTATATCAAGTATGCCTTGTGAGTGCTACTGGTGATTTAAATAGTACATTTTCTTCATCTCTTTAGGACAATGTCATCTATTGTACAATGTTTCTGTCTGATTCTTTGGTGGCATTTTAGCTACTGAACTTGAAAAGTTCTTCAGTTTCATAAAGAAAAATGTGGAACTTGTCCCTTTTCTGTGGATGTGACTCTGCAGTAGCTAAACCAGCCTGCTGTTCAGAAATGCAGAGTAGGAAATAAAATGTCATTTGAGTATGTGCGGTAATAATAGCCTGGTAGCAATGCCATACTCATCAAAGTTGTATCTAGTATCATTAGTACTGATTTCTTAATTTCATTTTTTTATGAAATGATAGGAAAGCATTTTTCACAGAAACTAGGTTTCACTCCCAGCCATACAAACATACATATATATTTTATGAGTCTGTCCTACAAAATATATAGAGAAGTAACTGAGCATGAATTAATCACCTGAATACAAATGAAAGGATAATAGAGTTGTTGTTTATGCTCAGTGAAACAAATTCACAGGATGGCTCTGTAGATGACCAAGAAGTTATAGCTTATGTCTTTACCCATAGTCATTGAGCTCATAGCTCTGAACAGAGCTATAAAGCTGTACCTCTAAGCATACGGCAGGATAGGGAAGGTAAAATATGAGTGAAGGCTAGCCAATGTATTTGGAGAGCGAGGTAAGCAGAGAGAAAGCCCAAGCAGAGTAACACCTAAAGATCTTCAACTGAAATCAGAACTCCACTGAAGACCCTATTGTAGAAATGAATAATTAGCATGAGAAGTCTACAATTAGAACAGAATGGGAAGGTATAAGAATTCAGCAACTGATTTAACCTAGGCCAAGGAAATCCTGGAGCAAAACCAGGAAAATAATCTACCTCTTGGAAAATCAATCCACACCTCATGCAGAAAACCATCCCTTTTGCAAGCAGAGACAAAACAACACAGATTGCTGTACTCTGGGTAGCCAGGCTCTGCCTTAAAGCTGATCTGGTAAGTCACTCACAGTCCCTTCAAGACATGCATTTCTATGGCTTCAACAGTAAGATAAAGATAAGGAGAATGGGCCATTATATGTGTGATGTTTGATCTTTTTATTTCTGTCATGTATGAACATCAAAAGCATTTGTTGGGACTGCAGTTGTCAAATTGTAAGCCAGCATGTGAAAACAGCTGTCTATCCTCAGCACCAACAAACATGAATAGATCTGTCATCGTAATTACAGCTCAGAGCTGGATTGTCTTCAAATACCAACAACAGTCTGCACTGTGAGCGATGTCAAATAAGCCTGACTCAACTAGTTTAGGAACCATTTTTTTAGAGAGCATAATGATAGCCTTTCTCTCCTATGAAATGTTGCAAAAGTTTGTGTGAGGAAGTCTGTTCTCTCTCGTGTTAAATATTTCATGAATTGCTAAAAGATATCATTCTAGAAATCAAAAAAAATTTTACACATTTAATAAAATAATTATGCAGTTTATTTATGTGCATATAATTTTAACTTGATTACACTCCAACAGTCTTGTTTCCTCATTACAGCAGTAACTGTCTTCTGATATTGCTTTATGGATCTCTCACAAATGTTTATTTAGATAGATACAGTAGCTCAAGGGGGTTATAATGGAATACTGAGATTTTCATCCCAAAAGAGCAAGAAGTGAATGAGAGATGTCTGAAAGTATCTCCTGATTTAGCTGTGCCATAGACAAAAATGATTTGGGAATCTTATTAAGAATGAAATTCTATAATGTAAATATCACACAGTCACCATAGCTGGTCAGCAGATTTAGCACAAATATTACACATCTCTGTATATCATTGACAATGCAAAAAGGAAAAAGGCTTGTTTGATGAAAAGAGCTAGAGACAATCATTTCCCTTGGGACGCAGAAGCAGGAACCAAAAAAAATGACAATTTGAATCAATTCCCAGGCTCTCTTCTGAACCAAACTTATGCAACTGACCTGTGTACTGACTTTCCTCAGGCAAGTAGATTACAGTCTTCAAATGTGCAGATTATAAACTGCCATTTTGAAATTAAAACTTGTAATATTTGTTCTCTGAGGATGAGTCTGGATATTATTACTTAGTCAATGCTCAGTAGCAGGTAAGCCAGGATACTCTGCTTTCCTATCATACATTACTCCTATTCCTGAATTATTTTAAATATCATAACAGTCTAGCATATAATCAAAGTACAAAAGCATTCCAGTAAAGTAAAACCATTAAGCAACTGGAATTTCAGGTCACTGGTGCTGTTATCCATATAAATCAAACTGGTTGTAGAGAGGCAAAGACTTCTGACTATCAAAATCTTCTAGCCTGAGGGTTTGCACTTACCTGACACTAAGCTTTGTTAAATGTGCACTTTCATGGCACATGGTGGTATTTTCAATGTGGAAAGTATACTACTTTTGAATTACTATATAGAGTCATAATCTAAAAGAAGTAGCCATATTTCTTAAAAAAGGAAGCAGGAGAGAAAGAGAATGTAAGAAAGGTAAAGGGAGGGATCTACAGTTGGCTCTCAATTTAGTAAAAAAAAAAAAGGGGGGGGGGGGGGCGGGAATTTGAAGTCCATCGTCACATGACCTAGATACTAAACTCCTTGCCAGATTTGAGCCTATACTTGAAGTTAACAATATAAAAAATGTGCAGCCACAACATTTTAGAATCATTCAGGTTAGAAGGGAACTCGGCAGCTCTTCTGGCCTATCCTCCTGCTCAAAGTCCAAGGCATATCTCTTAGTCTGATTCTATTTTTATGCATGTGCATGCTCCTGAAAACAAAGTATGTTCTGTGGAAATTTTTAATTAGAAAATGCATTGTCTTTATATTCTGAATATTTTTTCACTTAAAATCATCCAAAGCAGCTCAGTGAAAGCATTTGTAAAGGTCTTAAGAGTCAGACATTGTGCAGTAATACACTTAAATTGAAAAATACTGGTAACAAGCTGATAGTTACTAGTGGAGTAAATGAGGGACACTGACAAAATTTGGCGATGATTCCTCTATTAGCTGCAGGTTGCAGAGTATGAGTTTAAGCCTAAATTCAATATTATTGTCATTTCCCTTTCCAACCCTCTCCCCCTTCCAAGCCCAGCTGTATATGCTGGTCCCTGGTCATGGGAACCAAAGACAGGAAAGCTGTTGGCCACTTCATTTTGCTTGTATAATACCAGTAAAGGGTTTCGCCCTTTGCCACGACTCTCAGGAAAACGTGAGCACAGTTTGGTGCTTGTAAATACAAATATGACTGCACACACAGAGGGACACACATACACATTACGTTGCATAATGCAACATAGTAAACGTGGCATAAGTCATTAGCTTAAATTCAGCTGAGCATTAAAAACACAAGTGAACAAGATGTGAATCTAAATATAGCTCATTGTGCTTTTCAGGAGTGATTTGCAGCGTCACAGTGCATATGTAGATTGTATCAGAGAATTAACTGGAGCTTCTAAGTGCTGAGAAAACCATGCAATAACAACGTAAAAAAAAAAGGAATAGAAGCAGCATGAAATGTGCATGTTAGTTGGCAATTTGAATCATGAAAGAATTAATTGTCATTAATTGTTACTAATTCTTGTTTAAGCTGCTGCCAATCCAATTCATACTAAAGATCCATGAGATGACAGGAGTTAGTTCGCATTTCTAAAAGCCATTTTTTGTTTCTGGAAAATCTGGGATCTCAGAAACATAAACCAAAATATAATCTCAGCAGGGTTTACACACTTTCTTTTTCAAGGTTTCTTCATAATTTATAGGTTAGATACAGATAATCAGCTTGTCCCAGTTCAAGATCTACTTCCAAATGATTATGCAAATTGTGTGACCCAAGCAATGATGTTTTCTATGAAATATTTACTCCCTGTGTACCTTTAGGGTACTCTAGAACTACAGTGATCAAGGGAAAGTGATAATTTTTTAGGCTTGTTTTCCAGAATAGAGAACATACATTTCAGAGGCATTCACATATAACACAGTATTGTTCCCCATGACTAAGGCTCGCAGAATCTCTTTCAAATTTCATACAGGCCTATGTGAGGAAAGTGCAAGGAACAGAGAATAAAATAATACTCTATCCTATCAGTGGTGATGTCAAAGTCAAAATGTATCATGTTATTTGTAGGCATGAAGCTGAGCTAAGGGAAGACCTTTGAGAACCAAAAAAACCCCTATTGTTTGAGATATAATAGGCCACAATCCCCACTTCTGATGATGTAACCCAACAAGAACAGATAGATATCCCCGAGAAAGAACCTCCAAAACCCACTCAAGTTTCGTGTCAGCCTGTAGAAAGAAGAGAGAGGCTATGTTTCAATTCCATCCTGACTAGATGGTGAATACGTCTGTAACAGCTGCTAAAATTACTTACATATTCCCTTTAATCACACGCACACTAATGTAATTAAAGCTGCAAAACCAGTGAAAAATTAAAGGCTTGTCTAAAGAAGTGGTGATTCACAGAGTTGAATACACAAAACCTGGTTTGAGTCTGAGTCATGTGGAGCTCAGCGTACTACTGACTTTTGCCAAAGGCAATTGTAATAATGTTGAAAAAGATTAAAATTTTAAATATGATTAAACTCATTAAGAACTTGTTTTGAAGCTTAAGTGGATATGGCAGTAGAGAAGAGGCTTGGATGCAACTGTGAATCATGCCAATTTCACTTTGAAAAACTGCTCTCCAAACACTTGAGTTTTACTTTGTGGTTAGGAAAATGAGCTAAACTGGTTTCCCAATGCAGTATGTAAAAGTGAGAAAGTTCACTGACCCATAAATGCTGTTTGCTATAGCGCCTTTGCAAGTCCTATCTCCTGCCAACCATGTAATAACCTGAGACTATATTTGAAACTGATAAGGAATGAAACTAAGGAGGAATGGTTGGACAAATTAAATATGAAGCTTTTCAGTTTAAAAAGTTGTCAGAAGCTTGTCAATAGGGATTTAAATATGTGGGATGAGCCACATTCTGGAAACATCATTTTCTCATCACTTTCTATACAGCTTATTTAGATTATGCAACAACTTCTAGGTGTTTATAAATAGATGTGAGGATTCCCACTTACAGAAAATAGAAGACAATTAGAAAATGAGAGCAAAGGATCACTTCTTATTTGTAAGAAACACCATTGTGACTCTGTATTAGAGTTTCTGCTTCCCTTGATAGGGCTCTTGTCTAAACAATTCTAGTTTTCCTGATTTTTGGTACAAAGCTTGTGAATTACTCAGAATTGTTCATTTCCCCTCTGCTGCTGAAGGAGCAGAAGCTACCAATTGTCCTTAATTAAAATGGTCTACATGTGCCTGTAATATATACAACTTCATTTGAGGCTTCCACTAATCAAGCTGCTCACTGTCATTTATTTCCAAAAAAAAAAAAAAATCAAATAAGATATGTATTTCCTCACACAACTGACAAAGGAAGCCTTTTTTAAACAAAGATTAGAAATAACCAGTTACTTTCCTAAGCCAAACAGTAAAAAAGCAGCATCACAAAACAACTCAGTCATTTTTTTTCTTCATGAAGATGTCTGTTAGCAAGGACTCATTGTTTTTTGTAGTGCTTTGTTTTCTCAGGGAACTGAAAATTCAACAGTTTCTCTGGAATGCTTGGTGTTTCTTCATTACTTAAAAATGAAGGAAAATATACAGCTCAGCAAATTTCATCAAGTCATCAGAAAGATCAGTTTGTTGTTTTGACAATCTAATATAATTTCTTCTAGAAATAAAATCAGAAAATAAGCAGCGGTCCTCACATTTTACACTTCAAATTATCAATACACCTGTAAACTTGTTATTCTGACCTTTCAAGTCTGACCTCAATAATTATTGCTAGAGGGTAGCCTTTATTTTCACTGAGCATATTAGTGAATCTCTCAGCAGGTGAAACGCCTCTTTTCAGAAGCCCACCCTGTTATAAGAGACATTTAAATACTATATACATTCCCAGGGTTGTGTTTTGTTTTGTTTTTAAATGAACCCTAGATTAATAGGGCAACAGTTCACAACATATTTACAGAGCCAAAACTTTGTGCTAGCACTGAACTGAAAAACACCAAGTTCATACCACTCTTTTGCAAAACAAAATTGATATAGATTTCTAGCTCTGAGACTTTTTAAACTCTAAAGATTTTATATCTGCACATTCTTAACTTAGGGTTCATTATACAATTCCTAAAAAGTTCTGACCTAACAAAGTGTGGTGAAAAATGTGGTTAACAATTAACCATTTTGTATAACACTAGGGAAAATTTTTACATTAAACTGAGTGAGTTTTGATTTAATTAATTATTCTTTCATGGGTTTCATTGGAAATCAAATAAACACCACAGCAGAAAAGCATATCCAGCAATCAAATCTCCAGTTGATTTTTAAGCAATAAGACCTAGTGTAAGACAGAATATTATTAGTATTTTAGTCATTTTTTTTCCAGCTCAGTTCGATTTTACCTGTAGTTAAAGTGTCCCATGAGTTTCAGTAGTTACAATGGACTTCCAGTGAAGGAATGAAATACAATTAACTTTAAGCATGTATTGCCAGATTGGGGCCTGAAAATGCAAACATAAATCAAAAGTTAATAGTTCTGTCCAATTCTCTCTGGGATGGCACTTTCAAAGAAAATGTTCAAACTAGTGTACTTTACCTAAATAACTGTTTAACCACCAATAAACAACAATTTGTTACATAGAATAGACTCAAAACAGAGTATTGCACTGATGCCAAACAAGTTGCACTCACCTGCAAAGGAAACTTTCAACTTTCACATACAGTGAAAATCAGTGCTAAAATCTTTAAAATGAAGCATTGGAAAAGATGCTTACTTGCACCAGGTCATTTAGCTTTGCAACAAGCCCCGGGATTCCTAAATATCTTAAGGACAAAACTCCACCATCTTGCAAACAGATACTAAAAAGATAACATGCCAACATGCCTTTTCTTTTTCATGTGATAAATCAGTGCTAAGACAATTGATTATTTCTGAATCACAGAATATCATAGTAACAACATGCACTATTTATTGTCACCTCTGGAATTTTTCTCTGGTGAAAACAAGCTTTGAAAAGAAAGTATTCTCTTCACTTTCCCAGATGCATTCCTACACCTACTTGCTCCTCCACAATCCAAATTATTTATGATAAGTGCAATGAGGCAGTATTCTTCTATACTTTACTGGGAAAGGGTTGGAAGTAGAAGCAACTTCTTGGAGTGAAACTATTTCTTAGCATTTTTGTATAATTATATAACAAATCCTGAACTACCCCTTTTGCAGAGTCATACGGGCATCTCCTGTCAATCTCTCACCTGTATTCAGAAACAAGATATTCACATACCCCAGGCCTCTGAAAACAGTTGAGGGTGGTTCTTCATTTTTGCTTTGTGTAAAATCAAAACAGTAATAATCAAAACCTGATGACTTAAGACATACCATGGTACTAACACACAGTGTGCATACATAGGCTTTCTTTTTGTTGCTCCCAGGACTGTTCTTTTACACAAAATCTCTGCTTAATGCCAGTAGAGATTAATCCTGAAAGCAGATATGGCACCCAGTCTCTTTTCTCCAAGCAAATGTTCTCAGCACTGCGCTAAGCAGACAGTCTCCTTTTTGAATACTTATTCTCTCTCATTTTCCCTCACAATAAAAAGAGGTCCTCAATTATAGATCATCAGCATGATGCAGGAGGGTGCTGCTGTTCAAAAGAGACAACAACCAAGTTCTGGCTGCCTGCTTTCCAGAAGCTGAACATCTAGATCTGAAGTAAAAATTACACCCAGATAACTTTCTACCTGAATGAGCGTACCAAACAACAGACTTACAAGTCAAGGATCATCAGCTTAGAAAAAGGAAAAGCTGTGAAAAGAACTCAGTTCTTTGAAAGAAAATGGCTAGCATTTTACTGTTTGTATAATTTTACACTGTATAATCCTCCTTGAAGCGCTGACAGAAATGCCACTAAGACGAAGGAGATTTCAGAATCTACTCTGCCCTTCATATTTCCTTTACTAGTTGGAGCATGTCCCACACTGTAATTCTGCCTAATCTTGTGCTATGAAGCAAAATATAGCTTTCTGCATTCCATTTACACCTAAAGGTTAGGGGCTGCAGCCTTTAAGTGCTTAAATACTTCTCTATTTTGGTTGCCATTCTGTAAATAATTCAGTCTTGCTTATACTTTTTATCTTTTCTGATTCCACCTACATAATTTCTGTTGGTCAGGTACTGACCATTACTACATGCTCATAACTATGCATTTATAGGCACTGCTACAATACAGATAATACAACTAGAAAAATAATAAACAGTTGTTAGTGAATGAATGGTGTTCTGTAACAATGCCAAAGTCTACCCTATCAGGCACAAAGCCTGAATCATTTTCATATTAAATCTGACATTCTATTGCCCATTGCAGTGAAGGATTTGTTTTTCTTACCTGCTCTCCAGTCCAACAGAGAGCTTAGGAAGGGTATGCAGCACATGATACTGTGATAAAGATAAGAAGGAGGAATACATCAATGGAATCAGACGTAAAAGTAAGTCATGGTGCTGATTCCCATCATAGATGCCAACAACTCAAAAAGTTGCAGTTCATGAGTTTGTAAAAAAAGTTGTCTATTCCACAAGCTGTTTTGGCCCCTACCTCATGGCTGCATGACAGTAATTTAGTAATTCTTGATGTGAAAGTTTGTCAGATGCATATTCCAGGCAATACCTCCTCCCCCTCGTTGAATCATACAGGCTGTGTCCTAATCAAATTATATTTTTGAAGTGTTTCCTCACTGAATCCCACAAGATTGTTTCTCATATTTTCCCCCACACCTGCTTTTTAAACTAACTATCCTGAGGCTGCCAGCAGAGCCTTCTTTCTTCTCTCTCCCCCTACACCCCACTTTCCTTTATTTGGAGTGGGGAAGGAAAGGAGGAAGAGTCGTGGAGTTAGGTTCATCATTTTTCAGTCCTTCACAATCCACCCTGTCAGCTGATAATATCTATCAGGAATACTGAGACTTATTTCGTCTTTTCAGGCTTATGCCTATTTTTTTCCCCATATAGCTGAGAAGTAGGAGGTGTCGTCTATTAATGTCAGGAAAACACTTGTGTTCAGATCTGTTGTGACCCATTAGGTGGACCATCACTGACCTTCCCTAGTATTTATGAGGAGGCTCATTGACCTCTTCCAGCAAATACAATTAGATGTTCTTCCTTAAAGGTCAGGGACAGAGGGCTTGCTGGAGAGAAGCACAGTAGTGATATAGAATCTTTCACCTAAAGTTGCTGCCATTTGCTTCCTCATCATTACTCAGTGATGATGCACAAGAAGAAAGCATTACATCCTTGGCTGTGCACTGGTTACCTCTGCTTATCACAACTCAGTAACATCATACCATAAAGTTCTTTATTTACAATGGACTCACTGTTGTCTTTTGAATTATTTCCAGTTGTATTCCAGGAGTTGTTCTCTGTGCATCATAACTGTGTACCACCTGTTTCCTCAAACTGACTTGCAAGGGGACATTTATTTCACTTGTGCCTGGTCATTCTAAAACAGGCATCATTGCTGGGCTACAGCCTAGCGCTTTTCAGAACGTTTTCTGATGTTCTAGCAATATAAAGCAGTTGATAGCAGCTGGTTTTGCAGATCTGCATCTATAGTCCTCCCATAGTTCCTGGTGAAAAAGTACAAGGTGGAACAGGGTCACAGGAAGAGATGATTAGGGAAGGCTGAAATGCAGCTGTAGAGGTAACAGTTGTGTGGGATCTGGTACACAAACACATGTGTAATTTGGGTAGAACACATCCACGACATTGAACACAGTGGGAAGAAAGTATTGCCTGTCCTCCAGAACCATGTAGCAGAGGGAACCAGTGACCCATGTACAAGTTCAGGCAAAGTTACTAATGCTTTTATTAATACTTGGGCTTGAAGTATTTTTATAGAATCATAGAATGCTTTGGCTTGTAAGGGATCTTAAAGACCATCTCGTTCCAACCCCTCTGCCATGGGCAGGGACACCTTCCACTAGACCAGGTTGCTCAAAGCCTCATCTAACCTAGTCTTGAACACTGCCAGGGATGGGGCATCCGCAACCTGTTCCAGTGTTCCATCACCCTCACAGTAAATAATTTCTTCCTAATAGCTAATCAAAATCTACTCTTTTTTAGTTTAAAGCCATTACCCCTTGTCCTATCGCTACAGGCCCTACTAAAAAGCCTGTCCCCATTTTTCTCATGAGCCCCCTTTAGGTACTGGAAGGCTGCTATAAGGTCTCCAAGGAGCCTTTTCTTCTCCAAGATGAACAACCCCAACTTTCTCAGCCAGCTCTCATTTCCAGCAGGTCTCATGCCCTGGGAAAATCAAAGACAGTATCTATGGAGTAATTCCCTAGCATAGCACTGATCACAACCAGTCTCTTAGTAAACATGCCTGATACCACCTATTACTACTGAAGGCTGGTTTGCAGCTGCCACTTCAGCTCAGTCTGGCTCCACCTCCTCCTCATTCTCATCATAGATTAGTATTACTTATCACCATACAAATGATAGGTTGTGTTGTGCCAAGGAATCATGAAGCCTTAGCTCTTCCACTTATACTCTTAGCAATAATGGGGTGTCAAAGGCGAGGTGTAAACCAGTTATTTCCTAAGCACAAATACAACAAGTTATCTGAAAACCCTAATTGTCATAGATCACATGAAAACAATCCCATTCTATTGGCACAAGTAAACAGTCTCTCTGTGACAAAGAATATAAATAAAGGAAGAAAGATATGCAGTGCATGGAGGACACTGAAGATGGACTGCCAGCTTCATTGAAAACTTCACATATTCTTTGAAAACAAGCTGTGCATAAACTGAAGCAGCCTGGGGATTTAATTGCCACATTTATTTTTAAAAGAATCTCTATCTCAGATGACATATGAGACACAACATAATGTCGATCATTATTTCAAGCCAAAGGAACTAGATTTTAATAGGAGTTGGCCAGGGAAAGATGGAAAGGGGTTTTGAACACATTCTGAAAAGTTTCTGCTACATAGATATATATGGCAGAAAGCACATAAATCCAAATTAATTAGGTATATAAATTCCTATTCTGAACATTGAATAGAAGTCAAAATCTGCTGTGGCCTTCATTGGATGCACTCTGTATCTCCAGTGCACTTCTCTTCCCTCGTGTTCTACAGGTGTAGAGTCTGAGTTTAGGCTTGAGCAATGCAATTTTACAGGCACTATAAAACCTGCGTTACCATGGGATGGGAAACGTTTGGGGCATAGCCTGACTTTGAACAGCTAGATTCTTTGATTAAGAAGTCTTTAGGAAAACAGGTCCCTTGTAAGGATGATGCAAGAATCAGAAATAAGCAAAGTGTACACGTTTCATGTACGTTTTTTAGTCTTTGCACCTTCAGGGTTAAGCACGTTACTAGAGCTCGTTTGGAAGTTACGCTTTTGAGAAAGAGACTTACGGGCTTCCTGAGCGTTGAGGTTGAAATGCTAGAACTTATAGAGACTATTTTCTGATCTAGCAGCCAGTACAGGCCCCGAGTATGCTGTCCTGATTACTGGTAAGAAACAAAGTATATAGGTCAATGAAAATAAGTCAAACCAAACATTTGTCTGGACATGATGGATGGCACTTGGGAACGCTCAGCTAGAACCGTGGCATAGCCTTGGAATGAAATTCAGTCTATCCAGGGCACTACCTGAAACTATCTGCACAAGAGGATAACAGTATTTTTCTCCTTCGCTGGAGGTTTTTGGAGATAAAAATCCAAGAGTGATACCAAGGTGTTCCTATGACAAGGCAACAATTACCAAATTCTATGCATATGATAGCAATAGATGCATATCAACTGGATCTTTACCCTGGCTCAGCAGCCTAAATTAAGCTTAAATTACTGATCATTTTTCCATTTAATTTATTATATCGTCAGTATCCATCATGTATCTGGTCTTCTCTACAGCCTGTCCAGATGTACACAGTTTATCCTTATACCTGTAATAGCTCCATGTCCTTTGATCTAGCTCAGTTTTGCTGCATCTCTCCCTCAGGATATGTCTACATTATGCCTAAAACCTACCAGGGCCACCTGTATTTCCAGCTCAAACCTAGAGCAGGATAAGTACTCCTAAAAATTCCAGACAAATTCTCAGTTACCATTACTTGTATCAGGAAAACTGCAGATACCCATACATTCATCCTGGTCTTTTGTTATCAAACTGAAAGTGAAGAGAAGGAAAAGTTAGTGAGACTGATCAGTTTGCCAGCTAGATTATATTACAACTGTTCCTAAACAGCTGAAATTGTAACAGGCAAAAAAGCAGTGTCAGGAATACTAGGTGGATGCTAAAGAACCAGTTAGGCATATCCAGCTTAGATATACAGGGTCTATAAGAGGATCCGGTAGCAGGGACAGGAGCAGAGAAGAGGGGAACAGGTATTAGGGAGGCTAAACAGGGACAGGAAACTAGCTGTTTAAATAACTGTTCATTGTCAGTAATAGGAAACGAGTCACCTGGCCTATCAAAACTCCACCACAACTAACAGGCAACCAGGTAATGTGGAGAGATATTGGCAATACTTAGCCAGGTCAGCTTGGAGAAAAATCTTTGAATATCCTAAGAAGAAAATAAAGAAATCTTATGATGAAAAGATTCATATGTCTAGTTTCATTAACAAACAGTGAGTGAGAAAAAACAGGAGAGAGGATCTCTGAAGACTGTATGAGTGTACCCAGTAACAGAAATTAATAAGTGGAACATCAGCTTAAATAAGAGAATAGGAAAAAATCTAAGATAAGGCAAATTGCATAAAATCCTTATACAAAGGCTTTTTTCCTCCTGCTTCTGCCCACCTCCCTACATCACTAGCCACTGCAGATGTCATCAACAACTTTTTAACCATGTCACATGAAGCTACAAGTATATATGAAATATACTACATACCCCCAATCTAAGCATGTATGTACAGCCAAAGCTATTACAGAATACATGGGGAAGAGCAAATACTGAGAAGGTACTACTGTGCAGAAAGCCAGATTAAAAATGTGTGTTCTTGTCTCACAGTTGCCATGCTCAGTCCACTCTACTATGCTGCCTCACTCCAAGTTATTACATCATTCTATCTACCCTTGAGGCAAGCTATCTCACTGAATTACCATTTGCATATTTATATCCCATCTAAAAATACCTGTAAACATATGTATATAAATACTGTATCCCACCTGCCCATCAGCCCCAGTCACCTCCCACCTCCTGCTCACTAATAGCACAGTCCTGCATCACCTCCCACTCAGCTAAGCGATCCTGTGCTAGCTGCTTTCGACATACTCACAGCTATATATATTTATAAGCATGATAAAACCCTTCTGCAAAGTAAAGATAACATCTTTTTTGCAAGAGTTACAATGCATTTTAGAGTCACTGTGATGCTGTGGGTTTTTTACACTGTATTATGTGCTACATTTACATATACATATATGTCTGCAGTTCACCTAGTTTGGAAAAGTATATACCACTAAGACTAATAAAAGCCCCACATGTTTTATTATATATATATATATATAAAAGTATATACCACATGTTAATAAAACCCAGCCATGTTTATGTAAGCAAAAGTATTTTTTCTAGCACAATAATTAAATCTTGATAATTCAGAATTACCAATAGATCTTTCAAAAACACAAACACAGTTATGTTTTCTTATACAAAGGTAGATTTCTCAGAGCAAATGTATTCTAGTATGGAAAGACAGCCTTTGGATTACTTCTGTTCTATACATTCCATATTAGTGGCTAAATGCAATCACGATTAGAAATTTCTGGTGTTACTATGCCATCTATCCATTCCTAGTACAGTGCAGATACATTCTGAATCTATCCTAGAATAATTTTCACATGAATGCAAATTTTCAGTTTTCTCTTGCTTTTTGTGTGAGGCTCTTCAATTGCACAGTATTTGATCTCACTGCAAAGAGCGTTTCATGATTCAAGCTGATTTTTGTTGCTTAATTTCATCCAACCACTAAAATAAAAATTCCCCTATCTTGGTAGTTGTTGCCCTTTTCAAGTGCATGTTAACAAATATCATAACCTTTTTGCTCCATACTTTTTATTTGGCCAGGTTACACGTAACAATTTCTTTCCACAGTCAGTCAATTGCCTTAATGCCTAACTTGTCTCTAGTGGGTTGAATGAAGGCTTAATGCATTAAGGTCTAGGATGTTCCTTCAGTTCAAAGAGTTAAGCACTCCTTGTAGATTTAAAAGATGCTCATGGCTCATGGGGTATAGTTGCAAATATGAAGAAGTTTATATAACTCTCAGAGCAAGTTACACTTGAGATCCTCTTAGAAAAAATTGCAAATGCATATGGGCTACAACATTGCTGTACTACATGGATTTACTTGATGAAAAATTGTGCTCTTTATAAGAGGTTTAACAAACTCACTATGATTGGTGGAACAGCAATTGCTGCTTGCCTGGTTGACTGTCACATGAACACTACAATCAAGAGATGGCCTCACTCTCACTCAAGTCTAGAATACCTTTTTCGTATCCCCACAGTACACAAGGGGTACCCAGAATATCTCTGGAGGGTCAACATTCAAGCTCTGGACTGAGATTTTCAGATAATCAGACATTTACGTATACCTGCTAAATGGACTTTTTGGTTTTTTGACAGAGGCAGGGAGGAACTTCTTCCTCCTGTGGCCATTCCTCTGCAGCAGTGTTACTGGCAGCTTACGATGTGACATACAGCATACTCTAGGCAGGAACGACTCCTTACAAGAACAACTTCTGGCAAGCAAAAGAAAAGTTTACATAAACTTTTAACACTCTATACGTAATAACTTTAAAATATCAAAATGCTTTCTGAGAACAAGACTGGGGTTATACCAGTATCTCTCCATCCCTAAAGAGTCAACAATAGTGTTCAGCTGAGCATTAGACAGCTAGATCTTAAAACCACCAATCAGTTGTGTTACTGTATTACTCACCAAAAACTTGTTTCCAACCAGAGAGACTAATAAAGTTTTTGTTTCATTGCAACTTTTAGGTGTCGAGATTCTAGGTATCAGAAATCACCAAGAAAGCATACAAAAAATATAATGTGACTCAAAAAAGACCATAACTCTAGTAAAAGAAGAAAAAAATATCTGTTCAGGTCCTTATTTTAATCATCTTCCCCGCTTCTCCTTAGAGCTCATCTAATTAGCTTCCATGTATAGGTGTTGAAGTATGGGCCTACAGGAAGCCAGACCTGACAAAACCAATGTATTTTCCGAAGATCTGAACCTGAATCGTAATACAGATTGTCTTACGAAGTGGCATGAAAACAAAGTACACATCCCAACGCAGGAGGCAAAAAAGTCTAGGAAGGCATTTTAATTATGGTTATGCTTTCAGTGAGCATAATAATAAGTACAGACGAGCAAGTAGGCAACAACAAAACTCATGGGGATTATTTGTAGACTGCTGTAAAGTTAAACTAATTAATTAAGTGCAATTGATATTCAGTTGCATTATCCTCAATAGGATGGAAGCAGGATTTAGTTGACATGGACATTTCTTTGAACTGCATTTCTGCATCAAAGGATCAAGACTAGTCTTACAAATTAAAAGTCATAGTTTCTCCAAACAAAGGAATTATTGCAATGTGATTAGTAAATAATGACATTTCGTTAATTTTTAGGCAAAACTGCGTTGGATCTGTTTTAGGCAAAGCGTTCACGCTAATTTAAACAAATTTCTGTATTTCACTGGCTATAGTTGTCAAACGCAGAAAAGGCAGGTTTCACAAATTGGAGATGAAGACAAAACTTACTTTTGCCACATTGCAAAACAGGCAATTTCCTGTTTACAACATTTTGCACTTTTTCTTGGCACCACAAAGTTCTCATATGTCCCAGATCATTTCCACTGCTTAGAAACAATCATAGCAAATGACCAGAAATGCTGATTGCATTGCACAATGGCCTTTTCCCTAAAGCTGTTGCAGAACGTTGTAGCATACAGTGTACCAGACTACTATACAAATGTTCATAATCTTTGAGTTGTTTCAACAATCAAATCAATGTTAACATTAATTAATTCCTCTAGCTTGAGAAGAGAACCATAACCAGCTCTTCAATCTGTAAGAAAGAAAGGTGCCATACTCATAAGTCAGTCACTGAAAATTAATGGAAGCCTATGGGTACCAACTGACAACAGATCTGCAGTTATTCCCGTTTCTTCTTTATACCTGCTGTTCTGAACCCCACACTATGCCCACTTCTGCACTTCTCAGTTGCCATCCTTTAAAAGACACAATGAATGCCAAGCTTAAGCGTATACATGTTAAAAAGTTCTGTCCATAAAGGGTAGTGGGAGTTCCATCTGTAAGTCTTCACAAACTACTCTGGTAATCATTGCTAATCAACCATGTTTCCAATATAGTCAATATAAATAATTCCACAAACAACATTTGCAAAGTTCTGACATGTGGCAAATGTTCAGTAGCTATGTTTAGCACATGATGGATAATCCAAGTTCTTCATACACATTAAATTAGCAATTTTGACTCATGATAAAAAGGGAAAGAAAAAAGAAGATTTTTAGAATCTGTTACAACTACAAGAGGAAGAATGTGCATCATGCAAGGCCTGACAAAAACTTACAGGAAGAGGTGCTTCCTTAGCATAACAAGCAAGGTACTTTTTCTAGTTTTGTACTACCAGTGTTATTACTAAAGCTTTTCTGTTGTTCAGCCCAGATGAATCTTTGAGTAGTGCACAGCTGCTACAGTTGTTCCTACACCATACTCTCCTCAGCCAATATTCTGAGTACTGAAGCTGTAGAAAGGAAACACATTAGGTGATATCCAACTGTCAGAATAGTCCCTTAGGGAAAGAGCAGACCTGCTCAATGTTATTCCTTCTGAAGACTTCCATACTTCCTCCAGACTTCTGCAGCTTTTATTAGCAGAAATTCTGGTATTCACTCCCTTTGGGGAGGTAATGCTTAGTTGTTTCTTTTGGAGAAAGTATCAGGGTTATATTTATCTTCTTCGGAGAAAGCAGAGTGACTGGAAAATGGAATATCTTCCTACTAAAAACTCAGATTTTTGTTGCATAAATTTGAATATTTTATTTGCTAATGTTACTACAGTGCCTTATGCTTCCCAGCTCAGATGTTCTCTCCTCTTATGCAACACAGCCACTCTAACATTAGAAGACCAGCATATGAGGAGAATGTTCATCTGCCATGGATCATGGGAATTGGAGTCCAAGGAAAACTTAGCTAGAGGCAGCAAACTTACCTCCTTGGAGGAACTACAGAAGAAGACTCATAAAAATTAGAAGTGGCCACAAACAAAGTATTTGGCTGAAATACTGTGTGATTATTTTTTTTTTTTCCAAAAGAAAACTAAAAATTAGATGGAAGCCTGAAACCTCCTGTAAAAAACTAAGAGGTGAAAACAACTTCAATATTTTAAGTTCCAGGTGAATACTAGTCACATTATTACCATGATTGCTAGTATGGCATTTGACAAAAGAAGAAACTGAGTCATTAAGGAAAGTACCTTCTCAGGGTCAACCGTTGAAGTAGTGTCTAAATGGAAAGTCAAACCAAACAGTCAAAAGCATTGGTGAGGGATTAAAAGCTGGGAAGAGGAAAGGACTGTATGAGCCAGAACTCCCATCAACCTTAAGAGCTATGGAACCACGTCATAAACTTTGCCTCGTAACTTTGCTCTTTGCAGCAACTTTTGTTGGTATTGTCACATCCCATCCCATTCCCCGCCTCAAATAATGTATTTCTTCCAAGTGAGGAAGAAGTATTATCTCAAAAGGGTCTCTACCTTTACTCCTCTGAAAAGCTTTTGGCTTGATCTTTCCTTTGTCCAGCTTCTAAGCAGCTGTTTAGATGAACACAAATGCTCAGCAGAGAAGCAGAACACACAAGATTAGCACTCCTTATGAGTAAATGCATACACATTATCTTACTATTCTTACTAGATGATAACAAGCAGGCAGAAGCATAGATAGGTAATACTACATCAAGGTAACTTTTTGTTCTGCAGTGTGGCAACTTAAATGTTCTATGAAAGAGTTGCTTTCACTTGTGTGTTTATTTAGATACTCTTTCAGTTCCTTGTGTCTAATATACAAAGCGGAATCATTCCAGGGGTATTCAGGCATGGTAGAAACTCCACAGATTCCCCTCTCTCACAGGATCTCAGAGTGTTAGTAAACATAACAGACAACCAATCAGTCAGGCTACAGTAACACACACATCTCCAGAAGGCAGTGAGAAAGCCTTAAATAAAACATAGTACCAGCCTTCAGTAGAGTGCATTGAGACAAATGCCAGGGATGTGAAAGGTGTCGCTGGGATTACCAATGACGTGCTAATGGTTGTTCAAGCAATCTCTGTGCCTCCTTCTCTCTGACTCACTGTCTCCCTTTGGAGGCTCCTCTCACGTCATTAAGGGACTGAGGGTTATTCACAGATCACTGACTAAATGCAAGCTTTAGCTTCCCGCCTGCATTCCCCTGGTCATATGAACAGGACTGAGGTCACTGGCAAGCAGTCTTTGAGCTTTTTATCAATAGACCAAATGGAAAAAAAGAACAAAACAAAAACTTGAGTACCTTCTGCTCTCCTGTTTCTATCTCCCACCATCACCACCCCCAAAACCAGGACTTGCCTGTTTTGTGCTGTTTTCCCCAAAGGGTTAAAAATTCCCCTGATTACAGCAGAAGTTGGTTTATGGTTTCTGACTCCTTCCAGAGACTTCTGACTAATAATAAAAGATGAAATATATAAATTTATATAAAGCTCCCAAACTTTATATGAGAAACCAGCTTCAGGATAATTACTAGAGGAACCTTTCATTATTACTAGAAACAAATGAGCCACAAGCAGACCTAACCATTTACTTATACACCTGTTTCTAATTACTTTTTACAGTGTGCTGTGATGCTCTTTCACATGCTTTTTATGCCATCACTTCAGTAGGAAGCACTGCAGGCACTGCCAGTGCAACGTGTTTGACTCAAGCCCTTTCCAGCTTGCTGTTATCACTCATTCAAGTGCTATACTGTTGATTTTTTTTTTAATTGGATTCCATGAGTTAGTCATCATTTTCAATGTAACTGTTAGGTTAAGGCATTACATCCTTAAATGAGACAGGCACAAAATAGTACAGCCCCAGTGCAGATACTATTGTATTGCTTCAACTGACCACAATGGGGTTTTTCAACCCTTTCCATGTGCAAATAATCTGTACTGCAAAAAGTGTATTTATACTAAAATAACTACAGCAATACTATGGGAATGTAATGAGTACAATTAAAGTCTGCGCAGCAAAGTGTTATAATATTTGTGTGCAGAAAAAACAAGAGAAGATTATTTTGTAAAGGATGACAAAAGTGAAGGACCCAAATCCTATGTCATCAATGAACACAACCAGCTATTAAACTGGCTTCAGCACACAGAAGCAAGTACATCACAGGTGCATGATTGTAACCCATTCATAGGGCTTTTACACATCATCTTCCTCACAACCTCATGTGTACTTGTCCCTATATCACCTTCTCCCTATCTTACTTATTCTCCTTCTATTGTTTTTATCCACATACCAGATTTTCATCTGTGATCCTCACCAGATGTTGCAATATTCCAACAGTCAAGATGGCACCTTTTTCCACCTACAGCCCTCTTAAGCAGAAGCAAAGCAGCAGATTCACTTCATCACCCTCGAGTATTCCCAGATTGCTGCTAACTCATCACAATAGCCTGTTCCATCACACTTGATATCACAAAACAAGATTATTATTTTTCTCCAAAGATCACAATTTCTGTTACTTGCCAGGGACCTTTGCTTCAGGAGGCTCAAGCCTCTATTGTGCATAAGCACTTTCCGCAATAACAGTTAAAAAGGGTTGGAATGAGGCTATGCAGGCTCAAAATTCAGAGAGAGCCTGGAAAACAGGAAGGGTAAGGATAGTAACAGAATTAATCTGTTTAAGCCTTTCTGTCTGCTAACACTGAAATGGAGATGGTAACCTGGAGATGAGATAGCAGAAAAAAAACACTCGGGACTTTAACATGTTAAACCACTAGAGCAAAATTTTCCAGATTGTATTTCTTAGCACCCCAGCACAGCCCATTAAATGTAGCTGTGGCAATGAAGCAGACTAGGGAGGATTCTATTTTTCATCTCCTCCCAAACACTCTGCAGAAGGAAAATACCGTGCCAAGTTCTCAGTTTACATTTTGTGACAGGGTGATGCTCTTAAAAATTAGTTGTACCCTGCACTGAAAGTATAGTTTTCTACTGTCATGACTAAATCTCCTGAAATAACAAGTCAGTTTATTTTCACACCCTACAGTTCTCTGTGGTAAAGAAATTCCAATTTATTTTTGTCTCTCTTCTTCCTATTTTCAACATTTGTGACACTTCTACTTTATAAGATAAACATTTGAAAAGGAAGACGTCTCTGCACTACAAAAATGCACTTTTATCATGCTGGCTTTTAAAAGAAAAGTTCAGTTCTGAAAGGGGGAGAAATCATATCATCAGAAAACGACTTTGGATACTCCTGTACATGAATTATTCATATTCTATTTTATAGTCCCCTTTATTCTCCAAGAAATATCAAATGATTCAGCAAGCTTATGATTTTCTGTGTTAATCAGATGTCTGACACTATACTCAGGCCTGATGAAGGGCCAAAAGAGAAAGAAATTTTTTATGTGAGTTAACTGCAAAGACCCTTGATGAATCCCACCCAGTTGCATGTCTCCATGCAATAAGACATTCAAATACCACTTAATTATAGTAGTGAGATTGGAAAGTTCCATCTAATGATTTATAGCCCAACCGCTAACACATCAAGAAAGTAGCCTGGCTGATATTTCTACCAGAACTATTATGTAAAAAATGAATTACAGCTTTCAATTATTTTTGAAAAAAAATAGATATTTTCCCCCTATTTTATTTATTTCAAATCTATTACTATAGCTATCACAGCCTATGGTCTCTTTTTCCAGTATGTTTCACACACTATCACTATTTGTAGTCAGGGACAAGGATATACACACACACACACACCTTATATAAACACATATTTAAATATATAACGGTTAGGTTATCTTGCTAACAATTCAGAAAAACAGTCTAGACAACTTTCTGTTTTGTTTGATTATTATCATCTCACCTGCTCAGGGTCCCATTATGTGATGTTTTACAAATCCATTAGTAACACTCAAAGACAGAAAAATGTAGCATATTTATCCAGAACACCACAGAAAATCTGTAGCATGGTCTATATAGCCAACACTGAGTCAGGATATTCCAAACCCCTCACCTTTGGATCATTCTTTCTCTCTCATTTTGGTGGTTACAAGAAACCTTATCACCACACCTGCAAGTACTTGGTACAAATTCTTTGGTTCTGGTAGTAACAAGTTATAAGCAATAGGCCTTAACCACCTGAGGAAGAATTGCTATTCTTACCAACAGAGGGATAAAATCAGCTATAAACTATAATTCTTTCTAATTATTTTTTTTTTTTCCTGTGCCACACAGGAAGATTTTTGAATAACAAAAGCAAAAATGAAAACAGCACCCTCATGTCAGAATAAGAAAAAAGTTCAAAGTTACAGCTCAACTAATCTAAAACTCACCATGGTCAAGGCAGGACTATTCTGCTCCAGCCCTGCTAGCACTATACGCTTCTGTCTGTATTCCTTACACCTGACCAAGCAGCAGCCAGCTGAACCCAATCACCATTTTGGTAACAGCTTGATTTTATATTAGCTCAGCTGTAACACAAAGCTGTAACCTTGAGTAAGTCTGCATGGGAAGTTAGACCAGCAAACCTGCATAATCAGCTTAAAATTTATGGTCTAGGTTTTATGAAAATAAAAATATGTCCTCAAGTAAGCAGGGTGCTTTTCTAATACTGATGTTTAACTTAACATTTTTATGTGCTATAACTTTTGAAATAGGCATGACAGATCATGCATATTTTGAAATCCCATTGGGAAAAACAAAACAAAAAAAAAAAGATATATACCTCCTTTTGATTGAATTGTAAGCCATGTTACAATATTTGTAGTTTTCTATATTGCATGTAAGATAAAACAGTAATGTAAAACAGTAATATAAAGATCTAGCTGTATTTGAAAAATAGTACAAAGTTATTGAAAAATAATGTTGGTTGTTAGCAATGTCAGGTCACTGCAAGGAAAAAAAAGTTCGGTAAGATTACCAGCTAAGGTTTCACTGTTGCTGCGGTGTCTGCTGCCTACTGAAAGTAACTGTTATGATTAGATTTTTTTCATATTAGAATTAAAAAAACAAAAAGAAATACGAGATTAAAAAATACTTTTTAAACATTATTTTTAATAACACAAACTAGTCAACTCTTCAAGGCCTCAGTGCAGATTCAATTTGATTTCTTCATCATGGTCTTTATGCACCAGCAGTGTGCTTAGGAAAATAAAAAAAATTTAAATCAGTTAACACTGAATTTCTAACTAACCCTTAAAATCCCACTAACCTGTGAAGGAAGCAGGATTATGGGGGGCAACATATGATAGATATATGGACTGACTGAATTAAGCAGATTATACAAACACCCATACATGAGGGGTGGAAGAGGAAGACATGGAATGCAATGTGGCAAGAGTAAGCCTTGGTACACTAGACGTGACTGTGCATATCTCAACTGTAGCTTCCTTGTTTTGCATTTGAGGCACTAATCCAGGAATGAGAAGAGCAGGAGAACAAGGCATTCTAAGAATAAAAGCCAACCCATACACGTAGTAAATATTATATGTTCATCTTTTGACTCTGCACCTTTTTCCTGTTCAGTGGCTGAGCTGCACACAGCAGCTACTCTAGGACCACCTAAATTGTAAAGCCTCTACTGTAGGCACAGTAAAGAGTGCAAGGAACGAAAGTAGAGTCAAAAGCAATCACTTCCGTGTTTAACTGGCACAGTTGGTACAACAGTTGTGTTGCCCTAGTTACTGATTCATTGTTGGCTGGAGGGCGTTATGGTCTTGGGTAAAGCTGACTGAACAACAATCAATTTGCCATTGAACAAAAGTTTGCATCAGTGGCTGGTAAGTGGTGTGCCTGACAGCACTAATTGCTTTTCAGTAGCTTGGTATAGATTAAGAGGATGCACAGCATAGCATCATTATAGCATCATCAGTTCTGAGAAAAATGATCATGATTAAATAAGTTAATAGTGGCAATCATGAAGAATAATTAAAACTTAGCAGCATACGAGAAAGAACACAAAATATACATACAACATGTATTTTCTTTAATCTCTTAAAACAATCACTTCAGTATTAACTATATTTGTTAATTAATTATACTAGAGCTCACAGCTATGGCATTTCTTGGCAAATTGTATGAAACAGATGTCTGAGCCTGAAGACACTGGTTTCTATTTTTCCCCAAAATAGTGAGCTGTTTGTTAGCATTCTTTCTGCTGCTAACATATTGAAATCTGCTGCCATTTTCTCTCCTGTTGTTGCAATGTTAAATCACAAAATACATTGTTGATTGGGTGAGAGGGGGTAATGTATTAGTCCAAACTGAGAAAAGAAAAAAAATTAATAGAAACATGAATAGACTCCCTTTCACAGCATTGCCACCCCCAAGGGAATATTACACTGGGGGAGAAGTTGCTGGAAGTAGTTTTAGCAACTGATGAGGAAAAAGGGATAGTGCAGAGAAGGTGTGTATAACAGGGTTAAGAATACTTCAGAAGGGATGTTCTGTTCCATATTATGTTAGTTTCTTTTGTTGCTACTAAACCTGCCTGGAAATTGGAAGCCTGTATTGCAAATTTTTGATATGGCAGATTTCACTTAAGAATATCCTAAAGAAATATTTTTACTCTCTTTCCAAATAATTCTGATTTGGAATCAGATTGGATTTCAATTTCACAACACCTCTCACATTTTCATTTATGAAAATACTTAACAAAATTGTATTTTCTAGAAATCGATTTTGTTTATTTTGGTTTGGTAGATGTGAAAAAAAAAAAAAAAGACAATTGTATGTCAGATCTAATCATGGTAAGTCCTTGATTTTGTTCTGAAGGTTTAGGATCTGTAAAGAAAGGATTTGCAAAATGTTTTGAAAGAAAGGCAAGAGAAAGTACAGATGACTTGAAGATAAAAACAGCTGGGTAGTATGCTAAATAAGTATACTTCATAGTATATATATAAATTAACAAAAGCCTTTTTACTATAATGTTGAAAAAAATTAAATAAATCATTGTTTAGGAGGAGAAAAAAGTATTTCATTTCCTAATCACATTTATGCAAGTAAAAAGAACAATCACCAGTGAAACATCTGTTTTAGTACTCCCAACCTGACTTCTGAAATGGTTAATTCTGCCTACTGGCAGTAAGGATCTATCCTGCATGGCTGCTACCACGTTAGGTCTGTAAATGGCAAGCTCCATGTCTTTGATGAAAAACATTCAACAACTTCACACACTGGTTGACTGAAGCAATCAGTCACAATATGAAACAAGCATGAAATCATTATAAGAGAACCAAATCTCAATGGACATTCCCGTTAACAGGACTAGGAACTGTTTCCTGGTTCAGGTCTGAGAACATTCAGCATACAACTGGTCTCTCAGTATATATTCCAATTCAATTTTATCCTGCTTTTCCAGAGAGAATACGGAGCACGAGGTTGGTAAACCCTTACCTCTCCACCCGTTACCACAGAAAAAGCATGCAAAACACTGCCTTTTTGTTATTGAAATGATAGTCTTAAATGTGTTTAAGGAGAAATTTTTTAGATGCGTCTCAAAATCCACTGTCAGAAAAGAGAAAATACAGATAACTATGTTCCAGAGTACATAATCATCCTGCTGGAAAAGCCTAATAAACAAAATAATCAGCAAAAGAAGACTTGTCTGTAAGTACTGAAGAGATGCTCGCAACTATGTTGGTCAAAATGAAGTAAGTTTGTGATGTTTGTGTGCTGGTTTTGGCTGGGACGGAGTTAATTTTCTTCACAGTAGCTGGGGGCTATGTTTTGAATTTGTGCTGAAAACAGTGTTGATAATTCAGGGATGCTTTTGTCACTGCTGACAGTGCTTATGCAGCATCAAGGTCTTTTCTGCTCCTCACCCACCACACCAGCGAGCAGGCTGGGGTGCACAAGAAGATGGGAGGGGACACAGCCAGAACAGCTGAGCCAGACTGACCAGGGTGTATCCCATACCATATGACATCATGCTCAGCATGTAAAGCTGGGGTGAGAAGAAGGAGGGGAGGGATGTTAAGAGTGATGGCATTTGTCTTCCCAAGTCATTGTTATGCATGCTAGTGCTCTGCTTTCCTGGAGATGGCTAAACACCATCTGGTGGATCTGATGGAAAGGGCCAAACACCTAGCTGCCCATGGGATGTGGTGAATGAATTCCTTGTTTCGCTTTATCTATTAAACTGTCTTTATCTCAACCAACAAGTTTTCTCACATTTACCCTTCCAATTCTCTCCTCCATCCCACAGGGAAGGGCAGGGGGAGTGAGCGAGTGGCTGTGTGGTGCTTAGTTGCCATCTGGGTTTAAACCATGACAGTTTGTTTTTAAAGGTCTGCAAAGTTGACATGCTAGCTTTATAACACCAAGCTGTTTAGAACCATGTTGTATTGTTTCAACTTAGATTTGCCTTACTGATCTTTTCAAGGCACAGAAATATTTGCAAGGAGAAATATTTCCTGTTATAAAATATGTCAGGCAGCGATTATGTGGAAAAACTAAAGGCAACTTTTCTGTTTTGTAGAACTTCAGCAAAACTGTTCAGTGATACTGCATCCAGTTCTGGGAGTTTTGAATTAGAAAGTAAAGAAAGATATAATGAACTCAGAGAAGAGTAAGAAAGGAGTTGGCAGAGGAAGGGGGGAAAAGTAAAATTAAAAAACTCAACAGGTCATTTGCTGAACAATGGAGGGAGTTCTAAAAAAGTGGGCAATCTGACATCAGGTGTTTCAGTGGTATAGTTAATGAGCAGGACTACTTAACAATGGAAACTGCATAATTCAGAGCAATCTGGTGAACTTTATAAATCCCAAAAGAGGCAAGAGATTAAAGAAGAAAAAAAAAAACTAGTAGTCAAATCCTCCAAGAACAGCTGACTTTGACTGGGAAAACCTGTCTAGGTAATGCACAAAGCTAGAATGTAGCAGCTCTGGACTCACTTATCAGGTCTGTTATACATATTATCAGCAAGCCCAGAAGCAGCTCATCTCTCTTTGCTTCAGTTGTGCTTTACTAAAATGGAGGTATTGGTACGGCCAGTTTCTCAAGCTTTGTTTTATCTATTTAAACTGTAAACCCTTCAGGGGGAAAATTACTTCATGCTATGTGTTCATAGAGTGCCTTGCACAGTGGGATCCTAATTTCAGTTGAGTTCTCCAATTGCTGCCATAATGTAAATAAATTATAATGTATTAAGACCACCAAAGAACAGCCCTCCAGTTTAATAAATGTAAATCCTCACTTGAGATAGTTAAATCTACTCTGGACTTAGAAATAGAAAATATATTTCAGGGAATAATCCTGTACCAGTAGGGGCATAGCTGACCTATTTTTATCTCTAGCTCCATGAATCACAGAAGTGAAAATGGACATATTACGGTATCAAATGTCTATTTTGAATGATATAATAGAAGAAGAAATCTTTTGAAGTTCCTTTTCTTTCAGGCACAGCACTCTACATATTAAGCACAATGTAAGGTGCTTATCTTTGAAATATGGAATAAAAGCTGTTGACCTTTTAAACATAAAATCTTGGTGAGCTTTGGTATGGCTTGGTCTAATTATATTATAATGGATAGAAGGTAATCTCTTATGTATGCTGTCTAGACACATCATCTCTTATCAGAAATCTCAGGGAAAAAAATGGACCTATAGCAAAGCAGTGATGTAGCAATCTTTGTTGAAAGATCAGGATACCATGGCTTCACAACAGACAACAAGAGATGCATGACATTGCTAAGCAACGCTATGAGCTAGTGAGGTTTTCTCTGGCTTCATATGGTGTGGTAGTTAAGGAAGTAAGAGCAAGAAAAGAAAGACAAAAACAACCAAATGAACTGAAGAGTGTAAGGAAGAAAGCAAAAGAACAAATGGAAAAGCAGGAAAAATATGTCTGAATTAATAAAGTGATCGTAGCATATCAAAGCTGCTGTTCTAGGAAAGCCACAATATTATCATTTTCTAATTAAGAAGTAACAAAAATCAGTATGTTTAGCAATGGATTTCTCCAGCTAAACTTTCATCATCCTATTTGCCTTTAACGTTTATAATCACATATGGATTCGAAAATGTTTCTTAGAGCAAACTATGCTTTAAAGGAAATCACCATTTGTTAAAGGTGTTCTCCTGCAGGAAGGTTAGAGAATGTTTGAAAACTAAACAAGTGGGCTCAAAAGTGATTGACAGAAGGTTCAAGCATTTCAAAGAATAGAGCAGTCTGATAAATGGTAAAAACTTTCTCTTTGACAACTTGACAAGTTATTTGCACTCTAGAAAGCAGAGCTGTTCATTTGTCTCCATCTTTTCTCTTCATACAGTTGTCAGAAGATGTTAATAGGTTTGTCCCTATGATTAGACACTCCCATCCTTTCTTCTTTTTTTAATAGAAATATTCACTACTGCATATTTAATATCCATGCAGCCAGTGCTGTTAAAAGTCTTCCCACAAAAAAAAACCAACCCACCAGGTAACTTTTGAAAGCATGGCTTCAATTCTTCCTGAACATAACAAAATCCATGCTCACATGCAAGCAAACCTAGTCTAGAACAAAGGTATCATACCGTATGCTTTCAATCTAATTATAAAAGGACCTAAATTACACTTTCTAAATAAAGTCTTCCGTTTTGCTTCACCCACTCAGATTATTCTTCGGTTCTTTCTAAAGTCTCTGACTCTCTTGTGTAACTTGGGTCTTCTGCCAAAGAAAGGACATTTGGTAAAGATTAGTGAACAATCCCAATCCATCTCTCATTCCACACTGAGGAGATGTACTGTCATCTTGTTCACATATACTTCTTTCAGGGAGATACCTTCTGACCTTGCTTTTCCCGGAGTACTTCCCAGATAAACTAAAGCTATCACACAGACAGCAACAGAATTGCTATCTCTTGACTCCTTGAGGAGAGTAGGAGAGATCCTTTGCAACACACCTTGATCATATGATAAAAAAGCTGACGTTTACTATTTCTCATTATATAACTAAAATAGTTAAAAGGACTGTCCAAAACAAACCATTTAAGATGGTTTTTTAAACATCTTAACATTAGGAGTCCATAATCATTTTATCAGTCAAAACAGAACAGCATCTCACTTACCATTGATCCCCCATGGACAAACATTTATCTAAAATTAAACAACTTAGCTATTTAAAAATAAAACCCACAGATTAGAAAACAAAGTATGTATTTGACACAGAATATGAGTCTTTAACTTTGTATGCTATTTTAATTCAAGTAAGTCTAAGTTTCTACTGTTTTGTAAACATACAACAAGAACCACATGACATTAACTTCCTCATGAAAGAACAGCAAGTACAGACTAAATAAGCCACTATTTCAGTGTCACTATACTGTTTTCTGATTCATTAACAGAAGCAAAAGTAATCTTGATAAACAAGCAACAATTATAAGCAGACTCTGGGCTTCAAACCTGTAAAACAGTACTATACTGATGAAGTTGTCACCTCCTGACTATTATTTTTGTGTGGGAAGACTGTTTTTCTCCAGTTTTCTAAGAATTTTTAGTCTTTAAGTGCCTACAATGAGTAGCTTATTTTGCAGTGTCTGTCAGCCCAGAAGTTGTTTAATTAGTCTTTCCATCTTAACAAAAACATACTTCTTATCTTGATGTTAATGGCTAAACTTTTAAACTCAGAACTCTCTACTTGCGTATCTGGCATGGTTACTCGGGATTTTGAGCATGATGTATTTAGAAAAGCTTTTACTTTCTAGTTAGAATGACCCTCAGTCAGTCCTACCCTGTTCTGTGCCACACTTTAAAATCTCAACTCTCACTAATACTGAGGGACTCAGGAATTATCCTTTAATGAAGTCCAGGAATTACATAAGAAACTTTTGAAATATTTTAGCTGTTTTATAAAGGTACTCTATTCAGTTTGGGAATGAGAAGTGGGTTTCGACCACGAGAGGGAGCTCATATTGTTGTTATGTGCAACAGCAATATGTGGAGGCACACAGAATAATTTGCTTTAAATCCATTTGGTATAGAAATGAGAAAGGTCATCAGATCTATTTCAATAAGCAAACTAAGTGCAGATGCAAGTTTGACTTCAAATCAATCTTAATTACAGACTTCTTCAATGAAACCAGAATTATTCCAGATTTTGTTCAAGAAAATAAAATGACACATTTTTAACTATGTTTTTGATAGTAAAAAGTTTAAGATTTATGCCTGCTACTCTTTTGTGAGTAACTCCATAGTTTCAGTGAGACAATTTATGGGATGACAGATCTCTACAGTGATGAATGATGGCTGCAAAATTCATCCTAGTTCTATACATAATAACAGTATACAAATGTTAATGTTCCTAGAAGAAATCTCAGATTCCCCATCAAGCTCTACCATGTATAAACTGCACTAGAAGTAACAGAGTTCTTTGAGGGCTTAGAATACTCTTTAACCTCTTACCATCAAAACTGAGTAATTACCAAAAGAGCAATGGTAAGAAAGAAAAGGAGCTTGGTATGAAGACAGAAAGCATCAGTTGCTGTGTCTGCAGCCAGTGAAGACCTACTCCAGTGCAGCCCAAAGAAGGATGCTCCAGAGATACGTGAAAGTTGCTGGAAGTAATTTACATCACCAAAATGAGTCCTCTTCCATGGCTGGACTGTTGTATGAAGACCATTTTCTAATCTTTAGGCCTGTCGAGTTCTAAATGTCTTGAACTATGAGACTTCTATCAGTTCATGTGTTCTCCAAACCCCATAGTCAAAATTTCTTGAGATTTTGTCTGGCATTCAGTCTTCTCTTTTTTGTTTCCGTTTTCATCTAATTTCTTATAGGCCTACATGTCTTGACAAACAATCCTGCTCCCTTCTTATTGTTTACCACTTTAAAATAGTCAGGTCTCGTTCCATACAACGTCCACACACAAATACACCAACACACACTTGAAGGACCCTAGAGCTGAGGATGATATAAGCTGGATATTGTAACTGTGAAGCCTCAATAAACTGATTCAAGCACAAAATTAAGTAGGAAGAGGTTGGTATTTCTTTCTTTTGGTGAAAGAAAGCATTTCATGAATGGTTTGAGATGAAAACTTCAAAATTTCATCTGGGATGTCAAGCATTGCTTATGCTTCACTGGCAATACTTCCCCATGCAATCTAACCAATTGCATATGTGTCCAGAACAAAATGTAAACGTGCAGCCTTTAGATCAGTGTACTTTAGATATTTACCTGTAAGTGTTCCTTTTCATGGCCCATTCAATCATTATTAGAGTTTTCAACAGGGTTTATTTATAAAGAAGAAAAAAATCTGAGAGGTATTTTTTTCTGTGCAGATCTGTTTCAATATTATTTAAACATTTATATATTGGTACATGCTCTACATTGAAAAACAGAAAAATGACAAGACTGTGGTCTACTGAGCTGACAGACTTAGCCACAAGTTCTTCCAATACCTCACTAAACCATAACAAACTTGCAATTCCCAAAACATGTATGTAGATCATTAGTGGTTCAAACGAAGTGTTGTTTATTAATTTTAAAAAAACACTCCTTTCTGCATGTAGCACTTGGCATGTTCACCTGCAATCCATTTTACCTCCAATAACTTCCATGAAGAAATGTGTACCACCTTCAAATTTATACTATTATTATTACTAAGTGAAAAAAAAAATATTAAAGGCTTGTAGATATATAACTCCATGCAGATGGCATTGAATGCATCTTATTTGTGCAGAATGTTTTGCTACATTGCAAATCTATATATACTATTTTGTTTTATTGTGATACAAATGCCATTAAACTCCTCAGCATATTTCTCAGTGTTGTGTGTTAATTTACATTTCAATTCTGTACATGCATCTTCTTGGTAAACTGCATAAAATCAGATTTGCCTTAGTTTCATTACAATGTAAAATGCCATTTGTAGCTTAATAAAAGTGACACATACATTAAAAAAAAAAAAAAAAAGACAAAACCCCAAAGAATAAAATAGTATAGAAGTCTCACACTCTCCTCACTGCAAATTAAAACAGCAGTGGAGGAGGAAAAAGAGAGAAAAATTTTATTAAGGGTAATGCTATACACATTTATGTAATAAAAGTATGTCTGACCTTTTCACAGTCCCCAAAATTGCCAGCTCCTGTAAGGCTTTCCATAAACTGCCTGCCAAATTGACAGAAAATCTGGCCACTTTACTACAGTTCACATCTGTGTTCAGTTTGCAGGCAGCAAGAAGAACGCAAGACATCAAGAATATTTGATTTGTGCCAATCTGTAACATTATTTCCGATGAGAAAGCCACTTCATCATGGGGAAGCAATGAAACAGGTGACCACCACTCTTGATAAGGAATAGTTTCTTAATAAGTCACTTGAATACAGAGCTTACTTCTCCATATTTAAGACACTTAAATCACCTCACGATGTCTGACACAAAGTTTTCCACTGCAGTGATACTAGAGAGAAAGAACCATCTCTATTTTTATGTTGTCCAGAGGCTTGAATCCCAGTCCAAATGTGGAAAATATTTGCAAGGTTTGGTTTCACTATTAATGAGCATTTAATGACACCAGTAAACCACAACATGAGCTGGCAAAAGAAGCAGCCTCTCCTAAGGAAAAGAACAGTACTACAGTCTGCTTTGGAGCCTGAACTTTGCAATTTGTGTATGTGTGAGATCTTCATTACAAGACATGATCTTGCAGAAGTCCTGATTGTTTAATGAATGCATTTGTCTTAGCTCACCAGATCCTTTTCTACAGCTACACAGCACCAAAGAGGCAGTTCAACTCATCCTCTGAGGCTGCCATGATATTCTTCATTTTCTGTGGGACATAACTGCTTAAAACAACCACCACCACAACCTTTTAAACACTCTCAGAGTTCTCAATTCAAAACTAACTACTTGAGCAGTCTCACGGCTCCCTAATCCTCAGCACATCTAGCATTAAATGTGAGCTTGTGATCTTGTACAAGTAAAAATGCTTGCTGAATTTAGGTAACTGCTGACTCAGAATGAAGAAGTTATCATGGGTGTTACAGAGATGCAAACGATCTATACATGATTCAAAAACCTCCACAAAACCAAAAGAGCCATATAAAAATGTTTAAAACATTCCTTTAAAGTTTTAACTCATGACCTTAACCATTGGTACTGCTACAAAACCCATATTTACTCTAAAATGTTTTCCAAATCTATCACAGTGCTCAAAGCTTGACGAACAGTAATAGAATTTCCAGTGTAGAGCTGCACTGCAAAGTACTGGCTCTTGACTGTTTTGCATAGGAAAATGCAAACCAGCATTTACTAGGGTCAAAATTGTCAAAGACTTGGCAATTATATTTAAGATATAAAGAATAAATTAGTTGAAAAAAAACTCCACATGTGAAGCCCTTACCTTCCCTGTTCTAGAGATATGCCATTCTGTACACGTGCAATGAAGCCTCTACTCCGAGATCTCTTCAGCAAAGCTGAGAAAGTTGGACTCTTCCTCTTCAGTCTCCTCTGCCATCTGCAGAGATAGACATAAAACAAAGTAAGTATTTGTGACTGTGGGCATTCCACTTGGGGCATCCTAAACAAAACTTCCTATTAAGATGTAGGAAATCACCACTTTCTGAAAAACAAATGTATTTTTCTGTTTACTAAACTGAATAACTTACAGTCACTAACTCTATTTGGAGGCTAACCACCACTACCAATGCTAATATTTAAATAACAGTACCAAAATTTTAAGGTTTATTGTAAGAAATTTTTTTTCTTTTTAGCAAAGTGGATGAAATATAAAAGGTGAAACAGAATTAAACATATAAACATGAAATTAAAACAACACAAGTTTATCCTAAGACCAGCCTTGAAAATTGAAAACTCGAAAGATTTGTTTCAATGATAATTTCTAGCCTTTTAATCACAAAACTCAAATAGAATACAACCTGTTCTTGATATGCATTCTTAAAAGATATAATAACAATAAATGCCATAGCACTGAATTAGAAATAAAATACTTTCTTGAAAAATGTGCATCAGAAACAAATTAAGGGCAGCTCTTTTCTACAGAAAGTTGAAAAGTATTTTTCAGTAATTTTCTCTGGAAAATAATTAAAGTATGAACATGTCTGTAAACAAGGGCTTTCATTAAATACTCTTTTTTTTAAACCTAGTTCTATCTTTAATAGTTTGTTCTCAAATAAACTTCGGCAGAGAACAAAGGGAAGATCCACATTTGCACTTAATTCAAACAATATCTGTGTAGTCCCTTTCCCATTGTTTTAATGCTGTTCCAGATTAATATTTAATTTAAGAGAGTGTCTCATATGTGAACATAGTCAGCATATCACTAAAAGATATGCAAGTCTTTCAGTGTGTCTTTAATGGAGAAAATATAAGAAACATAGTTTGGATTTAGTTTGACGATTTTACACTCAACATGAATGCTAGGCCACAAATGTTTTCATAGCAACTTAAATATTCCAAGACAGGATTAATGTCCATTCTTTATTCATTTTCCATAAAGTTAGCCTCTAGTGTTATTATTTTTTCTCCTTTCCATCCATAAAAGAAAAGACAACTGACAACACTGAAAGAGAAGTGGGAATATCCATTTGTCTTTTGGGAACTTGTATTTAGGCAGAGGACAGAATCAAAGCATGTTGGTGACAGCAAACTTAACGCAGCACACCAAGAAGCCAGATATGAGGAATCTGCTACGCACCTTAAGGAAGAGGATACCCACAGTTATTTTACCAGCTAGGCAAACACAGATATTTTCCAACTTTTATTTCTCCAGTAGAATGGTCCTGTTCCCACAATAAACCTAATTAACTCTCTGGGAAATACAAATCAGTTCACATTTTCTGTGAGTCTCAAATAGATTGCAGCATGAAACTGAATGTCAGTTTTTTTCCTCTCACTGGCGTACATCTCTACATATCTTTGTTCTGTTCCAGTGCTGAAGTACAAGTGTGTGAAAACAAACAAAACGAGTTAATTTCTGGCTCTGTAGTTTTTAGTCTGCACTTGGGAGAAGTTTGAAGCATTTTGCTTTGTGTGGTTGGGGGACCTTACCCTCTATAAAGAAAAAGCTGCTGCCAATTAATAACAGGACAAAACGTCACAAAAGAAGATGGGCTGAAGAAAAATTTGTCATTTCATGTCAATTATTCTCACCTCCTTCAGCTAACTCTAAGATCTTACAGGGCACTCCAGACTCAAATATTTGGCATGGAAGGACAAAGAAAAAATTGAATTTGACCTACCAGCATTTTCCAAACTCACTCCTGTCCTCACTCTTGACTCATTGTTCTCCCTATATTACAGTATTCTCATCCAGTTTTCACATATACTATTGCACAGTTGCATCTGCAAGCTCGTCAGTGAGGAACTTAGAAAGCCACAGAAGAGAAGACTACTGCCAACATTTGTGACAGGTTTTAAATGCCGTAACAGTACAAGACAAGTGGGGCAGATTGCCATGTTAGGCAGGAAAGCAAATAAGTCTCAGGGGAGTATTTGATAAATATTAACCTTGGTGAGTTGGACTACTGAAACGTACTTTTTAAGATGCTATTAGTTGTTTCACTGGAGATTTGCATTTATAATATGGATACTATATTATACATAACTTCATACCTCAAACAGTTAAAAAGCAATTAGCAAGATTATAATCAATAAAAAAATACAATGTAGAATTAAAGTGACTCTTGGCATGTGAACAAAAGTGTAAAAAAGTAGGCTTTCTAGACTGGTATAGTAGAAACAGCAGCACTGGCTTCTCAGCACAGCCAGCAATGTGCTCTGGAGTTACTTGTTCTTAGTATAGGACAGGATCTGTCTTTGGGTTCACCCATGCTGTAGTCCCTCTACTGATGTAACCTGCAAGGTGAATCTAGAGACAGTATGGCTTCCTAATGTATGGAGGCCCTTCACAGACTGAGAATTAAATGTGAATTTAGCAAAGAATAAAGATGGTTTTTGAAAAGGTTTCATTGCATTAATTTGATTCAGTTGCATTCATTCAGACAGGGCTGCTTCACTAAAGGACTGTTTGCAAAAAGTGAATCTGAAATTTCTCTTTTAAATACCTGCCATGTCAGCTAACTTGTCGGATGTTGAGCTTATGCTAATGAGGAGATGGTTCCAATATTATCCTTCAGGATGTTTTCTAGTAATAAAGTATTATGTACAAACACTTATTGGCATCACTGAGTAGTGGTGTCACAGTATGAGCCAAGGCCCCAGTTGCTACAAAATCCTGTTAAGGTAAGCACTGTACACACTATAAATGGTGTTTAACATGGTAAAAGGTCAGCAAAAAGGCTACAAATAACTCAAAGGATTAACAGAAGTTTCTCATATTAACCAAAAATACATTCAAAAAACACTGTATGATGCATGTCTTACACAGGGGGTGGCACATGCCAGCAAGTGACTGCTCATCTTTATCACTTGCAGAGATATTGTTGACAGACTTGGCATTAAGTTTGCTAAATTTTCCTTTGGAAAGCTAATTATCCAACTTTGCTGGACATGTTCTTGAAAGTTTCCAATGCTTTGGCTATTCTAGCCTGGGACTTCAATCCTGCCCATGTTCCACAAGCAGGTTCAGCACCTGGAGACCATACTTGAAACAAGTCATGTTCTTACCATGACATAGCATTAATTTAACACATTTGCATCACAGTTTTGTTTTTAGCTTTACCCTAACACACTAATTTTAAATAAACTGCAATCTTTTAAAACATAATGTTACTCATGTGCATAATTGTTTAGAGGATCGGATCTCTGGAGTCCCCAGCGTATTTCTCATCAACTTCCACAAGGTCTGGGTTACTGTTTTGTAAATGCTTATATTTTATATGTACTTAAAGGCATAATGAACATTTTGGAAGAAACTAAACTTTTTTAAATGAATATTCATTACTTTTATACTGAAAAATATCTCTTACTGAGGAAACTCTCGCTTAGCCAAACTTATTGCATGCTAACTTATTATAAGAAAGTACTTTGCTTCATTTTCTGTATGTAATTATATATCTATTGGTCAGAAAGTTCCCAGAGAAATCAAGAGTTACCTATCTACAGGATGAATACTTAACATATGACAAAATTGTAAATTTGAAAAAAATTACTAATGAATTACCATAGAAGAAAAATGCAAACACATTCAGGTGGACTGAAATGTGCAGTGCCACCCAAATGGATAAATCAATGCTTAGGTAACCATTGTAACAATGACGCTTTAGCATAAACATTTATCAGAAAAAATTCAACATGTAATTTCATTCTATGAAAGCTTAGTTTAATAGCTACTTAAAGAAGATAAATGAAAGGAGGCTTAAGCAAAGTCATGTTAGGTCCAAGACTAAATCTTGGACAAAAGTATTTACAAAAATTATTCTCTATGACTAAACGTAAAGAATTATGGGGTTTCTAGGAAATTTCAAACTCTTCCTGTTTGTGGGAATCATCAGCAATTTCAAGCCAGCTGAAGTTGGATATTGCACAGGATGTTTGGATAGTAACTACCTGTCTTACTTTCACTCTGTGTAAATGGTGCATTGCCTGACTCTTCATCCCCTGCCCACCTTGAAGCAATCTATTTCTTTTGGCCATTCTTAAGTTTTAGAAATACTTTTGACATAAGTGTTAATGAGAGGTAGGGGAAGTATTTTTGAAGTGTAGTGCATTTCAGCATGCCTGTTTGCAGTTTCGAGACATGCCTGCAATTAAATAGTTCACTATGTTAGGGCCTGAATCAGAAGCACGTATCTAAATATTGTTGTTTCACTAACAGTTCTGTCCCAAACCCAGCAGAGCAAGCATTGTCTCCAGTCTATTAATCTACCGGTTACCATGACATTTTTCTTCAAACACTGAGGTAGAATCTGTATCTAGAGATGGGTCTAACTTCCTCATAAGTTTAAGTTTTAGCTTTTCAGATACCTGTCAGGAGAGATGTTGCTTAGCCAGTAAAGTATACCCGTACTGAAAAACTATGAAATGTATTGCTCAGCAGGGTCTTTACTAAGAGTTTCATTCTTTTTTCTCTTAATGCAAATAGTTCTTATCACTGGATATACAGGATGCGCCCAAATGAGTACAAACAGAAACCATATATATATAAGATTATTTTCTTGACAAGCCATGGAATGTTTAGTTAGGTCTTGGTTCTGTCTTACTCTCCTGTGTAACCGTAGATGCAGAGCTTGAGGAACTCATGTGTAAAATAGAACAATACATCCCTGTCTCAGCACGTAGTATATGCATGTTCACTTCAAAGAAGGAACTGTCTTCTGTTCAAAGCCCTCTTCTCCCTGTATTCATACTGAACTAACAGTCTTAAAGAAAGTATGTCAGCAACGTTCACCAGACATATTGCATTACACAGCCCCAAAGTAAGGTTCAAACCTCAATCACTAAGCTCATATATGGCTTTAATGAGCTTTTCTTCAGTAAGTCAGAATTACTATTCTCATGTCACAGATGGAAAACCAAGATGAGGAAAGGGAATATTATCTCCTTTATAAGGTCACTCAGTGTGTCACTGACAAACTTGGGTACAAACTTGGGAGTTCTTTGGGTATCACTCACTACTCTATTGTAGGCAGCATGATTCTGATCACATGAACAGCCTTAACCAAACTCACCAAAACCAAGATGCAGTGCTTCCCCATCACAGAATTCTAGCAAGGGGCATTTACATCACAGGATAGGGGTGACTAATAATGAAAATACTGAAATGACAAAAATAGACTTTGTAGTAGTAAAGTCAATCTATATTTTAACATTCATGAATTCTACTTGAGACATTTCTAAAAATAATATTCTTACTGCTGTCATTGTTTTTCTTGACTCATGGGATGCCAAGATGGAAATAAAGATAACTAACAAAACTTCAGCTGTGATGGTGCCTTTAATTATTGACGCATGGTTGTTACTTCTCAAAGCTCACAGCTAAAATTAACCATGACAGGATATATCTTTAACAATAGATAAAGCACGGGAATGACACTGGCACATGAGGATTGCTTTATATCCAGAAAAGTCAAAGTCAAAATGCTTAAAATTAAGGACTTCACAGTCACAGTATTTGTTTGTTTCCTGATATTCCTCTTACAAAGATATGAACAGATGAGAACGTTCATGATTTCCCAGTTCTGCCATCAAATGCTTTGCAGAGACCTTTGCCTATAAGCTTGCGTGGGAGTAAACTGAAGAGTTACTTAAATAGCAATACTGAACTTAACAGCTCAGCAATGTGTGAACATTCTTTAATCTTGATCCAATAGTCAAATCATGGACAAGATAATAGCACCACAGGTTTATTTTGTATTCATTTAAGGTTTTACACGAGTACTGGAACAAAGCCACTTACAGTACTCTACCATAAACACAATCTTTCTCCCTCAATCTCAGTCAAACTCTCCCAGCTCTCTATATTTCCAAACAGAAAGGCGGAACTTTCATTAGATGCCAAGGATAAGGCCTCATGAATCTCCATCTTGTCCACTATGAAAGACACAGTGATGCTGTGGTTGTAAACAACAATGTTAAAAGAGCTGATTCACAAAAAATTATGTATTGAGAAGGAAAGCAAGGAAAAAAGAAAAAGAAAGAAAAATGCAAAGCAAAAAAACTTGTCTTCACTGAGGTTCCTGAGTGCCCACTAGCTTGGTATGCAAACAGTAAAGACAGCTTTCCTTTGAAGTCAAGCCTGACACTTCATGGTGGCTGTCCATGAACTGTCATTTCACAGCATGATTCTAGGCACACAACCACTAAGCACATGCTACATCATAAACTATAAACACATATTTTATATAGGGCACGAATAGGGATTTGGAGCACGGCATCATTAAATGAGTTCAGCTGAACACTGATAATCTACTTAAGAAAAAAAAAAAAATTTACAGAGGTCCTGGTGAAAAAAATTACCAAACATCAGCCTTCATGTAAATCACTTATCTTACAACACTAATATGATAAAGCAAATCACTTTTTGTCACAAATTTGATATATAGTAATGAGTTACTTACTTTTCTCATGAGAAAATGGTGAAAACATCAGGCCATAAAAAATTCAAAATTGTGTCACATTTTTTGTATTCACAACTCAGCACATTCGTGTACCTTTCTATTACATCACAGTTTCCTTGAATAGTATTACTGTGTCCAGTCATATGAAAAAGAAAATGCATTCCTTTATAGCACACTGGAATGCCAATGATTAATTCATACCAAAACAAAAAGACTATCTGTTGGAAAAAAGCATGTGTGGTTATTTTTGTACTGCGTATATACAAGATTACAATAGATTTGGAAGAAAAAAGAAAAAAAAAAAAGCTTTATTTGTTGAGGATGTACTAACCTAGCTCTATTTAATGAATTAGTAATTCAACATTCTTAAGCGTTATGTATTACTGTTTCAGACTGTATAGTCAATATTTCAGAGTATGCACAAGACACAATGTAATATTACAATACAAACATCTTCAATATATGTGACTATTAAATAGACCATATATCTTCATTTTTATATTATTTGCTTCCATTCCTTCACGTGTTTTTCTCCATATTATTGGAATAGTATAACAGCTATGTTCAAGTTTTTCTCACACAGAATATATTCATTTATGGGATCACAACTCTTTCCATGGCAACCAACCTTCATGTGAGAGATTCAGTATGTGTGAGTTTAATGACAGGTGAATAGGCCCAGAAAATGTTAGTGGTGTTGAGACAGAGAGGGTGGTATAGAACTGCCTAGTCCTCTAACTGAAAATTGCTGTGAAATTCTGGAAAATAGTGGGTTTGGTAAACTGAGAAATATAGGATACTTCTCTCGTGTTCATTATTTACATAATAATAAGTCAAAGCATGATACATGACAACAGAAAGTATTGCCCAGTTTACATAAAGAATATAAAGAAACTTGACATCTCATATACTTTTGTGAAATGTCTTTTTAGTCAGCATTAAAAATCAAACGTTTCAGGTGAAGCCACCCTCAGCGAACACCACAGCCTCTCAGCACACAGCACCCTGGCCGGCACATGACACCTACCCCCCTCCCACAGGCAGCACCAAAACCAGGGAAAAGTGGAGTGTTCCAGCTACTTCCGAAATCCATGTTTCTCCTTTGGGCACTTTTCTTTATCTGGGGCCTGCCTGGGTGTTTAAACACCAGAAGCCAAGGGTAAACCCCAGGTAGAATTGACAACACTTTGATTTCAAGGGAACTCTTTCAGAAAGAGCAGTAATGCTACGACGTAAGATAAACCTGGAGGAAATCTGCTAAATCAGCACCACTGATGAGAGAGATGTATAAAATGTTGATATTAATAGTCAATAAATAAGAAGGTGGGTGCTAAACAGTTAAATATCTAGAGAAATTCAGACATCTGTCTTAACACACCTATCATGGTGCACAATTGCTGCTCCACACAGCAATAAGCCTTTCAAAAGAAAAAAAAAAAATGTGTAATAGAAGAATTAAAATATTATCCTTACAATGCTACCGCCGAAGTTTTGCAGCAGCTCCTCAGAACAAATCCTCCTCAGCAGCAGTGGCGCTGAACGGCGCTGTGTGCTGGCAAGGCCACACAAAGATGGCGCCCGACCAGCCACCCCTCGGCGCTGCTCCGGCAATGGGCCCAGCAGCACCAGCACTCCCAGCTGCCCCCTGGGCACCGGCCACCGCCTCAGTTTGCTCTGGGGCAGCGGGCTGCCTCTTTCCACCCCCCTGCCTACCTGGGCCTAGCGTTGAGTGGGGTTACCACACAGGGCAGCCACTGGCCTTCACCCAGGGTATTCTCCAGAACTTCAGAAAACAGGCATAAGTTATCAAATAAGGTGGAACTACAATAACTTCAACAATTCAATGAGTGTTTACAAGATGGAGAGGGCAAGAGGCAGAGGGAGACCCGCAGGAGCCAGCGCCTCACGGGGAGGGGGCGGCACTGCCACAGGCCGGCCCACATGGCTCCGTGCCACACACCCCAACAGCCTTTCGACGCGCTGCTAACAGTGTGTTTTAGGTGGCCATACGTGTGCCAAGGACTTCATATCAGAAGAGATGGAGGGGGAAAAGGATGTTGTTTATAAAGAATGTATGCATTAAAAAATAAGCAAAATGTCTTAGGTTTTTTGTTTTGTTTTGTTTTGTTTTTTAAATTTTGTTATTGGTGAAGAGCATATTTACCTGTAGGCATGTGTAGCTGTTGAAGAGAAATATTACTTTAATCGTTTTCATTTGTCTCCAGAACAAGAAGCCTGGGATAAACACCACAAAACAGGGAAACTGTTCCAAAAGTGAAATGTTGAACTGAGTTACTACACTTTCGGAATTGCCCTCTTAATTTGCAAGAGACTGAAAACCAAACAAGCCCTGACAGAAAGAGCCGCATTCTCAGTTCAGCTGCTAACAGTGCCCTGCAACAAGTCTGGGCCATCTATATTGAACTGTCTTACAAGAACCTGAGAGAAGTTGAGCTCAGTTTACAGCACCTTGCTTTAATAAAGATGAAGTTTTCAAAAGCATGGGCGGACCTAACCCTAGTCCCAAAGCGGGCAGTATTAACTGCTAGGGAGCGTGCACGTTGTGCCACAAAGCTATTGCCAAATATTCATGAAGTTTTCCCAAACATACAAAGACAATTTTCATTCTGCTGGCACAAACCAAAAGCATTCACTTTCCCTAATACATAAAAATGAAAAAAATCCTTATAATCATTCCTTTTACATAAGCAACTAATCTCTAAAATGAAATCACTGTTTTCCTTCAGTATTTTCCATCCAGCCATAGGCACAGCTACCAACACATTTCATTAGATGGGAGGTGAAGAGGATCAAGAGACAGTCAAATGAATAGTTTTCAATATTTATAAAAAACTTCATTCGCCTCATGCCTGTGGAAGGTGAAAATAAAAGATACGTAAAAAGAAAGAAGCTGTTCAGCATCCTCCCCAACAATATGGGGAAATTACATGTTTCTGTTGGAAGAGGTATTTTAGCACAGTAGGATGTTCTTATGTTGTGACAAGATAATGTGTGTGTAAAGCACTCCTATAATTTACCTGTCACACAGACGCGCCTACTCAAGTGCATGTGTGTCAATGGAGAATTAGCTCTGATCTGTAAAATACATCAGAAGGTTTCCATTCCTTACGCTGAATCAACTCAGTTTGATAAGAAATTAAGCTGACCATCTTTCTTATAGCCATTGTCAGAGTGTGTAATCTCTGGAACTGATGCTGTGACTGCACACAGCTGTTTACAGGGTAAAAGCTAATGTCAACATGGATAAAAATCACATTTTAATGTTTTTTATCTTAGCACTTCCCCTTTAGAGCATTCTAGATATTTAAGGGCCAGCAGGGTAACAGACTATCCAGCAATTTTTTCTGGACAGAAAAAAAACTAAACAAAATTTAATCCTGAATAGACACTAAACTTTGGAACCAAGAAATACATTTTCTGTAGCTACTGTAATTTCAGCATTAGAGATCCAGATGTGAAAATAGAATGATTTTTACAACTATGCCTGCCAACACTATAAAGACTGACTTAAACTTGCAGTAGTTTAAGCTGTTTAAGTTTAATATGGCAGCTGGTACTACATTTTTTCACTATAATCATTCTTCCAAATACTAAACTTCACCCTGGATTCTAAGTTCTTCAGCACATGCTTCTTCAGACAAATGAAGCAAAAGCAAAGATGACTCTGATTTCCAGGAATCAGATCACAAAGAAAGGAAAATGAGATGTGCACACTGTAAATCTAGAGTGAAAATTTTCATATATTTTGAGGAGTCAACATGCTTTGAAACTGATGCTTGCTTTAAGGGACTGAGGACTGGGACCTAGGACCTGTCACCTTCTTTCCTCCTTTAACTCCTGCACATGCTCACTTGGACACACAAAATACTTCTAAGAAATTCCAGTGTTCTTTCTATACTGAGCATGCTTCAGTCTCTAAAGTTCAGCTGCTGCTGCAATTCACCTGAACTTTTCATTTGGCATGGGCGGAAAAAAGGCTGAATGTCAGATCAGGAAAAAAACCAAACAACTAGCTTAAATAAGGCCTTCATCTCAGGTGTTCCTCTCTGCCATATATATCATAGTGCTCCAGAGTCTTACCTCTAGGCACAGACAAGTCCTTAATTAAGAATCTAGTGGTAAGATTGCCTACAGTTATTTAATGCAGCACAAAAAAGAGGACCCAGCATGAAAAATGAAAATCATGCCCACATGATTTTTAAGTTAAGCACATTACCCATTGTGCTCTGCCTGTCTCTGACCATCTTACTCTTTCTAAAGACTACTTTTAGAGAGTATAAACTTGTATTTTAGAGGAATCTAGAAGTCTTTACTGCCACTACTGCACTTCTATATATAAGTATGCCTTATATAAGTGAACATAATAGATAGGGTAATACTAGTGAAGAAAAATAAACAGAAGAGAATACCTGCACATAGATGGGCTATTTCAGCATCCAGTGAAACTCAGGTGATAGGGCAGAGAAAGATGAAGTGGTGGCAGTATTTTATAAATCTCACAGCTGATGGAGTAGGAGTGTAGAGAAGAGGAGGAACAACCAGAATCAAATCATTTGGACAGAAGCCAGGGAAAAGAGCAACCAAGTCTCCTCTCCATCTACCTGTGGCCTTATAGCTAGGTGTGTGGCTATTAGCTGTACTACTAAGCAACAGTTACATCTCTGAACAATAGTTATACCTCTGAACATCGAAATAAGTCTATTTCCCGATATTCACACTGCCTTCCAAGAATTATTCTTACATGTGAAGAGGATACACATTAGTTAATTATGTTTGCAGTTTCAGCCAGGCCAGGGAAGGTAGAGCAATATTTCACAATCCAGCCCATAAGATTTTTCACAAAGCCACAGGAATCAACAGCTTTGTCAACAGCCCATCACTTGGAAAACCAGCTCTTCCCTGGTGCTTCCAAGGCAGCTCATCTCTATTTTCCCAGTGATATCAGCTTCTGTTAACTGCTTGTCTGCTTTCCCTCAAGCACCTGTGTAATCCCTTCGTCACTTTGCAGTAGGAACACCCTCCCTCCCTGCAGAAAAGAAACTACCACCTCCTAGGCCTCTTTCAGGTACCCTTTCACCACAAAGTCCCACTTTGAAGCCAGTGCTGTCAGCTCATGATGATCAGGTGGGTGGCAAACTGCAGAGGCTGTTGGTGCTTGGTTGTGGTTCTCTTCTCCTGGGAGGAAATATCTATTTCACTTTTTCTCTCTTCTCTTTGCCTATAATCCCTATCCCCTTGCCTTGCATATATGAGGGAGGAAATATCAAACCAAACCCTAATAAAAATCCTGACCTACTTTCTTCCAGAGAAACTGTTCCTCCTTGCTCAAACACTTGGGGGTTTTTTTTGTGGTTTTGTTGCTGTTTATTTTTTTAATATTGTCATGCTTCAGTGGTCTATCTTCACTGCCTTCTCAAATGATTCTTCTAAGATCTTAGACTTCAGACACATATTGTGCTTTTACTATACACTCAGTTAAAATACAGTAGATGGGATTTCATCTTGATCTGTATTCTTGGCTGTGATGGTTGGACTGCAAAAGGACTGTGACAGGTGTACGTAGAACTAAAGTTGAGTAGAATGAGATTTGTTGTGAGAAAAAGTACTACAGTGCTATGCAAACCTGGTAAAGACAGCATTTTTTTGCTTAACCCTGAACAAAAAAAAAAAGTGCCCAAAAAAGTGTGCATGCACTTTTGGACCCATTAAAAATGTACCATTTATATCTGCGAAAGTTTATTATCTACAAGCTGTAGATTTGTTTCTGGCTTGAAAAATAGAAATTTGAAAAACCTGAATCTGAGTAGGCAGAAAAACTTAACAGATCTGTCCTCAGAATACATTCAGAAAGAAACTTGGATACCCCGTCATATAAAGACTTGAATGGCTTTCAAGATACCCAGTGCTGTCCAATAATAAAACAGAATTAAAGTGCAATTAATTACACAGTTTGAGACTAATATATTACTTACTTGGTCATACCATTTATACCCCTAATATACTTCAAAATGTATAAGCAAGATAGAAATTGTAACCACAGCAAGTACAGCTTGCTATATGCACAGATAACAGACATTGGCCATTAACTGCCTTTAATGGTTTGCACACCAAGAAATCACCAAGGAAAGGGCTGCAACCAGTATCCAAACACTACGCTACAGTGAAGTTGAAAACAGGCATTCCCTACTCCCTGATGGAAAGGTAACTGCAGTAGTTGAAGAAATAATAACTCATAGGGCAAGTAAAACTGGGCTAATTACCACCGTATAGAAAACATCAAACAACCAGTGTTAATGTGATGAAAGTTTGAAGTGACCAGCCACAAAAGGAACCAGCCATTACTTTGCACCAGAACGCAGATTTTGTTGATTCATTTTTGTTGTTTTAAATAAAATAGCACACAGACAGAGCTGTTTTAGAGCCAGTAGTAAGTAAAGAATTATGTTGGAATTTCCAAATGTTTCACAGCATCTGAAGTGCAGAGAAATAATATAGTGACTCTATACAGCTTCCTTACAGCAACACATACAGACTACACATAAAAGCTCTGCAGGACAAGGGAAAGGAATGAACTACTGGCCACCGTTTGTGAGCCTTTCAATAGGCCGCCACTTCTGTGCAATCAAGAAGCAACATTCTGTTACTCACCCCACAATTTATTTATTTATTACTGTCATAAAATAGGATTCAGAGGGTTTAAGATTTGATGGCGATACCTACCACAAATCTTTTACAAGCAGCAATGTGGTCTATAAATTTGCTTTACTTATACAGCTTTTCTAAAAATAACACACAAACACCATTTCAATGTAACTTTTTGAGCTTGCCATTTCTTTCTTCCTTCAAAAGTTTTGCAGGCAGTAAGCATATTAGAAGTACTAATTAACTGTTTTGGAAAAAGTGTAGACCTGTATCAAATCAGCAAAGATGTGAATTAACTACATCAAAGTATATTTCTTTTCCTAAAATTTACATAGACAACAGTAGAGATCTCACAATATTGTCACAGTACCACAAATTATATGTAAATGAATGACAACACAACCATCCATTACCAAAAGCTGATACCTGGAAACCTACAAAAAAATCTTCAGTAACGTTCTAGACTAATTATTGAAGAATCACGCAGTCTGAAGCCATTCTTCATTAAGCATAATTAATTGCAAATTCTATGATACTCATAAGCAACATTAGCTGGTCAAATAAAACCGCTATGAAAGAAACTTCTCTTCAGTGTCTAGTGTTATGCTAGACATACCTGCAGTGCCAGCTACATTAATAATCATATCTGACCTTAATTCATCACATTATTATAGAATTTTTGCTCTAACATTAAAAGCTAGAGGTTTCCATCTGAGAATTACCTTCATAAAATTACCTATGTATTGCTTTCATCCACTATATGCACCATATACAAACATTATATCATACACATGACTTGTACACATGTCTTTGTGCCATATCTTTGTGTAAATAAGCTTTACTTATGCCAATTATCACTAGATAAATCAGTTCTTAGATTGGAAAAAAAAAAGTCAAATAATCAGCAAAGTCAAGCTGCTGGAAAACACAAGATGAAGAGCCAAAGACTGCCATTCTTCTCACTAAGCCTCTGTCTGGCAGCAGTGCACACTGTCCTGTGGGAACTCCTGCATGGATTTCAATATACAACCAACAAAAATTGCAATCACTTTAGATTTAAGATTTAAGACATTGGCTGACCCTAGTAAGAGCTGCCGTTTCTGTGCATGCTTCTGTGCAGGAAATGCAGCTTGCTTGTCCTTCCCCTCAGCTTGAAAATACAGGACTGATTCGTAGCAGTGTTGCTTTCTGGACAGCAGCACTGCTGATGCCTCTTTACAAAGGGATTTCCTAAATGACCTTTGTGACTACCTTGACTTGAAGGCTGACCTATGAAAAGTAAAGTTTTGTTGAGCACTTGAAGGCCTTCTGGTAATCCAACACAAAATACTTTCTATGTGGACACAATGAGCTCTTGATATACAACATTAGCTCTTCCCTAGCAGCCTTGTATAAAACTGTCATAAATTAAATACAGTTAGCATTGTTTATGCTTAGATCGTACATTAGCTATAGAGTTAAAAGCTGAAATAACAAAGCATTTTCCAGTTTCACTGGAAAACAACAACAAAAAAAAGATAGAGTGAAATATATCTGTATGCTCCGTATGTGTGCATCTAGAGGACCCAGAGCTTTCCAGAGAAGAAAAAGCAAGTCATTTCACCTGTAAACCCCCTTTGAACTGACAGCACACCTTCCTTATTCTGTGACAATTCATTTAAAAATAGAGGATTGGCAATCCCCTAGTCAGTCCCCATATGTACAGATGTACTTCAGCCATTCATTTCTCCAAAACACCAGAGTAACGTACACAGGCAATGTGTCTGTCACACCAATATAACATTAAGGCAGTGAGAATGCTCTGGGAAACACCTGGGAAGAAGAGAACTGCAGTCTCGCTCACTGGACTCATGAGGTGGTCATGGTGGCCTCCAAGAAGATCATGTAGCACAAGATTGCTCTGGGTTTCCATGTGAAGGAGGAAGGATAAATGGAAAGGCAAGCCTCCATTCTCCAAATATTGCTTTGAACACAGTATAAGATTAGAGCAGTACATTCCTACTCAGAGCCTTCACTTTCTTTCAGCTGGCTCCATTAATATTGGACCTTAAGTACCACAGTTCAGGACACTGCCCAAACCGTAATGCTGGTGTGGTGCTGTGCAGGTGGACGTGGAGGGGATGGAAAGTTGTTAATTGACATCAAAAAAGATTTATTGCTGCTTGTTTTCAGCAAGAATACTAGAAAGTAACAAAAATTTCTTCACATTTTAAATGTCTCAGACTTAACGTCCTGCATAGCCTTCCTTTTCTGCATACAGGATGTCCTAGTTCTATGACTTTTGCACCCACCTGCCTACGAAACTGTGTTAGTCAGTGCATTGGACAAGTGCGCTATTGGATCAAGCATTTGTGAAGTTAAAACTGCCTGTTTTGCAAGGTTTCTTTCAAAGAGGGCATTTATCATGAAAAAAGAAGGGCAACTATATCCCTATAGAGGATTACTAAAAGACCCTTTAATATTATACCTTAGAACTAAAGTTTGTGTGCAGATTTACATGTTGCTGTAAAGCCCTAGTTGAATCAACAAATTAATATAACCACTGTAGTTTTAATAGTTTAAACTTACCACAATTATTCTCTCCAAGTTTTAAAATCAGACAGAAAAAAATGATTCAGCTCAGCTGTGTGCAAATAAGACAGACCTGAAGTGATAAATACAGATTTGAAAATATCAGAATATTGTTTTACAGCTGAAGCACCAAGAAACAATGACTTTTAAGCAAAACAGAGATACAGTCAGTGTCTTCCTTACCATCTTAAAATTCAATGTTGACTCAATTCAGCAACAACCTGTCCTTGGATTTCAGTTGGCATCGATGGGTTCTTTGCAACTTTGTGACTTTTTTCCCAGCTGGTAACTGATAATTTTTAATAAAACAGTAAGTGACAGTGAGATGCAAGAAATAAGTAGCTCCCCATTTCAAATGTACGATGAAAGCAATGAAATATAAATTTACAACAAATCCTATTACCAAACTTTTGTTGTTATTAGCAACAGGCTTTAATAGTTGGAAATAGTTCTTTTATTCATTGTCTCATTTTAAATTGTTTTTACCTTCCCTGGAGTACCTGGACTTCTGAAGGTTCATATTTTATCAATGTCTTTATTGTGAGTCAGTGAATAGCAGGATTCCCAGCTGGACTCTTGCTTCTGCTTTTCAGCTGGATTTGATCTGACTCTCACGAGCTCAGTCTTGCGTCATTCAGAAACATTATTCAAATACCTCTAGCCTCAAAGTTGTCCACTGAGAAGTTGGTTTTTTCCCTCTTTACACAGAGAACAAGCTGTGCTCTTATTAGCGTAGTGTTCAGCCAGCTTCCTGCCCCCACTTTTAAATTCAGGACCAAGGTCATTTTTATATTATCTGCTACAGATTTTGAAACACACCAGCCTGGTGTTACTTCCATTTTAAAAACATAGCTATGGAAAATGTTTGAAGTCATAACAAAAGAAATGTGAGGATTCTGGAATACTTTTAAAGTAACTCCAACTAGGAAGGGAGTCCACATGATGTTGTAAAGAAGCAGTTAACAATGTATCACACTGAACGTACAGAACACCAGAACAATTAGTAATCCTGAGAATTCCATAAAAACATATTAAAATATTGGGAATAAAAGAAATATGATGACTCATATATTAGCAATGTTTTTAATGACATACTAAAACACCTGTCTGAACAACAACTTCAGAACTCACTCTTACTTGGAAGGAAAATTCCACCACACGTTTGTAGTAAAACCTCTCTCAGTGCAGTAAAAACCTAATGCTCAAAAACGAGAGCCTGATATTCACTTGGGAGATCAGTAATATATAGTACATATTTACAGCTCACTTGAACCACCCTAGGAGATTCTGGGAAGTGAATCATATATACCATTTCATGCTTATTTAACAAACTACTTAAATAAGGAATTGATTTCATTATTTAATCTTCTGCCACAGGCAGCCTGTGCCAGTGGTGCCCTGGTGAAACCATCCACACACCAGTCTACCGAGTAGGAATGGTTCTTGCTTTCTTGGACCATGCAGACACAACCTCATATAAATCCTTTCTTAATCTCACATATTTTGACCTTAAAAAGCCCACCCCTAAAGAATCATCAGGCTGTGGCTGTGATCTGGTTATCCAAATTACAATGGACCAAAGAATTTTCAGCCCTTTTTCCTATGCTTTTTTCCAGAGGCTTCCAGAACACTCAAGCTAACGCTGTGTGTTGAAACCTCAGCATCTTGGGAAGCTTTGGTTTTCTCTCCAAGCTAGGAGGACCAATTTTCTCATTTCTTCCTTCCTTTCACTTATCTTCCCTCCCTCTTTGATGTAACTATATTTCAGTATTGTATTTATATATATATATATATATATATATATTTAGATTTAATCTTAGTATCTTTTCCATGGTGTAGTTAGGAAAACTTTGCAACTTTGCACTTTGTACACGGTACCATTTCTAGCACACTTACATTTCCAGTTTGACAAAATTGTTCAATCCTAGAAAGTGCACACAGCATTTGACTCCACTTAAAAGGGGGACTTATACAAGAGATTTCCATAACTAAACTAAATACTGTGAAGGCTTGTTCACTGTCCCCATGGCCACTGAAAAAGTCTTTCTGGTTTTATATATTATTTTAATTATAATTGAATTATTTTTTTCTAAAAACTGGATTGCTTCCAGCTGACAGCTGGGAGTGATCCCTGGCACATGCCAGCTACTTCGTGTCCAAGAAACATGGCCGGACCAGGCCAAACAAAACAGGCAAGGAGTATTCTAACAGGAAAAAGCATAGGCAATCAGGCTTCAGTGCTGAGAAGTATTCCCAGTTACTATTGGACAGGATTTACATCTTCGCACCGTCTATAAACCATAAAGCCCCACTTTGTGCAATGTTAGCTATACACTAAATATTTGAGGCCCAGATAAAAGCTCTTATAAAAAGGCTATATACAATGCTCTCTCCTTTCATTAACATAGCAATCAAATATAGAGAAAAAATATTATTACCTTCTTTTAAATTGAATTTGCTCTTTAGTCTAGAACTCCTGCAAGGTGTGAAATAACTTCAGTTGCGCTGCTGGCAGCCTTACGTTACTTTCCGAGACGATACAGCAGGGCAGGTTGTTCCAGCTCATTCTTCAGTTCAAAGTTCTCCAAAAAGACCAACATCGGGTTTCATGATGGAGCCACTGGGGTTTGAACAGCAACTCTACCAGATCCCTCAGTATAGTAACTGGGTTAGTTCCTTTCAATAAAGAAATAAAGATATATATATGCACACATCTAAAAGATATAAATACATCATACAAAGCTGTATCTTACCACCAACGAGATTTTTTAACACACTGAGCAGGCATGCACCTGCAGCTGGTTGTGAAACCCACATTACCCGTTCAACGTTTGGGATCTCCTTTATTCTAGCACATAGCCTAACCACAATTTCATTTATGAACGCCCTAATAAAAAGTCAGGAGGCTGCTCCTCTGAGTCAGCTGTTCTACCTTTTAGCCTTTCATTTTTCTTTTTACTGTAATCCAAATAAAGAGCCATGATTTCATATGTGCCTGCCCCTGGTGGGTTACCACCTGTTTTGCAGCTGGTGGGTCTCATTCTTTGCATAAAGCAGTTTTCAAACCAGACCTTCATTCTGGCACCATGGGGTAAATTTTAGTCCCACTCAAACTTACTGTCCGATTGCCTTCACATAATCCTAGCCACAACCCCAAGCACTGCTGTAATGATTCCAAAAAGACAAAAATCTGTAGCAGTTTGAAAACATGCTTTATTCATCCAAGATTTAATGGTCTGTTTGCTTCTTCCGGAAGACTACATATTGTGACATTTTGCTCAGTCTAACAGATACTCCAAACAACTCTTCTTAAAGCTGTGACCCTTATTTTTGTTTGCTGGTTTTGCATAATGTGAAAAGACATATTAACAGTCTCTCCAGTAACAGTGAGAATTACTGCAATGGATTTATTCTTTGCCTAAGTATTTTTTCCACATACATAAATATCCAATGAATCTCAGCTCTCTTGTAATGAAAACTCAGACTTATGCCTTCATATTCCTCCTGATTGGTGTTTGATTTCACTTTTATTTTTATTCCTGTCCTCTAACAGCAAATGTATTTTATTTAAGAACCTGAGAAGGAAGCGAGGGTCTTTTCAGGACAAAAGGACAAGGGCATTTCAGAGATAATTTTTGTGATTTACCATGATTTAACTTTAATTTAACAATTAGCTGGTATGCCAGCAGGCCAAGTTGAGATACAATGACATATACAGAGATGTTAGATTTCAGTGTATTAAGGGGATGCATATAACAGAGGTCTGCAAGTTTGTTGTCCAGCTAAGTATGGAGGTCATTTATTTATGGGTTTATACATGATTTCTAAAACTTGAGGTTAAGCTTTTCTTCTTTGAAACAAAACACAGTGTTAGCACCTTTTGGATTTCTCCACCAAAGAGATGGTGGATTTTTGCCCAGGATGGTAAATATTGATCCTTACATGTATGCAATATACTATGACATGCAGGTTGTATACATTACAAGTACTTTGTAACAATTCTATGTTCTGCCACATTCATCATATTTTATAGTTGTTGCAGCTTAGGTACTTTAACAAATGTCTTCAGGGTTTTGCTGCTACAGCATGCTGATAAATGAAAAGAGATGCTCACACAACCTGTGACAGAATGTGCCTGGTCACCTTCCTCTCCACCACTATCTACACACATCATGTAGCAATCACACTAGCTGCGTGCGTCTTTAGGTGGCAAGAAACAACAGATTGGATAGATGCAATGAAGTGAAAGAAGTGTTCATCCTGCTGGAGAGAACAGAGCAAACAGCAAACCCCACCAGTTCTTTCCATGAAGATGTGTGCTGTCTCTACAGATACAGATGTACCCCTACCCCTCTTTATCTCTCAGTTTCTTTCTTCTGACACTGCTGTTTCTAAAAAGCATTGTTTTGGAGTATGCTCTGTGTGAAAAGTTGCATTGTGCTCCGAGGAATAGATCACTACCCACAAAAGCTTTTGTATGGTTACCAATCTGCCTTTTGTGCACACTTAGGGATTCTCCAAAGTTATCTAGGCTGAAGAAATCTTATCAAAGTCTTTTGTATTATACCAACTGCAGAAGCTTCAAGGGGAATTTTATGCTAATGATTCTCTTTAATCTCCATATAATTCAGGCCAACTAAATATAGATCTTTTACAAACAATGAATCATCATGACTTTAAGTGGATGCAGTTCTGCCACAATAAAGTTGAAATCTCTGTTCCATAGCATCTTTCTTTCCTCTCTTCATGCAACAGCCATCCAACAAGCCACTGACAAAAATGAATACAACTGGTTTTTTTCTCCCCTCTTACTTCAGCTGTCAGTAGTCAGTTCCCAGCACCATATTCATTTGAAGGGTAATTCCAGAAGAGAAATAGAATTTACCATTTATTTGTTGGTGGTTTTTTTTTTTTAGTTAAGAAAATTAGACATGAGATTGTCAAATCTTATGACAGTAGCAAAACCAAAGGTAATTTCTTTTCTGAAAGAAAAAAAATACCCAGTAGGCTGTAGACCTACTTTTACTGCTGTTCCACCCTCTTGGAATGTGTGAGAAATCAGAGATATATACAGTGACTGAACTGATTTGTATGATTAATTAGCAGCCGTGTTACCTTGCAGATCAGATCTGTCTCACAACATTTCACACAGTGGGTTTCTACATGCAAAGATTTCGCCTGGTATGTCACTACCAGGAGACAAATAGCTCTGCAAATGTATCTCTAAGATAAAGCAGGTCTGTGCAGTACGGAGCTAGTTTTTTATCTCTCCTTAGCCTATTTTACTCAAAACTACCAGCACTGAAGGGAAGCAGAAACAGCCATGTTGAAATCCTAAACAGTAATTAATTTGGCAATTGAAAAACTACTCACTTCTCAGTGACAATATAATTGGTTTCCTAACACAGTTCTTGTGGATTCCTTAAATTTTACCAACACCCTTCAGGAATTCCCTTAAGACTAGCACATAAGATAAAGGTTTGTATGCATTTTTCTTAGACAGCAGGTGGAATAAATGAACAACTAGAGAGCAAAGGCCAACCATTAATATCATAGAGGTTTAGGGCTGAGGGAGATCCAGGTGTTGGCTGACAAAAATTAACCATAAGACAAGCTGAAAGATTGTTTCCTGGACTTCTAAAAGCCTTCATGCTTGAGCTTCTCTGACATTTGCTTTTGGAACTCATTACATTTTATTTTATATTTTTCTCAGTGGAAGATAACAGTATGATCCTAGGGTTAAACTGACTGTGAGACTTATCTCTCAATTTACCCAAATTTTAGCCCATGGAACTTCATGGATCTGATGTGGTAGGGTCCTACAAATTAATTTGGATGGCAGTATTGGGAAGCACAATGGAAGCAAATCCCTATGAAAAGCAATGTCCCAGCTGCTACACAATGCTATGCGACCTCTCCCACCCAGTGCACAATGAGGAATTACAGTTTTAAGACTACTCCATTTTAAAAAGTGCTGTTTACAATTATTGCAATTATACACCAATAAAATCAATGGGTACAGATGCAAAATATCAACAGGAGACAATGCAGAGCAATCCTGATGCCTCTAACGAAGCCACCAACCCAGGCAAAGAAGCAAATCCTGCAGGACACCTGGAAGAGTGAACCCCCAAAAACTCAGTGAGTTTTGCTGAGTTCTCCATAATCCTTCCTGGGCAGCAGAAGAGGCTGCTAGTTGAGAACTGCCCATTCCCTGGTTTTCCCAGTCCAGAGCATGAAGAGGTCAGTGAGAGCATCTGCACTTTGTATCAGGATGATAAGAGTGTTTTTTCAGAGACAGCAGGATTTCTCTAGGACTCTGAATTATATCTGAGCAAAGCTTAAATTTAACATTTTATTTTTTACCTCTGAAGCGAGCATCTAAATCTCTATGTATTGCTGATTATTATATTTTTTTATAGGACTAAGAAAATTGCTTTCTCCTTTAGAAACAGTTCTCACTTAGATTGCATGTGCTCTGAATATTTGAGGTGTAAGTTAAATTGGAATTGTGCAGTACTTAGGATTCAGATTTTTATATTCTCTACCGGGAAGCACTGGCTCTTCCTTCTGGGCTAGTAGATACATGGAAATCAGTACACTGCTTTGAGATCTGAAGGAACATTTTCTCTAACAGTGTATGTACAGAAATACACATTTCCAGGAGAGATATATTAAAATATGAATAGTAATACACACTGATATAGTAGTTAATTTTTATGGTCACAGACCAGAATGATGAAGTTGGTAGAGAATTCAGCTACAGGGAGACTGTTGAATTCAAAGTTTCCTACCATCAGTAAAAGGAAAGGGAAGGATAACAAAGAGTTAAGCAAAGTCAGGACCCCAAGAAAGCATTAAATATAAACCAAAATCGTGTTAAGTGGTATTTGACAGACTGTGTTAAAAATAAGAGGTTGACAACAAAGCTGAGAGAAAGTATCATCTAAAATTCAAATGCAGAAATCTTCTAAGAGGGAAGAAAAGTACATAAGCAGAAGTATGTAGAGGCATAATACAGACCTAGGTCATCTTTTCATGTGTTGCGTAGTACCTTGTCCCACAAGTCAGTGTCTTAAGTTTTCCATTATTTCCACTGTACCCAGGGGAGGAGCAAACTCATGAGCAAGTACACTGGAATCTACTTACTCTATGGGTCAGAAGACTTGTTACAAGATTTCCTTTAAGTATTCATGTTATTTTTCACCTAACTGCTGACTTTTTAATCTCTTCCAGACCATAATCTATGCTTTGACCTATACTAGGGATACACAGAGAGAAAAGGAGCAAATTTTTGAAAGTACTCAGTGCTGCTCAGCGTTGGTACTCAGGTAAATTACTTGGCTAGCTATTACATAATAAATGAAAGCATCCAGCTTCCACACAAAATATTTGAAAGCTCTTACCTTTCTTTCCCCTTTATATTTATTTTGGCTTTGATCCTTATTTTCTTCCTCTAAATCCCTGTTAGCTTTCCCTTTCTGCTTACAGTACTCACCACCACGTTCGCTCTCTCTGTGCTAATTATCAAACTGTTATATTCACAGAAGAATGAACATTAAAGTTTGACTCTACTTTTTTACTTACCCTGAGAAATTACCGTAGAGGACATCCAAGGAAGTACAATTACATAACATACCCTAAAGACAATTAATAGACATAAAGTAATCTGGCTAAGTGAAGACCTACTAAATAATATTTACTAGAGCTTACTAAGCCTCAGAATAGCCTGTTTAGAAAGGCTGTCCCTCTATGAAGTAGCACACTTACATATTCTTTAAGGTCAAACTGCGACTGCAGGCAGAGAAGGGTGATAGTGAGCTCCTCCCATATTTCTGAAGGAGCCCTTAATGAGCGCAAGCATATCTGGGGTTCACTCTGCTGTGCAGCAATTGAAAGAAATTTTTTCACTTTTCACAGAATTCTTAAGGGCCACCTAGTGCATTATGCTTCCCTGCTTACAACCTCCTTTGTCATTTCTGAGGATCATGAAATCCTCAGAAGGGTGGAAATTTTGTCAACTTGTTATTGTGTAAAAACTTAGAATAAACATTTACAGAGCATGGCCATGCGAATTATTCTTTAGACACTCTTGGCTCAGACTAAACATGAGACTTTTGAAACTTTCAGGCCTTATTGCCCAAATAAGCCAGAAATAGCTTGTGTCAGGTGGGTTAAGGTACCTTGCATGTGCTGCACATCAAGCGTATCAGCATGGGGGACTAAGATAGAAAATTCCAGTAAGCTGCCATGTGACTTCATGTTCTTTATGCATACATATTCTTATTCCTTGGAGTTTTCTTTCTCAGCAACATAATATAAAAATTATTCCCTTACATTACTTAAACTTATGCCAGGAAAGTCTTTCCTGAGAGTTTACCAAAAACTTAGCAGATTTGTATATTTCATTATACTCATGCCACAGTGTCCACTTTGAATGCCCATGGAGGACTAGGGTTGCAGCACTTAAAATTTTGTGTTTACTGATTACTTTCTAGGAAGATGAACACTATCTTCACCATAGCCTTTTAGTAAACGATGTTCCATGGTTTTTTTTTCTCAGTAGCATACCTACTCCAGAAAATACTAGAATGAAAAAGCTCTTTCTTTCTCTCCTTGCTTCTTATTTTTCTTTTATAACATTTCTTCTGTGCTGTAGAAAACATGTAGAAATTATGTATTTTCAGGATTAAAAACTGGTTTTCGAGTTCTTTCACAGAACATCTCATTGTGCAATGAGCTACATACAATCTTACTGTTATCCCAGGAGATGAGTCGGGGGGAGATCATAGTACCTTTGTCCCCTAACTAGATTATTTATAATTGTGAAATCTGTGAATTAACTCCCTTAGGAAATATGAAAAATTGATCCACTTTGGTAAATTACTATTAATGCTTTCAACTAAATTAAAGTAAATGGTCATACTTGTATGTAGCTTGCCTGATGGGCAGGTAATAACAGCATCCTTCCTTTGTTGTTATCTTCATTTTCAGTTGCTGAAACCTCTCTGCTCTAAATACAGAGACATGCTGAAAAATCAGAAGAAAAAGAATTAGCCTGCTCCATAGTTCTTTGATTCTTCTTTGCTTTGTCTTATTGTTCTCCATCATTGCATATACCGGGTAAACATGCTTAAATTGGAAGGAACAGCAGGTTCCTTTCCCTCCCTCCACAAAGGGATAGCACAATAACTATGCTGAAGAAAGGACCATCTTACATGTTTTTCCAGCATTCTCACGCAGGTCGTTTGTGACTTTCTTTGAATCAGCTGAAGTGCCTGTGTGGGTTTTGGGGGCTTTGTATTTTTAAGCAAAAGGCCCTAGCGCTTCAAATTTTGGAAATTATTTATCAATGCATTTCTCAATTTATACATTGCTTAGGCTAAAATTGTTACCAAAACGAAACCAGATCTCCCCACAGAAATTTTTGCCAGACACTTTAATTGATTCCATATTCTGTAGAATACCATGTTGCCAAAATAATCATATTGAATCTGCTATTAAGGTATTTTCGGTGTGAATGCTGTGAGTCAGTCAGCCCACAGGGCTGTAAAGAATATCCTCTAATGCACATTTCCTAGGGCTCACCAGAAATGAGGGACATAATAACGCAAGACGTCTCCATTAGCACAATTGCACCAACACAACAGATGCGTAAAGTTTGTGCTTTTAGTGATATCATTAGTGTGAGTGTTTGTATAGCCAGTAGCTATGTGAAGGTATCAAGTTTAGAGTTGTTTACTTATTTCAAAAGCATACTCCCAATTTTTTCTTACTGAGGAATAACACATTTTTAAAGAATCAGATAACAATATTTAAAACTGTAGGCTTCAGAAATCTGTAGTATAAAACCAACTTACATACCATTAATGGAGTTTTTAAGCACCTGACCAAAATTTAATAACTTGATTATCTTTCGGGTGTGTTCTTATTATGTCAACATGGTGCACAAATTAATATAGCTGTTCTGATCAGAATCATTTTTTTTGAGCATTTTGATCTTAGCAAGCCAAGTGTGCTGAGCAATATATTCCTTGAGAAGACAGTAAAAAAGCCACCATCTTCCTTCTCTCCCACACAAAATTGTAAATTCAACTTGTCCATTATGAGCTTAAATTAGTGACACAGTAACAAGTAGATTGGAGTGGGGATCAGAAGACACCAGTTACTAGTATTATTTTGTATCAAGATACTAACTACTGCTGGATGGTTCAGATGGTCCCGTTACAACAAGTTCTATACGTCAATGTATCTTTATCTCACTGGCCTGCTAGAACAATGCTTTTTTTGGAAAAAAAAAGCAATCTATTTTTCAAGTAACAGATGGATAAACAGATGGGTGGAAAAGTCCACTGAATAGTGTGTTGGCTGCCTGTCATTGCCTGTATGACAGCCAATAAATATCATATGGATTAAACCTGTAAACTAACATGTTCCTATTTAATGAATTCTTTCAGAATGGTACATGTTTGCTTGCCAATACCTGTATAAATGAAATGCCACTTCGGATAAGGTAAATTCTTGCAAGGAGACTAAACACCTAAGCACAGCTTGTTCTAAGATTAATAACCAAAAGCAAACAGGGAAGGAAGCCCCATGGTAAAGTGTGTACATTTTTACAGACTGTCTATGAGAAAGTACCTTTTGCACACCTGGAATGAATTCCTGTAAAGAACTTAACCTTCAGTATGTTTACACTTATGATAATGTTTTCATACTGCTTGCATGTCTTTTTGTGAGAATTTAATATTTTGGGATTTCAGGCTTGCCTAAAAGAAAAGCACTGAATTCAGCAGCCAGTCATGAGATACCTACCCACATCCGACCACCAGCAGAACACATATTTTATCCTCTTTGAGAGATTCTCTTTGTTTTGGGCTAACATAAAACTAATGAAGAAAATACTGACATGACATGAAATTCCGTATTTACTGGCATTTAGGCCTTTCTGTGTGGCATGCATCTTGCATTACAAATGACGACAATTTGCCTGTCTGCCAAAGCCAGCACGGCTGTGGGGAATGGAAGGCTCCTGCTCACTTTAGGGTGTTCATCAGCAGATATCATTATGTGTAAAAGAGTAGTTCATTTATTTTTTTTCCAGCCTACTGTCTAATACTCACTAACTCCTAGCTCTTCTGAGAGTAGATATATTTTTTTCCTTATTTAACAAACCATTACTGATTTTACAGGCAGAGGTAAAACTCTTACAGGCTCGGTTCCACAGCCTGCAAAATGAGATGGAGAGAGATTAAACAATTTCCCCATGATGCACTGAAAAAAATGCCTTGAAAAGGAGTTCACTTCTCCTGAGCAATGCTCCAATGCTGTCACCCTGTGGGAACCTTATTCCTGATTTTTTGGGAAGAAAATACAAAAGCAAATATTCAGGCTGAATAATGACACATGAATGTAATTATTAAAATTATTTTGCTTTTGATTTTTCACAGGTAGTAGAAATAGTTTTCCTAATTAAAAAAAAAATATCCTTAAAAACAGTATTCCTGAAAAGGAAATGCAGCATTTGTGATGTCATAAAGCATAAAATATTTAGCTGTGCCTAGACAGAAAATAATAGAAAAAGAAAACAGAAGCTCAATACCAATAGATGGGGTAAATTTCAGTGAGTTTCTGAAAATGTATAGACAGTTGCAAATCACCAAGAATACTTTGCAACACTATCAGACATATGGATTTATCCAGCAGAACGGTATATGACAACATAAAACTGATTATAATTTGAAAAGGAAATAAAAGATGAGTAGAAAACCCCTGTAGTATCAATTAGAAAAAAGATTTGGCCTAAGAAAGATACAGTGAAGATTAACTTTGAAATATAAAACCAAATTCTGCCATATAAAAGTATTAGTATGAAGAGATCTTTGACTTTACATAACACCTTTTCCCTGAGGAGCTCCAAATCCTGTGAAGAGGTTCAGAGCTTCATGACATTAATTAGTTCAATATTATTTCATTTATATGACATGTGGCTCATGTGACGTGATAGGAAAGAATCCAGCAAACACTTTAGGACATTCATTTAAAAAAAATTAATAATTAAACCACTGATCCTGATCAGTTTAGTCCTCCAAAGCATCTGAAAAGGAGAACTGCAAAGTGTTCAGAGAAAGGTTCTGAGGCTCTCAGGAGTACAGCAGCAGACTACAGGTATAAACCACCCAGAGGACAACACGTTCTGTTACCTACAGAATATCATGTAAGAAAACACAAAACACTGAAGTAATGGAATGAGAAAACACAAACAAGGAATTTTTGATTAGCAAGGCTCCTACTCTGCTACAGGACTTGGTCCTAAACAGAGACAGCGGACAAGATAAAACTGGGCAATCCACTGGTGCAGGATTACACAAATTATGTGGTGCTGAGTCCTTCGTGTAATAGAATTAGTTGATACCTTCCTGAAAAGCATCACAGAAGCCTGTGAATATCCTTTTTATCTTCAGAGTCTTCCTTACTAGGCTCTAGTACAGCCAAGCAAGACCGTAACGCTGAGTGACCCTCAATCCGTGCTGACACTGCTCCTATTCAGTGTACCCAGAAACAGGTATCTTTATTTAAAAAAAAAAGCTGTCATTTCCCCAGCCTCTTTGGGCATATGAGGCATGTTTGTGGAGCCATTACCTGGATCCAGCCTTGCCTAGGCCTGGAGAGTACCTTAATGGTGGGTTCAATTTTCTTATGCGCTACAGCAGCCTTTTCAGTGACTGTATACCTCTAGATCTGACTGAAGGAGTGAATTAAAAGTGGAATATTCTCTTTTAGTGTAATATTACATGCCTATGCATCTTGCTGTACACTTAGTCATCCCTCCATGTGTGAATAAGCCCTTCTGTGAAAGAGCTGCTCTACTCTGGGCATATTACTATGATTGACAGAATCTGTCAGAAACCAGAGTGGGATTTTTGCCCCCTTTTCCTTCACTTACATATAGCAGAGAGTAAATTTTGTAAAGTAGAAGGGAAGTTAATAAAATCACTAGAAATATAACTGACATGAAGAAACACAGGCATTTTATTTTTTTACATCTCAAAATTGGAGAGTTTCAAGTTTTGCCATATGAATTTTTGTCCAGCTTTTTTTTTTTTTTTTTTTTTGGAACATAGAAGTCTTACATTCCAAAAATAACTAAATAATTCTATAGAAACTTAGATTAAAATTAAATGAGGCTTAGATGTGTATCTGAACTAATTTTTACTCTTTGGCTGGTTAGCCTCTGGAGCCTTAGGAATGCCTGTGTCCCAGTTATTTAAAGCAATTCAAAGTCCCCAAAATCTGACAGGATCCAAGATTTCAAAATACCATCATAGACTACAAATTTACTCTACTGAATATAAGCAACACAAAACAACCAGGTATTCTCAGCCTTCTGGGCATATACAGATTTAAAGCTACTGCTATCTTGTTATTTTCGCATCCCAGCAAGGGTGGGTTATTCCATGGCCCAACAGCTAAAGCAATGCATGAAGTAATTATTCACATAAAAGTACAAACAGTGCAGATCATTGCTAGCCTTTTCAAACCTTTCTCCTCCTTTTTGACTGATTTGTTCCCAATATCCATGTCAATCGGACTGCATTTTCTCCATCACATAGAGAATTTTTGTCACTACACACTTGACTACTTCGGTCTTGCTTTTTCAACACACAGTGCACAGTTAGGTGCATCCATTTTCTTCACCTCTTCAGCCTTATGCCCCTGCCTCCAGCAGATTAGACTGAGGTCCCTAACAACTCTACACATATTCCACTGACAGGTGATATTAGATTATTATACTGGTTGATGTCACCTTCAGCTGAGTTGACCTGTGAAATGATTTAACCAGACCCATAGGCAGTCCCTGTGAAAAACAGCCATAGCAAACAGCTAAAACACAATTCCCCCCCGTACTGCCAATAGAGATCATCTCTAGGGGTTCCACATACATCATGACTCCCCAGGTGGTTGGTCTATTTATATACATTTATCACCACCAGACTACAGATGACTGGCTCTGGAAGTAGTCTGGAGGATAACCAAGATGATTTATGCCTCTATGGTCACATTGCTCTTATAGACAACTCCAAACTGCCTACAGTGTCTGGGCAGGGCTCTGGGCAAACGTGCCTGTGGAGACACGTATAGGCAGGTAACAAAGCAGCAGTTAGATAATGTACAGCCTCATCACAGACATACTCTCACTTCTAAAATATAGTCTTTTCTGTGTTTGACCCTGAAACATCAAAGCTGAGTTGCTACAGAGATGGTCTTGACAGTAAGCCAGGTGGCAAAACCTGGAAACCTGGAAACCTTGGCTTTTAATGTCTACTTGAAATATAGTGCTAGTTCTACCACTTCGTTGTAAAGATGCAAGAGGCTCTTATGATCTGAATGATCGTAACAAATCCTTATGACAAGTGTGCATTATCATTTGGAAAAATTAAAAAAAAAAAAAAAAGACATAAAAGAATGAGACTGTGTATTTTAATACTAAAGTTGCAACATTAATGTTGGGTTTGGACGAACCAGCTTTGTCCTGGTTAGATTTTGGACCTACCAGCAGTAGTCACACTGGATAAAACAAAACAACCTGATCAATATCCTACTCTTTTGTAAACTCCTTTTTTAAAGGGTTCACCACCTAAAGAGACAGTAACACCCAATACTGCAGATTTTCTTTTCTTTGACTTTTTTTTTTCCCCCTGCCTTATGTTAAGCCATTAAAATTACATTTGTAGGACAAGACAACAATCTGCAGGAAAATAGTTTGTAACATATGAGCAATGTAGGCTGATACAAGTTTCATATCTCTTATTTAAAAGTCTTGGTGATTCACATTAAATTACTTTTTAAATTTATTTGTTGACAGAAGAAAAACAAAAGCTAACAAAACTCCAGAAAAGAATCTGCTATTCAAACACATAAGAATGAAGATAAGAGCATGTGGGGATTTTTCCAGAGTGTTTAATTTCCACTAATTTTTTTTCAAATTTTATAAATAAGAAGAATCCAGTTCAAAATTCCAACTCTTCCTTTATTTCACCCTAACTTCACGGTTCTAATTCAAAATGATGAAAAATTATGAATGGAAGGCTTAATACACAGTGTTTCTGAACTCTATCAATTTAACTAACAAGGAAAAGGCCCCTTATAATTCTCAAAGTTATTTTGGGGTTCCAAGGGGTTCAACAGAAACCTTGAGCTTCAGTGGTTTTTAAGCTGAATCCCTAAAACTTTCCAGATTAATCTTCCAATGTATTAATAACAAAGCTGTTTAAACAAAACTGCCATTGTAAGAACTGAACCCAGTACTACATGTACCGTGCAGTTTGGTCTTCCCAAACATCTCCCCTAATAAATCCCTTTCAAGCCTCCAAGCTGTGATTCAGAAAGAGAAGAATAGTTCAGGGGTAACAGCACGGTGAAGCCTTGAGTCACGAACACTTTGTGGAAAGAGTTGGTGTATCATTAAGTAATACAGGAGGAAAGAATAATTGGTTCAAACCCAGTCAGCCAAGTGAGGACAAAGCCTGCATTTGTGATGTGTGACTCAACGTGCTCTTCAGCAGCGGCGTTACAAACAGCTCTCTGCAGGTCCGAAAGAAGTGGGGCCTTTTGAGAGGAGAACGTGGAACTTTTCCTTTGCCATTTGCTACAGCTCTGAACGTCTCACCGCAGTATCAGTGGCATGTAAACAGAAGTTATGCATTACAGGACAGAATTCAAAACCAACTAGGGCCTCCTTGTTACTTCTGCTGTGCCATCTATACTACAAAAATAGCACTATATAAACCAAAACAACCCCACAAAGAGAAAAGAAACACATCTGAAGCATCATAGATGAAGAAACTGGAGTTCGGTAATGTCATTTGCTGTCTCAACTCTCATTCCAGTTGCAGAAGTCTGTCTGTTTATCTACACCCCTGTTGACACACGACAGGTCACACAGCACTAGAAATACTGACATTAAGTAATGTTGGTTTGGATTTAACACAGATGGGAAATACTCCTTGGCTTTCTGGGAAGAAAATGGGTATGGTGGTTATCATCACTGCCGAAAAAACCCCCACCTAAACCAAAAACTAAACAAAGCAGGGGAAAAATAGATGACTCCAGCAACATTTCCCATCTCCAACTACTCACATATCAAATAAGCTCCATTAAGTAGCACCCACTTAATGCAGTGGTCTAAAATGAGAAATGGCAACTGTATCCACAAAAGTGGCTCTTATGCCAATATACTTCACCTCTGTACTAGCTTTTTCAGGTGTGTTTTTTAAGCCTCTTAAACGTTATGCTTTTAACTGAGAATTGTTTATAATTTAGTAGCTTAGGGCAGTAGGATATGAAGATGGGATTTTGGTGAGATACAGAACAAGAACACTGAATTGGAAAATATGCAATAAATGGTAGGGGTAAGACTGCATTGTATTTATGCTAGCATCTTGATAATATAGGTAGGAAACATATCATCTGTTCACTAGCTACTGAACTTATCTACAGATGAACTTCCCTTCATTAGTCTGCTTGCTTCCTCTTGAAGTAACAGGCTTTATTCTCTCAAATACCCTAAAGATGGCTATGCTAACTAATGAAGCATGATTTTTGTGTGTATATATACACACACACACATAGGTATATGTATGTATGCATGCCTAGATATACACTTGTATATATAAAATCAATTTGGTTAAAACAGTGCAGCTATACAATCTTTGTGCCGATGTAAATCAGTAAGTGTAGAACTCATCCAGAATCCTACAATGTAAGACCTTTAATGTCAACAAATTCACAGCCTTCAAGAGTCATTTGCCATTGTAGTGCTCTTTATATTGTCATTAACATCTCTGTAAAATGGAAATTTTAACTAAATTCCAGAAGAGCTGCTCCAAATATTACAGAAATATAATACCGATATGAAAAAATGGCAAAAAAATTCATTCACTTTTTTCTGTATCTTCATTTTGGGGTAAAGAAAGAAAAGCAGAATTTTCTTTGCTTCTTCTTAAAAACTAAACTAAACTAAATAAATAAATAATGTTTGTTTTCAGATACACAAGCTATGCTATTTCCTTCAGCACGTTGAGTGAAAACGCTTTGCATTTTCCAATGGTCATCATTTAGAAGAGGTGTAACATTCTCACTAGGAGTAAGGTAGCTTCCAACAAGCGGTACATTATTTCAGTAACATGAAGAGAAGAGAGGGATAGGAGTTACACAGGGGAAAGACAGAATTTGAGAGGAAATTCTTTGGCTCTTGGTAAGCAGCAACTAAAAGATACTACCATGTGAAAGCTGATCTGTGTAACATGAGGTGTTTATCCCATCAGTCTACATCTAAAGATTTCAGCATCAATAAAGACCTTAACAGTGGTAATTAGCACCATTTCAAACAAATTACATGAGTTTGCAATTCATTGCTTAATTGATACTTCACTCAACAGAAGGTATTTAATACTCAAATAAAACAGAGCTTTATTAGAAATGTGGTGAATGTTTTATTTTACAAAGTAGCATGCTAATAAAGACCGAGTTGAAACTATGATCCCCATTTGAAACTACGCTGGTGCAATGACAATTTTGCAGCATAAACTATATTGTAATTACACTAATAAAAGCGTTGTTGTCAGTCAGTTCTCTATATGCATGCCATTTAGAAAGAGCTACATAAATATGTAAATTATACATATTTATGATCCACTTCTTCCTGGTCAGAAATGACCAAAACCTATGATTATCATTTAATTAGAAGGTAAAGTGCAACAGAAGCCCCCTCTTCCCCCTAACAGGCCCCTCTTCCCCCTAACAGTCACTGGAAGGTCAGGGAATTTAAAAATATTGGATTTGCTATTTCAGATTGAAGCTTGGGTGTGCAATGTTTCCACAAAGCCAAGCAGCTGGTGAAACAACAGATTCAGACACCTAACTTGCAGCAGTCGTACAAGAGAATCACGGCCTAATTTACTTGTGGGTGGGCAGCCAGGGAGGCAGGCACCGAGGTGGGAACAGAACCCAGAGGCCACCCAGGTCGCCATCCTACCCTCTGAGCACTGCAGTCCTGGTAGCATTAAACTGCCTTTCCTATTAATCAATGCACAATTTACTAACAAATTCACGATACGCTACAATAGTGTATTCCCAATTTAGGTCTTTAACGTCAAGTAACCAGTGACCCGGATAGCATGGCTATCTTCTCTGCTAACTTCAGCTCTACAAAATAAACTGTGCCACTTTTAGCAATAACTTACCTTTCTACAGCTTTTTCTCCATTTGAGAGCTGCACTTCCCTTTTGATAAGAGGAAGGGCCTCGTTACAATGCACTGGAAATATCTACAGCAGATGGATTGTTATTAATGGGAAAACAAGGATATGTTTATATAGGCAGGGGAACCACAACTCTATTTTTAAATACAGACTTAATTCATTTAAATAAGGATTACCTGGAACTTTACAGAAAGCAGACTGCTGAAACAGGTGATAACACTGTTATTTTTAAGTCTTGGAGAAGCTTAAATAAAGAAAATAAGACATTATTAATGTAAGTCTGCCAAGATTATGAAAGAAAACAATAATATATTTATGCAAGAGCGTATTAAGCCCACTCATGAACTAATCTTCAAGGAAAGGAATCTTTCCCAAAACAGCCACTTAGGTTAAATGGAAGGAAATTATGAAAGTGAATCACAAAGCTGTAGGGCTCATGTTCATATTAACAAGAAAAATAATAGGAACGGATCACCCACTCTTTGTCTTCTGTGGTTGCTACTGCTTCTTATTTTTCTAAAAGAAAGTAAGCAGGCAAAATCAAACTCTTCTATTAATGAGTATGTGTTGACTCTTCTGAAAAGAATAGTAATGACTTCACAGCTGTTCACATTACCTGTTTTTAATTTACTGCACAGGTTTAACCATCCTGAATGACCCACGAAAGCATTTCATCTGAAAATATTTAAAATAAATTTAAGCTTTCGAGCATTTTTAATTCTTAGGTGAGTGAAACTGGCTAAGAAATAAACATTCTTCCCTCTTCTAATTTATTGTTCACAAAATGCATTTTTGTGGTTTGCAAGAATCGCTATAGCTGGCTACATACAGACAGCAAAGTTTATTTCATTAAAGCCACCCGCAGTGTTGGGCTGTACTTGAATACAAGCACCTCTTTATCTACCTCTCTGTAAAAAGCACTAAATATAATAAAAACGCACCTAGGGATATCAGTATTTAACTTCATTTGTTAATTGGTGCAGAGACAGAGAAAAATGAAGACTTTTGCACAAGTCTCTTTGCCTTGTGACAAAGTTTTCTGTTTGTTTCCCTGCAAATAACTCAAATAAGGAACAACCACGAGCTAAATATCCACCAGTGTTTGACTTGCGTTTTGCAAGCGACATAGCAGAATTAGTTATTTCTGGTAGACTATTGTTTTGTTCTCGAGGAATGCAAAGGTGTCCCTTCACTGAACAAAACTCTCCACCTTTTTTTTTTTTTTCAGTTGAGGACACAGATGACCGCCTGCTTGCTTGGGCTCGCCTTGCAGAGCCCTCTCCTGCTAGGGGCTCCGGAGCGCTGCAAACGCCCGGCGTTTCTGAGCTTGCAGCACAACTCACCATCTGCATTATTTGCACTCTGACCACTTACTCTCCAAACACAGAACACGGCCCACATCAGCCTCGGGAAAGGAGGACTGAGCACCAATGCACCCATCTGCACAGAACGAGAGGACGCCTGGGTGAGCAGTGCAGCCACAGGCAGCCTGCAATGCAGAAAAGAGAGGTCATAAAAATAAAACTGTACATGGTAAAATGCATTAAATCGTTTGTTAAAATATTAAATAATACGCTCATTTCTGCACGCACACACACACACTTCATAAATTCCTGGTTGAACATCAGAAAGAATTTCCTATGTGCATTTAATTAGATTCTGAATATTTTTTCATATGCACCCTGATGATTTGGAACATTTCCAAAATATTAGGAACATGATTAAACATATATATGAAATTTTGGACATTTATCTTACCTTTTCTGCCTTTTCATGGCCCACTGGCCAAACAGCTTCTGAAGGGGAGCCATACTGTTCGTTTATTGTTGCAACTGGTGCGGTTCATTATAATGACAAAAAACATCGAAGCTGAGGGCTTTCATCCATCCATAACCCTATATGTATTTTTTTAAGCCAGTGGCTAAATTTTTTACTGAGATTGTGATAGATCTTAAGATTTGTACTCTGTTCCTTAGAAACAGCTTTTTAATTAACTTATTTATTTATTGATGAGTGTAGATGATAGGAAAGGAAAGAAGCAAGGGTATTGAGGAAGGCATACATTCCCAGCCTATTAACCTCTGCTATTGAATAATGCTCCAAAAGCCCCATAACTTTCATTTTTTTTCTCTCTCTAGATAGAAAAGGCAACATGTTTTGCATTCAGTACGGAGGAGAAATAAACACCCTTGCCAGTTACATTTCTGCAGAAAAAGAGCCCTAGATCAATACATTTGTGTATTTACAGACATCTGCCACAGATGATGAATCCTCCAGCAGATTAAACTCAGAAGAAATGACAAATAATTGTTGGCATGCTGCTGGAAATTGGCTACATTGCCATTTCCCATAAAAAAAGTACAGGCTTCTAACAGTCTTCAACTTTGCTGGACAAAAAAACCACCCAACACCCACCCCACCCCCACCCCCCAAAAAAACCCCAACCCCCCAAAAAAACCCAAACAAACAAAAAACCCCAAAAAACAAACCCCAAACCCAAACCAAACTATACTATGCCAAAACTGTACTTGTCAACCTTTTTCTGAATTACTTTAATATTGCTTTACTGGTGTGTTTCACTGCTGCTCATCACATGCTACTTGAAATAATTCTAGAAAGAAGGGCAGTGTAAAGAAAATTACCATAAAAAGATAACTGCAGACATTTCAAAGAAAACAGTTAAAGACATAATATAAATTGCCACTTAATGACAGTTCAACATGCTTGCAAGTCAGCTGACATGCTGTTAAGTAGGCTATCACTGATTAAAACGCCAGCTGCTACGGACTCAGGTTAATATGTTAAGAAAAGGATAGTGCCCTAGACGTGGCTGCTCTGTCCCAAATGCAACGTAGCCATTTTAACACAGTCATGCTAATAAATTTTGCTCAACAGGGCTCTGGTTTAGTTAAACTCCTTTCGTTTCCAGGATTAACATGTCATCTGCACAGGTTTTACTAAATCAGTTATTAAAACAAATTCATATCAAGTATTTACAGATCATGCACATTTAAACTGAAATCACAGCAAAGGCAATTCCCTTTTGATGCAAATCATGTGCTTTTTACGCAACATCCAGGCATTTAACTCTTCATGCCTGCATACACCTTACCCCAAGCATTTTGCTGAAATAAGGAAGATGGTATTTTTATGCTGTTGCCCCTTCTCTCCACAAGAAATTGCTAGGGCATGCACTGCCAAGGCAAGCAGACAGCCACAACTCCCGTCTCCTTGGATTTTGGAAAGGAAGCAGTGGCTGCAGTGAATGCAAATAGAGCTAATGACAATTATTAAAGGCAGCAACTGGGTACTAGTCACACGTTCTAACGTTTCTCAAGTTTTCTCACAATGACATTTTAAAGCCTTAGAGCATTTAAAGCTGCTGGATTTAACATTGGGTCAGACCCCGTATAATTGCTAACTGCCCACCAGTGTAACATAATTTGGGGGAAAAAAATAAGCATGACTCAGGCGATTTGAATCATATCTTATCTTGACTTTAATCACTGAAAGTGATATTCCCAAAGAACTATCTTTCAAATTAAACACTTTTCCCCATTGCAGAAGATACACCCCTCCAATTTAACATGCCCAAGAAAAGCCACGTGCAGTACTCTTTTTGAGAATGATAAAATGATTCTCCTTCTCCTTCTCCAGTAATAACCCTCAATCTTTATCATTACCCAAGGCAACTTTAAATTACACAATCGTCAATTATACTGTGTACTGTTAGAGATACTCCTCAGTCTCTTAATATCACTGAACAATCCTTGCAGACTTCAGCCAACAGCCAGACCCAACCACATTCCAACATCCTACTTTGTCACACAGGATTGCCTTGGGGACAGGATGAGGAGCTGGTAAACTGTGGACCCCAAATCCCGAGCACCCCGAAGCATTGGCAGTCTCGTCCCGGCAAGCTGCCTCCCGCCGCTCAGGAAGCTCTTCCGGAATCTGTTGACTCTGGCTATCAAGGCTAAGGAAATTGCTCATTGGGAAAGACTGTTTTTACAGAGCTGGATGTATAAATACTTTCATTCATGAATTTAATCCAACAACCTATCACTTTACTGGGATATGAAGCATAAGAAATACTTCTAAGGATCCATTTGTAAAGGTTCAGGTTTAAGAGAGGCTTTTGTGCTTCAGAGAGTGTAAAAGTTGCTGTTGAAGATGACCTGAATCACTGATAACTCACACATCAGTGGGAAGCAGCAACAAACCTGCTTTTCTCCCACTCCAAACCTGTGCCATCGCCTGCTCTTAACTGTGTCATGACTGGGATTCATAGGTACTAAAGATACATGCCAATTAATATAATTTGTTGCAGATTTCAGTTTGGAAGATGTTTAGGAGAAGCCCGAAATGCTATATTATGTTCTCAAATTCTATGCATTAATTTAAAAACAAAGATATCTGATCCCTGTCTATTGTACTCCTAAGACAGTAACTGGAGTTGTAGCTTTTCAGCAGGCAGTGCTCAACAGAAGGGAATTGTGTGAATAAATGAAAAACCAAGAGAAGCTCAAATGGACTACAAGCAGTACTCTATACAGTGAACACCCATTTGCACAGCAGCAAAGTGTGCAATGGCACACCCAGATGTGCTCTGGGCACTCATGATTAACGGCATCCTGCAGTAATTAAGATGGTAGGTGTTGGTACCATGAAAGAACGATGGCATCCAAGCAAGGTGACAAGTACAGAGCCAGTCTGCAGGCTCTTCCACGCCCTGCTACACCCCCCCACACACACCTTCTAGACTGGCAAACAGAGGGCAGGGGGAGAAGGGAAAGGGCTGAAAATGTTAAAAAGATCAGAAGTGAGGCTCCAAAAATGACACAGCTATCCTAAACCCAACCAAACAAAAAGATTACATTGGTTATCATCTTATCATATATAGTTATGGAAAAGACAAGGGGCTCGGACTGCCATGGTTTTGTCTGCAGCCACGAAGGCTGGAAACTGAATTCAACGTTTCAGGAAAACCAAGACTCTCAAGGCCATTAGAAAACTTGGATCATCATTAATTACAAAGGTAATGAGTGCTGTCAGTGCTGAATCTGATGTGGTATCCTGAACATGGAAACATTTCATGATTTTTTTATGTAAAAATAAGTAAAATTACAAGTGTAGGTTTCACTTAGAGAAACTACTGCCTGTTCTGTTGCAGACTAGTGGAAGCGATCGGGAGTAAGGCCAGTTGAGTTGACACACTGTGTAAGAGGGAACACGACAGTCAATAGCTTTCATCAGTAGCCAATGTTAATTCTGTACACCTAACACAATTACTTCAAAGAAGAAATGATGGTAGAAGTTATTAGAGCTATATTTCCTCAAAGATAAAAACCAAAAAAAGGAGGGGGGTGAAAAAAGCGCACTGTTTTCTTAGCACAAGACCGGAATCAATTGCCTTTTCTCAGGAAAAACAAGTACTTCTAACGTTTTTTTATACGCAGGCTGTTCAAATAAAACAACCCTGAGAACTAAGCTACAACTTGGATAGGCTGAGTAAAATATTTGCCAACTATAACTACGGAAGTGGCCAAACTGCAAAAGAATATTTTCAATACGCTGCCGAATTACGGAACTATTGGGAAATGTGGTATTTACGGAGGGAGGACCGTGCTCCCATTAGGATATAATTGGCTCTAATGGTCACTGCAATTAAATTTGTTAATTACCTTTTGTCTCAAAGAAAAATGTTGACAGCTGATGACGATTCCAGGAAAGTTTCACTTAATTTTAGAAGAAAATAGCTAGCTTGCCCCAAGGAAAAACAAGTTATCAGGTTCAAGCAACAACCAGGAAATACCGTGTACGCTCAGCTTGTAACATGTTGTTTACCAAATAACTGGAGCTGTTAAGAAAGCATTAGTTAATAAGTCAGTACTCTAGAAAGTTAGATACTGTAACATTTTGAGGGGAGGCTCAGATTTTAATCTAAGTGTCAGTCATCACACTATCAGCTCCAGCGGTGCTCCAGTCCAGGTGCGCAGGGTGCAGCCCAGCGCCGCTGTGTTTGCTTAAGATGTACCACAAGTAAAATTGGCAGGGTCCCGGTGTGAAGGCTAGCGTGACACATCCCTAATCAGCCCTTAATTACCTTAGTTTTTTTGTACTGTTAAGCACAGCACAACTATACGGCAGGGTATTTGCCAAGCTCATTTAATTAATCTACCGTTTTATAATCTCACATCACCCGCTAGTTTTTAATAGACTGATTAATAGAGATAACTACCGTGCGTGTGCAGTTTAGGTCTTGAGCTGACATTTTTTAAACCAATGGAAACTTTTTATTACCTTTAATAGGTGCAGCAACAGTAGAGACTAAAGCCCCTTTCCTCTCAAATAGTTTTTGTCACCCACCTGCCCTTCTCAAGAGAGGCAGTAAAAAACATCATATACTAGCTGCAATTCCAAGGATTATTTTATTAGTGCCCTAAATTTAGCCTTCTGAAACCCACAGCCACCGCTGCTAAGCCATCGTGAAATGCAGTGTAACATACACCAGTGGACCTGCCTCCATATCAAGAGCTCTGTCAATCCAGCGCTATCACACGTAGATGCTATGGTGCAAGCTGGCGCTGCCCCGTGCACCGTGTAACTCGTTTTTCAGTGTCACATCCCTTCTGCTTCCACAGAGACCCACCAACCAGCCTGCTGGACCGACCTCTGCTCTATCAGCTCCTATCGCCTACCAAGATTTCAACTCTCATTTCTATCACCACTTTGAGAAATGGGACATTTTAGAAATCGTGTGTCTCACAAAGCGGTACCCGTAAGAAAAAGTTGCAAGATCAGGCTCTCAGATTGCGCGTGTATTAACAGGCACGCGTGCGTCACTACTCTTGAGAATATAAATGCTGCACTTTATTACAAAACAATTTTCATGATATCTTCATTTTCAGATACTTATCAGCCAGGACTGTCAATACGTCTTATTTCAGTTCTTTGCAGTCTGTAAGAGATGTTCTTAAGCATGAAACTACTTCTGATTAATAAATAAATAAACACGCATATATATATATACACACAATTTACAAGAAAGGTGTGTAGAAATGAGCTTAAAATATAGTTTGAATTAAGAAAGCAGCTTTTCTAGCCTGAACTGTTGATGACTTAAGTTACTAACAAACTTCCACATATTTTAGTGTACAAGTTATATCACTATGCTTCGAGATTATTTTTATAGTTACTAATTTGTGATATAAGCTGTTAATATTTTACATTACTAGTAGAAGAACAGCTAATACAAATCATCAATAATATCATAAGCCTAGCAGAGAGTTATTCTGAGCTCCTGGATACATTCAGGGGAAATATAAACCACAGAGAACCTAAAACTGAAATGCAGATTACATTTTCTTTGTCAGAATCATATCCACAGAATCAAACTAATATGGCATGTGAACAAATGCCAACAGAATGCACTACACCTAAGCTTTTACTCAGGTATTCCAGCATTTGTGAACTCTATAGATGTGATTTATATAGTGTAATTTATTTTCATTCCAGTATCTGTCATATCCCTTAATATTTTACTGTTTATGCAGATTTTTCCACCAGACAATTTTTTTTTTTTTTATGAATGTCAACAAAAACATGAAGTATGTTTGCCACCATTATGCCTGTAAAAATTGTACAGGTACTAAAGAATAGCTAGAATTTTTATATATTTCATTCTAAAAATATGTTTGAGAAACTTACTTTGCAAGTTTATTTTTCTGTCTGTTGAATTAGGTATCTTGATTGAAGTATTTTCAGATAAGAAAAAGATTCACTCTTTGTTCTTTCGAAATTCCAGTTAGCCTAATGTAAAACAATTATGTCCCTGTAAAAGAAGTTATCCACATATTTTTTTCTTGTATCTTCATGTTGACAATAAACATGATGTTACAATAATCACTTGAAGGTGCACTCCAGAAAGAACAAAGCACAGGTATTCCCAAGACAGATAGAGGGAGCTGTATCTCCAGATTTACTCTTTAAAGAGACAGCTATAAACAAGGTATCAGGTTTAAATTTGAAAATATACAAATTAATTTTATAAAATGCCAGCTGGTTTTGACTATTAGAATCAATTAAACTAGGCTTTAAAAGCTTCAGGGAAAACATCATTTGCCTAAAGATCAAGGTACAATGAAAAAGTTTTAGTTTTTATAAAATCAAATACTAATAAATAAATAAAATAAAAGCTACATCAGTATGGTAGGACATTCAGGCACTCAACACTTGCTCTGTTTTTTTTAGCTTAGATTTCCCATGAACAAATATTTGCCCGTTTTCCTGTCTTAGTGATGTAATGGCAATATTGAAAAACGGCATGTCATCAGTAAAATATGTCAAAAAGAAAAGTATTAAACAGCATTAATTTCAATACAGTTGAATGGACAGGTATGATGGTTTTCTGAAAAAAAAAAAAGCCCTTCCCCTCTCATTCACCCCAAGATAAGCTTATAGAAGATTCAGAAAGGTAAACACGATTCTAACTGAAAAAAAAAAAATTGAGGGAAAAATACACAGAGCTGGATTTAGCAGTGTGTGTACCTTCCCACTGTTACCTTCGATTATGTGCTACAGAAACCATGCTTTGCATCCATGTCCTGAGATCGAGCTAGCTCCCTGCTGCTGCTTAGCCCCACACAGGTAAAATTATGCAAACGGAAAAAGTAAGAGAATACTGCATATATGGAATTTTGTGAACGCCGGATGTCAACCTCATACATTACTGTTGTTTTTTTTTTCTAAGGCATTCAACTTTACTGCTTATTTCTTACTTTTTAATTAAACATACTTTTCTATCTTATAAAGGGGCTGGGCGAAGGGGCAGGAAAGAAGCTGTTCTACATTCATTTAAATTGTTTGCAAGATTCACTGTGCTACTGCAGCCTTAATCAATCCACCATATCCTGCTTTAATTCCAGTACACCCCAGGTATAAAAAGGTCTCCACATTTGATTATACTTCTGAAAGACACAAATATAACTGCATATTATTCTAAATTAGAGATTAGTTTTAAGCAACTGCTATATGAAAAAAAGAAATGTATGGATATAAAGACCGACTCCCTTACTCCACTGAACAGTGTTTCTAATGCTGATGTAAATGGCCCTAATCCTACTGAAGGGCCCTTCCTGGAGACACCTTGAGGCACCAGAAAAGCAGGGCTGAACCCCGTCCTTACTCTTGCTAGAGGTAACGATGTTAAGTAAGATGGGCAGCAACACATTGTCTCATGAGTTCATTACTTCTCTGGGTTTATTCAAATTCATCTCATTTTTCACCTGCACTTTCATACAGTGATACTCCAAACAATGAGTCAAGATTGATATCTAAGTTATTTTAAAATTTAATCAAATAAAATCACCAACAATCTGCGTCTCAGACTGCTTATTGCAATCATCCCACCCCTGCATGTCACCTTTCCTCAGGGCATCGTGCCTCATGCTTCCCCCCTCATTGCGCCGTTACACTATTTAGGAGCATAAACTCTTCAATTAATACTGTATCTTCTCTAATACAAAGATTAGTATTAGAGCAATTATATGAGTCATTATTAATCACAGAAATGCTACTCTGGAAAGCAGCGTACAAAAAGTCTGATACAATACTGGCTACTAGAAGAGCCATTTGCTAACAGTATTTCCTGAAGTCGGTGTTTTCCCCGCTCGTACTGCATGAGGGACCTTCTCCTTCCAGCTCCCATCTATCAAACACCCCGATACAGCTGTACAAAAGCTGATGTTTCAGACTGGGATTTTTCCAAGCCAGGGGGCAATCTCAGCAGGTGTGACTAAAAAAATTACTGAGCAATTACTCAACTGTAATTGTATAAAAAAACCCACAAAACAAACCAAAACCCTAAAGAAATATATATTAATTCCTTATATTACTTGAACATAGTTTGATTAAGCCTTTGTGTTCTGAAAGGATGAAACGGATTCTTTCTCTTTAAGAAGCAATAGGGAGTAATAATTGTTGGTAGGCCCTCATGGGCTATAAATGCAGCTAATTATGCTTATACTTTAAAATGATACTTCAAAACTATTTTTACTACAAAAACCTCATTCACAGGACAACTATGTTTAGTTCTCAAATAATTATTCTATGCAAATCTCTTCACCAGGCAGGTACTTTTGACTGCATATTACTATTCATGTTCACTTGGATTAACTAAGTAAATTGCATGTTCTAGTAATTTCAATAGAAAGTGTGTTTATAATTCATATAAATAGTATCATAGCTGGTTTTTATGCTGTTTAAAATTTTTCCACACCCTTCTGAAGTACTAGCATGAAAAGATACAAACTTTAGAAGTATGCTGTGCATGCACATATTGTTTGGCAACACCATCATCTCTCCACAACTACCACTTGATATTCTCTACAAATATTCCACATATTGGACATTTCTACTCCTCCCATTGTGTACAGCACCATGGTATTGCCATATTCCTGGTCAATTTGGTCTATAAACTTTTTTCTTTTTTCTAGATAATCTTGCATCTGGCTGTATTAAAATGTACATTGCTCAGACTGAACGGAAATTTTTAGAAATGATACACAATTTGTATCTTGACAGCATAACTTGGTTTTCAGCGAGACTAATTTCCCATCAGACACAGTCTCCTTCATAAACATTACTTCTGATGATGGTAAAAAAGGTTTAGTTTTACTAACATGTCCCAGATACCACGTTAGGAAAAGTTAAGATATACTTTATAGTCATGTGTCCTAGTAAGAACGAAGACCTAACACCCCTTCACATAACATAACTTCATCTACAAATTGAAAATGAAATGCTTAAAGATGCTAAGAATACTTTTGACTAAATATAACCAGATGTTTTTCTCGGAAAACTAGAAAATTCTTTTTTCAAGAAACCAGAGGTTAAAATTCCATGACTCTCCACACCGCAAGTTTAAATGTGAAAGTGAGGAGACTCTGAGAGGAGAGAAAGAGATCGGCTAAGGAGAACTGCTCAACAACCAATGCAGTGCCATGGCTGTGCAACTCCAACCTCAAGCTAAAGAAAAGTCTCTTACTTTCGTTGAGGGAGTGTAACTACAAACATGGATATAGAGTAGTTCAACTATAGTAAGAAATTGTGCCTTTGAAATTAGATGTGAGAGGTGTGGTTTTTAAACATCCTTTTAAGCATCAGGAATTTTCAGGCTTTCAATGTCATTTCTGGGATACTGATACTTCTGCTATAACTGGATAGTCTTTTCCTGAAAGTGTTCCTGAGCAACGCACAGCATGGCACTACAACTCTGCTGAGCCTACACTGGAGGCACAAGTTGTCCAACCTACAGCTGGAATACGTTTCAGTATGGAATCTTACCTAAAAATAACATTAGTTATTTATATTTAATGTTTGGATGAAAATATGTCTATTTCAGGTACAGTTGGTTGTCTCTAAGGTGTCAACACTAAGCAATATTATTTGAAGTGGAATGTTTTATTTAATATTTAATAGCACGTATAACAAAACTAGTGGGGAAATATTGGTATTTCAGAAAAATATGAAATGCCCATCGTCATTCAAATGTTATTTCAGATTCCTGGTAGATGTTATCATGTGTATATCAAGAACACATTACATGACTTAGCTTTACCAAGGAATTAAACAATATTCAGGTATTTCAATATGTTGTATATTATAGACAATGAACTTAAATTTCAACTTGTGTCAATATGACACAAAAACCTCCTGTGAAGTAATTATTTATATAAACATAAAGAGGATGCTTGCTGAAAATCAAGTCCAGAATGATCCAGTCAGTTCTCTTTCAGAAACCAGTGTAGTAATCATCTAGCTGAGTCAGAAACTGCATTTTTCATTCCACCAGCCAAGTTTCAGGTTCACCACAAATGAAATCTTTCTACCAATTTGATTATCCAAATACCTTTTCTCCTGAAGAGATGAGTCAGAGGTCAAAAAAGTTGAAACTTAGGCTATTTTCTAAATCATTTTTAACATACAAAGATAGCAAAACAATGGTCTGTTAAGATAAAATACAAACCCAAAGCTAAATCTAATTTCATACTTACTAGAAGAACAGTTACATGTTCCACTACGTAGGACAGCATCCAAAAAGGAACCGGTGTTACAGTGGGCCTTTTATAAAATAATTAAATACTTACATAAGTAGCACCTCTTAATAAACGATCACCAGCAAAGGAGAACACTTCGTAAGACACACCATACCCCCTTTTACCGATGGGTTCACTATAATTCCATCAACACCTAGAAGTTGTACTGGATCTATGCACAGAACTTAGGCTACCAGGAAGAAATTCAAACGATCAAGTACAAATCTGACTGCTTGTAGTGTTCAAGTGCAAACAGTGATCTCTTAAGTATCCTTTTTTTCCCCCAAGATACATTCATTATTTAGAACCCATAAACGTTAAATAACCAGGTGACCACTCAGCAGTAAATATTTACTTATTTTAATAAAGGGTAAGAGTCCATTTACAAATTCCTGGATAGAACACTACATACTGATGTCAGCCTATTTAAGAACCAGCTCTTGTCCCACAGGCATTCATGCAGCAAGACGACCAAGATACAGAGACTAATATATTAGGAATTCTTAGGTCAGTTTAAATTTCCTCTAGACTAAACCAGCCATCTGACTTTGGGGTGTGAAATGCACCCCCATAAATATGTGTCTCTGTCAATCAGCTACTGAATTTAGACTGATAATGTCAGGCTTTTGAATTTCACCTGAAGAAAATACTGAAAATACATCAAACCTGTAATTTTTATAAACCTTGGGTTTGGTACTCTTTTTAAAAACACATTTCTTTTGTATAATTCGCGACACCCACTTATCTACATTTATTTTACCTTTTGATGCTCTACACTGCATCCTAATTAAAGAGAACAAAAGTAAGAAAGAGATGTTTTCTAACAGTCTTAATTTTATTTTTTTCAGTTTGATACTATCTGTCCAGTTAGCCTTCTGGAAAACAAAATTTAAGGAAATTATACAATTATATAATCACATATTTCATTTTAGAGTTTAATAGCAGCTCTTAGCTTGGCTGATCTTCCTCTTGGGTTTGTTTGAATATCCTTGGCCTGGGGTGTGAGAACTTTTTTCTGTATAAAAGTCCACCTGGAGCTGGATTTTCCATGCAGAAATTCCTGTGTTTCTTCTTTTTTGGAGCAGTTTTTCAGAGCCTGTCTTATCTTCTGCCTTGAGCCAAGATTCCACTTTTCTGTCATGTCTATTCCATAAAGAAAACGTTTGATAATACGATCTTCTAGTGAATGAAAGGAGAGAGTTACGAGGCGACCTCCAGGTTTTAGAAACTTCTCAGCCATCTTCAGCCCTATAAAGAGTTCATGGAGCTCATCATTTACAAATATTCGCAGGCCCTGAAAAGTTTTGGTAGCAACATGTGTAGGTCTTTGAAGCAAGTCTTTGCGTGCATACAGTGCTGATGCTGGAAAAGCACCTGTCAAATTTCAAAAGGTATATGTTAATATCTTATTATTTCTACATTGCTATCCTGACATTAATCCACTCATGCATGATGACTTTAAAGGAAACACACTTAGAACTCAACCCTGAGCGGTAAGCTTCCTTCGTTATATCTTTATTTTCTGCTTTGAATTCACATTTCTGAAAGTAAAACACATTAAACTGAGTTGGCTTGTGGTTGAGTGTTGGGTTTTTTTCCTAGAACCTTTCATAGATATTTCTTCCCCAAATGCTTCACAAAGTTAAAATAAAAAATGATGACTGAAACCAACATAGGGAAAAAATGAAGATGGGTTAGAAAAGTCTCACTTTACAGCTCAATGTAGTCAAAGTTAGTTGAGTATTTGTGATGGTTTGTTTTATGCTTGTAAGGCAAACAAAAAAAATTAATATATGTTGGACACAATTCTAACTGTTGCCTTCCAGAAACCTACGCATTCTTTCACCGGCAGAGATAAGATGAAGACAATGTCTACCTGGTGGTATGTACCCTTCAATGAATTACTTAAAGTGTCATCCATGTTTGGGGATAAAAATTGTTGACCACGGCACCTATGTTTCTTCAAATACTCAGAAAAATATCTTGAGAAATTTAGAAAATGCAACTGATAGTGTTGCTTTTTCATGTGCCTATTCAGCAGAATGTGTCAAGCTATGAGTTTGTTGGATAAAAAAAAATCACCAGATTGACTAATTTTTACCAGATACACAAAACTCTCTTTTCCTTTCTCCAAAATTCTGATATATACATCTCTGTAGAGACTGAAATGTTGACAGATACTTTAATATATCATTATTTAATGTATTTTAGGCTTGAATTTTCATTATCTGAGTACAAAGCAAGAAGCTAGAGAAGCCAGATTTGATGAATCAAAGGGACTAATGTGCAAGAGTCTTACAAGACCTGTGAAACCTGAGTAAACTTATCATCGATTATGTGAGTGAGTGCAGGAGTCTGATAAAGATAAACTGAATGAATAATGCTGGCGCATAACTGGAAAGAATTATTTTTCCAAACAAGAGGGCCCATTAGATATAAGGCAATACAGCTGCTGTGTATGTATTAAAATGCCTTAATTCCATGCCAGTGCTGAACTACAACATAATAAAGCAATGGTTTTGAAGTAAATGTAGTCCATAATCAAGTCATTGATATTCTACACAGTGGAGCAAAAGAAGGGAACATGGTACCTCTGAAACAAGTTGACTAAATTCACATTTACACAGGTGACTGCAAAAAATTTAATAGAGATATCATAATCCAGTACATTGGAACAGAATAATTTATTAGTAAAATTCTGGAGAGTTTTAAAGGCGAGATTTTACTTATGTCAGAAAACATATGTGTTTGGCATCACAAACACACAAGTGATCATCAGTGTTCAGCGAAGGGAGAGGCCAATAATGGGATTTAAAAATTCAGTCATTATGAACAAAGTTATTATCATGTATGCAACATATGTCAGGTGCGCTTTTGCATACCCAGTTTTCCCAACTACTCTCCCTACCTCCTCTAACTGATGCTAACAGCTCCTGAATTAACTGAAGGCACCCCCTGTAGCTCTTTCCTATTCCTAGAGTCTGAATCCTTGGAGACAGAAAGTAGCAACAGGATCACATTCTCCTGCTACAACCTACTGCACAGGATTTTGTGACTTTATAAACTCTGTTTCACGAACCAGATTAAATAGATTTAACCTGCTGGAGCTAGGCTCCACCATCACCGAACAACTCTAAAAAACGTTACACTAGCTAGCTAATATAATTTCTGTGTTTGAGAACACCCCGTTCTATACTGTCTATAAATCATAAAAAGAATATATACCATCATTGTATGAGTCAACAAAGCTTGTTTTGATGAAAGAGCTGAACTTAAAGGAGAACTGGAAATCACAGAATGTAAGATGTCCCAAGAAACCAAATGACACCAAGCTTGCACTACCTGGCACAATATTTGTTTCCGTGTATCTTTACGTACCTAAAAATAGATTATTTGAAAACGGGATCCTTAAAACAGCCATTGACTGACATTTGTGTCAGAAGAAAACTCTCTATTAATGTGTAACATAAAGGAATGCTGTGCTGAGCAAAATAGTTTTCTTGAAGTAGACAACTAAGAGCTACAAACAGTAGCAATATGCTCAGAACTCTCAAATAGTTATTAAATGAAAAGAGAGGGTTTAAAATCAGCATGTGATATATCCAGAACCACCATAGGACATGCATGTTTCCATAGCATGTACTAAGTGACTAAATACATACAGCTTTGTATTCCCCGTGAAACCTGTCTCATGATTCAGTCATAACAGCATTTTTCTTCAATGGAATTCGAAGCTGAAACATCAGTTTCTCTGGGCATCTTTCGAATTCATTACAGAAGCCACGGTCTCTTGAATAAGAAAATACCTGTTTTGTAAAAGATCTCACACAACAAAGCTCTCTCTTTTTCTAAGCCTACTTTTAAACCCATTGAAAACACACCCTGCATTTCCCCTCCTCCCCTTCCGCGTTTGCTCTATGAAAACAGTTGTAACTGGAGAGCAGAAACACTGTTCCCTTACAAAATATTTGCTATTAACAACCTCGTGGGTTAGAAAAGTGCTTTTTTGCTTCTACCTGTATTGTTCCTGCCCCTTGCTGGACAATTTGCAGCTGTGACTTGAAGAGCATCACTTTTATACTTCCCGGTTTGGGTTGTTCCTACCCAGAGCTGGTGTTCACCACTCAAAGCAGATCCAGAATTTTTAACTATCATATGCTAGCAGTTTAAGTATTTTCTAAAAATACTGCTGGTTTTCTGGGGATGATCCATTTCTGATACTCTGTGAGTATTTCAGCTTCCAAAAGGATCAGATAAAAATGAAGCCAACCTACAGGAGTACAGCATGTAATTTATGTACAAAACTGATGGTGCTTCTTGATTCGGAGCTACCCATAAAAAGAGAAGCCGAGAAAGAGATTCTTTATTTAAATGTCCACAGCCAATCTCACTGGCATTTTAGTAAAATACTGTTAAGTTTTTATCTCCTATGACACCAAAATACCTTTTACTTATCTGAAAAAACAAGTGTGACATAAAGAACTGCTTCAAACGCGGTTTGGTAAAAATCTAAATAGACATGACATGCTGATATCTGGCCAGATTCTCAGTAGTCTGATCACGAACACTGCTATTTTGCAACTGCAATACTGAATAGATAAACAGAAGAAATGAGATACTTAGGCTACCAGCATGACTGGGACACTAACAGGTCTTTGGAGATTCTTCCATTTGTACTGCCATGGTTGCCGAGTGTAGTGTCTGCCCACAATAATATTCTATGACAATTAACTGTGACATTAATCTATTACTATGAATTAATTTATCCCACACTGAAGAAGAATAAATTAAACCCCAGATATATTCACTAAGTATAATATAGTCTTACATGACTCAATTGAATACACACAAACAGCACTGCAGGTCATATATAACGGTACAGAACACCAATATTCAGGGAACCGGTAAATGCAGCCACTTTGCAGATGTATGCAATCTAACCCACACTCCAAACCATGCCCAAGTTCAGACTTACTGGTCTGTCTTCAGAAACTGGGATTAATTAGTAAATGTAATCTGTGGTAGTGACTGATGGCTGTCACACTGACCTTCATCTTTTTAGTAAGGTGAGTAGATTTTCATCTATGTTCCAGGGTGAAAAATTTTCCTAGCCCATTCTTAGTTCTCTGGTACAGTTAAAACCCTATTTGTGCTTTCTGCTAAGGCACCAAATCTCTCACCCAGCCCCCTCCGACTACCATGACACTGAAAGAAAATATTTCCTGGTGACAGGCTCTACAATGTACAAAAATATAAAAAAATCTGTATGGGAAGTTTGAAAAATTAATTTCATTCATAAAAATAACATGCTTCTGGCTAGATGACTGGTTTGAAATCCCAGTGAGAGAAATTATAATTTTTAGTTTTGGGATGCCCTGATGCTACTCACACTTTTAAAACTCTAATAGATTCACATGTTGAAATGTATTGAAATTTTAAAGCTTGTGAATGAAATTAGCAACGTGCTGTGCCTGTCAATATGAACTATTAAAGTCCCCAGAGTGTATGAGAGTGGGAGAGTTTAAAAATTAATTCAGATCGTGCACCTGTTTGCAGGAATCCGTCTGTTGAATTAGCATTGCATTTAATAAGTTTCTGTGACGCAACTAATGTCCTTTTGTCTAAGCTCCCTCAGTACAGTGTTAATTCTCACCCATCTGAAATTCAGGCAATATTACAAATTCCAAACTGATAATTAAAGTCTATAAATGTAACCCGATCTGAATGAGACTGGCTTTACCCGTAAAAGTTCTTTTTAAACTTTTCAGATTTCTTTAATATCTCATCTTCAATTCCTTTCAAGTTAAGTCCAAATGATTACATGATCTCAAAATGATCTGTTAATAGATTACATACCTAAATACAATTGAGAAAAATTAAATTTTGAACAAACACTAATAGATAACAAGGTATATTACCCATTGAAAAGAAATAAAAATAAATCATCAGTTATAACGAAAAAGCATATTGAATTTACATTCTAAAAAAAATCACTATTTTTAACCAGTTTTCCTGCACACGGAGTTAAACCTACCGCTTCCAAACAACTCAATGAGTTACAGCAAAAGCCATCAGGAAGTGCTTCTTAACCAACTTCCATACATCTATTCATAGACCTTCAGCTGAGAACTACTGATGTTTTGTATTTCCAGAGTGCACATCACTGCAGATAGCTTTTTGAAAATTATAAACAGTGAGCGGAGTTCGATTGTGCTGCTAGGAGAGATGATGTTCGCAGGACTGAACAGAAAACTCCTTTTTGTCCCTTTTCCCATGTAAACTGCAGACTCCGTAGCTCACAGAGATCTTATTTAAATGGATGAGAAGCCTTTGGATAACATTTAGAAAAAAAAAAAAAAAGCTGTAGTTTTTTTAGGTTTTTTTGTAGGACCTTATTCATTGGCACAGTACGTGGAGAGAGGACTTTCAGGCTCTATGTCAAGAAATTAAAGGAATTATTTTCTTGAATTGGAGCAAAGGAGAGCAAGAAATCACTTGGGTACTTGAGTTAGTCCCAAGCTGGTTTTGGCAATCTTGACATACAAATCTATTTATATATTTCTTCCAGCTATACTTTAAAATTATTACTCTTGCTAACAGAAACTTTAGAAACATCTGATTGTTCTGTAACTGTTGTGGAGCTGTTTAATTGTTTGTTTTTTAATTACATCCTTCACTTTTGTCTCCCAGTCAATTAACAACAGTAATACACGTTCTAACCGTTTGGGGGTGGTAGGAAAGACCAGAAGTCTAGCATTCTATAAAGAGAAATGAAATTCTCAAATTTCAGGCCAGTGCAAATCTAGATTCACTGGGATTCTGGTTATCAGCTGGACTGTGACACAAAACTTTGGATTTCTAGAAAATCTGAAGCCAGTCGTCTATAACATGTGAAAGAAACATGGACTATACATGAAGTCTCAGATACTGACACCAGCAGAGAAAGAGATGTAAATGCCCAGCCTCACTGGCTAGATTTTTTGCTTGTATTCTGGCTCCTATACTAGGCAAAATAAATAAATAAATAATCCTGTTCTGGAGAGATAATCATGCTTGTATAGAGTCTGCAAAATCTAAAATGCAAGATTTTATTAATCTAATTAATACTCTATTTTTTTAAAGGACTTGACATGTAACTAATAGGTCATAGATCATCCTCTGGTAAAGTCCTGAATTAATCAGGTGTTTTTTTTCTGCTGTGCATCAAGAGGATCCTGTAGCTGTGGTCTCTACCACTTTCGCCCTTGCTTACCTCAATAACTTCACTAACATCATTTTGCATAAGAACATATAGATGACAGATGACAAATTAAATGAAATACATTACAGCTACCAGAAATTTTCTTCAGGTATCACCAGTTCAAAAACTAGAGGGATCCACCATTGTGCTCCTTTACTGGAGGAATCAAATGAAAATTGAAAGAAGTTCTACCCAAACAGGGATCGGTGTAACAGTCCTAAAAATGGTTTTAACTACTTGCATACTTCAAAAAAGCACACAAAAAATACATGTTTATGGTCTTGACAGATGTGTGCTGGATTCATTCTTTGGCATATATACTGTCTGATGCATACCTGACACATGGTATCAAGGTGCTCTTCAAATATAGCAGAGAGTTTAAAGTGAGAACAAAAAATCTTTCTCACTGTCACAGAAAGTGACCATTAAGTGACGACTCACATGCAACACATTAAACATGAAGGGATCTTCAATCGCTGCCTTTTATGCACTAGTATTTTTATTTCCTTTGTTCACGCCAGCGCACAAAATTATTTCAGAAGTTACAAGTTGCTTGTTGATAGCCTGCAGCCCGTTACAGCTTCAGCACAGCAACATGGTGACCTCAGTCCCTAGAACGGTACATCAACAGTTCTCCAAAAGCATGAGATACATGTGACAAAAACGTAAATTATTAGTTCGTGATGTTGAATGACTGTATTAAAAATGTAACTCTTCAAGTTTTATGAAAAACTCGGTGTTTTATCTCTTTGAATTTTCTAGGATTGATTGTTCCTCACATTCCTTATATTTACAGCAGGGGCTTAGGACAGCACACAGGGTCTTCAGGTCCTTCCCTCATATCAGCTGGCCTTTGGGCCTTGGTTCACTGGGCATTTTGCTCAAGAATCCTGACTTATACAAATCCAAACCTTGTAATTTCTTTGTCAGTCATTAAAATTAAGTCACTTAAGCTTCCAATTTAAGTAATATGAATTTTTAAGAACAATTTTTTTAAAAAGTCTTCAGGGTACCGATACAATGTGTAACACTATTCTTAAGCAAATGTTAAATTGGCATCACCGTTTTAACAGTCTATATTCTAAGCAGTCAGCAGTTTAGACTTATGATAAGAGCCAGTAATTTTAATTTCTTGATTAAAAAAACCAAAATACCCCAACGTTACATATTATAATGTTAACAAACAGGATTTGTGTCCTACATTTTTCCTTGAAAATTTTCACTTGAGAACACAAACATGAAGGTTCTTGATGTGAGCACAGTTCCTGCCTAACTGCATTTTGTTCAAGTTGTTTACAGTGAAGAGCAAGTAAGATGAAGTGCTTCAATAGTCGCTTCAGGCTGATCTAGTTGGCATTCACAAGGTGACGCAAGCTGTGTAGTGCTTAACTTTTTGCTTCCTGGTTCTTTAAGTAGACAGAAATGATCTGTTGTCATCTGTAATTGCAAACTGCCATGGTACTTCCCCTCCAAATATTATAATGTAGAAATTTTAAATCAAGAGGGATATGTGACGTATCTGATATTTGAAGGCTTACCTATAGCTGGGATAAAGAATTCCCTAGGTTGCTGTCATTCTGTGTTTCAACTTGGTTGGCAAAACGACAAATCACTTCATGTAAAATCCATTATTAAACTAATTATTAAACTACAATAGAAAAAGTGGGAGCTTAAATAAAAAGAAAAAAAAAAAAAGAAAAAAAGGGAGCACACTGACACCAGAGCAGAATAGGCAGGATTAGATCCTGCATGATTTCAAGTACAAATAGATCCCTCTGGGACTGTGGGGATTAATATTTTTTCTCCTCAGCCACTGTGAAGAATTAATGAGAGTACCTGCAACAATGCTTGCAAGCTGCTGAGTTCTGGTGATGGGGTATATGCTGCGTGCCTGAACGATGGCTGAAGCGATTTTCTTGGCGTGCCTCTCCTCCCCGTATGTTCTCAGGATGGACGCAAGCGCCTGTTGATCTAAAGCATTCACAACATCAGCAGCAGTGGGCATGTCAGGGTACCTACGCACAAGAAGAGCCAATTAGTTCACTGACGTCAGTTTTCATTGACAAGAGGTGAAGCTTCATAGCATTGAGACATAAAGTCAAACACACACTGCATATAAGTGCCTTTGAGGTTTTCAACTAAGAGACAGCAACCCCATGAAAACAGATACAGCTTGCACCTTTTAAATACTTTTTCTTTGCTACTTTAAATGGAGTTTGTGCTTAACATCAACTAGAACAGCTGAAACGTAAGAAACTGAAACAGGTATTATCACAAACTATGCTTTTTCGTTTTTATTATCCAAACTATGAGTTGACAAAAATAAATACATCTCAATATCATGGTAAAATGGAAATGCTGTGTGATTTCTTATTTAGCCCACTTTAGAATAAAACTTTCCCCTTATATGGGTTCATTTTAGTCACCTTGCATTATATGTTTTTTTCTAGCCAGAACTAATTTCAAAAATCTCTCCTTTCACTGGTGTGAAAACAATTTACCTTTCACTAATAGGCATAAGAATTTACATCCAAATACTGTTTGGAGAGAATACAAATGACCTAATATTACAAATGAAAGGAATTATTACAGGATGAACAGCATAAGCCATGCAATTATTTTTTAAAAATCTCTGTCACTTTGCTACTGAAATAAATCAAGGCATCGTATAAACATCATATATGGGTTTACTTATCTGAGAAAACATGCAACCTACATAATAAATTCTCTTCTACGCAGACGTGATCATGCAGAATATTTTTCAGGCACTTATTACTCTCCTGCAGTATCTTACAAAAGATAACAAAACTTAAAAATCAGAGGCAAGTAGTATCATAGCAACAACCATAGCGTAAGGCTTTTGTAATGCCACAGGTATCCTTTGTTCTTATGCTCCTGGTCCATGTATGCATCCTCACGATGCAAATATAAGCCGGGAGTTCAGATTCGTGAAATCTGAATCCCAGGAGGATCATGTGAGCTTTTTACACAAACTGGAAAAGTGAGTATCATGAAATTTGTTGTGTTAAGGCTTAATATTAATGTGTTAAGATAACTCCTTAGAAACTGAGGCTTCGCATTGGGTCTGTGTGAGCAATGAAAGATCAAATAACATTTCTTAAGGCTACAGGTTCATTGGAACACAAAGCAAAAACTATCATTCTCCCAGTAACGCATTATGTCATTACACCATCAATTATACAACAGAGATCTTTGGGTCTTCATGTAAAAAGCAAAATGCCACAGAAATATATTAGGTTGTATGAAGATGAAAACTGCTACGTAAGTAGAAATTATCCTTCCACCATTGATATTCATGCCCTTGAATATACTAAAATCCAATGCTAATAATGTAAATAGAGGTGATTTATTTAGTAATTGTTAATTTGACAATTAAGTAAGCCTACCTTCTACACAATGTGAAAGCGAGCTTATAATACAGTTAAGGAAAGCTTACAATAAATCTACGGGTATGCAAGACATTATAATAGTGTGCTAAAAGCAATGTTGCTATCTGATTTCCACTGGCAGATATTAAGGATGGGATTTAGTTTGTTTATTTTATATTGCATTCCTTTCAGAGAGGAGTAACTGGGTCAGATGGCCATTGCAGAAAAGAGGGAGGTTGCTCCTTTCCTGAGGGAGCAACTGAACGTGTTCAAGTGAAGGTTCCACAAATAGTAAATGTCGCAGAAAAGGAAAGGGACTGCAGTAAGGGGGTTGTAAGCCTGCAAATGAAGCACAGTCTGGGAAACCACAGAAATAACAGGGAGAAGACAGGCCTCAAAGCGAGATGCCCCTGTGACTGTATACACAGACTCCAAAAATGTAAAATTTTAATGGTATAGTTAATAAAAATGTTACCGGTTTTATTACTTATCACTGGAACTTTCCTCTTATTTCAAAGAAGAAAAAGAGGATAACCAGGGTTCCAAGTATCAAGATCAAAAAAAGCTTTGCGGCAAAAGACAGTCTGCTTATGCAAAATTAGATATGGGTTGATAATGAGAGTTCTTCAGTTTACGGGAACATAAAATGCACAGGGGTTGCTGAGCACACTTTTTGAGTGTCAAGGAGAAATATTTTATTGACGGGTACCTGTCACTATCCATCCTCATGTCCAAAGGTCCATCCTTCTGCAGAGAAAAACCTCTTTCGGGTGTATCAAACTGCATAGAAGAACAACCAGCATCCAAGAGAACTCCATCCAGAGTCCCTGGCTCAACTCCAGAGGAGATTAACAGAGCTTCTGCCTGGCTAAACTGTCCTAGAAGAGGTTGAATCTGTTTCCTGTAAGAAAATAATAAATAGACTCAACTTTAATTATAACAGCGCAGTGACCTCCCCTACGTATAGCAGGAATTAGCCGCACACACTTGTCTCAGAAGCAATAGAGTTACTCCCAAAGTAACAGTTGAAGTACTTGTCATATGTCAAAACTGGTCAAACCCACCCATCAGCGGCTACTTAAGCTTCTTTAACTCTTTACTCCCTTCCTGCTTCATCTCAAAGAAATGGAAACGAGACTAAAATTTCATTTCTCCAGCACGCAGGAACTCAAAGGGACACCGTTCCCGTTCAGCAGCAATGCCCTGACCACTCAGGCACCTGCTGTGCTAAGCATGGTTCCTAGTCAAGCGAGGCCAAAGTGCAGAAAAGCACAAACGGTTCTTGGATGTAGAGGAGAAGCAGACAAGGAAGAACCGGACTGCACAGCCTTCTGGTTAAAAAACTTCTGGGCTCCTGTCATGAGACAAACACCTTTCTTTTTAGTGGTATTCACCATTACAAAAGTAATTGGGTAACTGAGGCACACTGGATCATAAGCAGATAAAATACCTCGGTGTAGTTTCGATTCAGGCACCTGACCACTGGGGAGGAGTTTTGCATGCGTTTTTGTGCTTAGCGTTCTTCTTTCTTAGATTTAAGATGGTTCTTGCTATGTAGCAGGAAGGGAAAGAGGCGCGGCAAGGGAGAAGATGACACATCTCCGAGGTGCCCAGTGCTTTCTTGGGTGTCTAAACCTGGATGTTTCATTCGTGCTTAGATATATAAGGTGACTTACAATCACATAATTCACCTATCTTTCAAAATCTCCATGAATTTCACATATTTAAAAAGATTAACCGACATGCTGCTGCATTTTTAAGCAGTGCCTGCCAAACACAACATATTTCTGCCCCTAACAAGAAGTTACTGCCTCCACCTTCGAGTTTTGATTACAGTTTGGACAACTGCTCTTCAGCCACAGTGATCAGCATTCAAATTATTACAAGGTCCACCAGCTTAACATATATAATTCTAAGTTACATGAGCAGCCCTGAATGGATGGGGAGCGATTCCTTTAACTGTTTCAGCTACAAAAGGATGACAGCCGCCCATACATCTTTTGACACATCAGCGTTACGGTCATTTCGAAAAGAATTTTTTTTTCAAAATACCAGCTTCTGTCTAATCCACCTTTCAAGCCAGCTTAACGTCAAGGCAACTGGCGCTGACACAACTCAGTCCACTCCAGTGGCTACCATTGTAAAACAGCGTACAAACAGGGGATGGGAAACCTTTTGGCACCCATCCAACAGGAGTGAGAAAATGCTACAAAGCTTAACAAAAACACCCAAACCAACCCACCATAGGGAAAAAAGAGAGAGAGAGAGAGGGGAAAAAAATAATACAAGCTCTGTTAAAAGGAGGAGGTGATGAACACAATCATATGGAAGAACACTTAGCTGCACAATGGTATCCTCATTACAGCAGGATGAATCAACGTATTTAACATGGCACAAAATCCAGGAAATACCTTCAATGCACAGATTTCACGAGGGATATCACGATCACACATATGCATTTTTTAATTGATTGCTGTCCAGCTTATAATTAAATACAACTATCCAGCTTAATAACAACTGACAGTTCCTGAAAAGCACAATGATCCACTTAAGAGATTTAAACCAATTTAAGCTGTATAGTTATAGTTTTGAGATTGTATTTCCCCTCAATATAATGAGAGGAATTTTCTTGAAAATCTGCACTACTTTGCCCAACTGGGCAGTGTTTCTAACTTTACAACTTGTGCGAATGAAAGAACTTTAAATTTCCATATGTGGGAGATGAAAATAAATGAGATCTGGACAAAATTATAAATTGCCACTGTCAAGTTCCCCCAACAGACAGTAATCCATGTCAGCAGCTATGAACTATGAATGGCTGTACAGTGCTACCAACCAATCTGAAAAATTATTCTGAAATTTACAACTTGCTAGAAATTTTATTACATTTGGGAAGTGCCCTTTGATTTGTGGTCTGCCACCTCTTTGCAACTAGGAAAAGGTAATTAAAACAGAAGTATATTTGAGGTTGAAATGTACTCTTTGGTAGAGAGATACTTCAGCTGGAAAATGTTTTGGAGTTTGCAAATAAAAAAAACTGAAAAGGAATTAGATAAGACATTTTCATGTCAGCCTTTCAGCTGTGTGAAATAACAGCTTCCGAATATAACATCTTTGTTATATGCTGCATTTTGTGTATCAATAGTGGATATAGCTTGTCTCTGTGAATATAAATCTTTACCAAGAACAGGTGCTTTTCACGAGATTGCAATGACTACATTAAAATGTTCATGCCAGTTCCCTGAATTTCTTTGTGGACTAGAAGAAACAATTTTAAGCATATTGGGTGCCTCATACATTTCAATTAATCAAGCCAAGTATACAGCTATAAAAGATTTATTACCTTATGAAAGGAAATACAAGTATCAACTTTTTTTTTTTTATAGGTTAGTAACAATGATGATAGCGACAACAAGGACTAATCTATTAGATTATGAGCATGACACGTTTATTTAAAGAAAAATATTTTACCAAGAATTCATCTGAATTATTAGAACATAATAAAACTCTTCCCTTGTCTACTATTCTTTACGCCTATATTCAAATAAGAACTGTCTGTTACACACATAGTCTTCTCTAAAAATGCTTTATTTAGCCTCCATTCCTTTTACCTTTGGATTTTTGTTTACATCACTTGTAAATCCTGTTTCCAGAATAACCTGAAATAAGTAATAAAAAACTATGTATCCTATCCTAAAAATGTTTATTCCCTACAGTCACATGCCTTCTGCTCTCCCCAGGTTTGTAGAAATTCTTCTTGCTTTCTGTTTCAGTGTTCCACTGTTTTCCTTGGGCATTAGAGGAATTATGTTCCATGACCATACTCTCACCTAGTGTGAAACTCTATTACCCTTTCTTTCTTAATATATTGCACAAACAGTGCTCAGAGGAAAAAGCAGGAAAGGTAAACCAGGGAACGCCCCTAAACACCTAATAAACCAGCACATATCACAACATTGCAGACCAAGGGGTTTGGCGTTTTAAGTGCGTCCTGGGGATAGCATTAAAAGCTGTTAAGACACTACAAAGGGTCACTGAGAGAGCTTTTTAATCATATTACGTGATCTTTGAAGGTTACAAGCTAACTGAATCCAATTGTCCTGCTTAAAAGAAAAAATAAACTTCATACTTGAACAGCACTTTAAATACTCAGAATATTTTAGAAACAAAACAGCTGTGAAGAGCTTTTAGCCCCTCTCTTACAAATGTAGAAGTAAAATTTGCAGGGTTTCATACAGAATGACTTGAAGATACCTATATAGAAATCTAAGCCAATTTCAGAGATTATGGTCTGAGAACATAAAAAAGCAAACAGTACTTGTCATATGTTTAGCTCTTATTTGGCTGGGGCGCGCGCGCGCGCGTGTGTGTGTGTGTGTGTTGATAGAGTGGTAATTTTTGATACATTCCCAACTGCTACAACTTAAGCAACCTCTAACCTCAAAGTATTCAACATGCTCATGGCCTCTTTATCAATTTTGACATTTTCCAGGAAAAAAAAGTATTCAAGCTTTTAAAAGAACACTGGGAACATTGACAAACTATCTGTTTTTAAAAATAATAAAAAGTTATTTCAGCTGCTATGTATGTTGTAGGGGCCTTAATAGATTCTATCACACAACAGCCTCAAGAGCTCACAGAAATCTTGTACTGTTTGCTACAGTTGAAAAATAACACAGAACCTTGGATTTGGGACCCTCTGTTAGGTCATAAGACAGTGTTTTATTGTATTATACTGTGACACATAGCATAATAATTCTGACAGACAGCACTGGATCCACATTTCTCAGTTATATGAAAGAGCAGAATGAGAAAGAGTTCAAAGCGTCCTAATGTATTTCAGGCTCTTCTTTCAGTTAACCTCTGGCATTCTACAATCCTTTACAAAAATATTTCCTTTTCATTTTACTCATCTGAGAGGGGTGAGCATAAGAAAAACAAGTAAAGCATGAATATAGCTCCTACAAAATAAACAAGAGAAAAATCTTTTCCCTTATTTAGTTTCTCTCCGTTGTCACAGAGGTTGCTGTGACATCAATCATCCAAGTAATTTCACAGAAAAGTACAATTACGCTTTCATGGTGCTCCAGCATTTTTTATGTGTATGTAACAATACTTGCTCTTGACCTTTCACCGTTGCTCCCCTTACAAATTCGATGTATGAATACACAGAAAGCTGGGAAGCAATGATCCCTTATCAACAGTGAAAACTGCCTTCTACTCAACCAGAATAAATGGTTTCTTTGAGAAAACCAAGGGAAAACAAGCTTTTCAGCTAACTCTTGCCAATGCACATCAAACGAGGAGACCAATCTGGTGCTTTGGTTCAGTTGCCTCCACTGAGACTGCCAACAGGGGTGCCAATTAGCACTGGCTGTAATGAGGGAATGGGTACAGACCTGGTTTGATGTCATTGACTCACTTCACCTGGGTCACTCAGGAGCTCTCAGACAGCTGCGACTTTCCTTCACGGCTGCACTGTGCGAGGCACATCTAGAAGCAAACCACGAAGTACTCCAGTTGTAAAACCCTGGGACTTCCAGCATCCTACCTGGAAACTGCTGTGAGAGTTACTCTGCCTCAGTGCAACACCCCCCATTAAAAAAACCAATCTGAATATTCTATAAAAAAGCCTTTGGCAAGTGGGAAGTTGACAAGGTTTTCATGTTTGCAAAAAATTGTAACATCTATCAACTTATCAATGAACCTTGTCATTACGTTCATAGCTTTATAAAAAATTTAATTACAGTTCTGGAAGAAGCCCCTGTATCTGTCTGAGAACTAACAGTTCAGTTTAGGCTGGGTTTTCTGCTACAAAATTACAAACATGAGTCTCAGCTGCTGATTAACAAAAGATCTCAAACCAGGAAGACATAAAAAGCAATTTCCACAGAACAAAGAAAGTTCATATTTTTGAATTTGAGGGCTATAACAATAATTTTATTCCATGTGTTAGGACCACAGAAATGTTTTATGAACTGGTGAATATTTACATATTATGTACTCCCACTTAAAAAAGGTATGCATACATTCTAAAAATTAAATATTTCTTTCCATATAACTTGAAGACATAACACCACCCACCCCACCCCCGACAAAATGCCCTTTCTTAATTATCCTGTAATTAATTTTTGTATTAAGATCAAATTGCATTATTTTATGCAATTTGCAGCTAGCCAGATTTAACACCTTTGTTATAAAATATGCAACCTTGTTATGTATGCCATCTTTATTACATAATATATCTAAAATATGTAACAGGCTGTCACCATTCAGATGTGCCAAGAAAACCAAGCCATCAGAATGATTTGCTTTTCATTCATGAGAGCTGACAGCCCAAAGGGCAAGACACCACCCATCAGAAAGATCATAAATATTTCTCTGACGTTACACTGCTGCATCCAGGGATTTTAGTTTGAGGCATATGTTGGTTTAGCCTTCACGGCAACAGGGCAGTCCAGCTCTACAAGGTTCCGCGGACATAATGCAGGAACAGCTGAATACCTGCATCATCATCTCAGGTCTACCAAACATTCCTTGTGACTCTCAGCTTCATTAACGCTGATTTTAACTTCAAAGATGACCAGCTTCCTTTACACCTCTGACTCTCTGTACTGGTTTCCATTCCCTCTCCTGTTCTCACACAACCTCCAGGGAACACAGGGTGGTGACAATAAGGACCACAGAGCAGAGAACAATTTCCTGGGAAAAACAGTGAATCAGGTAGCAGAACTGCCAGATACACTTTACAAAAATGCTCACTTTCCACGATGATTGAAATCGAAGAGTTGAGAGGAATAACTGGACTTAAAAAAAAAATGTGAATCACTGAAGGATTCACGGTCTTTACTGATGCAGGACTGTCCCACTACACCACCTGAGGATGGTTTGGGTTTTGCAGGCAGAACCACACACGGTTCTACTTCCATTCTGCCACGAGTAGAAGCAGCCAGCATTCAGCATAGCTCTGAAGCAAGTAGATAATTGCACAGTTATTTCCACAGCCAATAAAACCACACTGCCCCATCAGATCCAGTATGTACTATACGTGTCAACGAATCTGCCTGTTATTTCAGTTCTCCTAATAACTGCTATTACTTTAACATTACTGCAAGAAGTTTTGATGGTCTTGTAGCTTTTCTGCCGGCAGTTTGCACAATCGCTTTTTAAGGGTGAATGTTGATCTAATTATTAAAGTTCTATTTCTACAACTATTTTTAACTGTAAGAAAAGGTAATAAAGCAACTTCCCTTAGATTTGATAAATCTTATGCATTATTTCCTTATTCTTTCTATACTAACATCTTAAAAGGTATCTTTACCAAAATCTCCTCTCCATTCCCCAACAACCCACAGAAATCCATACTTTCCTTAAAGATGTAATGGTGCTTCATTGAACTCAAAAGAAACATTGCTACTGGGCTTTAAAAGGAAGTTCTGCTTAATTCAGTTGCTAAAACCCTGTAGAAAACAGAAAGAAATTCTGGATATACATCAGCAAGTCAGAAAGTGCAAATTAACACCAGAAACGTAACAACTGTGTATAAACATTTAACAACTGTGTATAAATATTTTTCTAGCCCATGAATATAAGAATACTAGAATCTGTAGCCACAGTCATTGCAGACACTATTTTTTTTCAACATGCAGGGAATGAGCAAATCACACCATCTTTTCTGCAGCGTTAACACGCAGTCTCAGAGGAATCTGAAATTAAATTCAGGGTTTCAAGACTGGGGAAAAGGCACACAGATTTATCATTTAATCGGCTTTACTGATCAATCACTGATCAGTTGCAATCAGCTATGCATAAGGACCACAACACCATATATGAAAAATTACAGTTTCAAAAGACGAGACCTGTGTGTTAAATGAACAAAAAAAGTGTACTTTCTCTACTAGATACTTTTCCTCCCTGTACCACTTTGTTTTGTGCTGTCTAAATATGTTTTCTTCCTTACCTAAATCAGTAATTAACTTTTCTCTCCGTAATATGGATATTAATGAAGAAGGAATTTGTACACATAACAGAATCAAGTAAATTCTTTTTCTAGCAGGGAAAGTTAAATTATTACAGTGTCCAGTGCTTTCTTGTCTACACTCATACTTTCCGAAATACACAGTAATCTGTTCACGAACAAAGGATTATGAAGTAAGTGCAAAATAATCTTGTAGTCAATTTCCATGGTTAGAATATAGCTATCCAACTTCGAAGGATATTCATTCATTAGATGAATGAAAGGTTTAATTTATTGACATATTTATCTGCATATTAAACATGAACTTGAAGTTAACAAAACGTACACTGATGATTTTAAAAGCAACACGCAATGAACTGTTAAAAGGCTACTCCTACCCACAACTCACACATTCAATTGTTTCCAAAGTACTCCTATTACAATTTGATTTACATTTTGTTAGGTTGTTATAAAATCAAAGACACACAGCGTGTAAAAAACATTCCTTTTTCCTCCCGGCAGAACCAAACAACAAATGAAACTACTGTTAAATTTTCTTTAGGTAACAAAGCAAATTTACACAATACTTTTCCACATCACAAATTCTGGCACTCTGAAGCGCTCTATTCATGGAGAGTGCTTGCTCAAGATTGTGCATAATTGTTGCTTTGACAGACCTGCTGCTACTGATACTTGGAATATATTTGCATAACCTTTGCCTTGTTAACAAAATGCTAGTCTAGACCTTGAGACTCAGTGGCAATACTATGACATAATAGATGGAAAAATAATCTGAGTCACAGAAGCTTTTTCTTCTTTTCTTAATTATTCAGCAGCTGACAGTATTGGAGTGGCCTGATAAAGCCCTACAGGATTTTTATTTCCTTTGACAAACTATTTCTTTGTTTGACACAGCAGTTAAACCTCAGAACACTAAGGATGAATACACCTGGCATCAAGAATTTATTACAAATGAAACAAGTAACTTTTCCTTCCTTCCTGTCATTCTTATCTAAGCTACCTCACACAACAGCATGTCTACATTCCTAATTGACTCTCACCTTAAGCATTATACTGTCTGCCCATCATCTGGACTGCGTCACATCTCCCAGCTACACGCTCCTAATTGTGAGAAGGAGAAATACGAGAAGCAGAACACAAGAAAAAAGCAAGTAAGGGCAGAAGTGAAGTAGGGTCATCACTCAGCTGGAAATTACAGAAGCCCCAGAGCTTTACTTTTCTCTATCCTTGCCTGTACCAGGTCTTCCCTGTTTGAGACAAAGGAACAAGAGCTGTGCATAAACCTAAAAATACAACCATATCATGGGTTTAAATGACAGGCTAACATTCACCATTCTGCGCTCTATTCGTTTCCTAGTTTCTAGCCAGTGAACCAAGTGAACACCAAGCATTAAGTTTTCACAGAACTATACATTATAACCCCAGTATTTCATTACTCACTGGTCGGCTCATAGCCCTTCACTACAGAAATATAAGCTCAAGACTGTTTTTGCCACACATCACTTTATACTTAACCACATGCCTTTTCCTGCCTTGTAAGGTTTTACAGTTCTTCAGAACATGTCTTCATTTTTGCTGTATTAGGTAATGTAGCCTAACCAACAATCATCAGCAATTATGACACCAATTTAATGTCTTATTTAGATAATTTATGAATAAATAGGTTGTATACCCTACCCACGTATCTTTCTGATACTTCACTGGCGAGCTCACTGCTTTACACGAGATGAGTGTGAATCTTACAGCCAGGCAGAAAACCCATACCTAAAGACGTCTTTGCTTCTACTACCCATTCTTTACACAAAATGGTTATTTTACCTTGTTAAACTGTATTTGTAACTTAGGAATTTACAAAATTTAAAAACTTGTTCCAAATTACAAAGCACTTAAAATCAAAATTATATCTATATTTGCTTCTCATAACATTGCAATCCACTCTTGGAAAGAAAATCATGTACTTAATCCTACTAACAATTACAAGGTTTACATACATACTTAAAAACGAGAACTTTACTAGTTTGTCAAATCAAAACCTTAAGAAAGTCAGGATTTTCAAACATTCTATCTGAAGACTTAGGTACATCCCCTAAGTTAATTGACTTAATTACAATGGTAAGCATTTAATTCTGAAAAACTACTGAAGTTATAGAAAAGAATGGAATACTAACAACTGTAAGGGTGCTTCTGATTTAAAATGCTATTTTAAAACACAATTTGGCAGCAATTCACTTCCCCAGTGACTTTGACCTTTTTTCTAATTTAAAATTTTCAATTTCAGAATGCAATCATAAAAATAAAACTGGTTTGTTTAGGTACTGTTAACATCTTGCTGCTCTGTAGACACCACCTGGTTAGCATCCATGCAGAATCTCACAGGCAATTCTGTATTAAATGCTAATTCTGTTATATCATTTATAATATATCTTGTAATAAAATCTGGTAAATTTAGCTGCATTCCATCAGTGATGACATTCCCTAACCATCAGTGTTTCATGCATTGACATTTTTACTTCACAAGTCATGATATGCTGCATTCGAATGGGACTTTCCTCCTGCGCAATGAACATCCAGACACTGTGCAAATTATCTTTTAAATAAATACAGGAAATAAGAATAATTAATGGTTTTCATGAAATACCCTGATTGCAACCACGCATACTTTTTATGTACAAAGACTGTCTTAGTTACTTGCCACTGCAGATGACAACATGAAGTCTGAAGTTGTAAGGATTTGGAGAAGTGAGAGAATATTTAACTGAATAATGTTTGGCCCTGAAAGTATACAGACAATTTTAAATTACTGCTTTGTTCCTCTCTCGTCTCAATCCTATTGAGATTCATTAAAAAAAAATTAAAATGCCGCACTTGTGAAACAAGACAACATCCCGAACTAAAACAAACCAGTGAGTCACCTCCACACAGTGTAAAAGGTAACAACCACTTCAGAATCAACACTGTGTGACTTTTTTCCAAGCAGCCAAAATGAACAGCTTAAGTTTAAAAGATACAATACAAAAAAAATAATGTGGAAGTATGCAAACGTGATCACCGGGCTAGCGGAGCAGAAGCTGTTGTGTAAAGTCCATTTAAACTATCGTGAAACGTGATCCTTAAAGCCCCATAAGCACAAAAGTATTTGTAGTCAAGTTTCTATTGCACTAGAAGAGGCAATGTCAGTCTAGTGAAATGCAAGTACCCCGGTAAAGGATGACAAAGTTCATAAAGAAATGACTAAAGAGAAATGTGATGAGCTAACAATATCACATGTGAAATCATGTACTGAAGTGCCAAAAGAAAAATTCTTGCACGGGCTGGAAGATCATCATCTTGGCATCACCTTGAGGAAAAGGAACGTGAAGTTTTATTTGACTGTAAAATGAGCAGTAAACAGTAGCACGAACACAGCCATAAAAAGGGAAACAAAATCCTAGGATGTACAAAATCTCTTCATTAGGAATAAAAAAGTATTGCTAGTAAGATTTCACCCAGAGGATCGTATGCCATTACGGGAGCCATCCCTAAAAGAGAGCGACTCAAAGCGGAACTGGCACAGAGAAACTCTACTAGGATGACTAGAAGAAATAAGAACTATTATTATGAGATGAAAATATGAAAAAAAAAAACCCAGGCTTGTTTTGCATACGAAAAAGAAGGCCAAGAATAGATGTTAATATTCTCCATGAAGTATTTTAAATGCCAGGGAGAGAAAAAAGCTAATAGATATTAATCAACTATTAGTTAATTTTATTCCACTAAAATTAAATTAGGTAACTACTTTAACCGGAAATTTAAAGAAAGTTTCATATAATGAAAAATTAGACTCTGCAATAGCTGGAGCACTGTATATAGAACTCCTAATTACTTTTAAGATAGAGCACAGTGAAGGAGATTAAATTATGCAGTGACTTCTAATACCAGGCAATTGGATTCAACAATCTAGAAGTCTGTTACAGCATGTTTATATACGAACATGCTATTGTAATTCTCCATTGTAAAGTTCACCCTGAAAATGTTTAAGTAAACTTATCAAGATGTATAAACATTGCACGTTTTACATGTGTATAAACATACTCCAACCTAAGAATAAGGTACCCCTTAGGTATAAACAATTCATTTTATTTTTAGAAAAATCCCAGCTGAATAATGCATAAATACAACATGAGCACTGAAAAGGCTTCTTTCCCTTAATTTTTTCCAAAGTGATTACTGGGGATTTTTGAACCAAATATAAAACTGGTATTGACTGGAAACTGCTATTTTATGACAGCAAACTGAAAAAAGACACTGCTCTCAGATAAAATGATTCTTCGCTTTTTTAAATTCAGAAAAAGAGAAAGCAACTCCCAGACACTTTTGCGGCTACAAAAGGATGATTAGGATCTCAAGGTCAACAACTTTTGATCATTACTGAAGGAAAAGTTCAGTATGTGTTTTTGCATAGTGATAAAATAGTCTGAAGGCATTAACAATGAAATATAAAAGGAAATTTTGAAATAATAATACTATCTCCCCCAACAACAACAACAACAAAACCACAAAAAAACAAACAACAAAAAACACACACAAAACCAACTTACTCCAGGGGTATTACAACTATATTTCTTTCCAACCAGAATAAAGGAGAACTGGCTTATCTGGAAAGAACATTTTAACATTCTGCTTCATGGCTTGGGACTTTGTAGGCTGTATTTCTCTACATTTATGAGCAGTTTTCCATCTGTTTCCCATAGTAGCTGCTGCCTCTATTAGACTAGTACTTTCTTTTGTATTACTGGCTTTATTAGAGGCTAACTTCTTCTAAGTAAAATAATCACAGGTAATTTCCCTGGGAAGCTGAACGCCCTTTGAGATGCTAGAAAATACACAGTAGCGTGATCTTGAGAGGCTTCAGAAGACAAGTACACTCTACTTAGACATTTCTTTAAACTGAAGTTTTCCAAAACTGGAATTATTCAAGAATCCATTTGACCCACAAATGTTCAGACTGTTACAGATAACTTTTTTCTGAGCTGTCATCTTTTTACCTGAGAATCACAGATCATTTGTCAAGAGAGACCTCCGGAGGTCTTCCAGTCCAATTGAGCCCCCTGCTCAATGCAGGTCTAATTAGATGGGGTTGCTCAAGGCCAGTTCCAGTTGAGCCTTGAACACCTCCAAAGATAAAGATTCTGCAAGTTCTCCAGGCAACCTGTTCCAGTACTACCACCCTCATTGGCTTCCCCGCTCCCAACCCCAATACCTAATTGGAATTTCCTGCCTTTTAATTTGTGTCCCAAAAACTCCAAAGGGCTCCAGCTATACGGCAGCCCTTCAGGCAGGTGAAAAGCTTTAGTCAAGTTGTTCATGAAGTTGGTAAAGGGTTTTAAATTAAGTCTTCAAGAACACTACAGATCACTGATCCGTTTTTTATTTTTTTTTTCCCAGAATTACAAAAAATAAACTTGAATTTAAGATAAAGCAACCATGTATTTAGTCTAATTATAAACCAAGTGTAGTCTGACGCAGCTCTGGAACATTAATCCTTGGTGTCACACCAAGCTAAATAATTAGTTCTATGTGAAGTTCCTTTACATAGCTACTTCAAGCAGGTCCATTTTCCATACCAGAGTACTAAGAGAATAAGACTCACAGTTTTTGATGCTGGATTCTTAGCAAGATATAAAATAATCACTCATTACCTGATGACATAAAAAATGTAAAAATCAAACCATAAATGCAAGCTGGTTTACAGCTCAGTATTTTTGCACGTTCTCAGAACAACTGATTTTTCAGTTATGATATGGTTTCTTTCTGGAAGTGTCAGTAAATGGAGTTTCATTACTTCCCATTTGTTAGAACACTCTTTTAGGAGAAACATTTCATTTCTGAGTAGAATAATCTTCACTGGAAGAAAGTTTCAGTTTTGTTACTATAAAAATGTATTTGTGTTCCTGTTCACAAATTCCTGGACTACTGACATCAATATAAATACAAATACCAGCACTTCAAGCAAAACAATTACCCTTTAGTTTTGAATAAATTTCTCCTTGCCATAGCAAAAACATGGGTAATCTGTTAAATTCTTCAAAAGACACTAGATGGCTCCACTGGTGCTCCTACAACCTGCTCTGGCAACATCTCAAATCTCCCACGGGAAATACTGAAGAAAGACCTTACTATTTCATTTCAGCAGTATAATGTATCATATAGAGTATACTCTTCCCTAAGGTGGCACAGCAAAACATTAAGTGTTAACTCCATTTAAAAAACTTATATAAAAGAAACTTAAAAGACACGGTATTTCCAATAATGAAATAGCAAATAAAATCAAACAGAATTCAATAGAACCAACCCAGCAGAACTCGTTAACGTCAGAGCAAGCACACCTTTGGTTTCACTCTGCAAAACACTGCCATGAACTTGGCACAGTCAATTCCATCCCCACCACACGCCTCCTACAATACCAATGACTCTGGTGTTATATTCACAGTATGGGTATTAGATTTGTTACAAAGCGTAGCGCCTGATTTGATTTATGAAAGTAATCCTCAAGCGATTCCCCAGCTATTGCTCTGTCTTACAAAAGAACCCAGAAACTACTGCCCAGAGAACGTACTCTATGAGTCCGATTGCTCCACGCATCTGGGCTGACCTCGCCACGTAAAGCAGTTCTGACAGCATACTGCTTTCGTCCACAAAACCAGTGAGTTAGCTGATACACAGATTAATGAATAAAATGTTACAGAAGATGCTGTCTGCTGAAAAGATTATGAGAGTTCTGGTTCTATTAGATGGGGGGGATAAAAGACATGTTCATTTCATTACAGTTATTTTGCATCTTTCTTCTTACAAAGGAGTTGCTGAGCAAATCAAATCAGACAAAGGCTTGAAACATGTAAAAAATATTTTGAGGTCTTCTTTAAATATGTTCCTCACCATTTATCTTTATTGCTTGCTTATCTGATACCAGCTCTTTGTGGATTACACGCACAAACACTAAAGTCTTACCTAAAGCAAAGAGTAGAACAAGATTCTGCACGGTAAGGGCATGACACATCTTCTGTATATGTATGTATCTATGTATCTATATTTTCTTCACACAATATTAAGCAAAGGGAGAAGACTTCTGCTGATGATCCTGGGGACCTGAACCAGATTTCTCCCATAGCTACGAAGCTGGTACTCCAAGACCTCTTGGCAGAGGCACATGTGTATGGAGTGATACACCAGCGGTTTAGATAGAAGCGAACCTCCCCATCACCCTCACTGCACTTCGCTCTGCATCAGAGTGCCTTCAGTGCACATCACCTGAGCTCCTGTCCAAAGAATCCACACATGAAGATGACGTTTAATGCGCTCTGAAGGGACATTCAGTCCTAAGGATAAGGGTATTCAACAGCAAAGATCACAAAACAAAGTACAAATCTCAGGTCAAAAGCACCACTACTCCTGTTGCATCATGCTACACGCTAATGAAGGCATGGCTTATTACTGGGGACCTGGGAATTTAGATGGAGGACTCCACCATCACATAGGCTCATGTTTCCAGGCAGCACCTGGGTCACTTTACAAAACACAAGATGGAAAAATACACGAGAATAATTTTCTGCTGGAAGGGACCCACAATGATCATTCAGTCTGACAGCCTGACCACTTCAGGGCTGGCCACGAGCTAAGGCATGTTATAAAGTGCATTGTCCAAGCACCTCTTAAACACCAGCAGGCTTGGGGCATCGACCACCTCTCTGTTGAGGCTACTGAAAAAACAACATGTAAGGACACACAAAAAAAAAATCCACATAGGAATTTTTCAAGGAAGTTGCATGAAGCCCGTATTTTCGTTAAGAGAAATGATTTCTTCCCCACCCACCCCACCCCCTCAAAAATGGATTGTCAGTATAAAGCATAGTTAGTGATAGATCTTGACTGTTTTGCATAATATTACAGCAAAGTAGGAAATTATGGTGGACATTTCTGTGGTTTAAAAAACATCAAACCAGTAATTGTGAACAGTAGCCAAACTGAATGGCAACTCAACAGGTTTTTTACAGGCACTGATCCTGGGCCTGGTACAAGTAATTATTTTCGATACTGATAGAACAGTTAATACTTTTTTTTAAAGTTTTAGACAGCTCTGAGCTGAAAAGCCATGGATGGCAAAATGACCATAATGCTGAAAAAAAAAAAAACCCCACAACCCAAAAAAACACATCAAAATTGGAGAATGACATGGTTCAATAAAATTAAGATGATGACATTAGAAGATGATGCTATTGGGAAAAAAGGCAAATATTTTCACAGTATAATTAGCAAAAGTCTGATGAACAAAATTAAGTCAGATATTCCATGTGACACAGAACTAATCAGGTACCACCTGAAGTACTGGGCCAAGTTTTACAGACAATGCTTTAAAAAAATAGCCAACAAACTGCAAAGGTGGTTAGTAAACATGACTCTCATGGAAACACTGGAAGTTGTGCTTTGTTTTGTTTTTCCTTCTGGATGAAAAAGGCTGGAGGGGATCAGGATGCTTATCTCTAGAAGAAGTTGTTAAAAAGGCATCAGAATTCAGTCATTCTGCATGCCAAGGTAGAGCAAGTCAAGGAATACTTGGTTAAAGTAGCAGCAAAGCCCTAGACACTAGGAAAGATTCTTTATGTATAAACCACACAAAATCACCAAGACAGATTATTTATGCAATTCCTGTTACTTAAGAAGGTTTCTAAGAATAGGAAAGGAAAACGTTGTTAAGGAATTCCAGAAGTATATTTTATTTTGGTTTAGATCAAGAAAAATCAAGCAGGTAATTTTTTGACAATGATTAAAACCCATGGATTAATGGGATGGTCTACCATCTATGATTTACTTTCTTTGAATTTCTTTTTGGATGTCATTCAGGATTGAAGTTGTTCCATTCCTGTTTGATCAGGAAATTTGCAGTTAAATTTTAAGTTCCTAACATCTGATTTCACCTGAGAGTGACTGATTAAATTTTTGCCTCCATTATTCTGTTCTCTCTTCTTATTTCCTGATACTTCTAAGGCTGCATCAGGGGTTCTTCCTTTTATCACGGATTTATTTCTTTGTGCTAGAAATATAGGGAGAATAGCTCCCTTCATGCTCTCATCATCTCCTATCCCTGCAGTCAACAGACTCCAAGTATGATTTCTGAAAGACAGAGATCATAGTACCTACTCTTTTCTGTCTATTTATTAGTAAGGTATTATTATTCTGTGTTAAATAAACAGTATTCTGTGTTAATAAACCAGATTTTGGATAGACAGAAAACTTTCTGCTTCAGCCTGCAAAAGTCATCTTTGACTCTACTTCCTTCAGTATCATGAATGCCAAAGTGTCCTTGGTCCCTCTCATCAACTGCAATTTATATAAAACACATACAAAAACCTCCTCAGAAAAATTACAAGTAGTACGTAGATTATTATTATTTGTATTCTTTTATAAGAGAGAATAATGTATAGAACCCACACTTGGGGCTTTTTTTTTGGCATGATACATATTGCAAGACTGCTTCCTGAGAACTAAAAGTCATTACCCACAGGACTTAAATCATCCTTGTTTCCTTTCCCGTGCGCACAAAAAGCATAGATTTTTCTTCAGAAAATCCTGGCTAGCCAAATATGACAGGAAATGTTACATAAGGTTCCTGTAAATTAAAATAATGGTAAAAACATCTGTAATGTAATCAGACATAGGCAACTATTGCCCATTTTGAAAGAGAAATTGAAAATTTTAGCTCAAAGATGAACACAGATGTTACCAAAGAGACAAAAAAAAACCCCAAAAAACAAAAGTGAGTAATTTCCAGGTTGCTCTGGACTACACAGAAGAGCCGAGTCTGAAAGGACCGGCGTGCACTTAGAAGTGTTTTCGCTGATCGATTTCATGCTGAAGTGGACAGAGAGGTGTAAAACCACCAGTACTTTCCATGGCAACTGTAAGAGATGGCATATATACTTTTGCTGTAGAGCAAAAAACGAAGTGAGACAGAAATGTACAACCATGCAGAGTTTTGGTTTTTTCCCTCTAAACAAAAAAAACAAAATCTGTCTTTCGCTCAATAGTTCCACCTAGAACTAAATATCCTGAAGACACACCCTGAGGACTCCTCTAAAGATTCTTCTTGGCTATCCCCAGCTTCCCCACAATCTAACTGCTGCTGTTGAATGGTCAACCAATATTTAACTTCTGTTCTTTGCCATTTTGCCTGTCACATTCCACATTTACATTTTTTCCATTCATTTCACCTCTGACTCATATTATTCCTTTTAAAAATGTGCTATCCCCTTCAATCATGAATTATTCAAGTCACTCGGCCGTCTGGTATTTTTCTGATGCTCCATTTTTCTCAGCAAAACTTGCATATAGTTCTCATCTTCCGGACTTACTTTTCATCCTTGGATTGCTATATTTTTTCAGTTGTCCTCATGTTCCTGAATTTCCTGCTCTCTTCCATATTCTTCCCCACTGCTTCTCCATGAAGTATCAATGCAATCCTATAGGTATTCTCAAGACATTATAATTTCCCCGCTCTCTGAACAACAAATGGGTGGTCACCACAGAAAATATCACTTAAAAAGCCTTTCCTATTTTCTAGGGAAAAGAAGTCTTTTCTTAGGATGCTTATTTCTCATTTACCAATGTATAACCCAAATATTTATGAGCCATGCTTCTTTTCCACTACATCAATAGAGATCAAATTAAACATGTTCATCTCCATTACAAACAAATGCCATTTAAGTGATACAAAAACGCTGAAATTTCACAACACTGCACAAATGAAGATCAATCTCTGAAGCTACCTACACCTACATCACAGTTTTCACAAACTGCAATTGAAGTCAGAAGGCTGAAACACTGAGTTGTAGATATGACTCAGTTCCTCACAAAAAGCTTTCCAATTACAATACCTCACCAATTGGACTTTAAATAAATAATCACTTGTGTACCTTGCATCTCTAGTTTAATCTAGTTCCTGATGAGACTGTGAATGTTAAGAAAACAAAAAACCTCTGAAATTAATGTGTGGACCATCACTATTCTTCTGTTCCATACTTTGTTTGTTCCTGTGACAATAAGAAGAATATACTGTGTCTGAATTACAGATATTCAGTTATGAAGGTTAATGTAGCATGTCGAAGGAGATGAATGTTCTCAAGCAGATTCACCTAAAATGCTAGCATTTGTGATAAACGTACCTGAGTTTGGGGGGTAAGGGAATGCTGAGAGAAGAAAGAAATTAAAACTACTGTGAGACTGCAACCTGTACTATAACAGCAGCTAAGAAAGGAAATTACTGCTTTAGGCCTTTCACAATACATATACTACTTAAGGGCAGTTCCCACGCTGAAAATGTCTTCATTCAAGAACCTTATCTCAAGATTAACAAAAACTTGCACAGCAGGGATATCTACATTGCAAGTATCCAGATTTTGCAGGTCGTAACAGCCTAAACAGGAATTCATCTTGAACAGTTACTTCAGAACTTTTTGAAACGTTACTCTAATTTCCTTTTCCACAGGAAGTCCTCCAATAGATGATCTTTTCCATGGTTCTTGCACATGCAGTAGCAGGAAAGTCTACAATCACTATTCAGTCTTACAAAAATGTTTGTTCCAAGTATTTCCTAAATCCCTGTAAATTATTAGCACTCAGGAAAGGGCAGGTAAAATATTTCATTGTAGTTTTCCAGCTGGATTACCATTAGAATGTAATTCTTAAATTTGAGATCTAAAGTAGTTTTCCGTCTTTCAAAAGTAGTCAAGCTTGTACTCACATTCACAGTCAGGTACCTGTAAAGAAACAACTAGCTAAAAAATAGCTTCAAAATGTGCATATTCCAATGAACAGAAGACTGTTAAAGATCTCCCTCATAAAGCACAAAAGCATAAACGAGTGATATATCCACTATAAAGTTTCTTTAATATAGGAAGGATCATACAGGAAAACAACTGTGGTTTTTGATGTTTAAGACGCCAAAGCGTGGGTTCCCTCATGTCACTGCAGCACGTACACCATTCAGAGTGAACATTCAGGCACATGCAGACAGAATGTGCACACAGGAGTAACCAGCAAGGAAGGCACCCTCTCTTTCTGGAAGACTTGATGTCTCCTTCATACAGTTGCTTAGACAATAAAATCCTTTATCCCTAATTGCCTACTTGCCTTTCCCAAAGAAACCCAAAACTTCTCATGCACTTTCTCTTCTCTTCCAGAACCAAGTGTAACTTTTCTCCTCGTTGTTTTAGTGGTCTCCAAATCCCACCACCTCTCAGGCAATCCTTCTGTTCAGTCCCTTGGGCAAACCAACCCCTTCTTTGCCAGTCCTCACAAGTACTTTTCTCTACCCCATATGTTTCAACAGTTTTCTCTTTTCTCTCAAATAATCTCAATTCTCTGTTGCTACCTTCAAGAAGAAAATGTTTGTCTTCATTAACTTAGTAAGGTCACTAACCAGAGGTTGGTAAAAGACAGCACAGCCTCTGATGTGTTGCATCTGCTGTATGATTCTGCAGCACCCAGAACGAACATCCAAATTGCAGGAGATAGCAGTGAGGGACATCAAAGGCTCCACACACGGCAAATACAAAAACTAGGAGCAGAATATCCAAATTCTTCCCCCCCATGGCTGCTCAAGAGATGCTTGTTCACCTGGAATTACCTGAAAACCTTATTATATTACACATAAATGAAGAGGCCTGATAAGTTAAGATCAAGCAGCTTCTATTTACTTGGAAAATTAGGATATGGCTGCCCAAGTTAAGGATCTTCAGTTTGCAACCAGGACCATTTAAAAAATACATTGAAGTTGGCCTATTATAATAGAGATCGGAAACTTCAAGAGAAGCATTTTTGCAGGAAACAACCTATGACAAAACCTGACAATATTTTCACTACTGATCTAAAGAACACAAGATCATTAATGAAGTGCAGGAATGGAAAAACCTACTTATGTAAGAGAGCATTCACATCAAAATAAATGTGCAGGACACTAGTAAAGCACCATGTACAAACAAGTGTTTTGTAACTTTTGTAGACAGGCGACTCCAACTTTGTGTGCATATACGCAGTGCGTATCACCAAGCCCCCGAGAGATCACAGAAAATGACACAGAAGGAAAACATGTCTGTTGTAGCTTCTGTTTGTACATGATGACACTCCTTATTGCCACAACAGACAGTGATACTAAATCCATCACCAGGAATCAGGCCCCATAGCACCCTCTTATGCAGCTGTTCCATCACCCTGTAGGTAGTGCATGCAACAAACACGGCAGCCTAGTGCTGCTGAAGTTTAAACTCGGGGTGGGGGTAAAACCCAGCAACAGAAACCTCTACTGAAATTTCTCTACAAGACGGTGGATTTTGCCAAGCCCACCCCCTCCGCCCAGTTTTCCTCCACACCCCCTCTATCTCCCCAATTCTCTCTACATTAAGTCTTCTGCCCCTTTCATATCCTACTGAAGCTACCAGACTGACCGGCCAGCATGACTCAGCTGCAATTACATTAAATTCTAATAAAGGCTCACGCATTTGACAAGGCAGCCTAGCTTAACCCCGGCCTCTCAAATACACGTTTACAGCAAACAGTCAACCTGAAGCGTGGCTCGCTGGTATGTTTTGTGAATTTTGAGTGCAATAATTCATACTTTTATGCTGTAGTTTTTGGAAAGCTACATTTAGTAAGTTACAAAAAAGATCTCTTCCCTTACTTCTATATTGAGAAAGAATCCTAATTGGCCAGAACCAGTCATAAAAATTTAACCATGTTTCTGAAAACACGAGTGCCAAAGGGTAATGCATCGCTAATGGTTGCCAGTGGAATAAATAGCAGTTCTGACGTCAGAACTTTGTTACACTCCAATAACTGGCTCACTTGGGGTTTCAGGTACAGCAAGTTACATGTCAGTTTTAAATAAAGTTATAAAAATAGAATACACGGTGAACCATATTGTCACTATGCAACCTGAAACTACATGATTTATGTCTAATAAAATGTTAACAAAGGTGATAGATGGTACAAAAATAGAATTTTCTACCTCATAATACCCTCTTACTTGAATTTGAGAGGGCAAAACAAGGCAGATACTATTTCTCTTTCGTTTTTCAAAACATATGACCAAAACCAGAGTAAGCAATTTTGAGTGGAAGTGACATTCTTAAAGCATTTATAGTACCTTTACCCAAAAGGCAGTCTAGTAGAATTCAAATGGTAAAAATCTTCATTACGATAGATCTTTGATTCCTTCTCCAATAAACACATTAAGCAGGAAGTGGCTTTCCCTTGTCTTTCAATTCCTTCTCTAGAGCAACTATTTAACAAAATACTCCCTTTATATCTAGTTATATAAAAGATTTAAATCATGGGCCATGCTTGTATAACTAAGAGCTTCCAGGTTCAGTGATGCAGCCACCCAGATGACGGACAACACTATGGTGCATGTGTGCAGCTTAATACTCATAACCTTCCAGCTATGCCTATGCACAAAGCGGGGTTTAGCTGTGCAAACCCTGGATGCATCCACAGGGAAGGGAAAGGACAGTGCTCTTAGGGCAAAGCTTGAGACAGAAAGACCAATCTGAAAGCAGGTTCCCAAAACCGTTACCTGGGGACCCACATAACTAAGATCATCTTGATCAAACACTAGCATCAAGCAATACTAATCTTTTCCTTTCTAAATCTAAGCCCGATCATATGATCTTGCCAAAATAGAACCATAAATAAAACATTTTTCCATTTCAGGATAGCTGAAATGCTGAGGGACTTCCAGAAAAAGAGGTGATACCATGTCCCTAAATGAGGTTAGAAGAAATAGGCTGTTTTGCCAAAATTCTACGACCATTTAATTGAGCACGTCCAACAGCTCACAGTTCTAGAGCTGGAACTTGAAGTGTGATGACAGCACGAGACACAGCTATGATGTAGATTTGGAATGAAGTAAAAGCTGTCCAGCAACTAAACCTTGTACCCTGTCACTGGGGTACAAACTGTACATTATTCTGAATATTGCTAGGGAGGAAACCACAGGTCTCCTGAGCCTCACCCCGAGATCTGTCTCTGGAGATGTGCAAAGGTTGCCACATAGAGCCATCGTCCTTTGCTCACATCATACACTTCTGAAAACTGGTGTCTCCTAATTGCATAGAGATGGTGCAGTTGTGGCTTAACTCCCCAGAGCTTAAACTGGGGAAAGGGACAGGAGGATTGACCCTCCCCAAGCATACTCTGAACTAGAAGTGAAAAGGATTTTTCCTGCCATTACTCATCACAGAGGTTGGGGCTCCATGGTGCCACCCAAAGCAAGTAAGGAGGCTGGTCCTTTTGAACAGGAAATCTCCCTGAGATGGAGAGGGTGCTCCCCCTCTTCCCTTCAGCAGGAAGCTTGTGCAAAGCCTGAACACTGTTCATGCAGTCAATAATAAATCTCTTTCCCTTGAATAGCAAGTCTTGTTAATCTCAAATCATTTCTGTCTTGAGCACCTTCATAAGTATTCCTGGGAGAACAGGCATTACTTCCATTTCAGAGATCAGAGTGCGAGCTAAGTAATTTAAGTATTTGTACCATGCTCTGCACATCTGCAAGTGCACACAAAAAATTTGGTTCACAATTAAAAAAATGCTCAAGATGTTGCTGCAGGAAAACACGCAGCCAAAATAAATCCAGTTTGTTTGTAGCTCCTGTAGAGTTTACCAGTCTTCTGTTATAAAGTTTATGAAACTGAGTTTTAGACTCAGCATACATGATCATTTAAACACTGATGCAGATTATACTAAATAATAATTAAAAATGGTAACAATGTTACTATTTAACACCTGTTCCTTTCAAAAAGAAAACCCGCTAGGACAGTTCACACCAACTTGAAGGAAAAAATAAGTAACAGGAAAAAACCCACCAAAAGAAATTCTTACATATTGATTTTCATGGGTACTCTTAAGGAGTGGCAAAAAATAGCTTACTACATATGCTTCAACGTTTCCATTGCTGAGTTGTCTACTCCATTTTCATTACTTGATCCCAAGTGAAAGAAAGGTACTGGAAGCAAAAATTGCCTGCAAGTACTTTTTAAATAGTAAATTATGCCCTGTCATATATTACAAGCATTATTTTTTTTTTCAGCTGCAGAACAGTCCTAATTTTCCAGTAGGCTTTTCCCTCCAGTGAGTAGCAGCAAATGCTAAAAGAAAAAGAACAAAAAGAAACAACTGCCCTTTCAAAGTGCAATTCACTATGAACAGTGAATTTCTTCTATAACAGGGCAGCTTTTAATCCTCTCAATAAAGGTGACTATTTTACTTGCCGTATTCATTTAAATTGCAGTGCACATAATTTTCTAATGTTTTATTTATGACACTGCAGAATAACCATTACATTTTAAACACATCGATGTTCAAAAACGCAGACCTAGTTTTGTTTGTTTTGCTTTAGCTTCCCCCTCCCCCATCAGCTGGTGCACTTCTCTAGGCTGGTAAAAGGAAATTCATCTCAAGAGGGAACAAGTATTTCAGCCACAGGTTTTTACGAAGAACAAACAGCCAGAGTGGTGACAGGACCATCTAGGACTGAGCTTGCTGTGGGCAATGGTGAAGCAACGCAGATTTCCTGCCTTGGTTATGTCCCTGTTTTTATCAGTATCTCTAATCTTGTGCTGCACTGAGAATTCTATATCTCTTAGAACTCTAGGTGACTCCACTGAGCAGATTACAAACCAAAATAAGCCATGTAAAAGTTGACAGAACGTCAACATGCTGAACTAAGAGACGTTCTCTCTCCAAGCTGCTCCACTTCAGCCAGGGTTTAAGCAAAGACCTTATATAACTAGTCCATCTTCTGGTCAGTACATAAACTTCTTCAAAATAAGGCAGGTTTCTTTTGAATATATTAAATAAGAAAACTTTCCCAGTAGTGTCTGCAGGTTACAAATTCTACGTACAACTTCCAGACTTTTCCAACTTCTTGATGTGCTACATGCTTAGTCTTCTTTACCACAAATATAAGAGTTCTCTCACTTAGGACAGTGGGTCGTCCCAGATGTATAACCACCTTTAACTACAATTAGCAAGTATAGTAGTGGGTTTGTGGATGGGAGGCATTCCTCCTGTCATTTCCTTTCTCTTTAATGGAATTCAAAATTTAAGTGAACGCCACAGGTACCTATCAAATAATTTGTAAAAACAACAACAAAAAGCCAGTTTTGAGACTTTCACTTTGCCTTCAAACTTCTTGATTTTTTAATGCTTACAATACTTAGGAATAATTTTACATTTTCTTTTACATTAAGAGAATTTCCCCTAAACAGGGGGAAAAATCCTATTAATTTTGTTAATAAGGCATCAACATTTCAGTATACTATCACATGAGCTTTAAGACAAAAGTCATTACATGTACATCCTGCATTGGGAATTCCCCTGATGTTTCTAATTTTGTTTTCAGGTAAAAGAAAATGCCCTTTGAAGAAAATATTGATCAATATTTCCAATACATCAACACTAAATTATAAATGTATTCTAATCTTAAAAGTCAAACAGAATGGAGACATACAAAGCTTAGGATGTATTTCAGAGTCCCAGCTTTTAAGATTAAATAGGAAAATATACAATTGCATACCCACAAGTATCAGAGATCTGACAATATATAAAGATATGAAGTATAGCCCAAATCTCTCTAACTCTTCAGGATGATCGTCATCAGCCCGTGGAAGTTCATATGCTCAATTCCAGCGCTTGGTTCAAATGTTTTTCAAGGTCATAATTTCAAAAAAATTCTTTACAACTTGTTACATAACAACTTCTAATGCTATACAAAGAGTGGAAGACAGATGTCTGACCCAATTACAAGTAGAATACAAGCAAGACAGTACCAAATATAAAAGGTAATTTCTCTGATCTCTTGCTTCCTCAATGAGAAGGAAACAGACTTAACACAGGGGGTATAACAAGATAATACGTGAAGTTTTGAAGAAATGGTTCTAAATTAACAACAAATTTAAATCCATGTCTGTCCAGGCAAACTACTGCAAGTTTCAGTGTTTCAGTTTTTGGTTTGGTTGGTATTTATGTGATACTCTGATTAAAAATAACATTACAGTATTCATTGAATTATTGTAAGGTACTTATTTCCCGAAGTATAGAATTTATAATGTTCTAGCACTGCATCTTCAAAAGACTTTCGAGATCAAAAAAACGAAATTGAAGACAGTATCTACAGCATGAAAAGTGTTTTTAAAATCAAGAAATATTAGGAAAAACCAGAGAAAGTTACTTCTTTCAGCTTCACCACTCTGAATGACAGTACTCAGACACAAAGAATAACGAGCAATTTCTTATAATATAAACAAGAAGGGAGATCAGAACTTTGTGAAGAAATGAAGAGTTAGTAGCACCTTCTTCCATTGCGCTGTTTTCAAAGCTTATACAGAAAGGACAAAAAACTTTGAACAACAAATTGAAAGATCAAGTTTTAAGAAAACTGGGAAAGGTTAACTTCAGATTGAGATGAAGAAATCAAGTGGCCAGACTTGAAAGACAAATCAAGTACTCAGGCAATGAAAGAAGAACTTGATTAATAAGTTTAACAGAAAAATCAGTTTTCTGCATACTGCTTTTCTCTTGTAATTGCTTATGTTGTTAGAAAACCCTATTATACCCTAATTTTATAAGACAATTTTCTGAGACAGGTGAAGAAGTCTAGCTGTTCCATTTTTAAGTAGCAATCCTAAGTGCTTTGCAATTATTGTCAAAGCAACACACACCACATACAATTTCAGATCCTCAGGATCTGAAAGTCTGATTTGAGTCTGTTAATATGAGCACTGGGGTTCTGGAAAGAATGCTTTCTTAGCAAGCAAGAGGAAAAGAGGGGAAGATGCTCTTGATTTGTGGAGCCTAAGACTCCTAAAACTCTTCAACAAAAGCCATGATTGACAATGTCGTTGCTCTGCAAAATAGCCTACAAAAGGTATGATCCTGTTTGTGCTGAAGATCAGTGCCCGAGTGTGGTGTAAATTCATCTAGGAGCACTGAAATCGCATTATACACAGTAATGAGCCCATGTTTAATGCTCCTTTCCCAATCTTTGATAAACAAAGCGCAACAGAGTAGTCTATTACCAAAATTTATCTATGAGAGATAAAGACAACACAATGATGAAAGCTCCTAGCACAAACTGCTAGAAAGCATTCATTTCATAATTATGAGCCATAGTTATGAACCACAGCATAAGCAAAGAACAGATCAAACCTTGCAATCCAAATTCCCGTAGACTTCTCTCAAACAAATACAGGGTTAGCCAATCTAGCTAAGAGAAACCCCTTTTACGTCTACCTATATTCAGCATTTTTGTATACCAGAATAACATAGCTTCACTTTGCTACACATTCACTTAATACAAATTATTCAACATACTGGAAATATATAATTTGAAATATAATTTTACTAGAAAAATACATCATATATCATCACGATACATTCAGAAGACTGTGTGACATGATAACACAAAGCGCATATCCAAACTCTTTTAAGCTACTAACTGTAACATGCACACTTTAATAGACATTTTCAATTTATTTAGTATACTGCACAACATGCCATATTAACAATTTATGTACCTTCTGTTTAAGCCACAAAAGCAATTTCAGAAAAATAATGATGGCAATCACAGGACATTTAACTGCTATAGTTTCAGCTTCTTTCCTTCTTTTAACTAAAAATAAAACCAAAATGCCTACTGCTTTAGCATATAAATCATACAGTCTTGCAATAACTGCATAGCCTTCAAAGACCTTTAAAACTGATCAGAACTGTAATACGTATTTCCAGGGAAAAAAAAGCATGACACATTAACTTCAGTCTAGTTTAGGAATAGCAATAGTTGTCATTTTGACCGTAGGGTATGTTTAGTTCAAAAATATTAAGACATACCTACCATTACATGTATCCCCCAAAGCATGGGAAATTCAAAAAGCTTGCAGCACCGCAGATCAAAGCTCACATACATGAAACCCCACCCTTATAGAAGGCCTGTGACAGACTTCCAAGTTACCTATAGTGCCTACACTTTCAGCAGAAAAGACTTCAGCATTATAAGACCCTGTGGAAGTAGGGAAGCAAGCTCAGCACCAGTTGCAAAAATCAGTATTTGTAATCAAACTAGATAAGTACTACTATATGCAATCTGTGAGGAAAATTTTGAAGTGACAAAAGAAAGTTTGTCCAAGCTTTGTCAGAAAAACAGGAACTGCGTATTTATAAGTGAATGCAATCAAGTACCTTAGAGCAGAATGTGGTTTAAAAAAAGGAAAATAATATATCCCATTGTTTCACATTCAAAGTTTTGTCTCTTTGGAAGGCAACTGCTTTCATTAGTTAAATGTTTATAAAAGACCACCTTATTTGAAAGGACCCTAAGGTTTAAAAGGAACATAAGAACAAAACAAGAAAGCATATTCTTTGGACAGAAATCTTTTAACGTGGTCATGGAAATGGCTGGTTTTGTTGCTGTTCTAGTTCTATAATATTTGAAGATAAAATACCTTCCTGCTGTAATGGCAACCTCCAGAGAGATTTATGAAAACCGGAAAAAGAAAAAAAAAAACAAAACTGAAAAAATTACGTACTAAGACTGATATCCACTTGAGTGAATGTTCTTGAGAAAAAGCCATACAGCAACATTTGATAAACTGAATAATTACTGCATTACATATAAAGAGGAAAGTTAAGCTTCTACATAAAATTACAACAGAAAACATTATTTTAATTGGTTCTTTGTATTCCTTACAATAAAACAAAATTTTATAGCATCAAGTGCAACCAATAAAATACTTATTTTGACTTCTATAATTTATTTTCTTTGTTCATCAGCATCAGTTGCACCACAGGCTCCTGCTGTTTATTGTCCTGGTCGATTTTAAGCCCTTAGGTGACTTGTTAGCAAATGATTTGGAAATAAAAAGTGACGCAAAAAGCTGCGTAAATCCTTATTAATCGTTAACTCACTCTACCTCCAAGCCACCTGCAGTACCTCTTAAAGTTGATTATGGGACAGAAAGACGTCAGAAAGCCAAAACACTGAGAACATTCTGGTTCTAGTTAAAGGGTGCATATTTTTTTCATATAAAACTACTGAAATTGTCATTCAAGCTTAAAATATTCAGTTTGACCAAAGCGCTTTAGAGATGTGTTAAACAGGTTGTGACTGGACTGAGTATTGCAGCAGGGAAGAAGGAACAAAACACCTTATAAAAGTTTGGTGGGTTTTTTTGAAACCCCACTAGTTTAAGAACTGTCTTCCTCATCCTGAATGTCATTGACTTAGGATATGGCCTAAACCAATAAAGGTCTACTCTGCTTTTTTCTTTAAAACATGTAATACTAAAATAAAGTCAAATGTAGATATCCAGTCCTCTTACCTGCACGGAAACCCTTCCAGGACCACATGCTACTTGAGAGGAGGGCTTTGCTTCCCAATACACTAACGCTTAACAAGAAGCGCTGAACCTTGAACCACAATTCTTTCTGTACAAATCTTATCATAGGTGGTAAAGCAACAAAGTAGCAAGCTGTCACTCACGTGCAATTTTACTTTTACACAGGAAACGTAACAAAATCCCCCCAAAACCTCAAAGAAAAAACACTCTCAGAACTTGATGTTTGAAAAAACACTTTTCAACTTACCATAAAGTTGCTTAATATTTACAGCACGGTTTAGATTTTCTTTTTTTTTTTAAAAAAAAGGACATATTCAAAACAGCTTCTAAGTCAGTCATAATGATTTCAGGATTTGGCAGCATTTAAAATCACAATACTGCCGATATTTTTAAAACAGAATTCCGCTGAGTTCAGCTTCACCTCTAACACATATAATGCTCTCTGCTGAGTTTAAGCAAAGTTGTCAATGACACAGTTGACTAATTAATCTTAAGAGGTCATTTTAGTAATTGATGTGTTATTCAGGTTGTAGTGTTTCTCTTCTTCAATAGCTTTTTAGGACCAAACTATAAATTACAACTCACATTTGTTAAAGGCAATTTAAACTTTTCAGTGCTAAGAGTATTTGAAACTTCATTCATTTTATAAATGAAAAATGGAATTAAACTGTTAATGAAATTTATCAGAAATGGACTTCCCCATATTAATTAACATACAAACTCCATCCTCACATTTAACTGCTTTCTGGCAATCAGTAAGTTTTCCTGTAAGGAAAAGAGGAAAGAAAAAAAAATAATAAAAAAAAAAGACTACAACAAATGCAGAAGTACATGAAAATTGGACAAAGGCTGTTAATGTAGCAAGAAATTCTGGGCCAGTTTCATACAGCGCCAAAGGGGGTACTTGTAGTAAACTACACAATACCCATATTAACAAAAAGATGGAATTGGTAAAACCCTTTTGGCATCAGGAGCAAGCATTCCAACAATATTTGACTTCAGGTGTCTCATCTCCTGAGACAACCTCAAACAGATTTTGGAGGAATGACAGTGAATGGTGCATTAACAGGTGATTCTTCATGGAAGGCATAAAACAGTCTAAAAATATTTCCTAATATTGACATCTTAGATCCTAGGTTAGACAGTGCCCTTCTGCAGTCTAAGACTTCAGGAAAATTGCTGATGACCCTTATGGCAGTGAGGAAGACAAGTAGCAGACTAGAAATCCCAGGATTCAGGAAGCCCTCAGGCTGCTTTGGGAATGGGTAAGCAGGAGGCCTTGGGAGGCTCTCCTGATGCACAAAGGAGCTCAGGACAGCGGGTCTGTTCCCATCAACAATCTCCACAAAGTGCAAGGGCATCCATCGCCCTCTGAAGAAGAAAACTAAAATAAATTAAAAAAAGCAAAAGGAAAAAAAAAAAAAGGGGGGGGGCAGCCACACCAAGAGTCCAGCTTGGATCAACAGGGAAATTCTGACAATGGCAAAAAAAGGAGGGCTAAGAGAAAGAGCAGGACAAGCTACCATGGTGTATAAAAGCAAAAATCCTGAGCTGGATTGCGCTGAGCTGGAATTAGGAACACCTAAATCTGCCTGAAGCTAAACTGGGAGGGGATATGTCATCGAGACATGGAAGACTGCAAAATGGCATGGCAAAACCTGCTCCCAGTGCCCACTGTTTAGGAGGGAAATGTGCTAATACCACAGTACAGGAGGACCACGCAAGATGCCACATACAGCAGCTGGGCATGTACAAGGCTAGGAGATGAGATGACACATACCTGAAAGTGTCAAGACAGCTGGCTGATGTTACCTTGAAGACCCTCTGTCAGCTTTAAGACACTGGGGTGATCAGGTCCGTGATGACTAGAAAAAGGTCAGTGCCATGATAGCTTCAAAAAACTGTCAAGAAGGATCAAAATCTTTTGTACAGTAAGATTTTTGTCTTTGGACTACAAAGTCCAGAGAAGTACAGGCTGGCAGCCCTCACCTTCATCATTGTGGAAATTATATAGTAAGTCCTCATGGAAACTACTCCCGAGCACATAACGAACAAGATGAGAACAGCCAACGTAAGATTTATGACCAACTTAATTGCTTTCTATGACAAAGTAGCTGGTTCTGTGGATAACAGTTAAACAGTAGATTTAATCTGATTTTAATATACGGTTTGATTTTTTCCCTCTCTCTTACCTTGGTAGCCAACGTGAAAGGCACAAACTGAATGCACAGACTAAAAAGCTGGATCCAAAGGCTATTGGTACAATGGATCCATGTGTGATTTGCACCTGGAAGACTAACAAGAGAGGAGAGCTTCCCTCCAGAGAGAAAGCCCTGTCAGACCTGACAGAGGAATGTAATTTTGAGTTGAAAACCTACGTAAGGTTCAGTAATTAAAGTGTGTATATACTACATATGTGGCTGCAGAATGAAAGGATACATTTTCTTGTGTGTACTGTATGTTACTACATATTAATCTATTTCTAATAAACTTGCCACACTGACTCATTGAGAAGCTTCCAGACTGGCAGCCACACACTGACTTTTTTTTCTGTAGTTATAGTTGAGGACAAGACATTTTTAGTTCTGCACACTTCTATTTCACAATGTTCAATATCTTACTCACTGAGAATTAAAAATGGAAACACATCCCTTTGAAAAAAAGAAATCCCCCCTGATTATACAATGAGATTCAGTCCTTATTTCTAGTGTCAGTAAGATAAAGTCTTCAAGCCATGAAATCATTCCGCAGGAAATTAAATCTAGAATTTGAAAAAGTTTTTTCAATTCAGTAGAATTTTGTTTTATTCATATTTCTGGCTGCAATATTCCTGAGTGTATAATAAACTAGTGTCTCAAGCAAACAGCTATTGAAAAGGACATCAAATTACTATCAAAAGCCTACAGCAGCTTCTTTTCCAGTCCACTTGTTATCTGCAAAACATCCAAAGAAACAGAAATACAACGTTTCCTTTGGACATAGCATTGATGACCTGTCCATCGGGTATGGGACCATGCAAAACAAAGGAACAAATGAGACCAAGATTACCATGCCTGCTGCTTATTCTACTAAATTGCCCAAAAAAATGTTGTATTCCAGACATCTAGGAATAGCAATCTGGAAATTCTCTACCACAAGAATGATGTGAGAGGTCTCATCTACTTTGTAGTATAGGGCAAATCTTAAAACAGCTCAGAGGCTGGTCAACAGTTTCATGATTGATCATATAATTTCTCATTATTACCAGCCATTTTAGTTACTACTATTGTTAATTTATTTGAATTTGATAAAAAGGTTATTTTGAAGGCAAAAAAAGAGTAAAATTTTAATTACAAATTTATTTTCAGAAATCTAAATGTTTCCATAGCACAGTGTGCTTTCCAAACATGCAGAAGTAAGATCATTCGTACAACACAAGTCATAAGCCACAACAGAAAAATCCTACCTTAAGTATATTGTAAAAATCATCTTATTTGCAGGGTTCCCCTCATTACCAGGATAAATACCACACTATCATTAACCTTCATACTCAGTCTTTTCTTAACTGTGGGTTTTGACACATAATAGATTCACCTTGGAAACAGTAACTCTCTACATAAGAAGAAAATTGTATGTTATATACACGTTATATGTTATATACATAAACACCAATTTTTGTTAGCTTGAACTAAGAAGTTGCCCTTTATACTCCTGAAGACAGTATCCACGATGCTCCCCAAATTCCCTCTAAGTGAAATGAGCTTCGCTGCATTTCTGAATAACGTTTCACAAAGTGACCGCACCGATTATGCAAAATGGGCACACACTTTGGTCTTGCTAGTTGGAAAAGTAATAAACAGCACATTCAACTCTGTCGTGATACAGATATTTTTCCTTTTATTCTTTTTTTTTAAAAGAAGATGAAAAGGTACTAGCATAATTTCATATATTATCAGTTCTTGGATCAAATATTACTAAAAGCATTAAGGTTTTATCTTAATATTGGGCTCACCAAGCGCTAACATCCACTTCTTTTGACAAAGGCATACTGAGGGAATGGTTGAATTCAGTAAGAATACTCTTCTGCTCCATACTTGGCTGGTCACACTTTGTTCCACCTCAACCTGGACTGCATTGCAAGGAAAAGTCACTCTGATGCTCAGTCAGCTGAGTAAGATTTTTGCCTTGTCTTTTGCGGCAAAATCTGTTCATTAGGAATAGATCCACTCTGATCATTAGGAACCGCTAGGAGTCATGAATGAGATGAAGGAGGATGAACTACTACCTTAAACTGACGGAAAATACAGTAACATGCAGCACGTCTTCAGAAAGGGTGGGAAGAGACAAAGCAGAAGTGGATTAGGCCTTCTGTGGTAGCAGAAAAGTTGGGGTTTTAATAGCTGCTCTCCCAGTTTCACAGGAATTTGTTCCTAGTTTCTTCAGAGGGGCAAAAGGTGCAGGTTTTCAGGTCCCCATGTAATCATTGGAATTAGAATTTAAAAAAAAAAAAAAAAAAAAAAAAAAAGGTGCTTTCCCAGAGATAAAGACATAGTGGGTTGAGAGAGGGGAACACTGCTTATCCTCTTATTTCCCTTCCCCACCTAGCAGGTGAAACAGATCACCTTGAAGATGAACGGCCAATCTGGATATCATTATCAGAAAAACTGGTTGTTTTTCTGACTCATAGTTAAAAGTTTCAGCAGTTTCCAACTTCTCATGATCAGTGTAAGACTATGCAGTAAACAGCACCAATATTACAGATCGTTTCTGTTGTTGAGACATGACATTTGTATTATTCCTTATAAATCTGTGTGTGCCAAAAGTTAAGACCACTTACGAGTCAATATTGGTCTCAAACACCAGCACCATTCAGTGGTGACAAGGCCACAGGTAACTTCTGTTCCAAGTTACGTGGTTTCTCCACCAAGATTTTACATGGAAATTCACTGAAATCTCTCTGTCCAAATCTTTGCTGCCCGATCAAGCTAAGTTGCTGTGTTTTTCAGGCATCCAAATAAAAAGCCAGCAATTAAATGTCTGATTTTACTTTCAGTCCTTTGAATATTCTGCACAACACTTGGCACGGCTGAGTCACAAAGGCCAAAATCAAATTAAAATGCAAATGATGTTTATTATTATGACAAGAAAAAAATAGAATTATGTAGTCAAAGTAACTCATTTTTATGGTCTATGTCACTTACATGCATAGTCCTAATGTATCTAAGATAAGAATAATAGTACTTAAAGTATAATGACTCAATCAGAAAAATAATCTGAACTTGAAATCAACTTCTCTACATAGTTGTATTTCATAGTTAAGTTTTGACCTTCTCTTAGTAAGTGAAAAGCACCTTTTTGCCCACATTTTTATATCATCTCCACCTCCATATGAAAATGCTGGAATCTTCTTCTCTATAATTTTTTCCTGTGCACTGATGAAATATACTTTTATGTTTATTGTCTGATACAAGGAGGAGTATTTCAACACAGTTTATGTCCTCTTGTTTTGTGCTTGGTGCCTCAATGCCTCTTATTGTAAATGTGAACAAAAATAAGCTAAGTATACAGCTCTTGACAAACAGCAAGCTAAAATACTAACTGCTGTTGAGGAATATGAAGATGACATCTTCTCAATAGAAAAAAAAAAATCTGTAAACAACTAGCTGCCAGGTGCAAAAAACTTCAGATTAGAACCTATGTTCTAATCTCTTCTCCTCCTCCGTCTCACTGAAAAAAAGCAGCATCTTGAGTTTTGCTGTTATGAAAAAATAAATAAATAAAAATACTGAAAGGAGTACTCTTTATCAGTTTCCTTTACAAAATGCTGATTATTTTTATAAACACCAAAGTGTTTTTTTCTGTAATGAAAATGTACTTGGAACTCAGCTCTTCAGCTACAAAAAAAAAAAATGCTTTAAATGTTTATAAAATATATTTCAAAATTTGTTTTGGCACATACATTTTTAAATGTTTTTAATGGAATTTAAGTTCAAACAAAAATGTTTTACACATGTACTTCAGTAATGATATGGTTACAAAAGTAATATAAAAGTACCTAAGTCATCCAAACAACTGTAAGAAACTTCCTCATCAAAACCAATATAACGGAAAAGTGGCTGAAAGGAAAAGTCAGTGTATCCTTTATGGATCATGTCAGTTCAAAGATTGCTTCAGCATGATAATCATTTACTTTAAAAAATAAAGGCATTTGTTCCTTTTAGAAAAAAAAAAACCTACAACACAAGTTAAGCTTCACAGAACTGTCCTCAGAAACAATCTGCATGTAAGAGCTATAACATTAAACTTTAAAGACGTTCTTGAGCACTTTTGTACCACACTGATACAGACAAATTAAAAAAAAAAAAACAATACAATGGACATGTCTGAAACTACTGCTGGTTAAAGCAACACTTGGCACTGCATTCCACATGAAGTTGAGCTAGCAGGTATATACAATGTCGTTAAAAATAAACTAGGAATCTAGACATTTGTACTGAAAAGAAATTCAAATCACCCACATTCAGCTCCATGTACTCAACCAACACCTAGAGGGTTTTGAATGTTTTAAATTATTTCAGAAGCTTCTTACCCCTCTTCATCAACTTAGGAAATAGCATTCCTAGAAACACTAACAAAAAACTGTGACGGGAGAAAACCTACATTTAACATTTGTTCATTTCTTGATCAATATCTGTGGTCTAAAAGCTGTAGTTTCTCAGGCTGGAAAATAATTAAGCTGCTTGACCTGTACTTCTGTTGTCTAAAGATGTCTAAGATGACTCAGATATATGTGTACACAATACTCAAATGTAAAATGACTCGATAACAGCAACAGAAAAAATCAAGGAAATAAAACAGGTCATTATTTTAAGCCTAATGCTCGCAAACCTTCCTTCAGAACTTCAATTCAGTCAGCATCTCTTCTAAGGCTTTCCTACTAAAATAATATAATGCTGCTGCTTCTCTCAAGATTACTCAGATCAAAAATGCAGCAATTTGTTTTCCTAAACTAGTAACATATAAAAGGGCTGTCCTCGCTCATCTGACTGGAAATTACATTAAATCTAGCATTGTCACATGAGATGTTATGTATGAAAACAAAGACAAACCCTGCATTATGACATCGAAAATAATTTTAATACTATAGCTATCAGATAATCTTGCCAAAACAAAACAAATAGATAGCCTAAAAAAGATTAATAGAATCTTGTACATAGAATGAGTCTTGATAGGCTGATTAGTACTTAATCATTCTCCAAATACTTCTATTGCTAAATAATGCTTTAGTGGGAGTGTCAACAAAACCACATGCCCTGAAACTAGTGCCACTGTATATGCAGAGGCAGTATTTGGGCATCGCTATGTTCTTACAAGATACCGTACTCCTTTAAGATGTAAACAGTGCACACAAGGACTTCTCTTCTATGCAACCATTACACAAAACTTAAACTCAGCTACTGTACTGGAGATGGTCTGTAACCATCCCACCTCAATGCATCAGCTACGCAGATTAAGTAAGAGTCAGGTCAGGACAGTATTTGGTTGCAGCTGAGGCAGAAAAAAATTGAGCTCGGAAGTGATTTTGATAAATTTATAGTGTTTAAATTCAGCAGATAGAGCTTATTGTTGTCATTCAGTATTAAAATTCTGGTATGATACGGTGCTAAAAGAATTCTGTGATGGAAAGATACGAGACGTTGATACCACATTCATCAATCCTTAACATCCTATACCTTGAGCATAAAAAGCTCTGCTGAGGCCTGCCAAACATACAGATTAACCTGCTTCAGTCAACATAAAGCACAATCTCTCCTGCCCTTACTAACTGTAATTTAAGAGCTGTTTTCTGGCTTCTCGTGGATACAACAGTTAACAACTTCCACCACTGGAGCTAAATACCAGTTTTAAGACCCACTGCATGGACAGCATTGGCGCTGAGAAAAAAAGAATCTTAGTTTAGGACTCCATTCAGACTTTCCCATATACATGGATGTGATGGCAACTCACACTTTAACATGTGCCCACTCTGTAGGCTGCAGTGTATGAGCTTTTTCACATCTGCCTCTGAGGAAAAGAGCAAACATGCTGGAAGCTGAACCTTACGAAAGAGCCACAGTAAAACACGACTGCATGAATGGTACGCTTACTGCAGGCTGCTGGGCAACTTGCTTATTCTAGAAACAATTTTCCTTTACTTCAGATAACTCACAAACTTGCCTAGAGGCTTTTTCTCTCCCCATAAAAAAAGTAAAATAGGGATTTTATATCTTAAAGACCGTGGATACACTTTCAACTGGGTAACACAGGGGTTACTGAAACTGCAGGGGTAGGTCTTAAGATATTTAGACAAACTGTTGCATCCAATTCACTCGATCTTCTCAAGCTTCAGGCTGACACCTGAAAACTGGTTATCTGCCCAACTAGTAGACTCACATTTGTCACCTATTCATGTTACCATCTTCATGACTTTCTCCTAGCTCCAAACTTACTTCTAATATCAAGCTACACACTGTTTTAAAGAAGCACTTGGATTTGTGCATCATTTCTCTTCCACCTCCTTTTATAAAGAAGTACTGTTTGCCTACCTGGTCTTAAATTATGCTACATTTTGAAGATGCTTAGAAGGTGTTCATATATCTATGACTATTTCCACATGAAATATGCCCTGTTTAAGCCAAAAAAATGCATTCTGCTTATATGAATAGATACACGTATTGAAAAGATGTAAGGTATCCTCTAGATTGTGCCTTGTGTTATTTTCCATGGGTGACAATCTCATCAATACTTCTGTTTTTCAGATATCCTATAAACATCAATAAAACACGGAAGAGAAAAGACGGACATACTAGACAGAAAATATTGCACTGCTCAGCAACTAACTTCAATCTGTGCCTTTATTCCTTAAGCAAAAACATATTATTGCACACTCTTGAGGACAGTAACTTTCCCTGTCCATAGAAAGTATTGAGAAGACTTTTGATGCTCACAGGATACTAGCAATTACATACCACCCCCCTGTTTTACGCCATTACTTGCTACTGGTCGCTATGATTAATTGTAAAAATAGCTTATTCATTATAAAAATAATTTTTGTTGCTATCTCAGTTATAGGAGTTTCTCAAATTAACTTTTTACAGAGCCAGTCAACAATGCGTAAATGGATTACTGTGACTGAGGGTTAACCAACCCTGCCACTTCTCTTAACTGTCTGCGGGGCGCAGTGCGATGAAAAGTTCATATATACTTCACATTGCACTTCCTCTCTACAATATCACATTTAACAGATTTTTTTCAAAAGTAAATATATTAAAACATATTTTATATTGTATAGTATTTGATTTCTACTATGCATTTTTACAGTATAATTTTGTTTTTCCATCTCTACGTTGCTGTTCCCAATTACAATACATAACAAGAGCTGATGGTAACTCTGGGGACTGGTGTAGGCACCCAGGCACCTGCAGGTGCTCAGTGCAATATGTACATGCATGGTTGTAGTATACAAATACAGATACAAATTGTTAGAAATTTTACAAAGTATTTATATTCAGAGAAATTAAATTATTCTGCTGAAAGACTAATAAAAAATATGCTCTTAATGAAGAAGCATCAGCATTTGTTCCCATTATCTCTTGATTTAGCCAGGAAATACTCAACAAAATGTTAACGAACTGGTCTTTGCATAGCACTGCATGTCAGTCGCTCCACTTCAGCTCCCTGATCTAAAATCCCTCACAAAACCAATAAACTTAACTTTCAGATTCTTTGGCAGACACATATTATTTGTAACCACGAGTATATGACTGCAATAACAATTCAAAGTATTACCACAGGAATGTTAAGTAAATTAAGAAAATAATCCTATAACATTTAGTTCAGCTAGTTAACACCATCAGTTATATAAGAAGCTGATGCTGAGCTGTATTGAGTTTGCATGGCAAGATTTTGGTAGCAGGGGGGCTACAGGGGTGGCTTCTCTGAAAGATGTCAGAAGCTTCCCCCATGTCAAATGGAGCAAGTTCCATCTGGCTCCAAGATGGATCGGCTGCTGGCCAAGGCTGAGCCCATCAGCAACAGTGGTATCACCTCTGGGATAATGTATTTAAGAAGGGGAAAAACCTGCTGTGCAACAGCAGCTGGAGAGAGGAGCGAGACTATGTGGGAGCAACAAACCTGCAGACACCCAAGTCAGTGCAGAAGAGGCTCCAGGTGCCAGAGCAGAGATTCCCCCGCAGTCTATGGTGAAGACCATGGTGAGGCAGGCTGTGCCCCTGCGCCAGTGGAGGACCACAGCAGAGCAGATACCCACCTGCAGCCCACGGAGGTTATCGGGGGGGGGGGCAGACCCCCACCTGCAGCCCACGGAGGTTATCGGGGGGGTAGACCCCCACCTGCAGCCCAGGGAGGGCCCCACGCCGGGGCAGGGGGTGCCCGACGGGGCTGTGACCCCCTGGGCAGGCCAGGCTGGGGCAGGGTCGCTGGCAGGACGCGTGACCCGGGGGGGCCCACGCCGGAGCAGTTAATGAAGAACTGCAGCCCATGGGAAGGACTCACGCTGGAAGAGTTCATGGAGGACCGTCTCACATGGCGGGGACCCCACGCTGGAGCATGAAACAAGTGTAAGAAGCCTTCCCCCTGAGGATGAAGGAGTGGCAGAGACACCATGGGATGAACTGACCACAACCCCCATTCCCCATCCCCCTCGCCACTCAGGAAGGAAATCAGGAATTGAGTCTGTGAATAAGGGAGGAGTGGGGGGAAGGTGTCCTAAGATTTGGTTGTATGTCTCATTACCCTACTCTGATTTGATTGGCAATAAATTCAATTAACTTTCCTGAGTTGAGCCTGTTTTGCCGGTGACAGTAATTGGCGAGTGATCTCTCCCTGTCCTTATCTCAACCCACAAGCCTTTTGTGATATTTATTTCTCCCCTGTCAAGCTGAGGAGGAGAGTGATAGAACAGCTTTGACGGGCATCTGGCATCCACCCAAGGTTAACCTACCACATGAGCATAAGATACAGATACACATACACATACATGGCAAAGAACATTAAAAAAAAAAAAGTAAAAAAAATCACTGAACATGGTTCTATGTGTTTTTTATGGAAATAGTTGCAAAATTTTTTTTCACAGGTTGACTGTTTTGTCTTTTTTCTTAAATACCAAAAATACCTGGAAGAGTTCCCCACTTTTCTTTTTCAGTATCATGGACTACTGAGCATTGTGTACCCCAAAATGGAGATATATTGTCTTCGTAAAGCTTAAAATGAACAGGACTGAGGACACATTAACTAAAGAGTTGCTTCAACCATGGGAAAACAAAGACTTCCTTTGTCCGCCATGAAATTTCCCTTTTAATCAGTCAACATGTTTTCCTCATTTGCTTGAGTTTAGGGAACATTTACAGGGAGAGGGGAAAACTGGCACTTCTCTCAAAAGGCAGGATTACATGATTCTGGCTTCTTCCACCAGTTTGCTTTCATTTTTGCCATGGAACATCCCAAAGTAATGGGCCAGTTTTGGATACAGAGTTTGTGACACTTGGTATCAATGACCACTGAGAAGGTGTTTATCTCTCTCCTACCAATACTTATGTAACAGAAACACTTTCTGAACCTGGAATTATTAGATTGCAGTCTGAAACTGATAGATTTTGCAGCCCACACAACAAATTAAAACACAATCATTATGTCTGCAAAGAAAAGAAAATTAAGTGTACACAAAAAAGATTTAATTGCAGTTTCAAGCAATGTGATGCTGTTAGTGAAACATCTATAATTACGCTATTTAAGAGAAGACTAACACTCCAATCACACACTCAGAGACTCACTTAGGCTGGAAAAGACCCTGAAGACGATCGAGTCCAATCGTTAACGTAACTCTGCCAAGCCCACCACTAAACCCTGTCCCCAGGTGTGACATCCACACGTCTTCTCAACACCTCCGGGGATGGTGACTCAGCCCCGTCCCTGGGCAGCCTGTGCCAGTGCCGACAGCCCGTGCAGTGAAGACATTTTTCCTAAAATCCCATCTAAACCTCCCCGGCGCAACCTGGGGCTGTTTTTTCTTACTCTGTCGCCTGTGACCTGGGAGAAGAGACCAACACCCACCTCGCTACGGCCCCTGCCAGGCAGCTGTAGGGAGGGATCAGGCCCCCCCCGAGCCCCCTCCTCGCCGGGCTGAACCCCCCCGCTCCCCCCGCCGCCCCCCCAGCCTTGTGCCCCATCCCCGGCCGGGGTCCCCTGCAGCTGGCTGAGGGCGCTGCCCCCCTGGCCCAGGCCGTGGGCAGAGCCATGGCACAGGGCTGGCCCCAGCACGGAGCCCTGGGAACACCCCGTGTGCCCGGCGCCCCCGGGAGGTGGCTCCATCCACCCCCGCGCTTCGGGCTCGGCCGCCCGGGCAGCTTTGACCCCAGCGCAGAGCTTGCCCGCCCGGCCGGCAGCAGCCGCTGGCACAGGGGGTGCTGGGGGAGACGGGCCAAAGGCTCCGCTGGGCTCCGGGTGGGCAGCACGCGCGGCCTCCCCTGTGAAGCTGGCAAGGTTGCAAAAAAGTACTGAAGGACCAAGTTACAAAAGACCAAAAAAAGGGAAAACAATAGTGAAAAGCAGACCGTCGCATGTGTTGTGTATGTCAGGGTACCCAATCTGGCTGAGGAACCCGCTGTTTTGAAGGATCAGACCGCGCGTATGAAAGCAAGTGAAGGTTTCCAGTCATTCTGAAACCCGCACGGCTGGAACTTCAGCAACAAGAGAAAGAATTTTTATTCCTTCTGCTTTTATAAGGAAACATATTTAGGCTTCTTACCCAAATAAACTTTTTGGGGAACAAAATAAACGACAGAGATGCACTTTTTTAATACAATGGCATATTTAAGAGGCTTTTTAGTGTTCTCAGTTGCTTTTTTCCATCGGATATTTAAGGCAACTCATTCATCGATGTTGCCTGCATTTGAGAAGCAGCCAGTTACTGACATAGATGGAGAATTCTTTAGAAAGAAATAGCGCTACAGGTAACTAATTAACTTACTTATATATAGCCATGGCACCATTATAATGGGTATGCCTTGATTGCACACTCTGAATTGTATCCCTTATGCACTACAGTCAAAAATTAAATGGCAGCTTATATAAATAACATACAGCAACAATATAATACTCAGCTACAATTCACAAGCATGTAAAATAAGCTTACTGCAACTGAAAAAAGTTCTGTTTTCCCTAGAACCGAACAAAATAAATTCTATGCTCCCCAGAGCATACAATGCAACCTGATGGGTCTATCTCACTTTTTCTATACACTTAGTTTAACCCTGAAAGCAAAACCCACAAGCACCATCACATCTCAAAACTACTTTAGAACTACAATAAAATGGTAGTTAAATTGGGTGAGGAATTTTATGCTATTTATCCTTAGTTTGGGGGCACAATCTCTTATTCTGCTCAGAGATTTACAAAGAACATATTGTCCCCTCTGCGTAGGCTTTGCATAGGTTTCTCTTACTTAAAAGCCTGCAATGATATTAGTTAATTGCCAGATTTCAGCCACCTCTCCAACCCCTCGCTTTCAGTGGGCGTGAAAGGGTTTACTTGTAATATATATTGCTACTGACTGAATTTTATCTTGTTCTTCTGGATTCCCAGCAGTAATTCCCAAGTTAGAGGCTTCCCCAGAAAGCACGTCAAAGGATTCCCACCCACACACTGAATATCTAACAGGCCCTGACCCATTTTCTCCTTATTAAAGCAGCACTAGATATTTAGGAAAAAAAAACCACACAAAAAAACCAAAAAAAAACCCTAACAAAAAAAAAAAAAAAAAACCAAACCAGAGACACTAAATGAGTGCAAGAATTGCAGTTAGAACTCTACCCTCTTCAGATCTTAGTTCTGAAAAAATCACTACCAAGAAGCAGAGACACATCTAAAATACAAACATCAAATTATTTTTCCTCCATGTTCTCATTTAGAGACTTAATACTCCAGCTGTCTTTCTGCTAAGTACAATGAGGACTTCATTTATTAGTCCTGAATATAGAAAAATCCCCTAATTTAACTATACTTACTTCCTCTTCCGACCATATCTTTGGGCGTATTTCTGCAACTTGAGCTTTAATAATCTTGTAACTCGGTGACTTAAGATATAGGATGCTTTTAAAAATGAAGCCTCTTAGTGAGTAACAGTGGGAACTGTGTGATTTTACTAAGATTATTAAATGTTACCTAACCAGAAGAAGCAATAACAATTAACGCTGAATAGAACTGCATCTTTTTATGGTAGGACGGACTACTGCCAACACTACTGCAAGACTCAAGCTGTTCATGTAGTTAATATGCTGGAATTTATTAACATCCCAAATTAACCAGGTACAGTATTCTAAGTGAAACAAAATGGTCACAAAATTCAGTTGATGTATGACTTTCAGTTGGCCCATTGCATTCACAATTTCAGACACAGTGGGAATCAGATTTACTGGTTACAGCTGCATAACAGCCTTTTCCCCTCCTTGCGGCCTCACCTCCAAAGGAAGTAAAGCATTTCAGCAAGTCAAATAACCTCTTCAAAACAGAAATGTTAAATAGAAGAGGTTAAAAAAAAAACCCACCCTAGTACAGGAAAAGAACGGAGTTTATACCTCTGTGCTGCAGTTCTCCAGTCAGTTACATCTACATCTGTGCTTACGGAACGGACAGCCCTACATTTCTCTCAGCTTGCATCTGCATGCTGCCATTGCCATTTTTAAGATACCACAACTGTTTCTGTGGCTCCTTGGTGAACCAAGGAACCATTTCACCCAAGACTAGACCTGACTAGATACAGATGTCAAAATTCCCTGAGCTTTAGATGTCAACACAGATTTGAATTAAACTGATAAAATTATGATAAAAGGATTTACTTCTAACACAGTGCAGAAAACAGACAATAAACCCATTAATATTAGATCAACCATCCTTTAATGAATACTGAAATAAAAAATTCCATTTATGAAAGCTCCATATCTCATAAGTACATCCATTATACTTACAACTGATTTGTAAGCAAATCCTAGCTTTACCTGTTATTTATAAATTATATACTTATACCTCCTCCTTCCCCCTTTTAATTTAACAATACTTTATGCAACTGATTTCACAAGGAAAGAAGATCAATAATGAGCAAATATACCATATATGAACATTCTTTTACCTTCATTTTTGACATACAGCATTATAATAAAATAAAATAAAATAAAATACGTTTACCTTCTAAAAAAGGATCCGCCTGTTCTTTCTAATAGGAAAGACGGGAGATGAGGAAAAACACCAAAACAGTAAGAATACTGCTCTATATCTTACAATGTATATTCAAGTGGCATGGAGTGATCTTTCAGAGATGAAGACTTTTCACTAATAACTTAAAATTAATGTTATTTGAGAATTCACTTCATTCTACTGATAACTTGAGTCTGTAAAGGTGGACAACACCGTGTCTGGAGTCCAAGTAACCAATGATTTTACAAACCGAAATAGGAACTAGGAGACCTACTTTGTTTATAAAGCCACAGTAAGTTACATAACTGTAAGACTATATTGGTTAAAGCTCATCTTTTCAAATATAAGCAAGCAGAGAAATAACTACGTCAATCACTGGCAGAACAACATCCAACACTTGTAAAATCTCTTCATCTATCTGGAAAACAAACTTCCTTCACACCCAGGTTTGCATAGGACACTTTACAGATAAACACATATTGAGTCACAAGAGACTTTTCATCATTGTCTTATGTAGTGTGAATGTTTCAGAACATTTTTATTAGATATAAGATTAGCTTTAATCTAGACTACATTATTTTTTTCTATGACACAAAGAATAGAAGGCACCACAACTCCCATGACATCTGGTAGAACATCTTTGTAGGCTTACTTTAAAAGTAAATGGACTTTCCCTTGCCGATATTCTCCGCGCTATTCTGTCAAAAAGAGCATTATCTGGAGAAATAACACTTGAGAGAGGAATTCCACAAATTTTTAAGTATACGCTGTATGTCACTTCAGCCCACAGAGTACTAAAAAATTAGAGAAACCTATTTAAGTGGTCTTAGAGAGTAGGATGACTAGAAATTGAGCTATGCTTCCTTGTCATAAGCTTGCATTTTTCCCACTGGGCCTCTGACAATGGCACTTGAAGAAAGGAATGCACAGTTCAGCCTTTTCTTTTAGAAAAGGTGAGGAACACATTCTGCATTACTTAAATAGCACTGCTGTCTTACTACTCCTTTTTTTATGTGGGGAAACATGACTGAACAACCAGGTGTCAACCTTTTATCTGCCTCTTCCCATTTTCTTCTTACTGGAACATTATGCTTTTCCTCATGTAAAAGCTCTTTTGAAATAAATATTCTTAACATTTTCAACCTGACAGCATGTGTTCTCTCCTTCCTACTTTCCCTAAGTTTCTTAAGTATTAATTATTTCATATTATTTAATTTGTATCTACATATTTTTACTTATTTTCGAATCTAAATAGCACCTTCTGAAAAGCTTATATTCATTTTTATATACTGCACACCTTTGCATGAATGTACTCATGCTCTGACTGGGTTTTTTCTTGAATAAATTAAAGTTTTTGAATAAGTTAAAGGAACAAGAACCTAAAAATTGCATTTAGCAAGCAAATTCAGCACTCTAAACAGAACTAGGCATGAGCTTTACACAGATACAGTAGCTTACTCAATTGTTTAGTAGTTTCTGAAGCCAGTGGCAAAATATTTAGCAAACCTAACACTGAATTAAAATTATTTTCTTCTTTTTAAAAATTGAACTATTCATAAGCCATATTTAAATTACCTCATTTGAAAGTATATTATTCCATCCTTTTATGTACAGCTCTGCCATCAGAATCATCTCAAAGCAAGCAGAGCACAAGAATCTTTTTAAAATCAATTTTAAAATATAAAATTGGTTACTTGATGCATATTCAAAATTAACAGAGCACAGAATATGCATTTAACTCCCAAAACCTCAGAAGAAGTTGCACGCAAACACTCATAAATTGAATTGGATCTCCTGTTCAACTGGGTGCATAGAACATACAATGCTATTCTACAGTAAGCCATTAAAATCTATGTATTAAAACTACAGGAACGTATTGCATTGTGAATATAATACCACTGTATCAACCTTGACCATATTTAAGAAAGGAGAAGACAACTTACGGGTACAATTCTGAAAGCTGCTGAGCTATTTTATAAGCTGTGGGGTCCCTGTCTAGTGCATATACTGTAACACCGCTGGCTTTCTCTAGAAGAGCTGTAGTATGACCTCCGGCTCCAAACGTCATATCAAGGAAACGCTGTTGAGTGAAAAAGACAACACCTTTACCTTAGAACAGTGATAAACTGATTGTTGTTTTAAAGCTTCTGTTGCTAATCTCTCTCATATGCTAGCAGTAAAACATAGCATTCAATATAGTCACAATGCCTTTTTGTAAGTATTTTCATATTCTGTGCAAAATTGGAATCATGTCAGAGTAAGCTTTTTAGAAGCTGGGACCTCCCCCCCAACAATCCTTCCGGAATAAAAGGGCAATCGTTTGTACAACCTACTGCAGCTTCATACTCCTCCTAGTTATTTATATTTTGAGTTGAGAGGAAAGTCACTTGGTTTGACTGCCTTGCTTTGACCTTGCTCAATGTGATGGACACAAAGATATATAGGACATGGGACTATAGGAAGTAATCAGCACCATCTACTTTGTAAGAACGTGTCCAAAAGGAAGGCTGATGTACTGTGTATCAATCCAAAAAATGACACTACCATAGTTTTATACCACAGATCAAAGTGTGATGGCAGCATAGGCACATATATCCCGACTGGGATTCACCTAACTAGCACAGAAGACATAGGTTTGCAAGACACAGTACCACTCATTTAGGGTTCACCGTGCAAGGACAAAGCTATGTAAGATAGGCTGGATCTCCTGGACCTTCACTACCATCATGACATGCCCTAACAAGATGCAGAATAGCACAGGAATACCCACCTTCACAGCAATCTCACTGCAACTGCTGATGTGGCATGCTCTATGGGCTTAGTCACATCTTTTGATAAACAACATACACTTCCTTGCTTCTGAGGAATACTTACTGCCCATGAACATATACCATGGTTTTTTGGATAGAGAAATTTAGACTGAAAAGTTTTTAGTAACACCAGGCAGAGACAGCCATTCTCTCCAGCCTTCTGGACTGAAACTGATGGCACATTTAAGGAACTCTGAATGCACTCTGACTAGAACATACAGGTATGGATGGAGTCAGCACAAGTTGAGTAAAATTGGGCATTGAAATTCCTATAGCAAGTCTCTCAGAACTCAAAGTTCCTGAAAATACATGGAAATTTCATATTCTCACCTTCAAAACGTCACAAAGAAGTAAAATAAGACAAGAAAAAAACCCTCAAAAACAGAACACAATCCCCCCAAAAAGGCTTTCTATCTCATACTTGAGAAGGATAACGGGGGTAATAGGGTCATCAAATCTCACACAGAGACAAGATGACTTCAAAAGGCTGGTTAACTCCCAGCCACATCATGGAGAACATCTGGAAAAAACTGGTTTGCCTGCAAAGAAGGGAGACTTAGCAGTGGTGTGCTGCTGGTCCCAGCAGGGAAAAGGAAGGGAGAAGCTGAAGGGCAGCTGAGGTAAGACTCTGGAAAGGTGACCGCTGCTCTCCTGATGGCTCTGCAGTTTCTGTAGGCTCATTCCAGAGTTGTTTCTGCAGTTAGAGTCCATTTGACCAACAGGCTGACCAGGAGGCTTTGCTCCTGAGGCTTCCCTAAGGAACAGTGACTTGGGACACAGGGCTATACAATCCCGCTAATGGGAGTAACACAAGAAAATTAGGTAGAACTTAAGGCTGGTTTAAGGTGTTTGGTTTTTTTATCTGTACAACAGCAGTAGTGTTTCTAGAAGCTGTCCCACACACCTTCCCTCCTTTGGCCTGACAACATTGGCGCTTAACCGCTTAGAAGTCAAGAACTATTTTGTTGACAGAAATAACCGGCTCACCGCTCAGTAATGCAGAGGTTGCATGACTGCAATCCCACTTCGGAAGGATTTCCTTTTCAATTACTAAGAAAGTATATATAATCCTATACTCTAGGGAAAACATACTGGAGTTTAGAAAGAGATAGATTTTTATTGTTTGATGACAGTGTATTTGAACCAAAGCAGAAATGTGACTGAACAGCATCTTCCCTAGTTTCTGCCTCTCTGGATTCCCATAACTCTTCCCTCTTGGCTGATTTAACTAACCGCTGTTGACTGGGGCAGCGGGGGGAATCGGACTCATGCAAGCTAAACGAAAACAACAAATTGTCCATATCCTTCAATATGAATACCTGGTCTTTTTTTTTTTCCCCACCTCTCAAATTGCTTCATGTGAAACAGATTTTGGAGACCGCTTACCAAGCGCAATTATATTAAATAGAAATTAATGTGAACTACACTTATGCATAAAAATTATACACCACAAGTTAAGCACCTTTTAGGGGAAATTTTGTCATTTCTCTCTTGAAAGAATTAAGATTCAAGCACAAAATTCCTCTGGATAAAAACAGAAATTCAAAGGCAACGAAGAAAGGCCCAAACATTTTTCCAGAAACAGTTTTTAGAAAACATAAATAAAAGCCTTTTAAATGGAAAATCCATAATACTAAAACTGAATATTTATGAGACTAATAATAAAACTCTACTGTGGCTAAAAGTATGTGCAAATTAGGATCCTTTAAGATCTTTATGTTGTCACGGTACAATTTTTGTATTATGCCATCATGCTTCCTAAGCCTATGCTCTAGAAGCAGAACTTCCCTATAATATTTTACAAAGTTCATGCAGGAAAAAAAATTGAGTTGGCTCATCATCCAACATTAAATCGCACCACTCATACAAAGAAATAAAGAGATTAGAAATACAGATTATTTTTCTTGTAAGCAGTATAAGACAAAGTTACATTAAAGAGGATATAATATGCATACTATACAAATGCTCCCACAATATATCTAAGCATTCTGATTTCTCTTCTGCCATAAAAAAAAAAGTATATTCACTGAAACAAATTTACAAGCACAAAACTGAAACAGTCAGAAAAGTGTGGGTATTTTTTTAAAAAACACAACTAACCACAAGACTTTAGCTAGGTTTTGAGAAGACCTGCATACCTTCAAAATCCCACGATACTGAAAACACTTTCTATGCAAGCCCTCACATTATCACCGTTGATCAGATTCAGAGAACCTCTCTTCTGATAGAGGGTCCAACTCAGTATAGGCCTTTTTTCCACTACACTGTTACCTGTACTATCCTTGTAAAAATCCAATACTGGCTACTGAGTGTCATATTATAGTAATTAGCAAAATTTGTATTATCTCAAATGAAAATCAATATAAAACTGGAATTTTTAACTCTGCATTTAGCTTCAAAAATTAGAAATACTAACATGAACTGACAAATATATAAATCCTCTTAAATGACTCTTAAAACTTCCAAAAAATATCTGATATATGTATTTGATTTGCACTCAAGTTACTTCTATTTAATCCTTACCGGAATAACGTACATAAGTAATACAAAGACCTTTCACTTTTATCTTCTATTTCTGTAAAAAAACTCCTTTTGAAAAAGTGAGGCAACAATAGAAAATTAAAACTACCTTTTTATTTCTTGCATACAATTAACCCACTCAGAAATGCACTCAAAAAACTTGGTCAGAACAGTCTCAAGTGTCATTTAGGATTGCACTTATTCCAGAGCAACACAAAACAATCAAAATTACTCTTGGAAAAAGTAGGTTTAATCAACATGAGTAACGTCATCTGCATTGGGTTTGGTTGTTTTGTTTAAAAAACAACAAAGAATTGCTTTGATTTGATATCATAGCTAGAAATCTAGCACTAAAATTTCGAAAAATCTCAACACAACCTTCCACGAAGTAGAGCTACAATGTTGGCAGGAAGAGTCAAAGAAGGTATAGGAAGTGCTCGAACCAGCTACTTCGATCTTCTTTACAACAAAAGTTTGAAATAATAATTTTATTTCACTTAAACTCACTACTAAAGTTCCAGAAAATAGTCTTTCTTCACCCATACATTTACCAATTGCTTATTTATTGCACATCTGTTCTTTTTCTAAATATTTAATTCTCCTTTGTTGATCCCTACAAAGTATTACACAGATTTGATCCTTTGTGCCTTTCCCTCACCAACATCTCCATGCTATGGAGAAGGTCCTTTGTTTCATTAGGTTTGAACAGCAGGAACTCAAAATATGAGTTAGCGACCTCTTTGGCCAAAATATCCAGACAATTTTGCTATTTAAACAACTTTTTCTTTTTTCCCCAAAATTAATTTTTGGAGGTCTCGTGGCTCATTCAAGAGCATTTAATTTGCTATTCTGCTTAAGTCTCACCTTTTCTCACACACATCTGCCTCTGCTTTCAGTAATTTTAAATTTGATAAACTTTAAGCTTAATAAACCCCTCATACATGCTGAATATTGATGAACCACACAGATCTTCTAAATAAACCAAACCTCCTAAGAGCGCAAAGGAAAGAAGAGGAAGGATAAGGATCATTGTACCATGACATAGTGACAAGCTCTCAATATTGTGACAGCATCAAAAAGCTTTAGTTAAGAACTCATACCAACACTGACGGTGAGTAAACACACGCTCACCAAAGTATATTGCCCTTTCTGAAAGAACCAACACAAACTAACCAAACCTTTAAGCAACAGCAGACAACTGTAATGTGATCTTTACATTGGGAGCACTACATAAAAGAGGATACAGCTCTGATTCAAGCAGAAGTGACTGCAGGACTGAATACACAGTGCTGGACAAAACACTGCATCACCAGCATTAACGGCATAGGCTAAAGCATTTTTGGCATCCTAGCAAACCTAATTCTGGCTACATTAAGTAAATTTTGGCACAACCTTTAAAGGTAAGAAAATCCATGGATAATCTTTGAACTGCACAGATACGTATGCCTAAACTAGCAAGGAAGGACTCGTACAGATGCCTCAATCTAGCAGTTCCACTCAAAAGCGATGCTTTGCATCTAGAACCTAAAAAAAAATCATCACCTCAAGTTATCAAATCAAATAATTTTATTATTAACACAACCTTTTTGGAGCATTGATCGCATTTGAAATTAATCACTATACTATACTGCTTCATAATAAGCCTTTTATATATTCCATTCATCTTTCATGCCTGAAATAAAAGAAAGATACTTCATTTTTTTCTTCCTCTTTCTCTCTTGCCTAGTAGTTTTTAATCAAATTAAATGACATTTTATCCTCCTGGTCCTATAAATACAGGAAAAGATTATTACATGAATTCCTCCTGCAGTGACTCACCATTCCATTGTTAAGTTATGATAGCCCCATGAGAGCTCCCCTTGGGAATTTTATAATCAGTTTGTGACTGTATGTTTTAGAAACCATTTGGCTCTTTCATGACATACAAAACAACACAAAGCAACAAACAAAAACTTTATAGCCTTCATTTTACAACTAGCTCTAAGATAGTTGCAGAGATAGAAAGAGTTCATCTTCCTCATTTTTTTATACAAGACGTTTTTTCTTCCTCTTGCAACCCGGACACAGTCTCAAAGGGGACTTTGACAAGTTGTATGAAGTCTTAAAGAGACTTTGGCAAATTGTACAAAATACCCATGACATAGTGAGTTGCAATATAGTACATGAAGCACTATGCCAGACAGTCTTCTACCCCAGGTATGAGCACTTCATGAGCAGGCTCTCTCCATCACTGACCCCATGACTGACTGCTGCAGATTGCCTTTTGGTCTAGACAAACTAGGGCTCATCTTGTTCATAGTTCTACAATACAAAAAGATGGTTATTATGCCAGACTAACTAGTACACATAAGGCATTCTTCCATGGCTCTTTCCAACAGATGACATTAATTTTTCCAAAAAAAGGAGAGCCTGTTATTCCCCCTACACACCAACCTACCTTGCACTGCATAATTTTCTTCAGTCCCCAGCCCTGTTTAACCACGTTTTTCTACTAAAAAAAAATGAAACTATATTGATAATGACCATCCTTCTCTGCCTTCTGCAAGCATTATCACCTGAACCACCTTAACACCAAATTCACAGATTTAAAAAAAAAAAAAAAAAAAACCACCAAAAAACACCACCAACAAAACAAAACCAAACAAAGAAAAAAAAAAAAATCAATCTCAAATCAACCTTCCTGGGAAAACAGCGTTCCTTCCTCCAGCCCTCTGTTTCGCACTTCCTCTGAAGACTTAACATACACTCACAGAAGGGACAGTGGTACAAGTACTCCCCTTGGATGCTCCTGTATCATCTTGTTGGCATTTTCCACTTCCTGTCTAAAGTATTTTTTCTTTAAGGGGCAATCATTCAAGTATAGCAGGATAACGTACTGAGCAGACCATTTTGCAGCACCCTTCATAGTATATTTGTGCGAGTATCCTCCTCACAAATGAAATGCTCGTAAGACACATCAAACACAGCATGAGTCAGTCACGTAGGTGGTAATGAAGATGGCTATCACATCGGTCAAACAGAACAGTCGGGCAGTCACGGAAAGACAAACTGATCCTACATATATTACAATGCATGACCTCTATACAATGCAGAAGTAACTCAGCTTTGCCATATGCAATATACGTATCAAAAATGGTTCAGATTTAGTTTTAAGAAGAAAACATTACTCACTAGTAAGCCAAAAGCAGTGAAAAGAATCCTACTTAATTAGTCACCTCTTTTGGCTAATAGGAAAGACATACTTCCTGATACGCGAAAAACCAAGCCAAGACTAGTGCTGTTTTCAGAAAACAATAAATGCGAAGTTTAAAATATGAGCAGAAGAAAAATTAACTTGAAAAAACTACACACTTCACCAGTATCATATCAATATTATATACAAATATAATACTTTAACAATGATACATGCCTGATGGAGGGCTTTCCACCCCAAACTGGGCTTCAAATGATAAACTAGAATCACAGAACTTCCACGTGGGAGGTAGAGAAAGGAAATCTGCCCACAATCCCTGCTGCCACAGCCAAGAACACTGCCCCAGTCCAAACAGTCCCTCGCCCTCCATGTTCCATCTTCCAGAAGAAAAATCAGGAGTTAGAAAGAATAACAATTACGAAATTAGTATCTTTTCACTGCTTTCAAAACAAATGTGTTATGCAAGTAAATGGCACCCTTTCCACTTTTTACAGACTTGAAAAATACCAGAATACTGATGTGTTTGAAACAAACCCTGCAAAGAAAAACGGAAGAACAACTACCCAGCAGCTGAGCTATGCTGCCTAACTTTTCAGCTCATCGGAAGAAAAATTAAAAAGCCTGATATTGACTGCTTGAAGAAAGAAAAATAAAACTGAAAAGACTCTTTCATGCAATTGAGACAAACATCAAAATAACAATAGTTTTTCCTGGACTTATTTTTATACTTGATATGCTAACAAAAATAAATTCACAGAAGTAAATGGTTATGTGATGAGAGCAATGACACTTTTCTACAATACTAGAGCCACCATTCACTAGTGCATTCCAAGCCACCTGCGACCTGGTCACAGGGCTTGTCTTTGCATTCACACATCTTTCTTAGTGGGATCACAAGCCAATGTTTGTCACTGTTTCCATATTTCAAGTAAGTGCTAGTGTTTTCTTGTAAATGGCAAGCAGGTCAAACTACTAGTATGCTTGTATTTTGAACTGAGACATTTGTTAAAACTAACAATAAATATTTATTACTGCATCACCAGGCACTGTTGGTAGGTATCTAAGTACTCTCTTACTGTATTTGTATCTATTCCATTGCTTTGTGGAAAAAAAAAGAATCCCAGGAACAGAAAAATAATATCATAAAAAAAATATCACAATGCAAGACACCTTTTGCTTCTTCATTCTCCTGATGTTTCCATGCTGAGTCATGTCCTTTAAATTTGTTCTCTGAATTTCCTCATTATTTACAACAGAAATTGTTCATTGTCACAACACAACTTGTTTTCTACTGTTTTATTTTTCAAATATCAACTCTAAGTGCATTAAAGTATAAATATATCTGACCTCTTCTTCAAGCATCTCGAATTTGCCACAGCTTACCATTTTAATACACTGAACTATTTCATATACACATAAGGAGAATACACTGAGCTGAAGAGTTGCAGTGGGCAGCAGTGACAAGGAATTCTATAGTCATCTTTTTCTAGCCGTGATTTTTTTTCAAGGCAGAGTTGATATGCTGTATGTTTTTATTACCCCACAGCTAATCACTGCAAAGGTATGAATTAATACAGACATTTTAAAAATAATTATTGGAGTAAATGCTTCTTGAATAAAGCACACAGACTGTTGTTTGGGCAGATATTTTAAAGGTCCACAGTGGGACAAGCCAGAGTCCCTTCTCAGTTCCTTAGTCTTTTCCTTCCCTTCTGCAAAGCTTAAAATCCAACAGCTCAAAATTGAAAATCAATGCTCAGTGCTGGCCTTTGTTAACACCAACCTCACTGAACCTAGTTTCAATAAACACAGAGGGACAATAATCAGAAGTACAAATCCAAAAAGTGATGCTAAGAAGAAGGAAAAGTATATCCAAACTTTAACATTATTTCCTTCCAAGCTTCTAAAAGTAGGGATTCTATTAAGCCACAACGTGAAACAGAACTTACTCATACTATGGAAGAGGATGGTGATCCACCAAAGAGGCTTCAAATCCTATTCCAGCCAACAGGCTGGACTGAGAACACCCAAGACCCTAAATGGACTTCTGTTAGGAGACACTGGCAAACATTTCTTTAAGAAGGCAACCTTCCCAAGACCACAGCTCGCTCCCCATCCACCTTTGCACAGAATTACAACAGATGTTACTATTGGTATGCATGGAGAATGAATCGGAACCTCTGGGTGCAAACATATTAGTTCCAACCCCCACAGACTATCAATAAAAACACAGCCAGTGCATGCACAAAGACACACACGTATAGTAATTTCTAATCACAGGGAGAAATAAATTTCTAAAAAATGACACTGTTTAAGGAAAGAAACTTACTAATCTTAGAACTGTTCTGATTTGCAGTCTCCTTTTTCCCAGCTAGTAGCAGTAATTGATGAGAACAAATAAATACGGCTCGTTCTATTCCAAGTAAGTTTCTGCACTTCAATAGATGACCAATTACAACGTCAGTGTATGAGCAAGTACTTTTCATCCAAAGACAGAAGAAAAGGCTCTGTTGCTTTGAAATCTGTAATACTTACCAGAATTAAGTCATAAGCATTTCTTTTCATTCAGGCCTTTTTAACAGCTATTCTGACATTCTCTGGGATACAGTAAAAAAGTATCAGTGCTAAAGTTTTTCTTCAATTCCTCTTCTTTTTTACTTTATCAAACACAATGCACCTTAGAAAACCAGGAATTGATGGCCATATTCAAGGGCCCTAATTTTAAGGTAATTGTCCAAATGGATCAAGAAACAAAAATGTCTTCAGAAAATAATAATAATAAAAAAATCTATCTTAATTGAAATAAACTTCCCATGTTGTAACATGCAGCAATATACTACACGATAATTTTAGGAAAAGAAAAATATTATTACTTCTTTTTCATGTACAGGAGATTATACACACACACACACACATATATATATGTATATATAAAGTTCAGAGGGCCTTTACAGATTACCATTCACAGTGGTACATGCATACCAATGAACAGTAAAAAAATGCTGTTCAGTATTTTTATATATGTACTAATGATAAAACTAGCTTTCTAAGTCAATAAAGAATAACTAATACTAGTGCATTTTGTCCAAATTTATAATCATCTCCAAAATCTGAAGTTAACACTTCTGCTGCACAAACATTGAACTGCGTACATATATGCACCCTATGCTTTACAATGAAAAGGAATTCAGGCAGCAGCACCGGGACAACCATGTACCATGCAGCTCAAAGTCAGTTTGCCCCAGTGCCTTAAGATGGCAAGGACTTGGTTCCACATAAACCAGTTAAGCTATTTCTGGAACCAATGAGATTGAAAGTATTCCCATACTACTACCCAAGACCACATACTTGTTACAGAATGTGATTTTTAATCAACAGAAAAGATAATAATTATTCTGAGATGACCTGATGCTCTAATTCAGATGTTTTCACAAGAAACTAAATGAATGGGAAAAAAAATCATCCTGTGGAGTGAAGTATTTTAGAAGAAAGCAAGTAAGTGTTGGGTGGGGTGGTGGTTTTTTTGTTTTATCACATCAGTATCTCATCCAAACCTCATTTGCTGCTGAAATCGCTCTGTATGTCCAACAGATGGACATAAACAGCACATTTCTCCTACCCTCTTTCTCCATGTCACCTCCTAAGCATGCACAACTCAAGCCTATCAAGATTTCCACAAAACTGATTTCGAAACAAATTATGGCAGTAAAGATTATCCCATACAGCTCTCAAAAGACAATCATGTTAAAAATATTGGTTTGATATGCTGAATACTGGGATTGAAAAGACAAGCTAACAATATTTCTATATTCTTTTGAAATTATTTTACATTATAGAAACAAACATTTCTCCAAAACACATACCACATATGCAACATTTGCACTTCTTACAGCAGTTACCTTTAATCAACTAGATATAGTTTGTAAATATTTTTTACGCTAAAGCAGACAATCATGTCTTCTTCCCACATGCACTGTTTAAGGTCAGTTTTTGCAAAGTACAGCAACTTCTAACATGAGCCTACAAGATGTTATCTGAGGTACACACAGAAAATCTTTGCTCTGCAGCCCATCACTTTTGAAGACACATGTCAGTATCTGTTGGAGTAGTTTTGACAGATCATGTTCATGACCAAATATAATGGAAAAGAAAAATGAAATTTAGCTGTCTTTTCTTAACACATATTCTGAACAACACAGTCCAGAAAATGGTAGTAACCAGCAGGAAGCTAAACTTTAATTTTCTATTAATTTAAAAGGCACTATTAAGGTATAACTTTGTCAGAGACAGAAAGGAAGTAATTTCAAATCTCTTTACACAAAGGTTATTTCAGGTATTGCTTTGCATTTTAAGTTACTCTTACAAATTATTTCTGAACAAATTATAATGGTCATTGTGTGCAGTAAATACAAGAATATAGTTCAAAAGGAACCTTGAATTATTTCCCTTAGCTCACTGCAACCATATTTATGTACAAACAAAAATGAAAAGCGTTTCTTTAAAAACTCACTTAAATTAACATTTACAAACAAGAAAACCAAACCTATTAATTGCAGTGCCTTTGCAAAGTCACACATGGGTAAAGTCACTTAGACCAGCTCAGTTACATAGAACAATCCAAAATGTCGGTGTTGACTTTGGAACATCTTATTACGGTAACAAACAATCTATTTAAAAGAGACTAATGGAAGTAGGATCACTTTCCGTCTGAAAGACATATGGAGTCTTTTTCCTGTCAACTGAAGTTCATGGCTGGATTCAATTTACAACTCTGATCGGAATAACATGCTTAAAAACCTACAGTGTGCAGAAATCTCACAAATGTTCTCCTAACGTTACATAATATTTATGTAACTTTGCAACATAAATTATGACTGATAACAGTCCTTGTTCTAATTGTATTACTACATGAAAAAACTTCATGTAAACATATGCTTAATTGGATTTTGAGCATATTACAGTAGTAAATTTAAAAAAACATCAACCAAAAAAAAAGCAAAGCAAAATAAAATAAAAGAAACAAAAATCATGGCATTCTCCAGAAGAAAAAAATTTCCTTGAAAAATGTTTTTATTGTTCACCTTCAGCTGAAGCACAAATACAAAATCATAAATTGTACACAGCTACCAATACAACGACATTCTGAATTAAAGTTGTTGTTAAGAAGAATAACTTACCTTCAACATGAAAAAAATCTACCCATCCAAACTCTTTAAATAGTTTTCTCTTCTAGCATTATTTCAAATAATATTCTCTACTGATTAAAGTAATGGGTATTTCAAAAAAAGTTATTCATTTTCAACTACGTTTCAAATATATTATTCTTCTACAAGAGGAATTCAAAAGGCAGTGATATGAGAATAATCTCCCATTTGTCTTTAACATTATTCATGCAATAACTTTATTAACATTTTTTTCCAATAATCAACTTAGCAAGTTCTCTCCTGTGAGCTACTCGTTAATTTCATTCTTTGTAACTAATATCTGAATGTATTAAAAATATTTTTCTGAGTTTTAATTATATATGCAGAAATCCTAATTAAGATGGTATTTGTGATCTCTTAGGAAAGGTCAGCCCCCAAACATGAAGCACATGTTTTCTACAAAACATGTAACAGAAGTTCCATTTCATAAGAAAGGTTTAAGAAAAAAAAAAAAGAACAAAACAAAAAAAAAACCCTAACCAAAATATTTCATATACTCCCTCCCCAGACAAATACACACCACTACGGTGTTGGATAAAACTGCAAACACATGACACACATTTAAAGACCGTGAAGAATGTTGTCGTGTCATTGAAGTCTTTGCCATAGCATGCATTCAAAAAAGACCACAAAGTTTGTCCTACTACCTTAGCCCTTTTGGTTTTCATTTCCAATTATTTCAACTGTGCAAAATTGTAGTGCTTTGGGGTGGTGGTTTTTTTTTTAACACACACTCCATGGAACTGGGCAGAAGGAAATCAGTATGATCAACAGAATTAATTCTGTTCTTCAGGATAGTGAAGCTCAGCTGACTCGCAAATGAAACATGTTGTATACTCTGTAGTTACGTCTCTTCATTTTTAAAAAAATAAAAATGTTTGTAAACCATCAGGCTATTCATATTTCTCACTCAACAGGCTTAATACACAACATGGTCCTCCAGCTCCACTGCTCTCTGTCTTTTGTGTCAAACACAGCAGTGCTTAAGAACCGTGGGCTTGGGGCATACTCAGTAAAAGATGACATATTAGCAGCTTTCCTTCTAATATTAGCGAACCCAGGCTACGCTACTTCTGCTCTAGGATCAGTATTTCTTTGAAAAGGTCACACTGCTGACTGTTTTCTTCCTGGTCAGGATACGGACAGTTCAGCACAATGACAGAATGGGATGTGGTGCACAGAGCTGCCAAAGGTAGCCTGTAATTTAGATGCTTTTCTATTTGCAGATGGTTGGGTTGATGAGTAGAATAGAACACTAGAAGCAATATCGCCTTCTTATAGAAGCTACGACTTCCTAGAAGTCTGAGCAACTATGTAACAGATTTAAAGCTTTATCATGCCAGTTCAAGTTAACTTATCAGGTAGCGTTTAGTTCCCTACCACAGACATGTCCAACACCACGCCGATAATGCCTCATTTAGATACTGCAAGGCAGCAGACTAAATGTTACGAAAAGGAACATTCTACGCAGAAGCACAGACCACTGCAGAGGATGCACTGTTACGGGACTCTCTGTTGAAACAAAACATTGTGCTGTAGGCTGGCATACCCCAAGAGCCATATGAATTCTAGTATCTCTAGACCTTGGGTTGATGGCCCACATCTTGCACTGGATGCTAATTATGTCTGCTCATATTGTGACTTATTAAATGATTTGACATGCCACGATATTATGCTATTTTTTCATATATCATTTTTGTATTGAGTTGGTCAACCAGATCTTGTTCCCGTCATTTGAAGATTGCCTAGCATCCTACAAATCACACAAACGGATATATGAATAGAGTCCTAAGTTAAAAGTATCACCAGAAATCATGTTCCCGGATTAGACCATCAGCCTTGTTTACAAGGCTTTTTAAAAAGAGAGGCAACTGTGCTAGCTCAAATTCCTACCTTATATCACAGCAATATTTGCAGTACAACAACAACAGTATTAGTAACGTTCATCCTTACAATTCATTAATGTAGTTATGGCTAGACAACAGTAAGCTTTTGTACACCCAAGTCTTACGACTGACAACCTAAAGCCAATAAAAATATTTTCCATGAATCACTTGGTCCGAACATATTTCAGCATCATTTCTAGAAATTTTACATTAATTTTAGCAGAAATAATCTCTGCCTGAACAGGGAAGAGGTCAAGTGTAAAGTGGCAAGGGAAGACACTGCTTCTGAGAACGCAGGTTACATTAGTCATCTTTTCATGAAATTAATACAAAATTTTCGGACCGTGGTAGATTCCAGCCATGTATTTATGAGATGCTAAACAATATTCTTAAATAATTGATACCTTTTTTTTTATTTTACATTAAAAAATCTTAAAATTATTTACAATGACAGATTTTTTTAAAAAAATACTTTGTAAGTTTATGGTGCGTTTTATAGCAATTGTTTTCCATAGTGTCAAAAATCCCTACGGAGTTACTTAAAAAGTGAGTGACTGTCTTACTGTAGCTAAACATAGCCCCTCTAAAACAAGCAGCAACAAACACACAGTACATTTTTCAGTAATTAGAAATGCAGTGCTACTAAACTTCATAGAGCAGAGAAGATTTAATGACCTCGAATACACCGTAACTGGAGATGCTCATATTCTCATCTAGTATGCAGGTACAATACACTAATACATAATTAAAGAACAGGCAGTTACTGATTTATATTTATGTGAGATCAGCTTTACAAAAAGGAACATACTTCAGACTCACAGGCAATTAAAACCAGATTAATTTCCTACCACAAATATGAGTTCAAACTCCTAATAAGAACAGTATGACTTATCATTGACTTTAATACTCCCTATTACATTAATACAGCAATCAAAACATAGTACAGACCCAGAGAAAAATCCTGTAATTCACCACTAGCAAAAATGACAAGCAGAGAAACCTTGTAGAACTCTACATATATTTTAATATAAACCATCGATTACAGAAGGTACCTACTCTGCCCTTCAGAGCAAGTAATCGACCACCAGGAACTTCCAAGCTCTTGTGGAAACTCTGCAGCTGGTTCGATAGTGGTATAAGAAGTCTTAATCAGCAACACGTAATTATAGTAATAAAACATGTTTGAAGTGTCTGCGCTGTTGACATAAGTCACTGAAACAGTACATGCATCCACAATCTCTAGTCTGAACAAGTGTCCCTCCACTTCCTTTTTAAGGCAAAAAACATTCTCTATTGTATTATTGTGTATTTTAAATAACATGTGATGCTGGAAATCACAGAATACAACGGCACGACTAAGTCAAGTAATTTTTTATGGGTTTCTTTTGGGGGGGGGGATTTAAAAACAACAAACATTCAGCTGTTAATTACAAGTGCATTAAGAACATAATAAACTGCATTTTACAGTAAAGTTGTTAAACTAATTGCTTGCATTTCAACATGACAGTATAGATACTATCATAAGCCAAACGCTGGAAAGAGGTCGCATACCAAACTCTTCACTTTCTGACATTCTGTTTACAAACAAAGTAGCACCTGCGGCAGCGTGTTACAAAACGGAGCCGATTTTGCTCACCTCTTAATTACTACTGGCTGAAACAAGAAGCATAAAGCAACTATATCTAACTTAATTATACAGGTTAGTTATACATAGCAGTTGAATCAACCAGTTTAACACAGTATTAGTTTCGAACAATAAACAGGAACAATGCTACTTAACATGCTACTATCTGTGTAAAAAACATTTTAGAAATCCCTACAAATACACAGGAAATAAGACAGCTTTTATCATGAGAAAAGAGCGCCAACACAGAAAATACTTGCTCCCTGTTGTCTGTCATTTATTGCCTGCAAACAAATTGTTTGACTCAGTTTGCCGTAGTGATGCCTGTATGCCGTAATCATTTATTAGAGGGCAAAGGAATAATCATTAGCAAAATTCATGTGCTTTATGAACTGTACACACAGACAATACAGTTCTTTTGAAAAGAACTTATTATGTAACTTGAGACAAGACCATACAAATGACTGTGATTGTGTAAGAAAGACCATACAGATAACAGTAACAATTCCATGTAATTACACAGATTAGCAGTCATCGCCCTCCGAGCAAAGCAATTAAACACGTGTTAATTTTCAGGCGTAGCTTCATTTACCTCCAAAAGACTATTCATGGATTTAATGTTATGAAAGCCTTGAGTGCTTAGCTGTCTTGGAACCCACATGCACAGCTACATGGGTCTATTCATATTTTTTAGCTTTATCCTCCATTTCCATCCAAAAGTTAGTTGCACAAGAAGAAAAATTAAAGTTGTTATAATTCGGAATCCTCTCCTCCACAAGCAGAATCTGAGCAACAAAAAGCCCTTTTTGCATCTAGCTTTCCACACATTCAGTGCTGCTAAGCTCCTCCAGACATGAACATACCGTTACCCTTTGTTATTGCCTGCTGTTGCACCTGGAAGCTTGCACATACGTCCACTTTTCCTAGCAATATAATATTTTATACATTTACTTAACAGTTCGTTTAAGGAAGCTGAAAAATATCCAGTTTTGAAACACTAAGGAGTGGTATTAAGGTATTATGCCCACAAGAATCTGAAGTATATGCTTCAGAGTCTATTTGGACAAACTCCTACTTTCCTGAAATTTCAGATGACCCGGTTAATTAGCATTTTCCATTATAGGTAAGCATTTGTCAAAAATGACTGTGCAGGATTTTAAAATTCCACTCAAAATAACCTACTTCAAAAAAGAGCAAGTTCTTTCTATTCTCCAACCCCATTCCGCTTCCTAAAAAAATGTGAGGTATAAATTTAGCAATGGAAGAATTGTTTGAAGGTTAATTTTAATACTATGACTGCACTATTGACATTTGCTCCAGAAAGCATTAAATAATATTTAATTTAAAAGGCAGCATAAAGACTGGATGACCTGTTTCCTGTTGCTATGTTAAACGGTCCTCAGGTTTAAAATGAACTGGAGAGTATCAGGTAGGGAAACTGGAACAGGTCTCACCATCAGTATTCTTTACAGGTCCCAGGATGGAAGTAGCCTGTCAGTGTCACACGTATGTCTACGCTACAAAAAAATCACTACTGGTAATTCTTAAGAAGTCATGTCACTACCAGAAAATCCATATCTTGTAACATCCCAAGCTCTGAAAATTACTTTTGACAGCATCAGTGATCAGAAATTTTATTCTCAAGGACCTGCATGAAAGCAGCTCAGCGAGAACAGAACAGAGGGAGTATTTCACCCTACTCTCTATCCAACAGATACTGTGCTTCTACTAAAAAAGTGGCATGTCACAATGCAGAAACTACAAAGATCCTCTAGAAATTCCAAGCAATTTGATACAGCTTTTGTTGAAAAAAACCCAGGGAAAATAACTAGTTTTGAAACATACCTAAGAATGATGACTGCAAATCTCCACGCTACAGTAATACAGAGAACGCGCTCCACTTGGATGAAAAGACAACATGTACAGACACTGCAATTTAATTATCTGGTGGGAATGGAGATCAGTAAAGTCCCTTAACTAATAGGTAAGTTCTCCCAAGTCTTCCGGTCAAGACTTTTAACTAAGAATATAAACAGTCAAAAAGGCACATCTCTAAATGTAACAACAATGTAAGCCTGTTGAACTCCTGAAGTTTCACTGCATACAGGATCCCTTCACAGAAAAGTTAACACACAGAACGTCCCACCACCACACATCTGGTAGTTGCCACCAAACCAAAATATGAATAAAATTCAGAACTGAAAGCACTGAATCCAATGGGTACTTACACCAAAACTGGTCAATGGAGGAATATGCTGAACGTCACACAAACAAAAGACAGCAAAAGAGATTTATCAAGTAAATTTGTTGCATTTTTTAAATTACATTCACAAAAATCTAGGTTTCAGAACTGAGATTTAATGGTTGCTTCCAAAAGGAATCAAACAGGACATGTTCCCTGAATGCCACACAGGCTACCAGTATTGCAAAGGAGTCACGGAGACTCCTAAAACTTAAAAAATAGATTTTTAAAAAAACCTCAATGTTCATGCTCACTGATGTGAACAGCAGAATATGAACCCATGATTGGAGGTGATCAGTAAACTCCTAGAAGACACACTACAAGAATCCAGTTTGCACTCAAAAACAAGGGTTACATTTGTCCTCGGCTGCTCTGATCAAAGGAGAGGTAACCTGATAAAATTTTTTTTAGTAGGAAAGTTAATGTACAGATGTAATCCAACTTGTTAAATCAATTGCGTGTATTCCCTACTGTTATATTTCACTCTACAACCTCCTTAACTAGGATATGAATGTATATGCAACCATGTCGAGAAGAAATGATTTTTGAAGCACGATAGGTACATACATATTCAGGGATGGCACGTTCTCAGAAGTGTCACCCCAACAGGCATGGCTGGCTGTGACGTTCAAGCCTCAGGTGCTTCACAGAACAGTGGCAATGCAGAACGCCTGACCAAAAAAACTGGCATTACCATCATTTACAATTATTGACATGCTTTTACTCAAAATGTGTTTCATCAAAATTATCATATAAAGATTTTTAACTTAGTTCGATAAGGTAACTAGCAACTGTGAGCTCCATCTCCTAAAATAACAGTATGGATACACATTTGTTGTGATACGAATTACTGTTTTACACAACTGTTAATACTTACTTAAAATAATTGCATGGTTCATTCTGATAACTTGCCTCCTGTATTCCATTCTTGCTTTTAATATTTATATATTAATATACTATTAAAATAGAAAAAATCCTAATGCAAGCAATCTGATCTGCTGAGAAAAAAATAAAGACATTCCTAAACCACTTAGGAAAATTCCTTACAAAACCATAAATAACATGGGGCTAAGAGTATGTCTCCAAGTGTACTTACTGGATTGTTTGTTAGATTATTTTACCTATTACAGCTTCTGAAATTATTCTAAAATTGGTACCTTAATTGTCTCATGCCTCAATAGGTGCTAAAATTTATCTTATGGATTTTCTAAATGCCAGCTCCATCAGGCTCTGAGCACTTACTCTTGCCCACTCAGAGTCAGGTCAACAAGATAGAATTTTTGCATAACAGTTGCTGAAATGAAGTCTTAATTCTCTAATTATTCTATCAGCAGCCAAGACACTAACAAATATTTCCAAGACCAGTGTTTCTGACACCATTTAATGATTTAGCTGCCTGGAAGAACTAACTGATCTGACAGAAATTTTGTGCAACATTTGTAAAAGTAATCCATCTACCACTGCAAGGCAAAAACCATTCGCTGTAGCATGCAGTATGTCAATGCGCACAGAAGAGCCTCTAATTATTTCACTTAAATGATCTATTAAGTTATAGAGGAAAAATAATAGCTATTACCACCATTAGTTATTTGCTTGTGTTATAAAATAAAGCATTGTCGCACACAATTAAAAAGGCATGACTTTATTATTTAGCATATGTAAACATTCCTAAATATTTCCTCTAAAGCAAATGAAAGTCCCACTGCTGGTGGGACATTTCAGACTTCTGTACTAGAGATGCAGAAATCCCATTAACAGGTCAGAAATCTCATTTCTTCATCTTCAGTACTCCAGCTTAGAAAAGACTGACTCTGTCCAGCAATAACGTAACCCAGATAGGTTTGTACATTTTTATGTACAAATGTGGTGTGGGAAACTGGATAAGAAAACAGGAAACTATCACCATTTTAACTCTATATAATTCTTTTAACTCTGTAACCAAGATAATATGAGTAGCAATGCACTTGTCCAAGCAAGTGCCATTAATACTTTACAAAGGAATCACATCACAAACTTTACTAATAAAGATACTGCTTCTATTGTTACTGTACAAACCAGAATACAAGTTTCAAAATTAATGAGTTCAAATTCAAGCTACAAGTGTCCACCACAAAAATCTTCTCCTATATTTTCTGCATAGAGCAACAAAAGTTTAGCTGAAATAAAAGATTTTGATTTTATTCCATCTAGAAATTGCATACCTCCAAGTTTATTCTTCTCAGTGACTGTATGTACAGCAAGCTTTGCTTTAAATCTTTACTGCTTCTTTTAAACCAAAAAAGATGCTTTGAAATATGCTGCATTTTTCTCTTAAATAATTAATTTTATTGCTAGGATAAAAATTATTTTGGTGACCATACTCAAATCTTCACAAACTGATTAAACAGAACAAACAGCTACATGAAAAAGTTGCAGCCATAAACCTACCTAAAAATGTAGGTTGTTTAAAAACTTCAAATTATATACAAAATCGAGTTAATAAATACTTTGATAGAGAATAACAGTACTATCAGGGAAACAGGAAGAACTGCTAGAAAAAGAGGAACTGAATAAAATCAAGACAAAGATGACAAAGGAAAAATGCATGAAGGAGGAAATCCTACAGGAAGGAAGAAGGCTGGGAATGAAGTGCACCAGTAAGTCTTTGTTCGTAGGAGAAAGTTGATGTGAGGGAAATCTACAATCCAGAAAAACAAGAAAATCACATTCAAGGAACAAATTTCAGAGCTAAGTGAATGTTCATTTTGGAAAGAATAGAACACCTTCCGTCACTGCTGCTTTATATGAAGCTGGGCTTAGATGAGGACAAGAAGATAAGAAATGTGGAAAAGGAGTCCCTTAGGACACATCTCTCTGGTCCAATACAACAACCGAAGGCTCCAGCAATTTTCTGTAGAGGACTATTAACATTGCCTTTATACAGCTGTAGCAGATGGTATGATTCACTTATCTCAAAATACAAGAGCTCAGGGAACTTGATGATATTATCAGGCATCAAGTTAGAACAAATAAAAAAGCGCCTTTCATGTAAATATTGAAACTATGGATATCATGTTGCAGGGAGAGGGCTAATATTTAACGCATTTTTTAGAGACATCAAACCTGAAAAAATACTACGCCAGTAATATTACACAAACACAACCCTCAACCTTTTTTTTTTTTTTTCCCCCCTTCTCCCCCTCGAGGATGTCCTTAAACTACTGTCAGTGTTGAAGATAACGTATGGTAGAAAAAGAATTCTGTCTTTCCCCCTCCTGTTGGGTTTCCATTAGCACCTGCTGGTGGGCGCTGCCAGAAACTGGACACCTGGTCAGATACAATTCTGCTGGGAACGAGTACCATGTTACTGATGGTATTGCAATTTAGCAAGATCCCGAGATCTAGAGAGCTAAGGAGAGACAAAAAAAATGTTCAAGAGAAAAACATGGAAGCAAAACAACTTCTACCTTCTCAAGCCTCTAGAAAGACATTTCTTCACCAATCCCAGTTTCAGTACTTATCACATATGGAAGTAGCATAGACAGTTTGTGAAAGTTCAAAAATATTTTCTCAAAGGTTTTAAAAATAAGAAACTCTGTTGCACAGGCAGCCACCATCCATTCAACTTCTCACTCCTCAGTTCTCAGCTGGAGCAAGCAGGAGTCCTACACAAAGCCAACCAGGTGGGTTTTTTAATCATGCAAATGATTATGAAAAAAGAAAGACCAAACCTTGCTTTTCTCCCAAGACCCTGAGGTTGGTTGGTGGGTTGTTTGTTTTTCCTCCTTAAAGGAGGACAGACAGCTTCAAGACATGGCCTGTTCCCCCCCTGCCTCCCATATAGCTCTTTGCCTCCTCAAGCTGAATCACAGAAAGAAACACACACACAAAGGAGCTGAAGAACAGTAGGGAGAAAGGCTCAAACGATACTGGAAGCCACTTCCATCATCCAGGAACGATGGGCAGGCACTGGGGTAAAGAAAAGCCATTCATGATTATAAAACGGTTAAAACACACAAGATGAACGTCAGAAATGAAAACTAGCAAAACTGAAAATTAATCTGCAAATCAACACAAAAAAATGTATGGCTTCTTTAAGAAATTTTGCATAATGCTTACAAACGTTCAGGAGAAGTGAAAAAATATTCAGTGATAATAGGACAGTTCTTAATGAAGAAAACTTTAAAAAAAAAACCTCAAAGGACTCCAAACATCTATAAATCCACAGGCATGATAAAAAGCGTAATTACCAAATATGTGACCTAACAAGGGAAAAAATTCAAAGTGAGCACTATAAAAATCATAAAGAGGATAGTAAAAGATAATGGCAATGGCAGGTCTATTCAACAGAAACAAGATCTTAAAACACACAAATTTTAACAGCAAAGAACAATTAATGTAAGTTGCTAAGAACAAAATACTTCAGTGGGATGTCAATCAGTAACACAGAGCTGACAACTGTGCTTTAATTAAATTTGAGACTGTTACCAATTAGTTAGTCTAGAGCACTACAGGCTTCATGCTGCCTATGACTCAGTGCACTGACTCATCCAGTAAAACTTTTCTTACAGAAAAACTACCCAGGCACCCACAAGGATGCAAGATCAAAAGGAAAGTGGTTTCATTGACCTTCTTAGCAAAAGTCTTGTTTTAAATTTAGACGACTGAAAGTATATACTGACAACTGGTCAGATAGAGTTAAAACAATGCTCCTGAAATTCTCTCCTTCATAAACCTACTTCAGATAAACATCTCCAAAAACTCAAAATACAACTAATGCTTTAGCTGAAGCAGCAGATTTTAAAGCTGTTTTATGAGCTCTCAAGTAGCATTAATTATTATTAATAATATATCTATCATTTCTTCATTGAAAGATCCTATTTTCTGCAGCAGAGAGTCCTGACTGATTTTAACAATTGGAGGCTGAAACTTTTCCATATCAGAAGTTAAGTCTTCAGCTGACTGGAGGCAGTGGGAAAGGGTGACAAAACTCTTAAGGCACTTTCTGTTTAGGCAAAAAACATGTCTGCTTAGATTTTAAAATTACAACAATTCTACTATTGCAATAAGCAGTAATGGCATTTTCAAGTTCTGAAATAAACGGGAGGATAATCCTGGATGAAAGACTCCTATTGATATTCTCATGGACTTCCAAAAACATTTAGATTGAAAAGCAAGATGTCTCTCCCAGATTTTCTTTGTGAATGCCCAGGCTATGATGCCTAAGCTGCCAAGCACAGGATCTCAGAAAAGGAAAGCTGTCTCTCTTGCTCCCTGAGATTCTGCTCCGATAGTGCCGACACAGAGGGAGCAAATAAAGAGTGGGTGTGAGGTGTCCAGACCCAAGACAGACAACCAGTTGAGCAGCAGCCCTACAGGGTGTGTACAAACATCTCAGTGCTTCTCAGAACACCGGGCTGCTCGCTGTCATCTAGCTGTACACTGGCGCGGCAGCCATGGGCTGGATCCACTTGCTTATTCACCTGAAAACCAACTGCAAGTACATGGACAGTTCCAGTGTGAGCTTGTTCCTTGGCTGCACAATCAGCAGAGCGAGAGGAAGCAAGAACGTATATCCAGATAGCAGCATGTGCAGCGCAATTTCAGACCTGTTAGGCCATATGATAAGCAGGACCAGACAAACTTGGCAAAGAACTCAAGAGCTGTATTTTAAGCCTGGAGCAAAGGCTGGAACAGGTAGGCTCCTGAGGGTTATCATGAGCGTGCACATAGCAATTAAGAGAGAACCTTCAACTAAACAACATTTTCCCCAGAACCTACACTGGGACCTACAAATCTCAGTATTTAATTTTTACCAATTGAAAAGGCTGTAACTTCAACATAACAGGCATATTGCATCTCCTCACAGCAAAGTCAGCAAATGACAGCCTCCCAAAGGTCGGTACTAAAGGTATGGTTTCACAAGATGTTAAGCATTGGGAGAGAGGGGAATGAAGAAAGAAAAAGAAAAAAATAAAGAAAATAAAGGAAAAAAGAAAGGAGCAATTCTGCACTATTTTCTCCTGTGCAAGTCTTCCCTCTTTCTAGTTCACTTCTCCCAGCACCGGTGGCTTACTAGGTACTTCCATATGCCAATTGAACTTAAGAGCATGGCATGGAAAACCAATACAGAAGAAAAACCTGTATTGTTTTCTACCCTATTAGTGTTCAACGGATGTGCAGAACAGTCAGGGAGGGACAGGAGGATACGGAGATGAGATGCACGGGGAGCAGGGAAGGTGGACTTGCCCCCTTCAGGGGCAACAAGACATTTCACTGGCTTACTTGTTCAGCCCGGCTCTTCCAGAAAGCCCTGTGGAAATGAATCAACCACTTCAACTGCAGTTTTCTTTCCAAAAGCAAAGCGACATTGGAAATTGCAGTATCCAACACAGTAATTAAGAAATGCACTCAGCTGACAGATGAACACTGGAACTTCTGCCACACAGCTTGTGCGTGACTCTCAGGAGGTCAGTACACCAAGCAGGTAGGTCAGAATACTGGTCCTCATATTTCTGGCTGTAAAACTCAGGAACTCTAGATCTGCTTGCCAGATACACTGTCACCTCAACAACTGCAAATGGATGTCACTCCAATGTCTTTCAAAGCTCTAAACCAAATGTGTAACTAAAAATGTCACCCTCTCTGAAAAAGCAGGAAAAGGGGCGTTTCTGCTTGGGCACCCAAAGCATAATTCTGGTACTGATGCCTCGAATGAGTTCTGCAAAGTAGAAGTAACAGTACTGTGCTACCTTACAGGACAGCTGCAAAGATAAATTCTGTGTAATTAACGTGAATGAATGAATTTACCTAGGAAGACAATCTGTGAGGAACCCAAATGTAGTAGCGATATAATTCAAGAGACAAAAATCTGAATTGAAAGCGGAGTTTGAATAGTGAACAGCATGTAAGACATCTCCGTGTACCAGAACAAAACAGAACAGACAGCTCATTCACCCAGCACTGTCTGGCTATGCCAGCTTTAGCAGGCCAGTGGAAGAAGATTCTCAAAGGGCAGAACAACTGTTTTGTCTGAGATCCTACACATGTGCCAAGGGGATTTACTCCAGACCATTTCTACTTTGGTTCTTCAGGCCGAGTATTTATTCACAGTTGGAGCGCAAGGTGCATTCTCAGAGTCTGTCTCCTGCCTTAATCTGAAGGAATCCAGTTTGTGCACTGCAATGTGAACCATCTGCTTCAAGCAGGGACAACCACTACACCCTCTCAAAAGCAGATTCTTTACTCAAGGACTGAAACACTAACGCTGATGAACCCTCTACTGTGCTAAAAACAAAATGGGATTTTTAAAAATAAATTTTTTAAATGTAATTATGTTTTAAAACTTATTTTTAAAATATTTTCCAAAGGAAGCTCACAAAATATAGAAACAATCGATGAAATCTGGGAAATATTTCAATGCCACACTTGTGATAACGCAACAATTCAGCTATCCTCTGCGGCATTATTAAAACTTTAAAAATTGGAAAACAGAGGACATAAAAAGTATGTCATGCCAAAGTGCATTTTTCATATATTTAGTAATTTTTTTAAATACTTATACGATGCTGCAGTCAACTTCATTTCTCTTGGTAGAGTTAAGATTGCTTAACAACTACAGGCCACTGTGTAATGCAAATTTTATATGTCTGTATCTGTACAAACAAGACTTGTCAAACCATAAAACAATGGTGGGATCAGCAGTTATACAGTCTTGACTTTAAAAGGAAAAAAGAAGTACTTTTTACACAATTGCTGTAAAAAAGAGCTTTCTTATTAACTTTTCTACTATAGCAACTACAGAAATCCAGAAATACTGTAGAAAGTCATCTTAAGCACTACTTTTCTTTCTACAGGCCAAGAAAGCTGTTAACATATTTTTTCCTACAAAAGTCTAGTGTACTTAGTGTTTCTCCATGTTATACCAATGTTATAAACTGTACTATGTTATAAATTGTCTGTCATGAATAACCATTTAACCTATTTAACCCATCCTCAAAACACCTGAAGAAATTCTTAAACCAAATTTACAAAAATTACAGTAAATTTTAATGTCTCACCAAGAAGTAGGCCAAATCTTAATTACCTGAGAGTGTCTGCAAAATTCTTCAAAAAAGGAAACCCAACCATATCATCTCACCATGATGAAATAGTCCGAGTAAGTCTGCAAATATTTTGTAACTCCTTACAGTATTACAATGAATCACATCTTGGACGTTATCCTAAATGATCTGTGCCATGAGGGAATCCTGTTAGTGTTATAAAGTATTTGTATACTAGAAAACTCTTTCTAAAGAAAATAAAAGTATTATAATATTGAGGAAAAACCCACACACAACGAAGTGCTGGTTATGGGCAAGTAAGAGTTTACTACTTCAGAAATAAGTGGTTTACATTCTAAGAAGGGCTTTTCAACAGGATACCATTTCCCAAGGTCACTGTCATCTTTACACCTTTCCTAGTTAACTGTTAGCTTATAAATTAAAGGCCAGCAAAGAGGTCTGCCTTCAGTCCTCCTGAACAATTACTTATCTACAGTGTTCTTTAAAAAAAATAAAAAATCCTCTCTAACAAAATCTACACTATGTACGCTCAGACTTCACAACTGCAATACTGCTGGGTTTAGAGAACAGCGTCTGTGAAAACTTACAAAATGTTTAATCAGATCGTATTTCTAGAACTATTATAATTCCAGAATTATTTTTGCTAGAGCAAAACTATTGATAAAAAAATTTATCCATGTCAGTTTTTTCTCCATGATGTTAGAAATTCAGTCACCAAAATACTAGCACATAACAGAATTCTCCATGAGAAAACAGGAATTTTTTTCTCTCTCCTCTTTTGCTCTGTCCAGGGGTGCACTTACTCCTCTGCCGGAGAAGTGACATTCGTTGAAAGAACACACCTCATGCAAGCTGAAAGATGTGCAGCTTCTCAAAGTCAAGGACTTTGGACTAATCTTGAAAACCAAAGTCTAACTACCTACCCCTGATTATTTCCAAAGCATGTATCTAGCAGTTTAAATTATTATACTTCTCAGTTCTAAGCACTGCTTCTTCAGTTGACTCAACATGTGGCTTATGATGGATAAAACTTTGCACCCCTCCCCATTTATCCCAAATCTGTTTACTGCACCTATCACTATGTCCTATCTAATGCATGCATAGATCCACCATGGAAAGGATTTTCTTTTTATTTTTGCACAACTGAAGAATTTTTCTTGGCTTTCTGTTAAACACACAAAAATTAAAAAGGCATACTTGTTTTATATGCCTGCCAAAAGGCAGGGCTTGTAAATTTTTTTAAATAAAACAGACCATTAAAAAACATTTGTACAGTGAGACATGCTATGTAAGTTGGTTACTCATGGGATCGCAACAGATATGTTAGTACAGAAATCTACTTTTAGAGAAATGCTGGAAGGGTTTTAATATTTCTCTAAATAAAGAAACTGTACACACTCGAAGTCACAGCTGGAAAAAATTATTAAAAGGTATACCTTGCTGTTATTCATATGCAAGTAAGAAAAATTATCCTAGAACTAAGAAAATGAGAGGTCAAAGACAGTCCAAGATATTCTTGCACTTTTATCAAGATATTTTTATACTACTGCAATTTACTAAGAAATATTATTTAGTCTTTAGCACACTAATAACCTTTCCTCCCTCTTATGAAAATTTAAAATATTTCGCAAAGATATTCAGTTTTATAAGGTAAATCAAACTTACCTGGTTTTAAACTAAGGAGTATCTACGTTGATTTTTAATAATTGTTTTAAAACTATTGACTCACAGAAGGGAAAATACGACAAATCTAGAGAACCACATACTGCACACAATCACTTAGAAACTCTGAAGTCCCTACCTCTCATTCCTAAAAAGTTACAATTTGAATTTGCATTCACATTCTGTTACTTCTAAGAGGAACTCCAAAAATGAAAGATGACTTTCTATTCGAGAGTATGTTCTAATGTCATCTCAACTTCAATCAGTAACATATTACCCATAAAATGCTGCTCTAATACAAAATCATTTAACGATGAAAAAAAAAGGAATAAAAAACCCCACTTCTGAAAATACAAACATCTGTGACAAAAAGCAGTCAAGGATACCCTGTGGAGCAAAGCAGTCATTCCAAGCTTCCCTGCAGCAAACTTCAAAGTGTTGAAAACAGATGCAAGGTAAATAAGCTTTCCAAAACTCTGCACCTACTACCAAAAAGGGGATGTTGATGACACTGCTATGAAATGTATGAGCAGCTACACTGTACAGATTAAGCCATAGATCTACAGAGGCACAATTCCCATTCAAACCTTGCTCAAGTGTATAAAAGCTGAACTCATCAGCGAAAACATTATGAAGGGATTAAAGGGTCTTATGCCTTATGACATCACCTGCCAGAAAATAAAGACAACCAGAAAAAAATAAATCTTACACCACACAAACCATTTTTTCTGGTATCTACTAGAGATAAGAGAAAGAAGCAAACAAAGTACACAGTGGGAAAAAATGTTGTTGCAAGCAAAAACTATCTATCAGTACCTTCTATACAGTACCTGCCTTTCATCTATGTAAAAAGTCATTACACATAATTTATAAAAATAAGGACTGATTGGTAGAACATAATTGGACTGTAATTTTTTTCCCCAAAAGCACCTCTGAGAGAGTATGAAATTATTAAAAAAGTTGTTGTTTACACTGCAACTCTAACAATCTACATGACAAAAAGAAACCGAAATAAATAGTTGGTATTTTGTAGGAAAACAACCTTCCCACATAATGGATGAAGTACACCATAAAATGATTTTCTAGACAATACAACCTAATGCAACCATTATTACCCATTTTTCACATTCATCCCATCGGGACACCAAGAGAGTATCTAAATCATACTAGTATACAGCTGAAATACCTGTAAGATCCCTGACTAGGTCTGCATAGTCAAGCATTTTAGTAACTTGCATTCTCTATCAACCATCTCTTCATCATTCCACACAAAAAGGAAGAAAAAAAAAGCCCGTTATGAACGTATTTTGAAGCACCCATCAATCATAATCACTCAACAGTCTCTAAATGAATTTCAAATATGTTTTCTTCACAAGGGTTCAGTTTTCTGATTACAGCCAAAAACGGAACAGCAATTTTATAGGCAAGATACTCCCTTCTATACTTAAAAAAACAGCTTTTGGATTAAAACATTTGAAAAAGCATTCTACCTCGTTATTGTTTTGACGACTTCACTTATTTTCTAAAACTGCGTATCTTCATTTGTGATCTTGATTCTACAGAACATATTGGAATACTTCACCTGTAAACACCTACAATTTCTGTAGATGTTTAAATTTAAACACCTTAGAACACATGACAGCTTTCTCAGTCATCGATTGTAGGTCCTTCACAGAAGCCTGGAAAAAGCCCATTCACTGGTGAACCACCCCCATCCCTCACATCCAGAAGCAAACGGAGCTGCGTCCCAGACCCTCTAGTATATGCCAAATGGCATTCCTTGCATAGTGTGAAACCTGCCAGCCAAACGCTGGAACACCCAGGAATATATCTGGGAGCAAAGTTTTTCAATGCAGACAAACAAGCCCCTTCCCCCTTCCTGCTCAGATCAGAGGCAAAAGAAACAAAAGCCACCACCACCTGCCTTTGTCACCTGCTTTTAGACAGCTCTGGCAGGCCTTGCTTCAGGATGCATTATTTACTTTACTCATTTTCCTAAGAGTAATGTTGTCTGGAATTAGATTTAATGACATTATGACTCAAGCATGCGATTATTAACATTTCCATAGGAAATTAAAATTTCAGTATCTGAATGACTTCAGCTAATCACCAAACTTAGCAAGAAAGAGATGATTTCCTCAGCTACTTCAGAAGAAACTTCTTTCCTCAATTGTAACTGAGGAGATACTTAAGCTGCAATGAAATTTTTACAAAGGCTCAACTGAAGATCTAATCCATTCCTTAGTATCTACGGTTAGCCAACCCAAAAAAGCCATGTTTTCGATAAGTCTAGGCTGCAAGGTACCTACAGCAATTTGACATTAGAGAATACAGCTTTTTATAAAGAGGGAGCCTGAAACAATTAGTTGAGTAGTGATCAGAACAGAATTATTAGAAAACTATTCTCCCAAGCTGCTGAGCAACAGAAAACACTACTGGAATGAAGATGATGTGCTCAAAAACTCTGGGAAGAAGAAAAAACGTATTTGAAAAAAAAAAAAAATCAGACCATACATTTGAATGACTTCAGATACATGTTAATTTTAAACATCACATCTGGTAGTTTAACATTTAATTATCTCTCTATGCAGAACAAGCCTGTGCAAAGGTACTCACAACAGGATTACCTTGAACAGAAAGACAAGAAAGGAAATAAAAACCCTGCAGATATTTTCCATACTCCAATTGTGATCTTAAACTCCTAGTAATATTTTGTATGGTAGAAAAAGTCTGTATTTCTGTTTGCAAACTCAAATTCAAATATTTAATAAGAAAGCTTAGCCAAAAGGCTGACTAAATAAGACACACAGTACTAGATGGGGAGGAAATGAGTAGCTACATATATTAATTATCACCCTTTCCGCGATCACAGGCTCACTCAAGTTAAAATTTAAAGGGCTTAGATTACTTTCTGGTGAATTTTATTAGTTTTCCCCAAGAGGTGCAAAGACTAATGCTGTCACAACAGAAAAGGAGAGCATATACAGCGTCATTACAAGCTGAGTCACCCAAAAGCATTGAATCTGGCTTTATTATAACACAGCATCTTAAATAGTCTCCTGAAGCACTATCATTTGTTATGCGATACAGTGGTAACAGCAAGCTAACCCAGTATTACAATAAAATGAAATCTGGCGCATCTGCAGAGTTGCTCTCAGTAGGCAGACCAAGTTCCCTGGCTGGTCTCTTTGGAGATAGCAGCTGCAGACTTCCCTTCCTCTACTGCAATAAAGATGCAGAACAAAGTTGGTGAGAGCTGTTGCCTTGTTGATGCTGATGGTAACATTTTGATATGCCTGCTGAGAGCCTTGCTGCAGCAGGTGGGAAGAAGAGGTGGTCGGGCGGATGTCCAAGAATTACAACCAAAAGATTCTTCCCTGTGCAGCTGTAGCCATCAACTTATTCTTCCCCCCGTCCAAGCTTTTTAGTTACTTTCACTCTCAAGAGCAACATCTTGAAGTATAAATGTGCACAATCTGAAGGGACTTTTTCACCGTGCCTCATCTGTACCTTGCCATCATTCAGATTCCATACATGGGTATTTTTCATGTCCTGGTACTACAGTCTAATCACACAGCGAGTATAAGCTTCAAAACAGAGAACAGTTGTGCAGTACTCTAAACGGTATGTGCTTAAATTCTTCTGCCATTAGGGAAGACATCATCAGAAGACAGCAAAGCAAGAAACTTCAGATAGCAAAATGCATGAGTGGGCTTTCTCTGCCCCCTCACCTGACAAGCTGTTCATGAACACCATCTCCTGTCTTGTTCTATGCCTTGCCTCCTTCTTCCCTCTCTCACCTTGTGATGGAACTCACCCAGACATAGATACTGTAGATCTGGTATGACTTTTGCTAGCATTGCATCGTTAAGTAACACTCTTTCTACCCTGCTACTTTTTTATTTAGACTGCTTGTCACAGCAGAGGACAGCTGGTTATAAGTTAAGGAACTTAAGCGAATGGGGTCTGGTTTTCCAAATCCCCACACAGACACTACCATTGAAAAAAACGATAATATTATTACTTTTAATAGTAATAGACATATGGGGGACTACCTTGTGCACATCTTAATCGAAACCTTTTTGAAAGTATTCTGAAAGTGTTCTCCATTTAATGAACTACCTTCACATACTAACTGTACCCAAAAATCCCTTTCAGAGTATGATTTTAGCCAAATATTTTAAACAGTGCACTCTATCTCACAGGATTCCATCTAACAAAGTTTCCTATTACACACTGCAGAAAATTAACGCACTTTGCATATATATGCACTCTATGTACATTTTACTACACATCTCCTTACACAGCTGTGATCTTAAAGCTGGTTAGTCTCTTTTATAAATTCAGAATATACACAACCAGGAAACTGGGCAAGACAAAGAGTGACTGAAAGGGTACACAGAAGCTATATGATCAGCTGAAATACCTCAACATCCCTCAGTAACGCTACAGTATCATGGAAAAAAGCATGTTCTGTAATACCCAAAATATTGTCAGAATTTCTCTGTATTAATGTATTTGCCTCTTGCAAGTTCCAGTATCTGTCTTCCTATTCTACAACAGCTTGTACTTATCACCATATAAATCACTGTGCTGCTGCTACAGATAAATTAACCATACAATTTGCATACAGACAGATACCTTCGGCATGCTTCCCACAAAAAAACCAAGCCATATAGTTGTTTCTACAATAAAGAATGCTATATAAATCACTTGCTTTATGTCACCTACTATCCTTCTACAAGTCCAGTGGAAAACAGGCTAAAACAACACAGTTACCATATCCACGGAGCACTGTGCTTTTCCAAATGAAGTATTTCAGTGTTTATCTCATGATATAATTAATATTCCATGCCAAACTTGGCTTTTTGGTTGCATGCTATGAAATACTTCATACAACTTGAGAACACAGAATTCATTTTTTCCAGGTCCCTTTTCAGTTCCTGTTTATCTTGGACACCCTGCGGAAAACCTCAATTGTGAGAGCCTTTAGCGTAAATGGGTTGTTCCAGTTACGAACTATTTGCAGATGGCTTTGGAAGTACTACGGTGAGTACGCTGGTCACCAACATAGCCACATAACTGTTTATACCCCGTGATACTTGGAAACCTCTCACAAAACAGAAGTCCAATCTGCAGGGTGCTGTACAGAGAAAGGTTATTTTTGTCCGTAAGAGTTTACACTCAGTGTAAGGCAGAAAAGAAAAAGGAATACTGACATATGGACAAGGATATAAGGAAACTAAGACAACAATTTGAGTCCAATAGACTCTGCTTTTGCACACGAGCAGTCTACTTCAGCTTCCTTTGAGCCTCATCCATTATTTGACTAACTAGCTCTGGGGAATAGGAAGGATACTCCTGATCAACAACATCCAACAGTGGCAACAGAACTTCAGGAGATGAATGGCTACTGTCTTCAAACTAACTGCAGAGCTCATGAAGCACTTCAGTGACAGAAGACCAATGTTTGACTGTTAGCAACATATTATGCTTCCTCTTGTTATTTTGCAAGGCCACGCTCACACTCAACTCTCAGCTAAAAAAGCAGCATTTGACATGTGGATACATGAAAATAGTAGCTACCCTGAGAACAACGCAGTACATACCTGAAAGACTGAAAGGTAAGCTCACAGCAAAGCTAGGCGTTTTTAATAAATACCTGTCTCTCTCTAGAAGCTAGATACCACACAGTATTTCCAAGACAAAGAGGACACCCCCTTCAATGAAAGCTGTGTGATAAAAACAGTCCAAATAATTTTATGACGAATCAAAGAGGTTACCTCCACAAGAAGCCCCAGTTAACTCAAGAAGAAGTCAGACAAAATCTGTTCGGGGAAAATTAACTACCTGAATTTTTTAGACACAAATTAACATAATGAGATAAAAAGATCATCTGATATGGACTGTTTCTGATGAATCACCTAAACACTGGAGAAAACTGAATGGTCTCATTCATTCTTTCTCACCTCAGGTTTGTCCACCTACCATTTAATTTACAGATATTAAAAAAAGCTTCCAGAACTATCATAAAGCAAATAATACTCCAAGAGCTTACTGTATCTCCATTTTAGTCTATTCCAAATCACATTTAACACAAAACCATAGATGGCATCAGATTACAGGCTTCCCCATAAAATCTGAGTAGGGTATAATAGTTTTTTGTTCTAGTTGGGAGTTTAAATATAAATATACACAGAAGTGTTCTGTTTGTGCTGGAGCATTATCAAAACAGTTTTCCAGAGCTCTGCAACCATAAGAACCTTTGCTGTAAGACCCCCAGAAGAATAATTAAAACTTCAAAGTTTCATCCTCTGGCGTTCATACTCGAATCCACTGCTAATGAAATTCTTCTTCAGATCTTTATAGGCTATGATGTGAAAAAGAGCCACATCTCTAGTTAAAAGGTGACTATTGTAAAAGGAAAAATAGGAAAAAGTAGGGTGAAAATTGGGAAAACATGCTTCTGGATGCCCAAAGACATTCATTCTGAAAATCTGCTGGGTTCTTCACTAACTTTAAAGTTTAAGAGAACTGAGAAAACTCAGGCTGCCCAGACAACTGCAGATACATTGGCCAAGTATGCATAAAGAACACTAGAGGACTGAGAAGACTAAAATGTAGTTTAGTCAATACAGTGAACTTAAAGAGGAAATTACTTGTGTGTGGATTTACTGCAACAGATTTTTCACTGAGGATAAGTGAGGTAAATCAGTAAAACCTAGTTTGTACAATGTGCTTCAACGACAGGACCGCTACAGGGACTTTGTAGAAACAAGCTCTAAGGCAATAAAAAAAAGATTCAAAGAAAGGTCAGTGGAAATACTATTGGTTAAACCTCTGAAAGACTCCACAAAGGAGACAGTCAATAAGAATATTCAGTAGGAAGGTACTAACATCTTTATCTCAGCTGCGACTCACTCTTAAGTAATATCTATTTTCTTAGGAACCGCTATAAGTAAAATGAAAACCCCATTCGCTGACTAAAACCATAGGGAGAATGTTGTCTTTCTAACTGGATTTTCTTTTTATTGGCAACTCCTTGTCCTTGTCCTAGAACACAAGCAATAGAGGCCCAAACCAGCTTTTTTATAAGAACAAATGTAACCATGTTAAAGCACAGCAAAGGAAATCTTCACGTGCATAGGAGAGAGGAAAGCAGAAAAACAAAAAACAAAATCAGAACATTACTTTCCCTGCCCACAAAACAAAGAAAGTGTTCATGGACTTCCAGTCATGACTATGACCTTAAAAATTAAATTGATACAACAGTCCCAGTTGATATCCATGTTAACTGAAACTGTACCAGCGTTCATGTGAGAAACAGTCTCAATCTTTCTTCAAAATTTCACTGATGCTTACTCTAGCAAAACTCCGTTGCCACATTACATCCTTTTGCACAGTACTTATTTTCAAAACGTCAGGCTTCAGAAAGTAGTGCAAATCTATGATTTATCTGGCTTAAAAATAAAAGAAAAACGGAAGTGCTGTTTTAATTTTCAGTTATGCTAAACAGGTTAGCAATATTATAACTGCTTCTGTTCAAGGTAACGCATGTGCTCTCTTCTATCTGTCATTAGCGGTTCACCACTGGTGTAGAAATCTGCAAAACTACGTATACACAGACCTGAAAAAAATCCCACCCCAACAATAAGCTATTTTAAATTCATAAATATTTTCGTTATCAAAAAGCCTTTAGTGACAACAATAGTTACTCTCCACGGTTTATAACAACAAACAGAGTTTCTTCTGCAAGTTATGTTGCCAAACCAATTCTGTTATATCAACACAGTTTAATAAACAATCACTTCAACAGCCTCTTCTTATTTAAGTAGAAAATTACACAGCTGTTGGACAATGATGGTTTAGAGTAAAAATAAAACAAACACACACACTTTGAACAATCCACTACTTCATGTATCATTTCAGTCTTTGTAGTGAAACAACACACTGATAAGCCTACATTAATAAGATTCTATGAAGGTAACAAAACCCACTAAAATCACAGATGAAAGCACCTGAAATGGGAAAATCATTCAAGCATTTAAGTTGTATAAGAAATCCTTTCAACTTAGTATTGTGTTTAAGATCCCTACACAGTGAAAGAGTTTTCATGTGATCATTTTTGTAAAGGGAGCATGTAACAGAATACTTACACTGCATACACCAGCACAACATAGATGTATCAACACTGCAGCGTAGAGACCTGAGCTAATCCAGTTACCAAAAGGAATCTACTCACAGTACTGTAGCCAAGACAGACAACTTGCAATACTTCCATGTTATTGATGGTAAACAATTTCTGGTACCATACACAGTCATTTTATAACTACAGTACACCACATTATCAGCGTAAGCATATCCTTAGGAAATACAGTGCCTCAAACCAAGTGAAACCATGGAAATAACTGTCTCAGAGCAAGCTATGATGATGATTTTTAAAACTTACATACTTACTACCTCTTACACAAATGGAAGAAAGCTCTTCACAAATTGTTGATGTAACCATAGATGAGAACTCCCTACTGCTACATTAACAATTAACATAACCCTACAGTACACAAGAGCAATCCAGAAAGACAAGCACAAAAGCAAGAGATTATTCAAATACTTATTACAGTTATAACAAATACTGCTTATTTGGGGATTCAGGCATACAGACAGGAGATTTTTATTTTGAATACAGAGCCTTTAACTGCAAAACATTCAGAATCTTTAAAAGGTGCAACTGCTTCTTGAAGAACATCCCTTTATTCTTCTAAATAAAAGTTATCTCTATGCTGCACAAATTTTTCTGCTGGACTGCTACTAATCACAAATGTTAAATAATCCTTTAACTCACCTGGCCTGGCTGGGGGGATAAACAATTAACAACCTCCTCCAGCATCACTGGTATGTGCAATCTTCCAAAATTACCGTTTTCTGTACTTTGAGGGAACTCCTTATTTTCTCGTTTCTGGATGATTTGTTCATTTAACTCACAGTCAGAAAGCTTTTTTGCTGAAGAATGGATCCTTCTGGCCAAAGTAGACACATTTACTGAATTCAGTTTTAAGTTGTGCAGAAACAAACATTTGTAAACTTGGCACAGATACTTAGACAACATTTTGGAGTTGATCAACCTAGAAAAACAGTAGATGTCAGGAATTACTTCAAAACAAGTATTTAAAACAGTTGGTTTGTTTAAAAGACAAAGTGGAAATGCTATAAATAAAGCACTACACAGTCCAAGATGGGCAGTTTCATAGATAAATCATGTCAGCAAAAAGTCAGAATCTCTTACTTAACTTGCTTTCAGAATCTTCAATGTTACCTACCAATCAATCATCTTCAAGCAACAATGGCTTTCTTTTCTTAGGGAGCACCTTCTTTTCCTTTTCATTGCCAGGACTCTTTTAACAGTGTTACAATGTCCCAGAGCTGCTAACCTTAAATAACTACCCAAATCTGAGCACAAGCAGAACAGTGACTTTACTTTCAAACTGTTCCCCTCTGTTTTGCCAAACATAATGAGACAATTGCTCTAAATAGTAGCATGCTGGTTGCCAAGTTTTCCGTAATTCTAGTTTAAACAGGAATGGACAAATCAAATACCGCAACCATATGTAAAATAATGCTATAATTTAGTGTTACACATGTGGTAAATATATGGTTTTCATCAAGCATTACATCTTGTAATACCAAATATTTTGAGTACAGTCAGAGGTAAGAATTCTCCAGAGTATAACTAACTGAAATAATAAAAAACCTGGAAACATCAGAGTTGTTAGCTATGTAGTTTGTCTTTTATCAACACGGAGAACTGATGATTTTTCCCCCCCTCTATCTAAAACACTTCAAAACCACATCAGTAACCTACAAGTAGAAGGCAGCACGTTTACCTTCCATTAAAAAAAAACCAAACCAACAAATTTAGCGTTTAACATGGGTGATAATCAGTCTTTATTTATAAGATATCTGCATTTCTTTATGGAGCCAAGAGCTTCTGTAACACTGTATTGCATACTCCCTCCTGCCAGACAGGAAAGCTACAAACTTTGATATAAAACCACCCGAAAAATGCCATCCTACACTTATCTCACTAACCAAAGAACCACCTTATTTTGACTACCTAATTTTTTTACATGCTTTGCTTGGATTTGCCTAGCCAAAAGCTTCACATATTTTGTCTGCATAGATAAGATCATGCAGAGCCATCACCTCTCGAAAGTTATTCTCCTAATAAGTAAGGCTCAGCAGGACAGTATTTCCCCTTTGCTTAAATTAGGAAGCGTATCACGCTATAACCTTGCATAGACATACCACAGCCCTGAGGTTTTGCAGCAAACTGCTCGCTGTGCACAGAGCTGAGACACCCATTCACTGCAAGTCTGCACAGGGCTGGGTGCTAGCTAGGTGGTAAACCTCAAGCTAGCACACCTCTGCGCTCACACTAAAACATTTTATATACTTTCAACGATTGTTTACAATTACGTTCAGCCACATTTAATTCTCATTGGTCCTCACGAGCCCCGTCTTCATTTAAAGGTACAGTGTTCTTTTTTTCACCCTGCACTTTCTGCGGGGTTTATGGTGCCTGCTCCTTCTCCGGAGGCCGGGTCTTGTGAACTGTTTGTAAGGGCTGATAAACACCCCCCGTTTTTTCAATTGTTTCATTATAGATATTAATATACGTTGTCTAATTATGATGTTAAAGAACAGACTGACCTTCTATTAACGGCGTATCTGCATATGTCTGATCTAACACTGAGCAGGTCGCCTACAGCACCAGAGAAAACGCTGTCAACAGGGTGAGGACCGCAGCACCACCTCATGCTGCCCCACCGCCTCGCCCGCGAGCCCAGGAGGCGATTTTGCCTACAACCAACCTCGTCCTATACATTTGGGACCTTTTTTTTACGTAGAAGCGAACAGAAAACATACTTCCCTACAGCACGCGTCCTAAGCGGCGTTCAGGCGGGTTTTTTTTTCCCTGAGAAGACGGGAGATGCGGCTGCAGCCCGCACCCTCGGCCAGGCCCCACGGCCTCAAGGCCAGGCCGCCGGGACACTGGGGGCCGACTACCCACCCCGCCGGCCCCGGGGCACAACCCCCCCTCCCCGCGGGCACTCAGCCCCCCTCACCCCGCCGCACCTCTGCCCGGCGGCCTCCCGCCCCCGCTTCGCGACAGGAAGCGCCGCGCCCGCGGTACGGGAGCCGCCACCTCACTTCGCACCGGCGGGACCCCCACCCCCCGCAGCAACAACAGCCCCCCAACACCGCAGGGTAAGGCCGTGCTCCAAGGGCAACACCGGCTTGCTGGACCGCGGGGGAGCCCACCCCAGCCAGGGCCCGGCCAACGCCGAGCCGCGCTACCGCTCACCCACGCACGCTTACCGTCCGCGCCGTCGCGCTGCTGACGTCACGGGGGCGACGGCCAATGAGGAGGCGGGGGCGGTGGGCCGCTAGTGTTTGAATCCGGCGGCCGTTACCTGCGCCGCGGCAGTGAGGTGAGTGGCGGCCCGTGCGGGCGTCGGGGTTTGACCTTGTGGGCTCGGCTGTACCGTAGGGTTGAGCCTGGTGTTTGGGGGGTCTTGGGGAAAGCGTTCTGAAGCGGGGTGAGGGGTGAGCTGAGGAGACTAGGTGGGGTCGGGCCGGGCCGCGGCCTCTCGGCTCGAGTGGCGCTGGGCGTTAGCTCCCCGTTACGGTCCGGCTCCGTGGCCGTGCCTCGCCTGCGTTAGCGCCCCAGGGGCGGCTTAGCCAGGAGAGGACAAGTCGGCTGGGAGAGGGCGAGCTTGCCCTGAAGCTGGAAAAATGTCACCGGGAACTCTACTGCTGTTAAGAACGAGCAATCCTTAGGTATCAGCGAGAATGGCCTCTTAAAAGGAAATTCTGGCCTGACATCTATAGAACGTGTTTCTATATCCCATGCAGATGATATTAACGTGAAGCCCCCTTTAACCGTCTCTTTAAACCTATGTGCATTATGATTAACCCCAGAGAAAGCAGATAGGGGGATCCTCCGTGTTTTACTGAAAGACTAGAAAGCACCTTGCTTTGGTCTATGGACACCTGGTAGATTACCTGCAACCTTGTTCTGAAATAAAGGAAAGCCAGTAGTTGATTTAGTAGTTTAAATTGTTGAAATAAGTTTATGAATTTCCGAGGGAAATGCTACTTAGTGTTCTCGAAACTGCTGAATTAGGTTCCCTGTTCAGACAAATTACAGTGCTCTCCAAAGTTCTGCTATCATGGTAGCAGTCAAGAGGGCAAACTGACAAGGGACGGACAGATCCAGCCCAGGTACAAGATGCTAGTTCCATTTAAGTTTGTGAACTGTTTGAAATATTAGGCCTTTCACTCTTCTTTGTCAATTGCAGAAAAGATTCAGTTGCTTCATCTGAAAGAGCCTTGGAAGCAAAGGAGGAGGATAAAAGGGGCAGTTATGTCTGCTCCTAAGGAAGAAGAAGTCTGTAATCATGTGAAAGTGGTGGTCCGAGTCCGTCCAGAGTCTCAAAAGGAAAGAGATGGCAACTTTAGCAAGGTTGTTCATGTTGTTGACCAGCATATATTGGTCTTTGATCCAGAGGAAGAAGTTAGCTTCTTTCACGGGAAGAGACTGGCACATAGGGATATTAATAAAAGAAAAAAGAAAGATCTTAAATTTGTGTTTGATGCAGTTTTTGCTGAAGATTCATCCCAGATGGAAGTTTTTGAGCATACTACCAAAAGTGTTATTGATGGCTTCTTAAATGGATATAACTGCACAGGTAAATTTGTTACTTATTTTCCTCAATTCAGAAACTTCACTGAATTCCTCAATGTTTCTGCCATTGTATCCAAATGCTGTAGAGGCCTTAAAAAAGGCTGAGATAAAAATAAAGCATTTTGGTTTAATTGATAGATAAGAGAGGCTGACTTTTTAGCCTGTGGAAGTTGGGATAGCTCTATATTTTGAAAGTAAGTTCTTGTTAGGCTTACAGCAGGCTTCAGAATTTTGTCTTAAATATGCATGCTAATGAGGGGAGTCTTCTAGAAAGTTATTCAACCAGAAGAGTTGTGTCACACAGTGTGTGGTAGCCTGCTTTATGAACTCTTTTTAAGAGCTTGGGTTTTTTAATTGATGAGTGGAACATGGTGAGGAAAAGAAATACCTATCTGCAGTAAATTGATGGCTTAGGATTATGGGAATAAGCAATTAATATTTTCTTGTAAATTGCCAGTGAATTAATTTTAAATTGAAAAGTCAAAAATAAATATAAGTTTGAAATAGTTTTCTGACTACAGCTGTAGGTAAAGCCTAAGAAAGAAACTTGATTGACTTGTGAAAACAGCTGTGCAGAGTGACACAGGTGTGCAAATGTCCTTTTGACACTTGTTGTCTTGATGAGCTTACAGGTGGTATAAAGTACATGTTTTTGCTTTGTTGCTCTTTTGTGGAAATTCAGTGCTTGCTTATGGTGCAACGGGAGCTGGAAAAACTCATACAATGTTAGGTTCCCCTGAAGATCCTGGAGTGATGTATTTAACCATGATGACACTTTATAATTGCATGGATCAAATAAAGGAAGATAAAATATGCAATGTTGCTGTGTCTTATTTAGAGGTAAGCGAGTGCCTGCGTTTGATATGTTGTTTTTAATAAGGTGTATTCTAATCAGTAATGTCAAGCTGGTTTTGCCTTCCCTCATCCCTTTCTGGGTCTTGACAAAATGTGTCCCTGATAGGTATGGAGCTGAACTGTGCTCCACGAATTTTATGTTATGTATAGACACCTTTTTACTATTTTACAGAAGGTTGCCCTAAAAGGACTATATCTTCTTATGTATTCACTAAATGTTCTAATGATTTCAGTCTTGCTAATCACTTACATCCCTCTGAACATCTGTTGATGTATACAACATCTTTTTGAGGTTATATTTCAGGATTTCACAATAAAACCCTATAAACAAAATGATATCTAATCCCTGTTAAGGTGATGTCTTTTTTAAAGTTTTCAGTTTATTTATCTGAGATACAGTACAACTGCTTGAATTAGATTTGCTACACCAATGGTTAACTCTTAGCAAGTAGCCCTTTTGTTCTTTGTGGCCTTCTCTCCTCCCTTCAACTTTTTTGCATCACATACCTGTTATTATAAGTAGCTGTTTGTGCACTGCTATCAAGCAGTAGTAGTGAAATTGTTACCTTGTAGCCCCCTCAAAGCCTTAATGGAAGGATAGTTAGTGTTTGGGAGGAGGAGGAGGGAAAAGTTTGCTTTGGCATGTGCTATTTCAAGTGCTTCCATAGACCAAAAAATAAGGTAATTAAGAAATTTAATAGAAGTACATTTGGATTAAGACATCTTGCTGAAGGTATCTATTATGAAGGGTAATATAGAACAATAAATGCTTTGGCCTCATGCTTACTGCAAAAGTGTTTTTAAAAAAAAAAAGGTAACCTTTTTAAAATTAAGAATAAAGGTTACTTACTAAGAAAGAGTGACTCCCACTTCAATGGCTAAAAAAAAATCATGCAAATTTAATTATTTCAATTTCAGTATAGGAAAGCTGTTTGGCAAAAAATCTGCAGAATTAATTTCTTACTTTGTCTTGAAGTATTAAAAAAGACTGATTTCTGGTTAGTTAAGCTTAATCTTTTCAAGTATGGTAGTATAGTTTTATCAAATGATTTTAAATTCCTTTTCAAAGGTTTACAATGAACAGATCCGTGATCTGCTGGTAAATTCTGGACCTCTGGCTGTTCGTGAAGATAACCAGAAAGGAGTGGTAGTTCAAGGGCTAACATTACATCAGGTATGTAAATAGATATTGAAATTCAGGAAGCCTCACAAGGTGTTTGGGGAAAATGATGAAGTTTTGAATGATCTGTGAAAGCTGTATGCAACAAGGTAGTTTCCTAGTAGGCTTTTTTTCTGGCCATAATCACTAGTATTTTAGTAACCTGCAAGCATAATTATGAAGTTATTATTATAAAAGCATGTTGTGGAAGAAACTGCTAATATTCTTGAACACAAATGGATAGAAGTATTTGTTCCTTTTTATTGAAAGGGTACCATTGCTTTGATGCCCATCTTCAGATTTTGGAAGACTTCTTTTTTGGCTAAAACATCTTACATTTGTTAAAGAATTTCACTGCCTTCAGTGCCATCTTGGACTGTTCTACACCTCTGCAATGTCTCGGGGTTGTTTTTATTTTTAAATAGCCGTGTTTGAAAAGTTCCACGTTATATTCCTTTACCAGGCTGCATAACTGTTCTTTGGCAAAGTCAGTGACAGCAGGCTTTTAGTGTATGTTATGTGCTACTGTAGCTTCCAGCTTTTGTGTACGTGGAATTGTAATTCAACAGGAAACAGTGCTGTTATTAGTTTGTGTCTTTGTGAACACCATGCTTCCCAAAGCTTGGTTTTTGTGGGGAAAAAAAATAGTATATCACTGTTTAATACATGAGTAGAAGAAAGTATAATCATTCTTATATAAGATTTCTTCTGAATGTGGAGAACCTTGGCAGATTTGTTTAAAATGCTTACTAAAAAAACTGTCTGGTTTAAATTACTGTATTTATTAATTGCTTGCTTTTTGTATCTTACTGCTTTTTAACTGAGAACATTTGTTTAAAGTGCCTCAATTCCAAACCAGGAGATTTCTTTAATTTCTAGGTAACTAAAATTTTAAGTGCCTTTATTTTTTTTTAAGATGAATGTTAATGTATTTTAGAATCCCCTATAGTTGACAAAAAAAGAAAAAAAAACTCATGCATTTATCTTGTGCTGTACCATTAAAGCCTAAATCAGCAGAGGAAATACTTCAAATGTTGGATTATGGAAATAGAAATAGAACACAGCATCCCACAGATGTAAATGCCTCCTCTTCCCGGTCGCATGCTGTCTTCCAGGTAAGACAATACACAGGGTATGTACAGTAGTCATTACTATGAGTTGTAGTTACTGTTTAAAGTTGAATGCAATGAAAGTTGTTCCTTTTTTTGGGTTCTTACTCAGCGTTGAACCTTAGTTTGGTGTGAGAGGAGATTAAAGTTTTCCAGTTTAGTAATCTTGCTGACATCTCATTCTTTGTAAAGATGTAAAAGATCATAGGGATTATATTTGAAAAATCAAGTTCAATTAAAAGCTCCCTGGGTCCAATAGTTTGAACTAATACCCCTTAGAAGAAATCTCTTTTCTGTAAAACTGTGATTTTGAGCCTTGAATATACTTCCCTATTCTAATCTCATAAACTGAAAGTTGTTGGGTGGTGTTGCTTTTTTAATGCTTCCTGGTTTCATTCTGTTGCTCAGCATTTTTCTAGAAAACATATTTTAGAGAATGCAGTTATGTGTCTGACAAACTGAGAATCTCAAGTAGTACTTTCTCATCGTCCTTATTTTGGTTAATGTTGATTTTTACACTGAAGTGTATGTGCCAAAATGTAGAATAACTATAGCAGTATATATACTCTGAAAATATTTCCACACACATGCATCATCAAAATAAAGTACTGATGTTTAGATTCCATAGAGGAGTTTTGCATGTGTTGTACAAATCTAATAGAACTTAAGACTTCTCCAAAGATACTGCTGTTTGTTTACCACCACCTTATCCTTCTGACTCCTCTTAAATACACCCATACTTTTTAAAAATACTGTTTAAAAATTATTCCTGTTAGCAGAAATATTTTGTTGTTGTTGTTTCCTGGTGCGTTCTGCAAAGCACACAATCTTCAATTATGTATATGTTGCCATTCTGGGTTGCAAAATATTAAAATAAATTTGAATTCTGGTCCTTGCATTGCAGCTAAACTTGTAACTGTTAGCCTGTTCTTAACTGTATCTGCTGAGTTAGGCAAAGTTAGCACTCCAGAGCTCGACTGTCAATACTAATGACAAAATAACTTAGTAACAGATAGTAAATGTGTTAAATACTTCTAAAATATGTAACGGAGCAAAAGGCATTCCTAATCTAAAAGCTTCTGTATTTTCTTGTATACTTTCAGCTTTTGTTTGATATTGCTGTTATTAATTTCCATGGAAGCCTTACCCATGGTTGCATATTTAATGCAAAGTCTAGTTACAAAGTTGTTAAGTTTGAGAGCTGCATTGTTGTGTATGTGTGCTGCCTTTAATAAGGCACAAAGTACAGTGCAGCAGACTGATCTCAGAATGAACTGCTGATTTCTGTTTCTTAACCTGCTGGGCTGCAGTGTCATCACTCCCTCCCTCTTACTCAGGAAAAAGCTCTGAATTGTGTGATCTGGCAGGCTTTGTATTCTCTGGTCATTTCTAAAAGTGGCAAGCAATTAAATGAATTAGATGTTACAGATTCATAGTGTCTTTAAGAAGATGACATTTCTGTGAACAGGGATGATGGAGAGTTTGTCTTGTCCAGCCAATGTTCTGTATTTATTCTGGTAAACTGATCTCACTTTAGATATATCTACTTGTTAGTGCAAGTTGTGCATTCACCAAATAACCTATACTGACAAAAAAGGCTTATATCATACAATACTTTTGTTGGAATGTGCGACTGAAAAAAATGGGTTTGGTACACTTAATCAGATTTACGCTTTTTTAAAATTTATCATTTCGAACTTTGCTTTACAGACAGCAAAAGCAAACTGAATACAAATGCTTGCAGGTTAAAGGATTGTTTACTTTATTATAAATTGTATTATTCTATAATGAAGTCTATAATTTCTAATTAAAACTATAATGTAAACAAAGATCCTCTTGTATCTGAACATTGTAGAATTGCAAATATTTCATTTCTCTGTGTATATATATATATAATATATTTATTTAGGATGCAGCTTGTTTGCAACGCACTGAACAAAAGTGGTCACGCTTGGTGGTTTTGTAAATGCTTTTCATATTAGGTTACAAAATGAGCATGCTTCGGGTGTTTTTTCTGTGTGCGTATTACATACGCACTGTAAACTGGTGTGACGCATAAGAAAGTACAAATAACAATCCTTTGACTGGTTTGTGAAATACTGTTACAGTGAGCATCTGACTTGAGAAGCAAAAAGTGTATACTTCTGCAAGTCACGTATATTAAGCTCTGAATGATTTTTTTCCAGAGATGGTTCTTGTTGATAATGGAATTCTTCAGACTGCTCAAAGTCATGTGTACATTTTTGTCTTTGAGCTTGAGATAACTGGCAGAGCAATTTCTGGACTAATTCTTTGTGTTCTTTATTTGTTTTTCTGTGTCCTCATAGCAGTAGTAGCCAGTCAGTAGCCACAATTATGTAAAACATACTGCCTGTCTCTTAGCCGGTCTCTGTATGCAGTTGCAGACAGTTAAAACAGCATGCTTGATTAAACTTGATATACGTGGACAAATGTCTGGGTGTTAAAACTCTTGGAAGGAAAAGACCTTTCAACATAAAGATTAGACTTTGCCATGTCACAACTGGAAGCACGTTCTGCTGTGTACTCAGCGTTCATCTCCAGTGCACAGTTAATTCACAAAAACTGTCAAGCTGATTATGTTCAAGGATACCATAAGTAGTAAAAACTCTCTGGTGTTCTTTTCAATATTCCTAATCCAGTTAACTCTCATAACGATCCTGAATGTCTGTTGTGTTTGTCTTTTGAGATGGTCTAGATGTCAGTCGAGATAGTTAATTGCTTTTGCTTAAGGGTTATTTTCTGTAAGTGCACAAATGAATGGTAAAAGTCGTCATTTGTTCTGTGAGATGATCAGCTTGAATGTGTAACTTATAAATGTCTACTATCATGTGTTCTCAAAGATGAGTTAGTGCAGCCTTTGAATAATAGCTTGAGTGAATGGGTTTTAAGCCTTTTTCACAAAAGTGGCTTTATGCTGGAGGAGGGGTGGATTATGTAATTTATGAAAAATAGGTGTGTAAATTAATGCTTAATAGAAATGCTGCATCTGCACGTACCATTTCAAAGGCATATTACTGTTGTTGACTAGTACAATGAATGCAACTGGAAGTTTAACATTTAAATTAATGTGTATAGGTTTAAGCAAATACACAACCATACACCTGTTTTAGATTATCCAAGAACTCACTTTATCTACTTCATGCACTTAATAGCAGCACTGGCATCTGTAAGGAATAATTACTAACTAGTCAATTAGCACTAAAGGTAATTGCTTATGTCAGTTTCTCATCTATTTCCACAGATCTGTGACATCCTGCAAAACATGTCTTACCTGCTTATCCTTTATGGCCTCTTTGGCTCCACAGATATAAATGATGAGAAATCCCTATTGCTGTCTTGATGCCTCTTCATTTCTAAATTTTCTAGTATTTGAAGAGTTACTCTTCTTTGTAGAGATCGGTTGTCTTTTATGCTGGCTTTGGTTTTTCTTGTTAACTCTATTGAAGCAGGATGTTTTCTGAAACTGACGAAGGAAGTAGTAGAAGTCTTGGCCCGGGACACCTTGAGCTGATTTTAGAGGCACAAGTTTTGCCTTGCTGTATGATCTGTCTTGGGTTTGAAATCTCTATCTAGGTCAGGCAATTGCTGCATCTGAAAGTAAAATCCCGATTCCACACTGTTCTACTGAAAGTGTTCTGCTGACGGACAAAGAAATAGAAAAGATTCTGCTTTGAGGCATTTCCTGTATCTTTTGAATTCTTATAAAAGCTTGAGTCATACAACATAGTTTGGCTGTCACTCCACCTTTCTCTACTTCGCTAATGATAGTTACTGGATGCTGGTAGAGTGCTACTAGCCTGCGAGAGATACTTTACCAGCATAAGTATAGGGAAGTGGCTTTTTTGTTCTTTTTAATTTTTTTTCTTATGTTGTACTAGAAATAGTACAACAGAATTTAGTTGTATTGTTTGATATAGAAACATGTCTGTTTGGTATAGACATAGGTTTTGTGGCAAGTCATAAGAATTTTATTCGCTCCCAAGACTTGTCAATTTTTTTCCGGTTACATATTACTGTGGAGACTTCGTTTCTCATGCGCAAAGCTTAAAGCTATGGAACGGGTGAGATACTGTCATTATTAGTCAATGATTTTGTATATATGTCAACTTTCCCAATTCACTGTTTAAAAGTGCGTTCATGGGAGCACCGGTAACCATTGGCTGTAAAAATGGCAAGGCACTTAACGCAAAAGAAGTGGAAACTTGCAGAGAATCCTAAAAAAGCAAAAGCCATCTAAGGATAACTGTAATTCTTCTTACTGACTGTGTAATCATGCTCTGCCTGCTTCTTCATAAACCTGAAGTTAGCATTTAGTTCCTTGTATATCTCCTGTACTGTGAAAATTTCAGGAAAGAAGGCATGAGGAGGAACCAGTGGCCTCAGGGGTCACAGCTTTCCAAAAGACCCTGTAGTAGTGTATGTTTTCACAACAGTAAATGAGTATTATTTACCTATTAATGGTAGTTGAAGTCTAAATCACTGGAAGTCCAGCTTTTTTCCTGGTTTATCTCTCTGTATGACTTTATGGCATACCCTAAAAGGGGCCTTTAAAAAAATAACATCTTTTTCAGTTTGAAGTGCAGTAGTATGTTGTACATCTTGAGTGCAGGAGAATCAAGAGCTATTTTAGCTGTGAAATTCATTTGAAGCTCACCAGTCTTCACCACTGCAGTAAGCCTGGGCCCAGCTGCACACTTAATCCTCTGTAGCGGGACGGGGGAAAGAATCAAAGGGGCAGAAGCAAGAGGGAGAGGATAAGTCTGTGGTTCCCTTAAAAAGTTAAGGGAGTGCAGGGGAAGCAACCACTTGCCACTGGCAGACTGATGCCCAGCCAGTCCTCAAGCAATGGTTACCTTGGAGAAACTTTTGATCAGTTGGGGTCAGCTGTCCCCTTGCAACCTCTTGCGCACCGCCTTGACGCCTACAACTGCTGTTCAACAAAAGCTAAGCGTTGGTGTGTACTGTGATCAGCACTGTTTCGAGTCACAAATCTGAAAGCACCATCCAGGCTGCTATGCAGAAAATCAGCTCCATCCCAGCCAAACCCAATGCAACCACACTCTGCTTGCTTTTTTTTTCCCCTAATAATACCTAAAGCAGGTCAGTTGAAGAGGTAAGTATCAGAAATGGATTCACTGTTTTCCATTAGGCCAAACTGCCTGTTGGTGTTAGATAGGTACCGAAAGGTTTAACTTGGATTCCAAGAAGGATTCCAATAAGAATTTCTGAAAACAGTTGTTACAGGGTAAAATTAACCTACTCCTTACAATAACAACAGACTGGTTAGTGGTTACTTCTTAATTATTTTCCTTTTTTTTTATTGTAGATTTATCTGAGACAGCAAGATAAAACAGCAAGCATTAATCAAAATGTTCGCATCGCCAAAATGTCTCTCATTGACCTGGCAGGATCTGAACGTGCCAGCGTGACAAATGCCAAGGGGGCTCGTTTTAGAGAAGGAACAAATATTAACCGCTCCCTGCTAGCTCTTGGAAATGTCATTAATGCCTTGGCAGACCCAAAGGTATGTGCTGCTTTCCCACTTCTGCACCTCCTAGCATTCTGAAAACATTTTTAAAAATAGTAAGTGCTCTTTAAGTAATGGGGATTACATTGCTGATGCTTCTCACATCATAACTTTCATTTAAGGTTTTCTTATGGCTTTCTGCCATCATCTCTGTGATAGCTGAAAGACAGTTCCAGTGGGAAAGAGTTCTCAAGAAGTGTGCTGCTACCCGAGGATAGTGTCAAAGATGAATGTACCTGCTTTTCTTAGCCACCTTTTTAAAATCAAACATGTACAGGAAGTTGTATGAGTAGAATAGGCTTACAAGGACAAAGATTTTTCAGAGGTTTATGCCCTTCAATCTTGGGGGAAAAGGCTTTTGTAGGAGAAAACATCTAAAGTTGAGGGGGTTTTGAGCTCTAACATATGTGTGCATACCCACATCCCCCACTGTCCCCCACCCCCTGCTCACAGTAGCAAATTACTCTCCTGATCTGGCTCACCAGCTCAAGGGAAGGAGTGGGCACATGTGTGGGAGAATGACAAAATCTGAATTTTAGCAAAAGTCAAGTCCATGGTGTACAGCTACACCTGTTCTGTCCTTCTGGTCAGCTAGCAATTTCCCCCTTCAAATATGCCAGGAGAAAACAATCAGAGCTTTTACTACCCTTCTTGATGCTGCACGTTCTCATCACCACTTTGTTGGAATGGGAGGCAGAATTTAAAATCTGTACCATGGACATAAGTAAGATTTTTTTTTTTGTGTTGAGTTACTTGGTGTGGGTTTGGGGTCTTGGTGACTTAGCTTTGTACCATGAGATTAATATTATGTAAGTATGATTGAAAAAAAGCTTCACAGAGCAGACTGGGTTGCGTGAAAAGGTTGTGGAATCTCCATCCTTGGAGACGGTAAAAACCCAACTGGGCATAGTCCTTGACAACTTACTTCAGCTGGCCCTGCTCTGAGCAGAGGGATTGGACTAGATGAATCTTGAGAGACCCTTCCCAACCTCGATTATTCTGTGAACTGAAAGAAGTTTAATGCAGTCTACCTTTTATGTTGATTGCACACATTACAAACATAGTTGTTCCGTGTCCAGGCATCAGAAAGTAACCTGGCTAACGCGTGTGTTACAAATGTTTTAAATATTCCAAGAGACTTACAAATTTACATCTGAAATGGATTTAAGTTTGAGGAAAAATTACTTGTATCAAAGAAAACTTCCAAGGCTGTTTGTCATGTTTTATGGCATTGTTGAAATTCTAAGCAGACTTTTAGGCAGATGAATAATTACAGTACAGTTGTCTAACCCATAGAAATGCATATAACTCTTTCTAGAGCAAGAAACAGCACATTCCTTATCGAAACAGCAAACTTACTCGTCTATTGAAAGATTCTCTTGGAGGAAATTGCCGAACAATAATGATAGCTGCTGTTAGTCCGTCTTCTATGTTTTATGATGATACATATAATACTCTCAAGTATGCAAACCGAGCAAAAGATATAAAGTCTTCTGTGAGTATGTTGGTATTTATTGATCCTCTGTCAAAGTATAATAACGTAGTGTTAAGAGAAGGAAAATTATTTCTTTCAGAAGATTATAATTTCCTTCAATTTTGTCTGAACCTTTTTTCAGTTACCTTCTTTCTTGCAGTCAGCTCATCTGATTGATGGATGTAGTAGATACTAGTTCTGGCCTAAAAGCAATGTAGCTTCATTAATGGGATTATGCTGCCAGTTTGGAAGTGTTTTGTGAGCATCAAATTTAGAAATAGTCCTCAGCTGGTAGAATTCACAATCAGTTTCAGTATCTTACTATTAATTTCTCAGGGAACTGTAAAGCATATTAAAGAAATACCTGAGCAATTGCATAAAAGCCACTCCAGGTTTGTTACAGGCAGAATTCAGCTGGGCCAAGAAGCAAAATGAGATTATATTGATAAATAAAAAGCTACTGGTGTGTCCTGTCTACTGCTCTCTATTATTCTGATCTTTTTTTCATAAACAGTTTTATTGCAGTTTGTGATTTTTTTTTTAATGTGATATGGGGTTGACTGTAGTTTCCACTTGTTGCATACTTAAAGATAGTTTTTATAACTAAATTCACAAGCTGTGCATTAAATAAAACTAGCCTGAATAAATGCAAAATGTGTACGTGCATGTAAATGTAATTATTTTTTTGTTCTGTTGAGGGGAAATTTCATGGCCATTGATATGTAACAGATGACTTCGAAAGCAGTGTGTCACATTTTTGTTGTGCAAGTCAAGATTTTGTTCATCCCTTATAATATAATGCGAGTATAATTATGTAGTAGGTAAAGTATATTTATTATGCAGGAAAACATGAAAGAGCCTTCTAAATTCTAATTTGTTTCTTTTCTTTAACAGTTGAAGAGCAATGTTGTGAGTTTGGACAGTCACATAAGCCAGTATGTTAAAATTTGCAACGAACAAAAGAAAGAGGTATGTTAAAAATGTGTTGTTAAAAGTTTGGAAGATAAATTGCTATAACTTCGAATACAAAAAATGTTTATGGGATTGAACCTATGAGGCAATATTGTACTAATTCTCCTATACAGCCTTTTGAAGTAAGAAAGTTTTGTCTTCTACAAGGAATATCACCTACTACCATTAGTAAAGCTTTTCAAGGCATAAGCACAGAATGATAAGGTTAAAGAAACGGAAACAACTATATTCCAAAGGTACCTTTTTGTTTTAGATCCTAATGTTGAAAGAGAAACTGAGAGAATATGAAGAAAAGCAAGCAAGCATTCCGGAAAATCTTACAGCTGCGACGCTTCCAAACACCCAGCAAGCAGAAATACAAAGGTAAATTAATCACAGTACAATCCCACTTAGAAATGGGAGTTTGCATAGCTTGTAAAAGTATTTGTAAAACAAACTTCATGTTTTCAATATTGATTTCCTCATTTTTAACATTGCTTTACTTAAACTAGGTGTGGGTTTGCATAACTTATCGCTCCTTTCCAGAACAACTTGGTGGTGGATTTAAAACAAACCCAAAGTCATGTACTTGAAGTATCCTGATATTAACCTTCTATTAATAGAATAGAAACAAAAACTTCCTGATAGATCTGTCTATGGAACAGTCACACTTGGAGGATGATAGAATTCCATTTCACAGGACTCTTAAAACTAGGCAGAGTCCTTTAATAACAGGAAGAAAAAAATCCTTTTTCTGGTAGGAAGCTTATCTTCATAACCCCAAAAAAGTGAAAGTGTCTTACAGGAGAAAGTTACGGTAGTTTTATATTATTGGTAAACTGGTCAAGATCTAGACTTTTAAAATCAAGAGGATACATTTTGGTGAAACAGTAGAATATTAAGTTGTTATTTTTTTTTAGTAACTCTAGAAGCACATTACCAAACAGAACTTGGCAGTCTCTTGCATTATGCAAAAATTCCAAAACTACACAGTTCTAATGGTGGTGTTTCTACTCACAGTCTAGTTCAGTTACTTTAGTAATGTGTGTGTGTGCATGTGCAGGAAGTGACACGTGCACATGGCAGGGAGGAGCGTATGAAAGCTAGCTTTCAGCAAAGCTACTTAACAGCTCGTTTTTGTGGATAGAATGTAGTTTGTGTAAATGACAGCAGCTGCTGCTGGCAGATACTACTTCAGTAGTATCTTTCCAGCAAGGTTTAAGAGAGGCAAGAACTTGAAGCTCTTCTTTCCACAGAGAGTGTAATTTGTTTGTAGGTTCCTTTCTATTGCTTTAATGTTTCATGGTCTTTTATTTCCTCTTGGTGATGTTTTTGTCTGTCTTTTCTGATGTGACAGTCCTCTCATGAGAACACACACAAAGTAACAAATTGAAGCATGTGAGGTGAATTTGTTACAGAAGGCAATCTATTCCATAAGAAGGTTAGGTTTTGGTGTGAAAGTTCCTGGATCTGACTCTGCATATCTCATCACATATTTCTGAGATATTGACCTAGGTTTATTCAGATAAAGTTTTTTGTGTTGGCTCTTTGAATGTAGTATTTTTTTAAACTGAAAAACCTGAGGCAAAATTATAAACCCATTCAAAGCAAAATGCTCTGTAACTGAGCATTTTACTGGCATTCCAGAAGTTTCAATAAATGTCTTGAGTTATTTAAATTTAATTTTCAAAAGTAGTGTAGGTTTCTGAGTCACATTGAGAGTTCTGACAGATTTCCTGTGTATTTTTGCACTGTACATTTTTAATGTTAACTAAATTTCCTGTGATTTGCCCTTTATTTCATTTGGGGTGTGTGTGGGAAGAATCAGTTGAGGGTAAGTCTTTTCAAAATGCTGGACATCCTGACATGTATGCCAAGATTTGTTGGTCAGAAAGTTTGGGTTTTAATGTTCTGGGAGTGTTGCAGAATGGCTGTGTGATCATGGCCATGACTCCCTTAAAGATCTTTGTGAAACAAAGTTAGCGTAAGTTAGCTGAAGCAGGCCTTGCAGCTATGCTGAGGCATGCTGATAAGGAAGCTGAGAAAAACACTGACCTTGTGCCTAATGTTGTAAATAACTTTGAGGAATTCGCGTAGACAAGAGAGGAAAAAAAAATATGTAGCTAGCTATCCGCAGAAACTGCAAGTAGGAGGACGTATGAAAAAGTAACCCTTTAGAGCTTAGCCAATCAGCAGAGGACTAGTAGGCATAATTAACTGGAACTGTATATAAGACATAATCGCGCCGTAATAAATCGAAGCTTGCTTTATCACTCATATTGAGTCGGCCGCGTGCTTCCCCTCGCTCGTCATGGGAGATCCACAGAGATACGTATAAGCCTATCCCATTCCCATTAGGTATCAGCAATAAAGTGGCTGTTCCGTTTTCTTCTTCCTCATAAGGATCCTGTCAGGTTCATCTTACTGATGGTGTGGGTGATGAGTTGATTTCCCCCACAAAACAGGTTTTACAGGTTGTTTTTACAGGTTTTGGAGATATTCTGTTGTCTACTCCCTTGCGTTTGGGACAGGGTAGAGCGCTTCATCCACAATCCTGTTTCAGTACAACTACCTGTGGCTTTTGTTTCACTGTTATCTGGAAGAGACTCACTGATTACACAGCTTGCTCAAATCCAAAGGTCATTCCTGCTCCCTTTGTTGTCTAAGGCTTGCAGATGTATTGTCTGTCAACCTTTAAGCCTTGAACCTGTTCAGGTAGACAGTGGACACTGGCTTTGGAACTGTCACTGACAGGTCCACAGGCTCTTAGAGACTAGGTAGTCCAGCAAGTTCATAACCTGGATATACCTACAGGATCACTTTGTCATATTTAAGTGAAGAAGAGAGGGTAAAAATAACTCCATAAGAATAGAAGTGTGCTTATTGAAAGAGTCAATGCAGCTCAAGGCAGGAGCTTTGCAGAGGCATCTATACTTGATGCTATATTTGTGACACTGATGACTGTACACAAAAGGCTGACTTACTGGTAATAGTTCCTCACAGTGACTGTACATAGAATCAGAATCCGCAGCCTCTCAGATTATGCCCAGGGTTTTACTGTGAGGGAAACTGAGAGGATTCACCCTCATCTCTTAATTGCTGCGTTTCCCAGGCAGCTGGGAGGAGGAACTATGTTTCTATGGATACTATGGAGGGAAAAAAATATCCAATCAGTTATTCAGTGGACATGATTGCATAGATAGTAGCAGTGTAGGGTAAGAACTCTGATGCTCTGCAGCTGACTATTACGATTCTTAAAGAAATATTATTTCTAAATTCTGTGTGGTGAAGTACTTATTTTTACCTAGAAATGATAGTATTTGCTGGATGCTTTTACGTAAAACCATTTAATTTCTAAGAATTCTTTTGTTAATTCTTTTCGGTTTTAAATGAGAGTAATAAGACACTGGAATAAAAGACTCAGTTACTCAGACTTTAGACTATAAAATGGAATTGCTGCTTCTGAAACATACTGGCAAGAAGTCAACTACGTAGTTCCTTGCTCCCTAGTTGAACCTGTGTGTTATTTATGGAGTATTTACAGTGTGGTACTTAATTTTATGATTTTTATATTAAACACTGTATAATGATCTCAAATGATGCATATCTTCAGAACATTTGCATGTTAAACTGTGCCTTATGTAAAGTTTTAATAAGTCAATGGGATGTTATGAAATGGCATGTATACAAGGTTGGTTATTACTGTGATATACAGTATCTTCTATCACAGAATCATAGAATGATTTGGGTTGGAAGGGACCTTAAAGATTGTCTAGTTAAAGCCCCGCTGCCATGGGCAGGGACACCTTCCACTACACCAGGTTGCTCAAAACCACATCCAAACCACATTTGGGCTGTGCTGTACTGCTTTTTCAGTATTCAGGAGTGAAATGAAAGAGCACAACTTCTGAAACTTATATTGCATCAAGATAATGCTTCCAGGCTTTCTCCTTGTCATTCTGATGTGCATTGCAGACTAGGGATAATCGGAATATGAGGCCATGTAAACATTGGTTTCCTTGGAATAACTTCTAAGTACCTTCTCTTACAGATTTGGTTTCTTTCCCCTATTAGTGTAGTTTAACATGTGTTAAAACACGATGCACATTCTGATTTTTGTGGACCATTAGTGATCAAAATTGTACAACAGAACTTGAGAGAAAGTGAGCAGCTAAAGACACTTGTGGCTTTTCTTTTTTTGAGGGCCATTTAGTGTGTCTATGGTAACAATCATCTGATCTGTTTAATGAATTGGCATAAGAAGTAGAGAACCTAAGTATGTAGTATCTATTGGAGGTGGAGATGTGAGGATGTTCCAGATGTCTGTCTTGCGGGTTTCAGCAGTATCTTCATAAATACAAGGCTTGTTTTTAGTGACCCCTTCAAAGTTTAACATCCCATTTCCGGTTCAAGTATATAAAAATCTGTACTGATGTACTGACCCTTTTATTGCTCACTGAAAACAGGCTTACTTTTTTATGTTTACTTTATTAACTTGGAATTGCAAGTTCCCTTTGTAAAGGAGGTGATCATAAAAGTCTTAAGTAATCTGTTACTTATTCTTATCCTTTGGTTCTATTAGATACAAAGAAATCCTTAAAAATGTGTTTGCAAACCGTGAGGAAATCAGAAAAGAATACCTCAAGTTGGAAATGCAACTGAAAGAAAATGCATTGAAGGCATATTACCAGAAACAATGTCACGAACAAATTCAACTGATGTGCTCTGAAGAAAGAGTAGAAAGGGTGAGTTTTATATACTGCAGTGCAAGGTATCATCTCTCTTAATTTTGCTAACTAATCTATCATTGGTAATGTATGAATTTTGCTTAAGCAAATATATAATTCTTTAATGCTGAAATATTTAATTAAAATGGGACAGACTACTTATCACTCGGATGACGTTTTCTGACAACGTAGTAGTAATGCCAGCTGTGTTTTTTTCCCACAGTGCATGGAAAACTGTTGTCGCGTGCTTATTGCTGCTAATCGTGAAAGCTTTTCAACTTGTCCTTAAGTAGATTGATTGCATAGTTACTTAAGACCTGACTAGACTTAAGAGACTCATCGTGCTCTTGTCAAAAACCATGTTTATGTACATATGGTACAGCCATTGAAGCTCAGTAATCTATTTGTGTTTCATAAGGAAAAGCATAATTTTGGGCTAAACGAGAGTTATTATTATCACTGGTGTTTTCATTTGTCACCAGGAAGATGTTTGGATAGCTGCTTAAAGACCGAGTCATGTCAACTGAACTAGTTACACTTAGTTGCCTTGAAGTTGAAGAGTCTGGGGGCTATGTATGAGCAAGTGCTGTTGTACAGCATTAAATGCTTGTGTCTTTCTAGAAGAATCAAAGTTGAAATAAGTAAGCATGGTTAGATAGTATCTCAATTTTTCTGATAAAAGTCACCTGAAAGGAATATATGTCTTATGTACAGGTGAAGTTGAAGGTGGGGCTGATCTTGCTTAGTCACAGTAACAATCTGTATTTGGCCAAAAATGAGTTTCATATGATTGTTTTTTTCCTAGTGATTCACATGAAAATTTGTCCTTAAACAAATGTCAAAGTGCAAATAAATTGCATATTTTTGGTTGTCATTAATGAAGATATTTCAGATGACTAGTGTGTACTACAATTCTCTTTTATGCCAAAGAAACTCTGAAACAATATTTCTGCCATATTTCTAAATGCTGCTTACACTAGAACATAGATGTGTATCTACTCATAATGATGAGGTATACCTTTATAGGCTCTTTTGTATGAATTCTTTTATAAGGTGATTTAACTTTGATTTTGAGTGTTAGCAGTGCTTCACTCAAATGTTGGTTTTGCCATCAGCTAACTTGTAAATATGATTTGCAAAGGATCAAGAGTCACTGTCATATAAATGTAATGCCTTATTTATCAATGAGAGTCACTGTAGTAGTAAAATTAAATGTCCATTTGTGACTACTTTGCAACAAATTGGTTTTTAATTTGGAACCCAGGCATTTGATTACCAAAGTGATTATCACATTTCCCTTGTGGACTGTAATGCTTCTGTTCTTCCTTTAATTTTTACACATTTGTTGTTGGGTTTTCTCTCTTGAAAATATATACTGTTAGGCTGCAGGAGTAATTCTGAAATATTAATTTTTATGATAAAAGTTTTACTTCTAAAGTATTTCTGTGACAATTGTCTGTGCTCAGTAACTAGATATAATAATGATTTTAGGTAACTTAACATGAAGCAAACGATACCTTATCTATACTTGAACAACCCGAATATGCACACTTTAATTTAAAACAATTTCAGAAAGAAGGAAAAACTCCAGTGTGAGTTTAGGTTACCTTAATCCTTGTTCTTAAAAATGCTTTCTTGTTGCAAAACTTTTGACACAGTTTATCTTGGGAAATTCAGTTCATATAAGTCCTTTGCATTTTCTACATAACTGACCCTGTTTCCAGCTTTTTTGGAAATGGAATGTTGCCCATTTAAAGGGCCTGTTTAAGTCTTCCTGCCTAATGCCTGTTCTTCCCACTTGTTACATGTATTTCTGCATCCATACTGTTTTCCTTTTGCTCGCAAGGTATCAGTCGCAGCAATGTTAGCCAGAAAGCCTTTGTGCCAATAGGAGAACATGTCAGATCATTCCTCTTTGTATGGAAACATAAAAAGCTAACCTGTGCCCTGTGTTATAGTTACTTTTAACTGTCTTGGAGAGGTTAAGGAAGTCTGCTCGGTTTTGACCTATTTTATCTTGAATGTTTTTGCACCAGTCATGGAATCTGTTTTACAAATATTTTTTACTTTTTTTTATTTTTAAAGACATGGCGAAAAACTGCTGGTGCTTTTTTGATAGACTTTAAAATATATATATTAGGTTTTAAATTGTTCCTACATTTCTGATTCCCTTTTTAACACTATTCTTACTGTCTTGAAAAGGAGCATATTCCTAGGAAGCCATCAGTCAGTCCAATCATGGTTTCAGTATTTCTGCTTACTGCAATTGCCCATGCTGGATTCAAAATGACTTGTTGAATATGTCCCAGTTCTTCAGCCCAGGAGGGATGATTTCTTCTGTGTCTCTTGCGGTGTTTTTTTAATGACAAAATACAGTAGCAACCCAGTTCCTACTGTGTTCCAGAGGGGGTGGTTAGAGCTAGCACACATAACCATACTTCTTCTGTTGTAACATATCCTTTATTCCTTGGAACATATGGGATGGGTTCATCAAATGTTGGGATGTTATCAATACCACCTTCAATCCTAATAGCTCTCCTGCACTGTGTAAAAGCTGATGAATGCAAAACAACGCATTTGAATTTCTCTGCTTCAGCAGTCCTGAAAGCTCTCCCCTAGCCTCACTGATCAGAGGGAGCCAGTGATTATTGCAAACTTTAGTCTGCCAGTTAACTCTTCCTCCTGGTATTTTCTCTAAGGAGTGGGTCCTTTATGAAGTGACTGTCTTCTCTGGATCCTCTTAGCAGCTAAGGCAGTCTAAAGGGAAAGAAAAGGGCAGTTCTGGTCAGAATGTAGTCTTAGACCCTAGTAAGTTGCCTGGAGCACGCACGTAGTTCAGGTGTTTCTACCATGCTGTTTCTGTATGCCGTGTGTTGAAATAAGCATTTTGGAAAAGTCAGCTTAAGAAGTGCAATCTGCATCTCTCCACATACTGTTCCTGTTTTCTACAGTATGTTCAGAAGGGCACCAGACAGAGTAATTTCTGCTTTACTGGAGGTACAGAGTTGCTTATGACATTTTATAATGGAACTAATTTGGCTTGCTGTTCTAAATATCTACTTTTATTCTAATTTATGAATTTTTCTTTAGGTATTAAATTTGGAATGTATGGACATAGAGAATTAGATTATATGATATTTTAAAAATGGGTTATATAACTTTTTGTTGACTGTGGCAGTATACTTAAAATGTTTGTGAGTTTGGGTTTTTTTAGTTAAATAAGTTCAGGCAAAGGTTAACTGTGAACTCTTGCTAAAGTGCTCTATGGCCAGTGGAGTCTGACCTAATTTTTAAAGTATACTGCTAACTATAGTTGTCCGCTGAATAGGAAGTCTTCTGTGCCTTGTTACGACACTTACCTCACTCATACCCAGCTTACTGCTGCTGGTTTGGTGCCTTTCTGCTGTCAGATTTCAGAGAAGCATTGGAAGAATCTTGATACTTGGAGATACAGGGTTTTCCTTTTGCCAAATACTTTGTCCTTTACCGGGCTTTTTCTAGGACTTAATGCCTTAGGAAAGCAAAGGAGATAAAATTTCTTCTTCATGCTTGAGTTAGGTAATGTTACATTTAGAAGTGTGTTGGTATTTGCACATGCAGTTTTTCCAGTCTTCCCAATGTAAGATAAATATGGCCTAGAACACAAACGGATCAAATCCATTGAATTGTTCTTTAAAGGTGTAATCGAATGACTGTACCGTAATCTGTTGTAAAGGCTTCCAGTAAAAAGAAAAAAAGATAAATGTTTAAATGCAGTTCGGTAACGACCATAAGGAGAATGTGCTACTTCGCTTGTTTTAAGCTGGTCAAAAATGCAAAATGTTTGTTATGCCCAGTTGAGTATAAAGGTATGGAAAAATCTTTTTATACAAAAATGTTTGTGAATATAATTTGAAAGTTGTTCCCTCAAATGCTGATTTTTAGGCCACTTGCAAGACTGATCAAAGGCTTGCAAGGCTTAGAACTCACTGTGTACACGTGCAGAAGAGGAAAGAAGAGGAGGTCAAACATTTTGAGGAAAATACCGATTGGCTGCATCGAGTTGAAAATGAAATGCGCCTCCTGGGTCAAGATGGTTGTATTCCAAAGGTAAGATGACTTTCATTTCAAGGGCAGATTTCATGTGTTTTAGACAACATCTGATTTTAATAGACTTTTTTTTTTCTCTATTAGTCTTTCTTTTACTCATGGCTTCTGCCATTTTTCCAGGGTGTTTTCAAATTTTAGTGTTAGCTGTTTCTGTTCTGCCCTAAAAACTTCAATGTTTGTGCAAGTATTCCTTATTCATGAAAATATACAATTACATACTAAAATGCATGTTAAAGTGGATTAAGCATGCTATGGCTGAGCTGTTCAGATGGCTGCCAGAGTGTTGATCCTGCTTGTGGCCATACACTTCTAATCTTGCTTTTACAGTAGCTCCCTATGCTCATTGAACCACGTGATAATCTAATTCTTAGCCTGGCCAAAAAAAAACCTTTTTTTTTTTTTGGAGGGTGCTAGAGGAGGAGTGGGAAGGGGGAAAGAGCAGTTGTCTGCCAAGTTTTAGTCAGTAGACTCAGCTCAGTGTGGCCTGAGCTGGCAGAAGGGAAGCGATGAAGGTCTGTGCAAGAGCAAGAGGAAAAGAAAGGTTGTTCTTCCCTGCCTCTTAGTTTCAGCCAGTAATTGGAGTGGCTTAAATGATCGTGTAATAAGCACTTATGTGGCTCATATCATGGATTATATTTCAATACCTGTATTTTTACTGGGTTAGTAAAATGTGTTGATACTTAAAAAGAAATTAACTTAAGATATTTCAAAGGGGATACTGGCATCTCAGGAAGACGACTGAATACAGTTGAAGACTTGTCCTAGACAAGGTCACTTAAGTTTAGGTGTGGAGCAAGTACACAGGAAAAAAGGCAAACATATATCAAACGTACATTTGGGGCATGCATAGATAAGCATATGTGCGTGCCTGTTGGAATCTTAATGCTAATTACAGTATACCCACAATTGGTCAAAGTAATCTACAAAGCAATATTCATGCGTGTAAATAAAATTCAGTCAATTCATACTTCTCTACAATAAAACTTCATTATATTATAATAATATAGGTGTGTTCCATTATTAATATTATTTTTACTTTACATTTTAGTTTTTTGCTACCAATTTTCAGTTGTCAGTTTCTTTTCTTACTAATTTCCCAAGGAACTCAGTAAAGATCTGCGGTGTTGCCATTTAAACCTAGAAATTAAGGACCTGAAAGCCCAGATAGAGCACATGTTATCTCTGGTGTCCCTTCAAGTTCAACATTATAAGCAGACAGAAAAGTAAGTACAGTTTCATAGCAGACACTGTAAGACTTCTATTCTGACATTTGTAACTTCAGACGGCATATATGTAGAATTTAGTTTTAGCTGAAAAAGAAGCAAGACTTTTCTTGAACTTTTTTTTCTAGATTAGAATTGTTTTTTCTTAAGCAAAACCGTATGTTAAAAAAATAAACGCTTAATAAATCTTGGTCTGTATCTACCATTGTTTAACAGAAACTGCAGGTATATTCTAATGCTTCTTGTTTCTATTTCATTTTCTTTGCATAATTTTTACAAATTGTTCAATAGATCAAGGTGTCTTATTTTAGTCTTCTGTGTTGAACAGCAGTATTGGGTTTTTTAATAAACGTGTTCTTTTAATTTCTTGAACTGTAGGCATTAATTTACTTATATTAAAAAAATTTATAACTTTGATAGAGTGAAAACAGCTGAATTTGGTTGTAAGCATCAGCTCTTTTTCCATTATCTATCTTTTGAAAGTGTTGAGAGACTAGCTTTCAGAGTGTGACATAAGGAGTAGGAAGTAATTGCAAATCTGTTTGGTAAATAAATATATTAAATTTGTAATAAAATCATTCCCAAGTGAAACAACCAGCTTTTCTTCTACCTTTGGAGGAAAGGCTGTTGCCATAAGCATTACAAAAAGTAATATGTAAACCTGCAAAAATGAAAGCAAAATTTTTAAAGCTACATTGTTATTGCAGTTATATCTTTGGGGTTTTATATAGGTATCCCTTTCCCTATTGCTTGAACCTACTGTTTAGTCTTGCAACTAACTGCACAGTTAACGAATGTCTGTATTCAGGTAGAATTTCTAAACTTATTGTTACTTTAATTTGGTCTACAATTGTGTGTGGATCTTAGTATATTCCATTATTTAGGTAAAGTTCCTAGTATCTAAACTTATTTGCACGAGGCTTCTAATAAGGTTCTTTGCACATCTAATTGAGATGTGCGTGGCTTAAACCACTTAATTTGGTTTATATTCTTCTTTGTTTATCTGATGCTTCATTTTAGAAAGTCAGAATTCAGTCAAGATCTATACTGACTATATTTCTGTGGTGGTTGAGGGTCTGAACATCTTGGACACTGAGGAAAAACTATACCTAGTTAATGCTTAGAGTGAAATGCAAGATTTTGCAAAGGAAAAAATCACTCTAGTCGTGAATATTTCTTCTCAGTGTCATGGTGTTCCTGCAAAATAAATTACACAGCAGAACATGGCGGGGGGCTGGGGCCGAGGGAGAAGGCACCACCACCACCCATATTCCTAACAGTGACAGTGCTGGTATCAGATTAGTTATGATTTAGTCATATTTATCTTGCTTGTTGTTGTTTTACAGAGTGCTAGTTACTTTGCTGCCAGTTCTTCGCAAGCAATACCTGACTTTGAAAGAAGCTGGGTTGGCAAATAATTTAACTGAGACTGAATTTGGGGAGGTTGAGCAGCTGATTGAAAGACAAAAATCAGTAGTTTGGGCAGACCAAACTGAAGAGAAGGAACAAAATAAAAACCATCAACTAGAGTTGTCATCTGTCTTTGTATTCCCACAACTTGTGCACAGACCAAACACCCCATGCCGTAAGTATATGATTTGTTCTCTGTTGGAAATACTTTTGAATATCTCCCGCAAGAGCTGTATGTCATTCATAAACACAGTGGATGTACACATCTGCAAATCCTGAAGCCAGCTGCACAACTGAGCCTCAAGACCCACTTCCTGTAAGTTATATACCTTACTTAATTGGATATAGGAAAGAAATTTACTTTTGCAATGGCTAGACACACTCTGCCAACAGGTAACTCCCTCCCTTTTCTTGTTAAAAAGTACCCTGTGTATTAATGTTCCTAGATCCTATGAGTATGATTAATAATTCCATTTGATTCTTTAGCATTACATTGATGGAAAAGGAATCATTGTGTTAATAAGTATTATTCTGTTAGCAATTTGATATGTTAAGCAGTTACTACAGTTTTGCACAGTTTCAATTAATAGCTTTGAGGGCGATGAGATTTCCCATAAATTAATTGCAGGTTAACTTTGAATCAATTTAGTTCAATATTTTGTAAGTTTATTTTTTCAAGAAATGAAGGATTCGCCATTTCTACCAGGAAATTCACTGCCTTGCTGTATCCTCATGGCCCCACTTTCCCCCCATAACTCTGTGTCGCTGGCTTTTCTTCTTTCACTGTAAAGCGAGTTGCTCTGGAGCGTAGCCTGGGTAAAAAGAGATGAAGAATCCTTACAGAAGGCACTGTTCTGACTGACAAGCAAAATCTCGGCCTGACAGTGCAGCTGCTGTGGGCCAGTGCTTGTATCTTATCCTCTGGGAAGGCAGCACTCGCCACACTGGGGCTTTCTGGTTGCAGTTAACAGTCCAAAACACTGAAAGACATCCATGGGTAACAAGGGAAAATCAGATACATAATACTGCTTCAGCTTCTCAAAAGGGAAAAGCGTTGACTCCTGTGAAATGGTTTGCAAACTTTCTTTTCCTTCTCTGAAGGCTTGCATGCTTTTGTACTTCCTATTCCACTCGTGCTAGTCAGGGATTCAGTAAGGTTAAAAGCAGTTGTTGCCCATTTCTCCTTCCCACTTGGAGTGAGGGTAGTGGACTTCAGCTGATTATAGTGTTCTTCCACTCTGCTCCATTCTCATTTCCCATATAGAAAGAAATTGGATGTGATCTTGGCTTGCTGGCAATCTTTTGGAAAATCATGGCAGTGATAAGTACCTGTGACATTCGGTAGCATTGTGTTTCTTACGATGCTACTGTCATACCATAATGGAAATATATTCTGCAAAGCTTTATGAAAGGTATTCAAATAAAAGGTAGTTATTTTCTTTTCTTTTATCCTCTTTTCTTAAAAAAAAATTAATTTTAAAAAATGGTTTTCTAGTCAGATTACTCTGTTACGGCAAAGCAGATAAGCAAAGGGTCTGGAGGTTGGGTTGTTTCCTGCTGTAATTCATCTAAGAATTCAAATACTGTAACATTTTCTTTCCAGTGGTAGAACACAAGAATCTGAAGTGCTAGAACTAAGTGATTTTTTTGTAATAAGAACTGCTTATTTCAAATGGTGTTTCATGCGTCTATATATGCCTATATTTTCACTTATAATTTAAACTGATTATCTGCTTGAAATTTGTCATTTTTAATATATAAAAAAACCTAAACTCCTAAAAATGGCATTTATAACATCTTAAGATTGGTTCTGTGGAGGTGTAAGTCTGCCTGAAGAAGGAAAGAAATACAGACTTCTCTAAACCACTTGTAAATTAAGAGTTCAGTTCTCATGTGCCATGGAGTTTTAAGTTGGAGACTGGTGTTTTGTATCTGCAAGACAAACATGAAGCCATGCTCCTGACTGGTGGTTATTTTATATCATAGCCATATGGTTTGTTTTCCTTTTAGAGGGACTTTTTCTTTTTTTTTTTCTGGAAGAGTAGGTAGGGAGACGTACCCAAATACAGGTAGAAAGAAGTCACCCACTTACAGTGCTTTCATTTATTTATTTTCCTCTGAGCACAAAATAAATGCAGTGAAATAGCTCTTCTACCACTGTTGGTTTGAATTACCATTTGAAATATGTTGAACTATGTTATGGAAATCAATTGTGCAGAATGTATATAGCAAACTATTAAGAAAAAACATAAATCAGGAAAAATAATTAGCATGGGGAAAAGTATAGTACAAGGGCAACATCGCAATCAGAAATAGGAAGGATGTAGTAATTTCTTTTTTACTTTAAAGATGAAATAAATTATTCAAGAATCCAATTCCTTTTCCCTAAAGTCATCTCAGAAGTATGCTTGGCAAATGTTAGCAAGAGCTGACCTAAGAACTTAGTGAACAAATAAAAGGGAAGATTTATACAAATCCCTCACACCTTTGTTGCACTGATATTATATTATTTATGGTTTGTTCAAGATGTTAGAAAGGAAATAGTGTTTTGCACCAAGATGAAAAAACCAAAAACCACAAACCAAAAACATGAGCCATGTGCTACACAGTGGTCATTATTCCCAATAGAAAAATAAGTATTGCACATATAATTGCATGGACTTTAACTTGTCAGCAGGAAAGAGCAATGAAGTTCATGTCTTGTGATTTGATTCTTACTTTCCATGTTGTAACTTGAGAGCAGCAATTTTTTTAGATCTCACATTTAATATAAATGTCACCTTGTGTTAGTATCTTAGAAGTTTCTTTTCTAAATAAACTGGCTGAGAGGGTAGAAAAGTTAATTTGTGGCAATGTAATGTTTCTTTCATATGAAACATAAGTCTGGAGCGTCTTAGAGGAAGAGTGTACTAGGTCTGCTGGTAACAAATTTGTGATGTATTGCTTTTGAACCTAGGTTAACATGTATTTGAAAGAATATTTTTTGACATAAAATCCCTCTGCAAAAATGAGATGCTACTCCTATAGGAAACAGTAAGATTTAGGAGGAAGACAGAAATTCCTCTTCAGTGTAAGTTTATGAAGTTAATTACATGTCTTCTATCAAGTAAAAAGTATTAAGGATGTGTGTACTATCCTTGCATTATCTGTATTTGGAAATGTCCAATTAATTAACAAACTACAAGTGACTGTTTAGTCACCATGCATTTAAAGTAGTAGCAATGCAGAAAAACACCTGTACTTGAAAGAAACTACTGTATTCTGTGTCTCATAAAACAAGAGCCACTAATCGTTGCATGAAACTTTTTTTTTAATGACACTAACCTTTTGCCAGCAGTCCTTTTAAGCAGAACTGTGATACTGTTTTAATGCAAACAAATCTTTACTGAGTGTTTTAACATAAAACTTGAAGCATTTTAAGTCACATAAATAATTTTTCTGATTGTAAGCCCTGTCCCCAAAAGGCTGAAGCAGCTAAATTATATCTATGGAATAGGAAAAGCTGTGAAAGCATGGCCTTAACTTCTTGTGGATTTCTTGAGAATTAACTACATTCCAGTAGCTGATGCTGAAGAAGGAAGTCAAAGTAGTAATCGATATGGAAAAAGAATCTAAAAAGAGTAAAGGGAAGGATAGCAAAGGTGAAAAGGTAGGGATTTTTATTCCAGGTTTTGTTGAAAGTCTCTTAAAGAAGTTTTGAAAAATAAATTCCAAATGAGCTTACTTGATTGTATGAAGTGGGTTGGATATTACCTTGTTATAAGAACCTTATTTCTGTCAGGAGTTTCAAAATACCGAATAATTTCAGCTGTATTCCAGTAGCACATACATCTTGGTTTCTAATAAAGATTCCTTCCTTGGAAAGGATCTCCTGTGTATTAAGTAATATAAAGTCATAGTGGGAAAGGAAAAGATGAAGACATTATCTAGCCGTTCATTTAACATATGTTTATACAGTTTTCAAGATAGTAAATTCTTGTGCTTAAAAAAATCTGATTTTTGGTGTATGCGTTTTGGTAAAGCTTTTAGTGCTTCACTACAGGAATAGACCTCTTTATATCTTGTTTTTCCTTTAACTTCGAAAGCTTTAAACACCACCTGTAAAATGGCTTGCTCTGAGAGTCAGAGGTGTATGTTACTAGCTGACTGTTAACCAACAACCTCATCCAATCAAGTAATAATTTAGTCATCTGTCTACACTAGCCCTACCATGGATACTAGAAATAGCTTTTAAAAAATTCTCGATTTGTCCCAAGCTAATCTTTCTTGCTCGTCAGATTTCTTTAGACAGTGCTATATTAACACAGGTATGCATGGCAATTAATTTGATCTAACAAACAATTGTTTTGCAGTGCATGCTAAAGCATTCTAAATGTAATGATTCAAGGAGTATTTTGTAAAGAACTTAACAGAATATCCGAGTCTTAAATTTCTGATTGCGCTTATTGGATGCGATTTATTTTTTTTTCTACTACCAATACTTCGGGATTTCTAAAATAAAATACCCTCAAATTTAATGTAAAATGAAACATTTTAATATTTGAATTGTCATTTAATTTCAAGTTAAGTAAAAACAAATTTAAAGTATTTGCACAGCATTAATTTATCCTACTGAGTGTACTCATCTTATGCTGTTCTTGGTAATTTAATTTTTGTTTCTGAAAATATGACTGAAAGCACATTACTTTAAGAACGTCTGCTCTTGCTCCCTTTCATGGTGAAGCCTTAACATGAGCTTCCCGTAACATGTTTTAATCATACTTTCTACTCTATATTATTAGAGAAGATATTTTGGAAGCAATTGTTTCATCAATCTATACTTCTGTTTCTAAGCATCCACCCATGCTATTTGTTTGACCATAATTATAAATCAGAATTGTTGTTTTGTAGAGGAAATGCTAGTTTTCCACTATCATTTTTGTTTACAAATATGTTAACATTTTAGATTAAGCTTGTGTATGCTTCATGAAACCATATATGTGCAACCTCAGGAACAATTATTTGTATCAAGAAAAGCACAAGCTCTGAAGACATGTTCATCTAAAAATGTATTTGTGCCCCCATGCTTGAGTGTTGGTTAATGGAGAGCCATACAGTATTCATAGAGTACGGACGGACATGTGGAGACCTCTGACGGGTATTTGCAAGTATTTCTGTGAATGGGAAAGTTCTTGGCATTGTTTCAGGCATCCCATTTCCAGAAGCCTTACTGTACATTACCATTGAGAGAATGGAATTGATTTACAGGAGGGGGGGGGGGGGGGGGGGGGGGGTGGAAAAACCCAACCCAAAAAGCATCCATTACCTCCCCTTGTCACAAACATCCGAAAGTAAAGCTAATGTATTATTTTGCATGGCAGGAAAAATTGGGATGCAGTTGCATGTAGTAAAAGACTTGATTAAAACTAGGAAAGGCATGTGTCTTGTGTGTAGGAAAGACTTGTCTTCTATTGAGCAGTGTTTTCACACTGTCCTATATGACTTCTAAGTTTTATTTTTTTTCTTGTAGTACACCTGACCACTGGGAATTGCAAAAATGCAGCGTGGATTCTAGCCTTTTTCAGTTCACGGCAGCTGTTTCCAAAACTGGTCACTGCAGTGATGCCTTGGGTCGCATGAATATTAAATAATTGAAATACACTCATTAGACCTCATTTGCAATTTGGAATTCCATGAGTCAGTTGTTAAAAGAATGAAAATGTATGGTTAGTATTGTAATTGGATCAATCATTTGTAGCCCAGAAATGTTTATTGAAATGAATACATTAATATTTCATTTCCCTTTAGCAGAACAGCCTGCTAGACTTAATTTAGCACAGTTTCCAGAAATAATCCCCTTATGTATGTATTAACATGAGTTCCAGAAGAAGAAAAAGTCTTGGCCATTATTTTGTCCCAAACATCAATTAGAACTAACCCAATTCATCAGGGTCATTTTGTCATTGAACCCTACTCACTTGCTGGGACTCTTGTTTTACAGATTCTGCATTCTGCTTTTCATGTTAACTCACAGAGCTGTAAATATCTAATAATGCTGGGTTTCTCTCCTGAATCTGCTTTTCTGAGTTGTATTTTGAGACAGATAATACAACAAACTCATGACCAAAACCACCTCATACTTATTTGATGGAGGGTGGTTGGTCAGTGGAGGTTGACTTTTATTTCTAATTTACAATTGAATTCCCTAAGAAAAATAGTATCTATCAAGGATTCTGACAATTATCTTTAATAATCATCGACCTGAAATCAAACATGAGCAAATATGTGATCTGTTCTCTAAAAAATATTTGGTATAATGCTTATTTTTAGAGAAGCATTGTAGCTGTGAAAGCGCTAGCTAAGGAAATAAAACTTGTAATTTTTTTCCTTTTAGGCTAGTCCAAGTTAACTGTGGGTATTTCAGTAAAGCATATACAAAAATTAATCACTATATAAAATAAAAAGTAAATAATATCACCGAATCACGGTGATCATTCTGATGGGAAAGATGGAACTGGCCATAAAACATGAAGCAAATAGAAACCATAAACATTATAATTTCCTTGCCGTATTGTGGAACAGGTTTGGAGATTTTCTTCAGAGTTGGCGTGTGTCTTTCTGTAGAAAAGTAATGACAATGCTTAACAATTAGCGTTAGGCATCCATTCAGGAACTGCTTAGATATGTTCTTTAAGAAAATATGAATATAGCCATACTTGGTCCACGCCTGCGTTGTCTTTGGTACCCTGCACTTAGTGGCTGGCCAGTAACATGCTCCCAAGACAGACAGCAATACAAGACCAATCTAGAGTCAGCCGACTTGAAGTTTCCAGTTCCGGTGCGATGAGAAATCCCATCGAACCAATTGTAGGTAATAATTGTCAGTAGGTATCTTTTAAGTTTGTCAGGTCTGTATTTTGTAAACCGTGTATGTTGACGGGATCTGCCACGCAGCAAGTTGAACAGTATAATTGTTCCATGGGATGCATGGATTGCTCTTACTATTAAAATTAGTAAGTGATATGCATAGGGCATCTACTGTTTGTTACTGCAATAAATAAATAAATTCCTCATTAACCTCCTCTGTGAGATTTTACTAACATTTTATATTACCTCAGCTGTTCCTGTTGTCTCTGTTTTCAGTGTTTACTCATTGGAGTATGTAGGCAGTAAAATAAAGCATATGCTAAAGTATGTAACATCTACATACATTCCACCTACAAGCACTCAACAATATCATGTTAAAATTGAGTATCCTGGGAGAAAGCATTGTATGAAATTGTCATACAAATACTTTGGTTTTAGTAGACAAGATCTGCTGTGAAATGAATGTGTCTTCTGCGTTGCTTGAGTACTGGAAGTTCATATTTGCCACTTGAAACTTTCAAGTCTTTTGTTCTGGAACCTTTCCCCTTCTTGAATAGGAGTTAGGGGAACTGGTTCTCCCTAGTTGTAGCTGTCCCGTTGCAATATAAGCCATGTAGTGACCGCATTTTTCAAAAATAGTTTGCTGAATTGTTCAGTGCTTGTTTACACAGAACTATGCTGAAGTTGTATGAAGTCAGTATTTAGGACAGGCAAGGTATGGTGTTTCAGTTTCAGGCATACTACTTTGTGTCAGCTTGAGTATTAAGTTTTCTCTTTTGGTAAGAATTTTTATATATATATAAACTTGGAAACATGTCTGTGAGTAGCACTGGTTTTAATAACATTAAGTAGCCTTTGAAGTACTTGAAAATAGCTTCTTAGAAAAAAAAATTATTTTTTAAGGAGAAGTACTTTTGATAGGACCATGTGAAGTCATCTGAAATCTACAGGAGTAGTGTTTTTGTAGCAGCTACTGTTACCTGAGCCCATTTTATTTGAAATTCTCAATGGCAGCTGTTAAAAGCACCTGCAAAAAATGAACAACCAGTTTCAGTATCTTGCTTCCTTATTAAGACAAAAATAAAAACACTGGCATTCCTTTATTTTGTAAGATTAAATGTTTTTCCTGCTGTATTTATATTTATTATATCATAACTTCTTGGAGCTATATACTGTAGAACAGCAAGCTAACATGGAACTGGGGTGTTGGGGGTGTGTGTGACACATTCGGCTTACGTTATTTAGTGAAATCTAGTTAAATATGTTGCTGGTGATGTTTTTATTTACTTTTTTGTTTACTGTGTTAGGAGCAATTAAATGCTTTCACAAAAAGCTATGAGAAGGGACACTTCTTGAATATTTTATAGGCTTTCCAACACTTAATGGGCAAGAAAACCTAGTTTTGTTTTACCTTCATTGTAAAATGAGTTTTATTCCAGAAATAGATTTTAAAAATAGGCCTGGGGTTTTACTGACAGCTTATATTTACCCTTATAGAATGGCTGTAACTGTCTTTTTATTAATGTACTTGTATTACAGTATGAAATACTGTTCATAATGATGAAATTCAACAAATTATTAATGTTGTGGCAACAGTTTTGTGTTCTTTACCTATTTAGTTCATGGTTTGAATGCCTGCATTTACAGTTAATTTAAAAAGGCTTCCAGTATTTAGTCCTGGGGAAGCTTCTAAAACTTGGCACTCTTAGCAAAATGTTTCTCCATCAGACTTCCTTCCTAGGAACTTTAGGACATTAGCAAAACCTCAGTGTCTTACTGTAAGCAAACTTTCTGAAACTGGAACCTCTCTGTCCTAATGTAACAACAGACAAACAGAATTCTAACCACTATTTTTCCCGAAACGCACACTGTCAGACACGTATAAGCAGGAGTAAAACTTAATAAAATGATAATTTAAAATGTGTCCTGAAGTGTTTTAGTGGATAGTTATTTCAAACACTAGAATGGAAGCTTATTCTTGTATTTAAGAATATAAGCTGTCAGCAAATCTTTAAAAGGAAGTTTTGGTCTCAATTTTTGGTTGTGATGACTAGAAAATATATTTCTTGAAAGAAAGACATGTTAAGTCTCTTACGTAGAAGAGCAATATTGTAGTTAGGAAACCAAAGTTAAAGAGTAATCACATTAATAAAGCATAGCATTGTTGATAGCATCACAGAGTCCATATTGGAAATGGTTCATAAGTAACTTTCTTGCTTGTTACCAAAAAAATGCTATCAGGTCTTGGAGAAAAATGTCGTCGTTGAATTAGGTCTGTATTATTTTGATTAGAGGTAAAAATTATTTGGGGAAAACACAGGCGGTGTTTTACTACCCTTTCTATTTCACTGCTCATTGAGGATATTCTGAATTAGCTTAACGTTTAGATTACAATCAAACTGCTGTGTCTCAACAACTTGCTGTGCTTCCCCTGGTGAATGCTGACTGTCGATTAGGCTAAGACTAGGTATGAGAAAATAATGTATTTTGCATTTTAACAACATGTCAAGTAGTCCTCTCAGGCTTGAGTTTTTCCATGTCTGTGTTGCTTCAGACCTGAAAAAAGAATAGAATTGTAATTGTTCATGTAATTGTCCAGGCATCTTTTTCCGTAAGCGGTTTAGCTTGAATTAACCTCCTTTTATTGTTTATGCATTGTTGGATAAGATGTTGCATATTTGTTGAAGCATAATAGTTTAAGCATTGTTCTTTGTGAAACTGATCCCTTGAGAGAGGAATAAATGTTTGCTTAGTTTTTTCCGATGGTTCTATTATTGAATTAAGTTCTGGCAACATAGAATAGATTTGTGGCCTATATATTAGCATCTAATTTACTTGCTACTTGCACACACTTTGGTGCTACCCACTCCATCTGCCCAGAAGAGCTCTAGGTCTCGTGTTAGTCCTGAAAACCTTTTCTGTCTCCTCACAACTATCATTTGTATCTTTTGATGGGGCATCATCTCATGTAGCTGGGCATGAGGAATCCATCATATGGTATGTCTAGTTCCAAAGTGTGCACAAAAAACTGGTGCTGAGATCATCCTTCAACCTTTGACTGCTCTTCTTCAATGAGGGTTTTGTTTGGACCTTTGCCTCAAGCCATCTGATTTCTGTGGGCATCAGGGAGCTGGCATTCTTAAAAGTTTCTTGCTTATGGCAAACTGGGTTGCAACTGGGCATTGAGGTCAGAATTAAATGGGCTGGGAAGTGGTGAGCAGTCAGGGAAATGGCTACAATCACTTAAGCTTTGCTTTGTGTAAGAAATCAGATGGAGGGCGTGTGTGGAATAATGCAATACGTATGTGGCTTTAATCAGTTTTCCTCCTCTTCAAAGAATTTTTATGGAACAGCTAAAATGCCGTAAGTGTTAACACATGAGAGAGAACTAAAGAAGCATTCAGATTAAGGAGTTGAAACTAACTTACTTTGAGGCAAAAACAGAATGGAATTTCAGAAGAAATATTTATCAACAATGTTATATGAATACCATAGTTAATGGCTGAGTAACTTGTAGCAGTTTAAAAAGCAGGAGCTCTTTTTGCAGTTTAGTTGCTCGTAGGAATGGAGTAGGCAATGCAGAAAGGGGAAATGTGATGCTGCGGCTACCAAATGAAATGGGGCCAACCCTTAGGCATTTCAAAGATAATAGGCTTTACGTATTTTTTTTTAATTTGCACTGAAAGTTAAATATAGAAGCACTTGGATTTGACGGCCCTTTGCTACTCTTCATTTCTTTAAGAAAAAGTATATATCCTTTTTTGTTATTAACTACTTCAGTCACCACTAGCCTAGCCATTTGAACAGTGGTCTGTGTCTTAAAATGATTCTCTTCTACTGAAAACCTGAATAAAAGAAAGGTTTCTTTTCGCCTCTTACTTTGGCGATTGCCATCATTACCACCTGCTTGGGAGAGAAAAAAAAAAAAACAAAACAAAACTATGATACTTCCAAACCCCAGTATAAACCAGGATGAATGGGAATGGCCAGTTACTGCTGCATTGCTTGCTTTGTTATTTTTAAGTGTGGGTTTTTTACTGAAGAGCCTTTTTCCCACAGTTGATACATTGAGATGACAGGATCCAAGTAACTTCTTTTCTCTTGTCCAAAACATTCTTCTTGTATTTGCAATGTCAAATAATTTTTTTATTCTAAGTGATTCTATGACCTTCCTTTTACAAGAGTCTCTCCCTCCTGCATAGTGTTTGCTAGGAAAAAAACTGACTGTGACCGGGGGGCAGCTGTAGATTACTGTTAGTACCATCTTAAATGAAGAGTTGTGTCATGATAATATGATCATTTTCAATACTCTTACTCTTCAATTCCCTGTTGTCATGTGTCATATCTTACCTGTGATTACTTGTAGCATCTCTGGGATTAACTATATCGGCCTATGCAGATTTGTAATACTTTGAGTGCCACAGAACAAATGCTACCATCTGGACAATGCTGCAATAGAAATAATTTCAATGATCAAATGAATATGTAAAAGAAATAAATACTGTTTGTAAGAATTTCTGCTAATAAACATTTTAACAGAGGAGGATAAAAAGCAAGACTTAAGTGGTAAATATAGGTTAATGTGCTAACCATTGATACCTATGTTGCACAGGTACAAATTTTGGCACGCCATCACAAGAAATGAATACAAATACACAACAAATAACAAGATATGCAGTACCACTACAGAAAAAAACCAGGCGGAAGCTGATGGGCTCTCCAGTCACAGCTCAAACTCCTGATGCGTCCAAGCCCTCCAGTCTCCATCATCTGGAAGATTCTCTTACCAAGGAGGTCCGCCCTATTGTCTATACACCAGAATTTTGCAGAAAACCAGTACAAAGCTACTGTACGCAGGCTGTGGTAAAGAAAGCTTTGCACCTTGCAGGCCTTCAAGAAGCTGATGCATGTAATATAGGTATGCCAGTGAAAAAGACAAGTAGTATGGACTACACATGTGATGTCCCAAAGTGCGATGAAGCTGACATGGACTCAACAGTAATTCTCTATGAAGGGACAGGTGAAACAACTGAAACATCTATTGACTCGTCCATGAAGGAGGCGCAGCCATGCAGCAATGTCTTTCTACAAAGGTATTTTCCATTTGCATGGGCAAGGAATGTTACCCAAGCGATTTAATCCTGTTAATTTTCACAGCTGAGTTTTTTCTATTGGTGTCAGTTTTATCTGTAAAACCAACATTTTGAAAATCAAATCCTCCATTTTAGTCGGCATCAGATTCAATTTTGCCATTATTTAAAATCAGTGGTATGTTGATGATGACAGATGAAGTTGAAAACTTATCCTGTGTTGCAAGATATGTACCGAAAAGAAAATACAACACTTCTGAAATTTTGTGATGCTTCAGGCAAGTTAGGTTTTCTCAGCCTTACTTTTCTGGTCTGTAAAATGAATCCTTAACCTCCTGGACACTGAGAGATACCATCGTTAAAGGGGCCGTATATGCATGAAATTCTGCAAAGCTGCCTTAAGTAATATTATTGAAACAAATTTCCAGTATTTTTTTCAATGTAACATTTATTTACAGCTTCGCTTGACTTCTAAGCAGAATAGATTTTACAAAATATAATTCCTTTATTTCAGGCTTGATCTCTTTTCCTTAAAAAAAAATAATCATTCTTCAGCACTTGAGAAGCCCTCATATATGGCGATGACTTCTGCTGCTGAGAGAAAAAGAAAGGTATTAAGGTAAGTTTAAACTAACTCTTCTATACAAAAGAGTTTGTATTCATTTTTTATGTTCTCACTTTAGCTTCGGTGTTGCATTTGAAATCTGAAAACCTCTTATGCAAGTCATCTGGGCCTAGATATGAGATGTTCTGAGTCAAATATGTTTGGCAATTCAATTTTATTTTTTTTTTCTTCCTGGCAAGCTGCATAGAATCTATTTTACTCTTTGTTTAGGAACTCTGTTTTATCAAGTGCAAATAATATGGTGTCTCCTGTATCTTCTGTCTACTCAAAATACAAAGATGACCTATAATTCTGAAAAGAGAATTTCTCATCATCAATTAAAAATCACTAATTTTTTTGAGAATGTTATGCCTTTGCTGAAAGACATTAGAAACTACCAAAATAGAAAGTGAAGAAAACATTTAACAATACTTTAGTGGCCAGTGCCTTTGTTTTTCTAATAATTCAGGTCCAGTCTCAGTTACTATGACTTCATTCTTGTGCTCTGCTCTGGGAAGAACTCCCTCTTCTGTTTTACGACCTCAAAAGAGCCTTGTTAGTAGAAGATCTGAAACTGAATAGATGCTAAGTGGAATTGTATTCTTGTTTGGTTTAGTTAATCCTTAAGTACATTAACAATCAGCCTAGTACTGAAAAAAGAATTTTTTTTTCTTTTTTCTTTTTTTCTTCTTTTTCGAAAAGCAAAAGTTGATACAACCTTTTTAAAATCATACTATGAGTCACCTGTTGCTAGACAGTGAGTAGAGCTGCTACCTCCTAAGTCTTCTAAAGACTGTTTCAAGATTGTTGTAACAAATTCAATAGAAAGATCACAGGATATGGAAGAAACACAAGCATTTTTTTGGTTTATTAGCATCTTTGAGATAGCAAATCTTCCTAGATCATAGATCTACCGGATCGAATTTAATGTTCCTGTTCTAATTGTCATTCGTTATTTTTCTAAACTGTTTTTCTAAGATGAGGAATAAACTGTATTGCTCTAGGATGAGAAAAGAAGCTCATCTCACACTTCCCATTTTTCAAATGCTTGATCATGAATTTGGCAAAATAAATCACTTGCTCTCTGAAACTGGGCTAATTTTCTAGTTTTTCTTAGGGAGAGGCATGGGAACTTTTGGAGCCTGATTTATCTTACCTTATGGTAAATGTTCTAAGATAGACTTTAGGAGTACTGTGTTTGTAATCATTGTGTAATGATTTCCAAACTTAGGTGCTTTTCTCTTCCCAAAAGACTAACTTTCTGCTCTTTTATCTCTTTCCTTCCATGTCTCAAGCATGTATTTCCCAGTTTCAAGGTTAGAATAAAATTACAGGAAAATTGCACAACTTTTATTCCTTTTTGGGGGATTATTTCTTTTCTCTCAGACTGCAAACACTGTAAACAAAAATTCTTTATGGTTTTGTCTAGTAGTTTGTGATGAAGAGAGGGAATGAAAGCTGCTTATTTGCTCTTACTTCTCAGATAGCACCTACTTTCACTTCTCTTTGCTTTTTCTCCTTTTTCTCTCCCACACTTCTCCTGTTTGAAGTAGTTCACTCCAGTCATTCATCTACTAACATTAGAATAAAAATATAAATTGCAGGCATATTCTGCACATTAGAAATATAATTTGAAACAGTCGTATGGCTAGGACAAGGGATAAAAGACAAGTCAGCCACAATAGAGAGGCTGCTTTTACTAAACAGGATTATGTTCTTATTGGCATAAGTCCTCTTACAAGAAACATGCGTTAATAGGACTGGCACAAAACAGGTCTGAGTCTTTACAGATTGCTATATATTTCCATTTAGGCAGAAAGTTATTATCAAGAGCAGTAGTGTAAGTTAGGGGGCTATAAAGTGAGAATAATACAATATTGTTAGGGGAATGCAAAAAAGCATAGGAACTTGGGACATAAATAGAATTAGCTTGTTAATGAGGCTGTCATACAGAGTGGAATTGGGGAAGCTAGCAAGGCAAGCGTCAAAGGGTGAGATCAGATAGGTTTATAACTTTCACTGTAGATCTAAAGTCCATCATATAAAAGGCTATAAAGTATAGAGGTTTTGTCTCAATGAATTTGAAGCTATAACAGCTTTTTTGCAGCTTAGCTGAGAAGTATTCTCTGCTATGAAGCCACCTCCTCCGACTGTGTTGGAGGCCATAGAAAAAATACTGTAGAAATAAAAAAAAAGTAGTTTGTTCAATAAACACAGCTTGGTCATTTCAAGGATTTCATACATGAATTAAGATTATTTCTTAGTACAGTTTGTGTGCAAAGACCACCAAACTGGCTTCTGTAGTTTCCAAAAAAACTGTAGGATATCGGTTTGCGTTCTAACGTAAGTGACAACATTAGTTCTTATTTCCGCTGTTGAAATATTCTTGTAAATTTTTAAAAAGGAAAACGGGGAATAATATCCATATATATACATCATAAATAAATTAGCTTATTCTTTGCATTCCGTTACGAATTACCAGGACTGGATAATAAAGTGATTAAGCTACGTTACAGTTGTTTAGCCCTTGCAATGTAGAAATACATTCAACGTTAACTGAAAGCAAGCTCTTTTCTGTCTGTCTTTCCAGTTCTTCATCAAACACTGCATTAGGCAGCCTGCAAGACCCTGTTTCCGCAAAACGCATTCGGCAAGATGTCTTGATGAGCTATAGAGCTCTAAGAGTACCCAAAATGGCAGGTAAGTGTCAAAGCCTGGATGTGTGACACGGCACTGTTAACTGTGATTGTACAGGAGGTTCAAAATAAAGGTTGATATTCAAGGTTTTGTCAATTTAATATCGTGTGTTGCTGTGATCAGTACTAAGCTATTGGTTTGAATAGTAAATCTATTCATAACCAAAAAAATCTGAATCTCTAAGCAGTTACCTAGATGGTATCTAATAAAAACTCAATTATTACGACAAGCTGGTTGGAAAAACCTTTTCCCAAGAGTTATGGTCTTCCACCAGAAATTCCACCAAAAATTTGTGTACTTTTTGAGAAGTTTGATGAACTTTATGACCAATTTTATCTTTGCCAAGTGTGGTTTATCAAGAAATAAAATCCTCTAGTGATTTCCATACCTGTCTTTAACTTCTTGCTTTGTTTTATGGCACTATACTGTTTTTAACTTTTTGTGTTGTTATATGACACTGCACTGATTTGGTTTCACAGGTGTTTTTTCTCAGAGATCTATTACTTAAACTTTGGGGCTATTTTGGGCCAACACAATAGCTGAGGAAAAATTCTTTTAAAGCCATATTTAGGAATTCTTTTGCTAATAATAATAGTCAGGTGGTACTCTGTGAAAGCCTGCTACAATTACATGGCTTCTCTCTGAGGTATATAAATCTTTACTGTAACATATTCGGTTACAAATAATTTTTTAGTAGATGTGCACAAAGGTCTTTTGTTCACAACCTTCTAAAAACCTCTGCCTTTTCCTAGTGCATGGAACTAAGTTACCTGGCACCTGCAGCAGGTTATAATGCATGGAATACCTAAAATTTTTCCTTTTATCTCTATGCACTTGTCTGCTTTTCTCTGTGTTCAAAAATGTGCTTAATGATCTTTGTGCAACTTCTTGGGCAGTTTAGATGCAATCAAAGATGGCTTAAAGTTTTAGTCTGCTGTTTTTATGCAATAGTCCAGCCGTATAGCTTTTCCCACTGGCATAGGCGATATGCCAGTTTTACAGCACATAAACGTTTATGTAAGAGCTGATGTGAGGGAGCAAGTACATATGAATACGTATTCTCCATTCATGAGAAACGTTGAAGTTCTGTTACATTAAACTTACTGAAAAGTGTAGATCTGAGGCTAAACATAGTCTAACCAGTAGTTACTGGTTAGTTAGTCAAAGTTCATACAAAGTTACCTCAATATCAATTTCTACTAATAAAGACTGGGTTACGAAGTTAGCAAAATCAGTCACTACTCTGATATTATTAAGAAACTGTGTAATGAAGCACCACATGCTACCTGAAGGGAGCTTGTAGGCAGAGGGGGTCAGTCTCTTACCCCAGATAATAAGCGACAGGGAAAGAGGAAACGGTCTCAGGTTGTGCCGGAGGAGGTTTGGATTGGCTATTAGGAAAAATTTCATCACAGAAAGGGTGGTGAAGCATTGAAACAGGCTGCCCAGCGTGGCGATGGAATCGCCATCCCCAGAGCTGTTTCAAAAATGCATAGATGCGGTGCTTAGGGACGTGGTTTAGGGATGGACTTGGCAGTCCAGGGTTAATGGCTGGACTTGATGATCTCAAAGGTCTTTTCTAACCTAAATGATTCTATGATTCTGAAACACAGAAGAGATTTTTGATTCTTCAGAGTTCAACTGAAAGTAAAATTGTATCTTCAAAACCATGCGTTGCAGGAGAAGAATGAAATATGACCAAATACCTAAGGGAGAGAGCTGCTTTCCGATTAAATAGACAAAGCTTTCTCTAGTGAGTGTGTTAATTTTTCAATACTGTTGTATAAAAATAGTAAGTGTTAATAAAATTTTAACATATTTCTACATTTTTATATAGACCACTGTGCCTTTTTAATAGCATCTGATGTCAATTGAGCATCTAATCATTGGATTTTCTAGGCAATCAGCACACTGGATCACTGAGCTTAGAGTGATTAGGGTTTTGCATATCAAAATTAAGCTTTCAGTAAGGACAAGTAGTACGTCTAAAAGTTCTTAGACATGCTTTGAGAAGGAGATCCAGGTAGGCCAAATTGTGCTTATGTGTATTGAATGAGTGTCTCCTATTTGTTAATAACATTTCTTTCTTCACTAGGAATTAAAACAAGGAAGTGCAAGCAAGAACAGAATGTGCCAAGAAACCTACTGAAAAAGCCTTTCTGAAGGAAATATATCGTTGGGTGTTAACATGAAGTCTTTTGCTTTGCGTTTGTAAGGAAAAAAAAAAATAGGATTTTGCTTTTAGTCTGTCCATATTTCAAGCAGGATTGATGGATAGCAAATGAGAACCCGGTGATCTTAGTTTCCCTCTTGTGAGTTGTTTTGTGTTAAAGGTGTCTCTTTGTAATGCACTAGTTCAGAAAGAACCATTCTTGGAAATAAAAGGATTTTGTTAAATGCTGTAAGATAAGTTCTCTTCTTGTCTCCTGTTAAAGCTTACAAATGTGTTTTGTATATTAACAAGTTAAAGACACTTCATTTGGACTCTGGAATGCAGAAGGGCACAGTGTAACTATTGCTATAATCTTTGTGAATATTTCCCTGTGTTTGACTAACAGATCAATATTTCAGACAATGCAAGTCTTTAAGGGGATCAATGGTGCTGTAATTTCTACGTGCTACTCTAAATTGCTTACCTACAATCAGTCTTACTTCTCTGAGAACATTGTGGTACAGAAGTTAGAAAATTTGTTTTGAACTGCTAAATTATTTTCACTGAAATGTCCTAATGTTAAAATTGTTTTTCATTTGGAAGAAAGTCAAACATGTTAATGTTAAAATGTATTCATGCTTAGCACTAGGATGCCAGTGTATTCCTAGATATGCTATCATGGATACATTCTACCCGTGTACTACCAGGAGGCAGAAAAATATTTACAAAAAGTGTTTTTAATGAAGTACAAAATCTAAATCTTTTTAGTCTTTCTATTCTTAGTCTGTTCCTTCGTTGTAAATGTTTGTTTTATTTTTCAGGTTTTTTAATTTGGTTGTTAATAGGATTATTATGTTAGTTTGAATAAATATTTAGTCTTGATGACCAATGTAATGTGAATTGAACTTCTAGAAATAAATGTACTTTTTTGCCTCATCTATTATGAAAAATGTCTGCATTCACTTTGACAAGTATTATAAGTACATGTGGTTCATATTGTATCTACTGATAAATGATGAATATTCAGAGACATAGTAGTTACATATAGTTGTATTGTAGCCTTGACAGCCTGCCGACCCTTAGGTTCTAGCGTGTTTGGTTTGTGCAAATGTAAGTGTATACATGAATTTCCCCAAACTAAGGAGAACTAGAGAGAGAAATCCAGTAACTGGCTTCAGTGGTTTAAAATGACTGAAGAAAGAGCTTGCAACCCGATCAGTTAAGCAACGCTAAGTACGCTGCAGAAGAGTGTTCTGGCTTTCAGCAATAGTAATGGGTTCAAAAGAGCTTCAGAGGTGGTGGTTGTTATTCTGTCACAAGCTTTCCTGTGACAGCAAGGAACTGGACTCCATGATCTGATAGCTTTTATCAAATTGGTTCCTAAAATTGTTTCAGTATTCCAAATGTTTATAGTTTTATTTTTGTTCTTTGTAGTCTTTGGTATTTAGACAAACTAATATAAAACTTCTTCCCTGTTATATCCTCCTAGTTATCAAATGTTGACATGTTTATTCTTGACACATTAAAGAGGTGTTTTTCAGAAGGCTTCAGAAGAGGGATAGCGGTAACTGCCTGTGTAAGCTTCCAGGACCACTTTTCAGAGGAGCAGACAATGTTGCAGAGGCTGACCATCAGGCAAGTTCAAAAAGAAGAAGGAATCATTCCCTGAGAAATAAGCATTGATGGTTAAAAATAATGAGATGAGAAAAACTAAATCCTCCTATTTGCATTCCAAAGGGAGTACAGGTGATATAGTTGGGGTGAGCATAGGGTCACTCTGATAGCCTAATGAGGACTGAGAAAATATTGGCCGTGGAAAAGGTTTGTATGAACCAAGTCCTAAACATCACAAAAGCCTAAAAACTAGAATTTGGGACTTGACCACATCTCAGCAAGGTGATACAAGTATCTTCAGTAGAATGAAATAGGGGAAGCAAATCATTTTAATATTTCCCTATCACAATAAGCAACAAGATCTTGGAATTAATTTCAACTTAGGATTTTGGCACCTGGCAGAGCTAAAATTGTCAAGATAATACATTTTTGGTATATGGGATTTCTTTCAGAATCCCAGCGTTTAATATAAAATGTGCACAGGAAGCTGCTTTTGTTCATACCGCTTCACATCTGCAAGAGGCATGTTGGGCTTTGCTTATAGATGTAGTTGTAATGTGCATTGCTCCAATAGCATGTAAGACTTAAACACAAATGTTCCTAGCAATTCCGAAAGGTTTTTAGACTAGCTAGTGTATGAAACATTTTGATACTCAAAACACAGAACTGATGGGATCTCATCTTTTCTTATTGTGTTTTGCATGCCCCTGAGTGGAATTGATTAGATTGATTTGCAACGCTTCCAGGGACCAAAAAAAAAAAAAGTATGTTGAGAAACTGAACACACAGAGATGAGAAGTGACTCCTGTTCCTATCTGCTAACCAGATGTTGATTATAAGTTTGTTAGCTAGGTATGTATTTACCATTCATAACTAGCATAAATTAAAAGTTTCCAGAAGTCATAACAGATTGAAGCAGGATTTTCGTATTTCAGATTGCTGTTAATTACTCTTCTGCTCTATTAATTGTACATTTATTGTTACATACTATGAACAGACTTCATAAGCAGAAGGTGCTTCAGAGCACATTCCACGCATAGCGCTAATACAGAATTTTGCAGTGCCCTATAAGTTTTTTGTCAGATTGCTGGTTTCTTCTTAGACAGAAAGCAAAGAGGTTTTGGGAAGCAGAGAGGAGGTATGATATAACTCAATTTCGCTTTCTTGCCAGTCTACATTTCTTGTTACCTGTTGGCCTACTTTTACAAACTAATTGAAGTAATAGTATTTTTCCGAAGTATACATATAATTGATTTCACTCTGTTATGCCATGCGGTGTCACATCGTGCCAGATGGGATGTAATGGAATATTGCACAACATAACATGACTCGGGCTGAGTAAAGAACTCTAATTATTTGGATGAATTTAACCTTGTTTAGGGTAAGGGGGGGAAAAAAAGCAACAGTAGTTTCAAAATAAATTAATTTGAAGAAAACGTTGTGCTCCTTAACTAGTCTAAATTCTGACATCTTGGACACCTAATACTTCATAGGTACCAAGTGAATCATACTTGCTGTGTGAGATACACGACAACTTTTGTATGTTTGGGCATATACATGGCAGGAGCAGTACTGATCTTGGCTCACTTTGTTATTTAATACAGATACCTAGTTTATTTAAAACAAATATTAGCCTTAGTCAAAAATTTAGCCTAATATTCATGGCTTTATCTAATTAATAGACCATTAATGAGTACAGTGCTGCATATCGGCATCGTGGAAAGCAGTCCCTTATACACAAATGTCTGTATTTTGAAGAGGTCATGCTAAATTATGGGAGTTAAAAAAAACTTAGAAAATCTGTTGATAGACAAATTGCCATGATGTGGTATCTAGTATATTTTGGAGAAAGGTAAGAAGGAAAGTATTTCGTAACATTAATTCTTTCCAAAAGTTTGTCTTTAGAATATTTCTGAGTATGTTCTGCATTACAGATCTCAAGTCTCTCTTGAAAATATGTCATTGCCATCGTACCCTTGGTGTGTGTATAGTTGAATGTGAATGGTATTGTCTTCATCATGGTAGTCTTCATGATGGTGTTATGAGTGCCCTTGCATAGCTCAAATAGACTTGTAAAATACTTGGAAAGAGCAATGGCAATTTCAATACCATCAAACTAAAGCAGTTGTGAAACCCTCAGTTCCTAAAAATATTGGTGTATACATGGGTGTATGTTGTCCAACCTTTCTTTAGCAAAAAAAAGGTTCCTTTTCAAATGGTCTACATAAGGACTATATCATCTCCTAATATGTCTTATTTTTTCATCTGAAACTGATTGCAATCAACAGGGTTCCCCATGTTTTATGTCTAGCTGTTGTGCTGCTTTGGTTGAACCCCTGTTAGTACAGGCTGGGTTCCTGGTCCCTGGCCAGGCTTTCAGGACAGCTTGCTACTATCAGCTTTTCAAAAAAGATCACTGCAGACAGTTTTACCAAGAGGTCCAAATTTCCCATGACCAAATGGGCAGGAGACTTTTCTGAGAAGCAATTTGTTGCAAGTGTGAAAAGGATGTCAAAGATCTTGTCCTGCTGGGAAATCCTTAGAAAAACAGACAAAGGCTGTAGGGTATAATTTGTTCTGTGACTCATCTACTTGCTTATTGTCATTGCAGGAAAGTGAGTTTGTAGGAGCTATGTGAAGCATAGGCTTGGGAGGCCGTGAGCATTTGTTACTGGGGATGGAGTTGGATGCAGGAGAAAGAAATACACGCGAGAATGAGAACAATGTTGTTGTCAGCAAGGCTATAGAGGCTGAGCTGTTCATACTGGACTCATTATGTCTTCATAGCCTTTTGCAAAACATGTTTTTTATGACTAATCCCACACAAGTACCATATATTTCAGTCGTTCCTTTTGAGTAACTACTTTAACTTTATGTATAGCTCTGCATGGCTATGCTTCAGTGTATTTGTGCCAAATGCCAAGGCAAGTTGAACGATGATCATGTCTATTGATTTATTTTTTTTGGTAGAATTGTAAGAAGCTTTGCTACCCTGTTAGTGAACAAAGACTCATGCAAACTTTCATTTGGAGACACCTAGATTTGTAGAAGTTATAGGAAAGAGTAAGATTACATGCCAAAATAAATCGTATCCACTGTTCTGCCAAACTGGCAAAGCATGAGAACTTGACTGGGTTATTAGAAGGCCTTTGTAGTGGTAGGAGAAGTCTTCACAGCAGCCTGAAGGTTGATGAGGCATCTGCTTATTAGGACAAATATTTTGGGATATCCTCTACTGAGGCAGCTGAGTCTCTTGCACCTGCAAGTTTTATTACTTTGGCTGCAGAAGATAGCAGGTAGCATTTGGAAGCCTGACAACATAATGCAAAAATAAAGATTTAAGTTAGCAAATTGGTCCACCTTGAAAATCATTTGGACTCCTCAGTAGTTTTATTTCGCTTTGATTGGCTTTCTTAAAATGTGTGTCTGTAAAGAGACATGAGGAAATTGGTTTTAACAACTAGAGAAAATAAATGTTAGAAAATTCACCCGCTAGAAGTATAAAATATGTAGTCTTCCCTGCAGGAAGATTCAAGAGCTGCCTTAATAGAGAGTAGATGTATAATGGTAAATGGCCCGTTTTATTTCTCTACTATGGAGTGCTCTTGGGAGAACTATTCCCTATGTCCCTGTTGCTTTAAGTTTAATTGTGCTATACATATTAGGTCTTAAGGTTTTATGTAGCGTGACTATTGTACGTCTAAGTTCTACAAGGGAGTGATTGAATGTAACATTTCCTAGAAGCTACGGTAAAGCAAAGCAAGCTTTAAAGTGTGTAACTGAAACAATTTTCATTTTGTGGTTTGAATTTTTGGCCTACTTCATTGCTGGCATTGTTTTTAAATGAATACCTGTAGTTATATTTCACAAAGTATTACAGTATGGTGATGAAAACACTGTTTTCCCAGCCAGCTAGCAAATGCACTTAGAGGCTACTGTACTTTGCATTTCATTGAAGTAGTTCGTTCATTTATTTAAAGATGTCTTCAAAAAGAAAAGATATTCAGATAAACTAACTTTGAGTGTTATAGTGGTTCTGTATACTGAAGGAGACTGGAAAACCAGTCAATGAGTTAACCATATGGTTAACATGAACTTCAATGCAAATATGTTTAAATAGCTAAATCCCTAGTGTTCATCCCAGCCTGCATCAGGACAGTGACATAAGGGAAAACACCATAGTAATTAGTCTTAACCACGTGTAGGTAAAATAATGTCAGGAGTAACTATGGTGTGGATTAAATTTCTAGACACCAAAAACTGTTTGACCTACCTAGGACTTAGCACCACATAGGTAATGCCTCAAGGTTTATCCATCACTTGAATATACTTACATTCAGCAGCCCTTGTAAGAGGAAAAAAAGCCCAAAATTGTCAAAGAGTATTTAACTGGGGAAGGGAAAACTAAAACTGAGGTAAACATTTAAAAATAGAGGCAGATAAATTGTGAGGTTGTTCCGCCTGAGGTATCTATCAAATCAACCTTTGTGGGGAAGGTTGGAGAAAAAGCAAATACTGAAAAACCCAAATAAAGGACACAGAAGTCAAAATGTGTACTCTTTGATATTGGAAGTAAAAATGGGGGAGCTATGTGTATAATGGGGGGAGGGGAGAAAATTTTAAATGCAAATAAAATAATTTGTTAAAAGTGGAAGTTAAGTACTTTTCTACCTGTGTAAGGGCTGACTCATAATGGTTCAGTAAAAAAATAGTCAGGTAGGAAAAGCAGTGGTAGAGAACTTAAAGGAGGTGGAATTCTTCAAGGACTTCCTGGGATATGTTAAATAAGACTTGCTTGTCAGAGCTTTTCTTGACAAGAAACAGATAAATTGAGGTTGAAGAGATCAAAGGTACCCTTCTCAAGTTAGCAGGGGCCACCGAGCTGTGGGGAGTGTGGCTGACAGGCTCGAGGGCAGGAGCTAGATGACCAACAAGAACATTTGCAACCAGCGTGGTGTGGGATTGAAGTACAGGACAGAGCTGAGGGAGCAGCGTCTGCTTTTAGTTTGGCAACGGCCTAAGAGCAAGCTTGCGTACATCAGAGAAGGCTGAGAAGCCAGCGCAAGGTTGTCTGCAAGAAACAGTGGTCCTAAATTGAACAGAAGGTGTTTCTGGTGGTGAGGATAACTAAGCACTAGAACAAGCTGCCCATGTGGTTGTGGAATCTGCCCTTGGAGGTCTCGGGAACCAACTGGACAAAGCCCTAACTGACTTGGTCTGAAATCAGCATTGACCCTGCTTTGAGCAGGTGGCTGCACCAGATGACCTTCCAAGCTCTTTTTCAACCTGAGTGATCCAGTGGTTCAAAGGAATGGGATGAATTGTCTCAAACTGAAGAGCCGGTAGAAGGCATTTTTCAACTGAGTATTTAAAAGGGCGCTAACAGATTGCTCTCACTAGCCAAAAAACACTAAAGGTCAAATATAGAGTAGTTGAATAACCGTGACACGAGATCTGTTGCTTCAGTTGTCCATAGTATCAATGACTTAGAAAGGTGCAAAGCTGGTTATTTGGTTTTGCTGGGTTTTTTTGTTGTGGGGCTTTTTAGAAGCTCTAGGGTTCTGCACAAAAATGTCCATAGGATCAATGACTTAGGTGCAAAACTGGTTATTTGGTTTTGCTGGTTTGTTTGTTGTGGGGGTTTTTAGAAGCTCTAGGGTTCTGCACAAAAATTTAAAGAATGTAGTCAGTAATCTGTTAGGAAACGTGGTCAAGACGTGGGATAAATAAACCTATAGACAGATATCATCTTTCTGTAGATGGAAGTAATGTCTCGCAAATCTATTGGATTATAGACTGAGTTTATGGGGCTGCTTAATATAGTCCACTTAAATTTCCAAAAGGCTGTCAGAAGGTACCTATTACAAAAGCAAAGCTGCCTTTGAGCAAAGGAGGGGTGCGTATCCGTATGAGAGTTAAGTGCTTTAAAGGTCACGAACAAAGGGTGGGAACAAATGGTCAGTTCTCAGAATAAAGATTACTGGTGCAGTGCAGGTAAGTGTGCATAGGGTTTAATGCATTCACAGATGATTTCAAGAAAGGGTTCTAAAGTAAACTGGCAAAATTGTCGATACTGAGTTATTCAGGCAGTTGAAACAAAAGCTGACTATGAAGAGTTGTAGGAGCATCTCAGCTACTCAGTGGCTGGGCAATAAAATAACAGATAAAACTGAATGTCAATGAATGCAAAGTAATGCACAAGAAGGAAAACAACCCAAACTGTACATACATGACAATGGGTTCTCAAATAGATACTATGACTCAGGAAAGGGACCTTAGAGTAATTGTAAAAATACCATGAAAACATCAGCTATGTAGTCAAAATCGCAAGCAAATTAACAGAGAACAAATCATTATGCAAATCCTTGGCATACCTGCATCTTAGTGTTGTCCTACACATTTCAAATAAATATAGCAGAACTACAAAAGGTATAAAGAAGGATGAGAGGAGTGATTTAAGTGCCGAACACCCTGAATACAAGGACTGATTAAATAGAATGGGACACTTCAGCCTAGAAAGTAGGTGATTGAGGAGTTATGATAAAGTCGTATGAAACAGCAAGTCATGAAAAAAGGGACTAAGCAACAATTATTCACTGTTTCTTACTGTATGAGAACTAAAGGGCAGGAACAAAACACATGAAAGTTCTTCCCTGCATAGCACATTTTACGACAGCAAGCTCTGTAACTTAAAATGTGATGGGTGCTAAAAACTTTGAAGTCAGAAGTGATTAGGCAAACCTGTGGAAGAGAAGCAAGAACACAGAGGCTGGTTCAGCAGTTGCTCAGAGCACTAAGCAGGTAGGCAAGCAGGAGGGTAAGTTCAGTGTCGTTCGTAGGTTTGGTGCCGATATTTCCATTAGTATCTGCTAAGGGGTGCTGCCAGAAAGAGGAGATTGGGCTCACTGGACTTTTAACTCTAGTGCGGCTATTGTGAGTTTTTTTCTTAATATCTTAGGTGTTTTATACTAAGAGGCTGGTCTTCCTGACACCCTGTGTAGTCAACAGAGAGGGTGGAAGATACTTTCTTCCAGAAGGCAGTTTGGAATGGCAACTGGCTTGAATTCCTTGGGCAATATGCTCACCTTCTTCGTGCAGGACCTTCAAGACTAGCACTCTGGATAAACTTTGTTAGGCAGATCGACTGCCGGACGAAAGAAACTGTCATGGTGAAAGTTACATTCCAAATTTTTGGTTGATCTGCTCTGGACATCAGATTCCCCAGTGCCTATCTTCTGTTCTGGTAGTAGAAACTCGGCTAGTTAAACATCCCATTGGATTTCTTGATAAAGAATTGTGTAAAATAGAAACTATGCAAGAATTGAAGTATCTAATCTGACTGCTATTACCATACATGGCGCAGCTCCCGTGTCTATTATGTTAATGCTTTGTGTGCAAGTTGTGTTGCTTAGAGATGGTTCTTATGGGCTCCTTGTGCTCAGTCACGATGCACCTCTGCAGAGCACCCTGCTTTGCTGCCTAATCAGATTTTATTTTCCTCCCTCTCTGTTACCCAGCGGCACAGGGTGGGGGCATGGCTGTTACTACGAGTCCTCTCGCTGATGTGGTTTGTTACAGTGATGAAGATACAACTATTTTTTGGCAGTATTTAGTTTATTGGAAAATAAGCTTTCAGGCTGTTTGAGATGACTGATCATGGGCTTGGATTTAATGGTGATAGCTATAGCTAGAGTACAAATTTGAACAAAACGTACAACTTATGCTTTTGATGGTGAATTGGGGAGAGGCTCTTTGGCTGCAAAGTATTTCTTGTATCTAAAAAATTTTTGATAAAACAAATTGTCCAGTTTCACATTTTGGGGGGTGGGAGAGAAAGGAAGATAAACATATGCTTGGTTTTTGACATCATTTCTCTCATTGTTACTGTACATGTAATACTGATAAAAGTTGAAGTCTACTCCCAATAAAGCCAATAGAGAAACTGTCACATATTTCTCACAGACTGAGTTTTCAGTCCCTGGCTTTAGATGACTACTTTTTCTTTTGACCCGTTACTTTCCATTACGTGTTGATGATTGCTGTGATCAACCATACAGGCCTATGCCGAAAAAGCATTTTGACTTGCGTCTGGCACAGGTATTTTGCTCTGTATGTTGTCTAAGCATGTAGCATGTGCCCCACGAGCATGGTATCATTTTTTAATTCCTTTTCTCTTCCTTCTTGACAACATAGCCTAGTTTGCTCCCGTGAGGTCTCTAGAGGCACTGGTGACAAAATACTGAAATGACAGCTGAAACCAGATGTAGAAAGTTAGCTTGCAGAAAGATAAATTAACTTTGCTTTAAGTATTTTCTTAAATGTATTATTTAGCAATTGAATTGCGGTAGACTGTCTGAAAATGCAGCCTGATTTTCTGAGGTTCCCCTTCATTCTTTCCCTCTGCATCTGAGGATGTATGAGATATTGTCTTACAGTTCTCACGCTATATGTAAAAAGGCAATCACAAAAGTGCTGGTGTTTATTTTAACACATCTGTGTAGGTGTATTCATGTCGGTAACAGCATTTGTGTGTCTGAGTGGCCTTAGGCCCTTTGGAAGGTTTCCTGTGCATGACTGTTCCAGCAGAAAATGGAACTGCTAAGCTTGAAATTTAGGCATTGGGGAAGCCTTCTGCAGAGGAATAGCATCTTACATAGTCTTTAGTTTAAACAGATGATATGTATTATTTTTTCTTCAATATCTAGCCTTTTTGGTGCACAGGCTGGAGTTGCTTGAGTCATAGCCTGGAGTTATTCAGTGAAGCGGATAGAGCTTTGCAGGAAATTTCATTTCTTGTGCAAGGTGGAAGGGATCTTGTGAATTGCACAAAGGGATAAAAAGAGTACTTTTTTAATTTTTGGCTCAAGTGAGGTAAGTATTATATCTAAGCCTCACAGTTCCGTTATGGCAGTGGTCGTTCAAAACACAGTTTTCCAAGTCTCTTCATTTTCTGAGTGCTCAGTTTGAGACAACCGAGGCTTGATCTTGAAAAATGTTGAACATGTGCAACATTTTGCATTCACAACAGAAACCGAGGTAATCGGGCTCTTTGCTCTGAGCATATAAAAAGGCTTTAAAAAACCTTAGCTTTTGGGAAACTCAGGTCCTTAGACTTTAAAAATTGGCAAACAAAATTAGCTGACACTTCTGAACATTTTGGCTTTTATCTTAAATATTCCATTTCCCTTGTGTAAAATAGTGATAAAAATATCCTCTTACTTCAAAAGGGTGTTGAGGGGGATCAGTTCATTAATGTTTTCAAAGAATTCAGATGCTGTAGTGAAAGCACCAAACAAAATCCCATAAGGAAATTAATAATTCTGTATTCATTGTAGGCTTTGGGTGATGGTAAGTCAATAAGACATAAGATTATATACTGCATGAAAAGGGTATTGAAAGGTTTTTTTTTTTAGTATTCTTCCCTTCAATGAATGCCGTCTGCCCAAGGCACTCAGGAGCTGTGCACGGGGAAGGCATCTGCTCCGTAAGAAGTGGGCACTCGGAGACAAATTTGTGTTGCAGCCTTAAAAAGGTAATTCTGGTTGACCTTTACACATCTTCTTTGTATAAAATCGAGTTAATGCTATTAATGCATCTTGTCGAGCAATTGAAATAGAGATGTATCTGTTTAATGACCCACAGAGAGAATCATGTTGATACCTTCTTAAGAGCAGCCCTATGCTTTTTTAACCTAACGTTGCATTTTGGGTATCTGACGGAGAGCTTTACACAGCACAGCAACTGGGAGGAGAAAGAAAGTCAGAAAACAACATGGCAAACGCATTATAATTGCTATCGTGAATCCGAGGATCTTGTCAAATCAGCTAATCTGAGGATTTTGTGATTTGGAAACTAATTTGTTCCATGGAATAAAACAAAAAGCTGCTCAGAATTGTTCAAACTATTCAAAGCTTTGAGCTGTAACCATTTAAGCAGGAATGCCAGTTAACAGCTGAGCTGAAATCACAAAGGTGTTAACGATGGAAGGGGAAATCAGAAGGCTAATAGAAACCTAGAGGTGGATGAAACAAAATGACACAGTTTCTGTAACCTTATTCAACATCTCCTCTAAAGGTGTAAACTTGAGTAGTGAAAAATGGAAGAAGACATGAAAATGAATTAAAAATTATAGGTATTATCAATCCATGTGGCCAGCACATGTTCTGGTTGAAGGAGTGGAGCTGCAGGAGCTCGGTTTGGCACAAAGTAGAGGCAGGACAAGCAGGTGGGTGAACGCAACCCTTAGTGGGAAGCACGGCGCATTGGAGCCAGTGGTGACAACTGTGCAGCAAGTTGAGTGTTGTTAAGAAAATATGTTGGTAAGTCAGATAAATGATATTTATGTCACAGTAACTGGCACTTCAAGGGACCTTCTGGAATATAGATAGGTAAAGAGAGAAGATGACAGTATAGGGACATATAATCAATCTCAAAAAAACCCCACAAAACAAAATAAAAAAACAAAACAAAAAACCAAACCAAAAAACAAATCTAAACAAAACCAAAAAAAAGATGTCACTAAAATGAAGATGTCAAAACAGTCATTCATATGCAAATTTAAGGTTAATTTCTTGAACTATTACTTTAGGTGATCTAGCCAAGTCAGGGTGCTCAAAACTGACTTGAGAACTTAGGAAACAGGCATTTACTGGGCACTTTGAGAGGTTCAAGTACTGCTGTGTGTTTGTGAAGACTGGGAGCCATCAGAAGAAGGAAGACTTGATGCTGGGTGGGTGATGCTATGTTGTGGGCAGAACAAATGGATTTTTCATCTGTAAGGCAGGTGCTAAGGAGTGTGAGGAATGATATTTGCATCTGCCAATTTCCAGTAATACAGATGTCAAAAAACAAAACCAAACAGAAAACCAAACGAAAAACAAAAGAAACCCTGAAACCAAGGGAAGTGTTTTGTTGTGGTGGTATTTATTTTTCATAGATTCAATTTTTTATTCTGTGAAGACAAAGTATGTGTTCTTCTCAATTGTACACTCCACAAGAAAAATAGCGGTACAATGCATCCCTGCCAAAATTCACCACCAATTGTAGTACTAAATGAGTAAAAAAGAAAGTCAAAGTGAGTTGTTAGTTTATATTCCTCATTGGGAGCTTATTTTTTTTATTTAAGTCAATTTTTACTAAACTATCTTACAAAAAGTCTAGCCAAAACAAAGCTCTTAACTCTTACTAAAGGAAGCCTTAAGCAGAAAAAAGAACATACTTCCCAGATGCTGCTCACTTTTGCAAAGAGAATTAGACCGCATAAGACTCTGCCCCTACAGGCTCACACACAAGTAGTCCTTTTGCTCTCGTCATCATTACTAGAAGTGTTTTAGCGTGTCTTTTCCACACTACACAATATTAATTACCCAGAGACTTTTTTAGACAGGCTTTACTTAATTCATGTGAAGTGACATCAATTAACAAAAAAACACGGAAACGTAATACCCAATAAATTCAATCAAGGTAATGAAATTGGTCGTGAACAATAACAATCAGAGAATGAAATTGTATTGTTTAAAACTACGTGCAGTAAATTAGTGGCACTACTGCAAATCTTTAAGCATAACTTAAAGAGTAGATTTGGAACAGTGACAACCTGCTTCTGAAATTGTGGTGGGGGGTGGGGGTGGGGGGGGGGGAGCAGGGGTAAATATGTCATTCCTTGATTCAGTTACATCCACAAGGTAATGAAGCAAGAGATCAGAAGAGACCACCAGCCTACCACTGAATATTTTTTTTTAACACATAATTTTTAAAAAGCATGGGTGGTAAAACAAAGAAATAACACAAACAGTTGGATGGGGCTTCTGGGAAGAATGGAGGTGATAAACTGGCCAACTGTTCCTACAGCCACACAGTGTACACTGACAGTAACAACGTTACTGCTGTTGACAGATACTACTCCGAGAAGGTGTTAATGCTTTCAGGCATATGCTAAGCTATTAACCCATGCTGCTTCCTTTTTATCCTTTAGAAATTCACAGCAAATTCTGATCTGTTATGGCAACAGAATCTGCTTTCTCCTTTAACTAGACTTTATTTTTTTAATTGAAAATATTAATTGTTACTGGGAGAAAACAGTTTAAATTCCTGGTTTTGCTTGATAAATCAAAGGCATACTCTCAAATCTTCATTTTGGTCTCTAGGAGGAAGCTTCTTCATGCAAGCAGACAGGAGTTCTCAGCTACTCTGCTGCTCTCTTGATTTTCTCCGTAGGCACGAGCTAACAAAGGTTAGTTAAGGCCACTGTGCAGCATTCTGCTTGCTGCCCTTGCAGCCTGTGTTGGACCATGAGCAATGCTGTATTCCGATCTCTCTTACGTCTAGACAGATATTCATAATGAAATAGATGTCTGGATAATGAAGTAGACTATCATGGTCCTAATGGGATTGAAGCCTACAGAGGCTGGAAAAAGAGCAACTTGCACTGTACCCTCCAGGGCTGCTGAGTTTCACAGGTAAGCTGAGCACGGGCCGTCAGGCGGGCTTCGCCTTATCAACTCACCTTCTCCCCACATGCTCAGCCCCGCTTGACCTGACTTGTACTCTCTCAAGTCTCGGCTTTGCAGAGGGCTGCACAAGCTTGTTGACTGAGATAATCAGGAGAAGCTTATACCACACTTAATCTTAACCAAATTCTCCATAACATAGGGGTTTTCAGAATCCAGTTTCAGTCCCTTAAATATTGTGTGCCAGCTGATCTTCTAATGAACAATGGAACATATATTTACTTGTGTATTTCTATGTTTCTTGCCGTGTAGAAATCCTTTCCAATTAAAGTAGGAGTAACTGTAGTTCCCAAAGGCTATTGTCTTAAGTTTCAAGAGTTTCTTGAAATAGTAAATCAGATTGGGAAAATAGTAAATCAGTTTGGCTAGTGCTCGTGAGTACTAGCAGTGGCAAGAAGCAGGGGGGAGAGCATGGTCATAGGCAATTGCTTTTGGTTCTTAACAAAGTTGGACAGCTAAAGAGTGTCACTAGTGTCAGAAACAACCTACAAGGTGTCTGCTGCCTTTGAGCTTCTCGTAGTCAGAGTATGACAAAATCGCTGCACAACAGAACTGCAGTGAGACAGCAGAAGTCACTGGCTTTCACACTCACTCTCGTTAAATGATTAATTTGTAATTTGTATTTTAAGAGAAACTGAAAGCTTTAGGAGTTTGGAAATTTTAAAAATAAATAATGGAAACTTTGGGTGTTTCCCTAGTGGTTTTTTTTAGGATGTAGCATCAGGGTACCTGATTCATTGGGTCTTCTTGAGCAGAGCCCAGATGCACGGTGCTCCTGACCCTGCCTGCGCTGAGCAGAACCTCCAAGTCAACAGACCTCCCAGTAACTCCGCAAAGTTAAATAATGTTCGTAGGTCGCTCGTGTTTAAACTTTCACTGCTCAGTGTTCCCCAAGTAGCTACTCTGTATGAGTGTAGAAAACTTACAAATGTATTCAGCAAGCATACATTATGCATTTTCCCTTGTAACTGATGACCTTTCATAACATACCTGTGTGTTGGGCATTCATCAGTTGTAATGTGATCTATAACTCATGTAAATGTATCTCTACAAAACCCATTAAATAATATATGGACTCGTTGAAAAAAGTACAACAGAAGGAGGAGATACGAATTAATGGCCGCCTTTTCCTTCTTTTTTTACCAAGGTAAAATTCTAATTTGTCAATATTTCTAATATTCATTTATAAAATTATTTTTGAAATTAAAATATTTTTTAATATTAATTTGCCCAAAAGTAAATTTTCAACACATTGGAGTTTATAAAAATATTTTAAAATATTCACAAATATAGCTATAGCCCTACAAAAATGTAAAATTAGGGCAATAACAGAAAGGAGAAATTTCAGATGCTTTGAATTTAAATAGGTTTTCAGAAATTACTGTTTGGGTTCTTTTGATGAGTCCACAATGTATGCATATAGAAGAGCATGCATTGTGCATTGCCTGCAGCATTTACCATAAACATGTACATAAAGACAGGAACCTTTTTGAAATCTTCAGCTTTACTAATAGCATTTCAGTCAATAGAACTGTTTACATTGGCTGAAATAGCCACTATATTTAATAGGGCGATACAGCGATGTGATTTTTCTGATAAGAAATATCACTAAAAAAACACAACAAAATGATATTTACATTTTGGTCTACCTTTAGAGGCAAGAAACTATTTCATTTTGGACATGTAGGTAAGAATAGCATGCATTGAGCTTTAGGAAAAAATAGAGCAGTGAAACTTAGGTATTTGTATTAACAGTGATTTAGTCCTTTACTCCAAGTTGTCCTGCTCTTTGGTGTGCATATAGAATAACAGTGATGGGCTTTTATGATCTGCTTTTTTCTAAAACTGTACATATATTGTTAGAATATATTTGTAAAATAAACTGACTTACATGGGTTTAGGCTTTAGCAATGTATAATTAGTTTGAAGATATCACACACATGTAAAATTATATGCTAACATTCCTGCCAGAAAATTAATTCGTTAACACTTGTTCAAAGCAGGAATTAATTTAGTTCGTTTTGTGGAGAATAAAAGAACCTTGAATAGAATCTGTAAGTTAAAACTTCTATTTCTTTTTAAATTCAGAACCAGTCTTTTCGATGCAGAACAGAAAGACAAGGATAAGGTAAGCAGGAAGCATAAACTACGGAAGAAGAAAAATATTAACTGCTGCATAGCGGTACAGGTGCAAACCATGGCAAAACGAACCGATGTAAGTTCAGCTCTAGCGGGACTGATGTTTCCAGCTGCCATAATGGTAAAAGTTGTTGCCTGCGTTAACAGTTTTTGTACATCTACAATGGGGTGTGCAGGCTTACTTCTTGTAAATTAACTGTATTTAATAGCATTGATTTAATGGTGACATAATGGTTCGTTCTACTCTACAGAAACTTCTATGGCCATATTTGTCTCATTATTTTAACTAGAGAAAACAATGTCCAGACTCAGCGGGGGCAGTTACTTTAATTGTGCAGAACAGCTGCAGTGAGCAGGGTTAAAGGGAACATGGAAAAAAACTTTTGCAAGTGTGACATGGTTTTGTTTACCTCCTGGATTTCTTTTGATGAAAGTATTTCTCATAGTCATTAAGCAAGGCATTCATAGAACTGAGAGTAAAACCAGGTATCTCTTTCAAAATAATCTTCTTACATGTTCAAATCTAATTTTTCATTAGCACTGCAATTTCTTTATTTGACCATAATGAAAAAAAACATTTTTTTTTAAAAAGATAATTTTTTGATGAAGTTAGCTTTTCAATGAAGACTACTTAACCTCTGCTGTGCCGTCTTGTCTGGTACTGGGAAGTATTTTAAAGGGTGCCCCAGTTTGCTAATCTTCAGTCCATATATGAACACAGTTTATCAGGAATTTTAACGTGAGTCTGCTGGATCTTTCCCCTTAGGAGAGAAAAAAGGGCTCATTTCTTGATTTCCTAGCTGCTAGTCTGGGAACCTTACAGCATGCTGGTATGCATGTAAATGGCTGATACTGTGTAAGTACACTGCTTCGGTCTGGTCTAATAGCGCTCCTTGCCTACTCTAATCAGAGTATTTGATAGTCATCAATAAATACTCGATAGCGTGTCAATAAAATTGACACCTTCTTGTATCTGTACTCTAATAAATCTTACAGATAAACCCTAACTTTTAACAGGGTATTGGGTCAGCCCCAGTTACTTTTAACTTGGGGGTGAGATTGCAGAACGAATTTAAGAATAAAAAGGGATTTTATAATAGCTGCTGTTTGCAGCTGGGAGATGGGTAGTTGATGCAGTTGTGTGTAGGATAACAGCGTTTCTTCCTGTCTGAGGGATGCAGCACATGCACTTCTTCCCCAGTAACTGCACTTTGTAGAAATCAGTGTATCACAGACAGCTATAACGTGCGAACTACAGTGGTTATGCGAATGTTGCTATTTTGGATCTTACTAAGAATCAAGTTTTTAAGTTCCAGATTTTTAAATGATCGAATGATTCAGTCTCTTTGATCAGTGGATGGGGCAGCAGCTGAGAACTTGCCTGATGGGATTTCTGTTTCTGGCTCCGTTATTGGACTGTGTGATTTAGGGATAAATAACATGACTTTGTTTTACCATATCTTCCTTAATGACCCTCTCCTTATGAGTTGGGAGACGGGGGGGGGGGGGGGTGGAGTTGATTTTTTTTGAAAGGAAGAGAGAGAGCATTGTCTGCCTCTTTCTGAGGCTGAAATGTTCTAAGCAAGCCCCAAAGTATATTACCTGCTATAAACTTCTTACTAAAATGAAATAATAAATACTTTCTGCTCCCCTCATGTGGAGCCCTTATTAATATAAATAAAATGACATATACATACATGTGATTTCTGGAGGTGAAACATGCCCTGCTGAAGCTAATGAAGATCCATAGAAGACTGGACATTTAATGTAACAATTATGCATTTTTGTAATTTATTTAGTAAAAAAAAGGAGTGGAAGTATTCTTCTTGTGCTTTTATTTCTATTTAGAGATCTCTTGTCCATTTGACAGAAGCTGTACCACCACAAGGTGCTGTTACTCCCTTACTGATGTCTCCCTGCAGCTACATTATGGCCTGTGCAAGACACCTGCATCAGTGCCTACCAGTCACCTGTCTCCCAGCAGCAGGAAAGGTTCCATAGGAAAGAAGCTCTCTAGAAATGGCCAAATATATGTAGGGTTTGCTATTACTTTCTATAAGGTCAGGGTGGGAAAGTGCCTGGGGTATATTAGGGGAAAACATACCCAATAGAAACTGAAATGTGCAGCAGGGATTCCTGCAGTTTCAAAAGCTGTGAGGAATCCCAGCAGGAAGAAATGTCTTTCTAGACAATGAGTTTGTTCTGTCCTTTGCATTGTCATCTCTTTACTTGTACTCAACCTTAGGATACGTTCCAGAATAGTGGATGTATAAATCTGGTGTCTTAAACAATCTCTTATCTATAAACAGTGCCAACTGTAGTGGACAGATACCTGAACTAGCTTTAAATAAACTATACTGGCCATCTTTGAAATTTGGTGCTCATCAGAATTCCATTTAATTAGCTGTTACAGGTTTGTTTGTTTGTTTGTTTTTTTTACTTGGGCTGATATTTTACATAACTATTAATTGCCTGTATTGCTTTTCAGAATAAAAGTAAAAATTAGTGCATCTTTCAGTTGACAATTAGGAGACAAAAATGAGAAACACCTGAGCTGAGGAAAACTGCTCTTGTCGTCTTATGATGCTTTTTAAATGCTGGGGAAGGTATACTTAGCTCTGGCTTAGAACATGCGATAAAAATTCAGTATTTCTAACCTGTGTAAGATAGGTAAGACAGGCCTCCTTACCCTCAAATATATCCTGCATCTTAGATGTGTAAAACCCAAGTCTTTGTCTCAAGCAGTATGTGCAGAAGCATATTGCAGGTGAACCTTCGTTTCCAGTATCCCAGTTAATAATTAACGAGCTTGCTGAAGTGCTAATCCAGTGTATTGCATGTTTACTGTTAACTTAGATTCAGCAGCCAAATAAAGACTCGTTCTTCGCTCAGAGGAAGGTGCCTCAGCTCCCTCATTTGGAGGCTGTTTTCCAAATGCTGGGATGTTCGTTTTATCTGTTATAATTCAATGGCCAAAGGAAGGGCAGTTGCAGCATTTGAAGTTCATTGCTTGTCAGTAGAATGGCCAACAAATTAAAGCAAACTCATGTGTGCTGATTGAAACTGTGCACAAGTAATTAACATAGTCTATCAAACAGAGAAAAAAAAATGCATGATGATTAGTAAAATAAATCCGTTGTGGCTTTTGATTACTGTACGCATTCTTACTAAAATTTAATCGATGCAAACCAGCCTAGTTAGCATTCCTATCAATAAGTGGCATCTTCTGTTAAGCATTTATTTACTTGTTTTCTTTGTGTGAGATGATGGTGTTCTGTAATAGACACAACTAAAGATGTATTAATTTGATTCATTTTGTATTTTGTTGTTAATGTTTTTGTTGTTGTTGTTATTATTTTGTGGTTGGAATTCTTAGATTGGCCATGTGCTATTGAAGAAATAACTGCTACTTTACTGGAACCTGACTTTCCATAAGTCCTGAGGACACACATTTCTCGCTGCCTCAGGAAGAGTGCAGGTGGTCACTGCTGGTCTGGGTGATGCCTGCCACATGTCATTATTCAAACTTCCTCACAAGTTCAGGTTTTTAAGGTCATGTGAGAGACTTATCAGGTCACTATTTATACCTGCGTATATGGCCATAATTATGTAAGTAGACATCAACAATTTCAGTGTCTTTTCAGTATAATTATGTCTTACAGTAGAAATCTGATCCTTCCACAAGTCACTACTTGGTGGTGTTAGATGACGTAGTATTACGACTAAACGGTGGCAATGATATGATATATGCAAAAAGGGCTTTCTGGTCTTTAGCTAACATCCTTCAGTGACTCGGTGGCCACCAGACTTGCCCCTTCGTCCCTTGCCAGGATAGTTATTATTGACTAATTCTGCTGTTATTCAGAGAAGGAAGAGAATGAAAAGAAAACTCGTGATTGCTGTGTTGGCAGACATCTGCGTGGCTATCAGTCTGAACTTATACCTCGACTAAAATCCATCTGCTTTTATAGTGATTGCAAGTGACTTTTCTAATGCTTCATCTATAAACAGGAATTCTGCTTGTGGGGCCATTCTTTACAGAAAGCTATAAGGATGGGAGAGAGGCAATTTATTTCCACCAAGGACCTAAATAGCTAGACTTCTGGGGACAGCTTTCGGATGTCTGAGATAGAGCAAGACTTAGCGGGTTTTATTCTGCACAGGAAGCTTCCCTCTGGCTTGGTTTTTTGAGTGGTGGAGTTTTTGGTGTGGTTTTTCTGTTTCGTTTGGGGTTTTTTGACAGGAAAAATGGTGTGCCTGTAGGTTTTGAGGGCTTTTCACTTGGATTGAAAATATTTTTGTCTCTCCCAGTTTGAAACTGCTTTGGACCTCAAAGCTTTCCCCCAGAGAATGAGCAAGATCAGCATGTAAGGCAGGGATGTATTATTTCTCTTTTAAAGATGGGAAAACTGATGCGCAGTGAGAAGCTAAAGTATCAGACGCCTCGACTAAAATCTCAAAGTGGATCTCACAACACCCAAGATACAACTGAAATATTTCATGTTGAAAACACAAAACCTTGTTTCTAACACCCCATCGGGTTTTTTAGCTCTTTCCTAGTGCTCTGGCATGGATAATGAAAGCATGCTCCTTGAGGATGAGGGCTGCGTGTACCAGCTTGCTAGAATGAATGAAGACTGAGTTTATATATATGTCTGTGGGAGTTAATATCACTCAGAAATCCAAGCTTTTGCCTTAATTTGCAAATATACCTGTTCTGCAAAACCAGTATTCTGAGAGCAACTGTGGATGCCTAGGTGCTGTTCAGACCTTTTAAAGTTTGCTTTTTGTTAATTCATATTGAAAAATAATTGGTCAGATTCAGGTTAGTGGATTTAGTTTCAGTCTCATCAAATGACAGGTATTAGTTGCTAGTTACAACACCTTAGCATCTGATACTTTCGAGGTGGCTAAAGAGGCACTATCTCATTTCTTTTAGGATTAGTATTCAGCAGCAAATTTACTTTCTCTTTTAATGCAGACAAGGTGAAGCTGTACTAATCAGCAACACTTAATAAGATACTAGAGCCAAGACTGAATGTTTAGAAAGCGATGGGCCAAATAATACTTAAATAATGTTAATGTGAATATTTTGCACACTGAATCTCTCAGATAAACACTGGGCGATTACTCTTCCCCAGCACAGACACCCTAGCCTGTGAAGACCAGTTTTGCAGTGCTGATGGACTGGATTTCTGCTGGTGTTGGACCAGTGTCTGATGGTACTTACTACATGCTTGGTTGGCTTCAGGAAAAGTGTTGTCTGGATGGCCTAAGAGAAGATCTCTATTCCTAATTTTCACGAAGCGCAGGTGCTTTTGGCCATGTTATCCTTATTCTCCTGAAAAAAGCATCGCCAGGGTGGGTAGCCTTGATTTGATGGGTGTGTTGCAGGGGGAAGTGTGGGCTTCTGTGCAGCTTGGAAGCACGGACAGGTCCTGTCCCTGCAGATTGGCAGAGCCCGCACACAGATGAGAGAAAGAACCAGTGATTTCAGTGTTGACACTAACGCCTGTGCGGGGATGTGCTTTAAAAATGCATTTGTCATCTTTTCATGGTGACATACATGACTTCGTGGCAAGGATTTTGCTTTCAGCACTGATCCATAATAGCAGAGCATCACTGTGTAGGAGTCAGATGGTAAAGCAATTCTTTACAAAAGCAGAGGACAGAAATACTTCTCAACATTAAAGTCTTTCTTTACATGAGATGTTCAGTTCATGAAATACTTTCAGGTGACCTATAACCTGTCCGTCTGCTTCACACTCTGCAAATGCCCTTCCTCCCCCCGCTCCGCCTCCCATTTCTGAGCTCAGATGAGTCTGTAATCGGAGCTTGGAGTCACCAGGACACCAGTGTTTCCAGGCTGTGTTGACCTTGGCAGTGGGTGGAAGCTGCATGGTTGGTCGTGCGATAGCTTTGCTTACCAGCTTTCAGATGTCACCCTCATCCAGCATGTCAAAAATGAGCAGAGATCCCCATTATTGGGAAGAGGTTCTGGATATCTATACAACGGCAGGCACATCTACTTCTGGGTGTACTGTTTCAAAACAGCAAATTCATTTTTTTCACTTGAGCTGCTGTTGGGCATGGTGCAGCTTGGTGATAGGAGTGCTCCACTTGCCCCCGTGGTCCTTTTCCTTTGCACCATTTCTTGACACAATAAATCTGTCAGACAGGAGGTATGTGTTTGTATTGCACCTGCTGCTATCCTTGCTGGACCGATGCTGTGACGGCGTGCCACTGTATGAACGTAGCTGTATGCTGCAATTTTGCTGCCATTGGACCATGTGCCGTGGTTTGCTTTATTCCGTTGATATTCTGTAATTATGAAAATCTGTCTCTGCGAGCATCTTTCTGGCTGTCTCCTAGAGTACGTACATTGTGGATGAGTCTGAAAGGACACTAAGGTGAGGTGGGCCTCAGGTTAGGTGCTGCTAATGCCCTCTTTCAGGTTCAGGTCTTGAATTCCTCAAATTTTATGGGTTTTTTTCCCTGTAGGTTGAACTTTGTAAGTAATGAGAGAACCCAATCTGGTAAACTAGTAATTGAACAAGTTACGACATGAAAGAAGCAGTACAGCACAAGAGGTTCCTTGTGCTGCTCCATTGTTAGGTGATAGTTTAGAGCAAATTGCCCATATGCAAATGTGTGTCAGAGTGGCCTTGTGCTGTTGGAAGTGCCGTAAAAGGCTGTTTGGATGGTCTGGGCCATGATTTGACATGCGCCCAGTACCCTCGGGCACTAAATAACTGGTTTGCAAAATATTTCATCCTCTGATGAATCCCTAAACCCGTGATATGGGAAATGAGGGAATATGACTGCACTAACACTAATTCTAGGAAAATGTAGTGTGTCTCGGCAAGTCCTGTGTATGCAGAGGAAAAGGTCTATGTGTGAGCAGAACTAAGGCTGTTGGGAGTAAAGAGTATGTGACCAAAGAGAAAAGAAACAGTTGTGGATGCATGCCTTCAACAGTGCCAATGAAATCTCTCTGGAAATAGAGGAAAAGGATGTGGTTTGATTAAAATAGCTTACTCATGCCACTTCAGAGGTGTGATGCTGTAGCTGTAGATCAGATGGCAGTGGGAACATAATTGCATACAGATGCAGGGGCTCAGTATGTACATATACGCACATATGTCTGCGTGCATGTAAAGAGGAGTGTAAATAAAAGACATGAACTGAAATGATTGGTGGTCTTAAGTAATTTATCAGAAGTGCAAGTAAATGCTGTGTTTTGCATAGAATATTCACTTTAAGAAACACCTGTAGTTGATGATTATAGACAGAGGAGTTGTAGATAAGCACTGCTATGTATCTGTTACTCGATTTTATAAGTTTGATGTTCTCTTAGTGAGAAACTTCCATAGCTTATTACCTGGCATGGGATAAATTTTTGTTCCTCAGCCGTAGGGGAGTGTGGCTGCATGTTGGCTGCCTTTGAAACATGACTGACTCTTGTTTATCAGGAGCTGTGGTCTTACTCTGGCTTTCTGCCTAACGTGTGCCTGGTGGAGCTTGAAGCCACGGTCAGGATTGTTTTGTCTGCTGCACAATAGGCAGGCGCTGGCACACTCTGGAAATTGTCTGCAGGGTGTCCCCACTCGATGCCGCGCTTGGGATGTCTGCATCCTCTCCATCTCAAGCGGCTGGGATTTCCACAGACCCATGTACTTCAGGTTTCTGTCGCCTTGCACAGCAGGTACAGGCTCCAAGCACTCCCATCTTACTCCTGACATGGGCACTAGTAAGTAGGAGGAAGTGCTTTAGTACAGGCACGTATGTGCAGTAACAGTTCTGCTCCATGAAATGAGTAAAGGCTATGGTTTTCTCACCTTACCCCCAGCACAGCATGTTCCTTTACCTGAGCGTGTGGGGGATGTAATGGTACATCCATGAAGGCCAATCAAAGATGAGCACAAACTCATTTTTAACAGGTGCTTCATTTAGTTTTTAGGTGCCTCATGCAAATTATTTGGCTCAGCATCTTACAGCTCGCTCCTTTCCAGTTTAATGTACCCTAACTGAATTTAAGTAAGGCATCATCGTGATAACATCATCACAGCATGGCTTGAGTTCCAATTTGGCAAGTCTGAAGAAAGCAGCTCAACACAAAGTCCCATCCTAGGAGAAATTAGACTCCAAGTTAAATGTGTTTCAAAGGAAAATCATTCTCAGCCTTGGACCCTGCAGGATCTTAATTTACACTGTAATCCCAGAGTTCAAATTTCTCAGAAATATGGTGAATGTTTGAAACCTAAATGTAAGCTAAGAAGCAAAAGATGAACCCAAGTGCTCAGACTCTTAAGAACTTTGTAACTTCAGCATTTGCTTTTTCTAGCTTTGTGGTATGTTTTTGGTTTTTTTTTTTCTTTTTTTCAAATGAATACTTGAAGTAATGGAGCCTGTTTTGTAAGTATCAGAGTATCAAAGAAGGGTAAAGTGTTAAAGCACTATAAGATAATTTTCATCGCCTAGAAGAATAAGTAAATTTTAAGACCAAAGGATTTTGCTGCAATTAAAACACTTGAAGCTTTGGTGCTTGTTAGCTTTGCTGTAGTCACAAAAACATGGACTTCTCTACAAGTGTGAAAGATTATTTTTTTTCCTCCCACCATAACATTTTTGAAAACCTCTGTGAGGAAGAACTATTAGGCACAACAAGCATACTCTGAGCATTAAACAAAAAGCACTAAATAAACATTCAGAAAATAATTTAATGGCAAAACGTCATTATGGATTTGCAGGCACCTTTACGAGTTTAAGTACTGTGTTTATTCATTTTGGCAAATTAGTATGTGCTGGACAGAAGCTACAGCTGTGCAGTTTGCTGTTTCAGGTGCATGCATTTCTCAGGGAGAAGGCAACCCAATATATCCTGGTCTGGCATTGTGAATGGGTGGGTATTTGTAGACATAAAACAAAAGGCATAAAGCTAATATCTTCCAACTGCTACCTGTTCCTAATAAGCACCAGGCATTTTGTGCTCTTACAGAACCTGCTACAAGGATTTTAAAAGATTGACAAGTATTATTGCATAAAGCTGCTTATACTCACTCTGGGTTAGAGTGGTGGTATCAGAGTTGCATCCTGCACTAGTCTCCAGTAAACAATAGAGCATTACCTATTATCACATTACTGCATCAGTTTGTATTCTGGAAGTCTCCAGTTACTTAACGGTAGACTCCCTTAAATTATTTATTGTTATTACATATATTTTCTATGATCGTAGTGCCTAGGAGCTTTAAACATGTAATGGGACCCAAAACCAGTATAAATATGCAATGGAGAGAAAACCCCTGCCCCAAAATGCTTGCAAGGTGAGACAACATGTTATATATTTTATATATATATGAATATATATACAAGAAACAATACAATACTGGCCAGCTTAGCAGGCAGGGGTTGAGCGGATCAGTATCCTACATTCTGTATTTGTAGACATCATGAAAAATAATATATCTAGTGGTAGGTGGCAGCAGATATATCTTCAGTGAATGAAAGCTGATAGGCAAATAGAGGGTCCTCAGCAGTGGAAGCGAGTAGTTTAGGTTTGATGCAATGGTGGGAGCGTAAGAGGAGTAGCCAGAACAACCATTGCAAAGGTGAAGCACCACGAGCAGACAGGTCAGAAAAATTATCTTGGTAGAGCATTCAGGGTAGAGATCAGTAGGGCAAGGCTGCGTTGGTCAGGGTAGGATGCTGCAATATTTAAGATAAGAGTTTGCATAAAAGCTCTCTGGCTGTGTGAAGAAAGCTCCGATTTCAGGGGTCTTACACAAAAAGAAATGAGAGAGATTAGGACGTGATCTGGACGTGAAGTTAGAATGAGGCTGCCTCTCCCTTGTTAGGCTGGAAGCATTAACTTTTTTATTTTATGAGTTAGTTTTTTTGTTTAGCAGCCTCAGGCTGAAAAAGCATGACTCCACAGTCTTAACATCTGCCAGCTGGATTGACAAGAGTCAGTTTTATGGCAAACTTGAGAATACTTTAGACAAAAGTTTCAAATGAGGCGTCAGAATCAAGGAACTCCATAAGGGTATCAGTTACAGTATTTTTTTTTGTTTGTTTGTTTTAGGTTCTGGCACTCAAGATTTCAGTGAGAGTCGAAAAACATTACTAAATTGTGCAGCAAATAAGAAAGGAATTAGGTGAACTGGGTGATTACTACTTGATAAAACTCTTGAATTTTTAAGTGACTTCTGTCATTCCTTTTCTGTCGGATTAGAGATTTCTGAATGCCTGAGACTAGCATTGTACCACATTGAGCTTATTTTTTTATGTAGCCCTGTTAGTTGCATTTCTGATGATAATATACCTTGTGGTGATGCCACAGTTCTTGGTTTTACACAGTTCAGCATACCAGTATCAGTATTTCTAACCAAGCGTTTCACCATTGCTTTGCACTACTTGTAGAAAAAAAATCCCAAGGGAATGTTTGGCATCTTCATGGCTGTGCTAGATGGCTATAATTGTAGTAGGAACATTTCCTGTCTTTATACTTATTGAGTGCAGGCTCTTTACATTGGTAAATATAGCATTTTTGCTACTTTACATCTGAAGAAATGGGTTTACTGGAAGTCTGGGCACCTTAATGTCTAAGGAAAAACCAAGCTGTAAATGACTTGATCTCACACTGAACTGACAAAAAAACCCAGAAATAAAGCCAAAGTTTTTCCAGAGCTAGCCTTATGCAAAACTCATGTCTTTGTGTGTGTGCTTGCATCTGGTTACGAATAGCTGATTCAATTTCCAGAATTAAAAAAACAGGAATGGTTACTACTAATACCTGCAGAAGCTATTTCCTTGTTTTCCATGTGGAGCATTGCCTTCACTTGGAGAAAAGCAGTGGGTTTTAACTTCAGGTAGACAACGTACTGACAATGAAACACGGTGGCACTTCCATGTGATTTACCAGGTCAAGTCAAAACTTCACAGCACAGCAAACTTCAGCCTGATGATTCACAGGGAAACTGAACTGCCTTGTCTCTGCCAGGTTTACTCAACTAACTCCAGTTAAGAGTTCACCTTTGCTGGATAGTGTAGATGTGGCTTGAGCTCTGTAAACTAACTTCTTGAGCTCTGGTAGCTGCTTGTGGCTATTTGGTGCCTTCAGAGGTTACAGGTTTACGTCATTAAACGTTAACCACTTTCATACACTTCACATCTCTTGCTCTAACCTTCTTCTAAACAAATTTAATACAACCTTAATCCGGTACCATTTCCATCTTGGATACTGCATTTCCATCTGACTCTGGCTTCAGCATGTGCTCCCTAACCTCTCATGACATAGGCTGAAATTGCAACTCCTGGGTGTAACTTTTAAATCACAGTGTTGAACAGCTTCACCGTTCTGCTTCTGGTGTGTGATGCCCTAGGGTGCTGGTAACTGTACGGGTCCTTCTGCTGTGCTGTCTTAACTGTGCGCTGTGCCAAAAGCTGTGCAAACACAACCTTCCGCTCTACAGCAACCCTACCTTGTGTCTTGAAAAGATCCTATAGATACCACTTTGCTAGGCTTGGTTAGCAGGTGAAGGAGGCAACAGAGGTACAAGAATTTTACTACTTTCAACAGCACTGAATAAGAACAATGTAGGTTTCCTCTCTTTTTTTTTTTTTTTTTTTTTCCTTGGGCTTGCTTCAGTTTTCATCGGCTGTGCTCGTATCTAATTATTTGTGCTCTTAAAATTCAAAGTCAAATAGGAAAATTGACTATGTAAAAGCTAAAGCCGGTGGAAGAGAGATTAGTTGCTCATACAGTTCCCATGTGTACACAATGGTGACTTATCATTTGAACTAAGTTAGCATTTCACCATAACACTAACAGAGAATGCCTGTGTGCTAAGCCTCATTGAGCACGTGAGCGGTAAAGCGGTTGTGCTTGTCCAGCACTGCTCAGCAGTAGAAATGCCAGGTTTTACAACCATTAAAATGAGACTTCAACCAGTTTCTTATTCATAAGGCAGAAATAAACTTGCTCCCCTCGGCCTGCTTCAGGTGCCTAACAGAGTGAGCTACTTAAGAGGTGACACACAGGTATGTAATGGGTTAAACTCTGTTGCTTGAGGACTAGAAGTGAATGTCAGTGCCCTACTGATGTTGGGAGTGGTGCAAATTCTGCTTGGGCAAGATATAATGTCTGTCACCAAGGAGAAACTGGACCGGTAATTCTCACTATGCTTTTTCTGGAAGATGCTTCAGCACAGCCCATCCGAATGATCTGACTAGGCTACCAGTGCTTGCCGGTAAATGGGAGTCCAGTACTTCTCTGTACTCCCAAGCCACTTATATGGGACTTTGCAAGAGGATGAAGTCCAGCGATCTGTGCTGATCTGTCTGGGAAGGGTTTCCTATGAAGACTGTGTTGCTTTGTTGGGGTGAGAATGTGGGTTTGTAACCCAAATTGTTGGTTAGATCCAGGAGCTCAAATACAAGCATTACTAGGTGCTTACATGAAGAAGGAGCGGCGCTAAGTGTAGGTGAGCAAGAGAGGAGGAACTGTAGGAGCAAAATGACCAAATGTGGAGCTTGTGCCTTATCCTCGGGGGTCAATAATAGTTACACTTTTCTCCACGAGAGTAAAAGCTGTAAAAGCCTATTGTTTTTTTTTCTTTTGAACATGTAGGTAGTAAAAGAAAGTTGTATGCATAGATGCAGATGTCATTTTTATCCCTTTGTGTTGAGCGTCATTGAACAGTAACCAGTTGGTAAAACGGGGAGGGTGGGCTCCCGAGCTGCAGTTGCGCTACCGGTTACCAGCAGAAGTCCCTGTTGGATCCTGACTCCTACCTGGAAAAGTGCCACCTTCTTTTGGGCCAAAACACTGCCAGTTGCTATGGTTTGGTAACAATCTGGCAGTATCAAACCCAGGGCTCTCCTGTGTTTGCTAGTATATAGAGTAAAATAATACTGATATCAATAATGCACACTTCAAAGCTCATCTGAAGTGAGAAGATCCTTTTTGATTATGGAATGATTAGGTAATTATTCTCCTAGTGGTAATCTGTTGCAGTCTTTCAATTTTATGCTAAAGTCCATTACTAGTTGATTGCTTTTTTTTTTTTTTAACAATCCCTCTAGGGAAACTCTTTTCTGACAAGTTTCTGTCACTGCAAATGGGTAAGAGGAACCCTTGATAATATTCCATACCCAGTCAGGAAGGGGAGGCATCTCTTCTGTAAGTGCTACTGCACCTGAAATATTTAATGTGTTAGAAATGGCAGAGGTGGAAGAAGCTGAATATAGCTTGCATAGTTTCTTCAGATTCAGAAACCTCATGGTTTATACTATTGCCCTACCCCGTGTAACACATAGCTTTCAGGAAACCTTTCTTGTGCAGAGTTACAGAACGTTAGGTTTTTATTTGAAAGATGAACTTACAGATGCAGTTTCATTAACCAAATACACTATATCTGCAGAAAAATGTTTAATGTTTGGGTTGGCTTTGCATTAGGGCAAAGGTAATCATCCAATGTAAACATCCATTCTCTCTTTAACAAGGAAGATCCTGCTATCTACAAAATAAAATCAAGAGTTCCTCCCAAGAGGCTTTCAGAAAATGTGTTGTTATTATGAAAAATTAGTCTTCCTCTGTGGTCTAGCCATGCAGTGGGAGGGAGCAAAATGCAAACCATGTAGAAAGTGGACACGAGGATCTGAAATGCAAAGGAAACCAGTTGTTGATTATTTTATCTTTATGTTTCAGATTGTTGATTTGAATTTCCTGAATCTTAATTTAAGGAGTCTCTTCATATTATTTTGCCTGTAAATTATTTATATGTTTCCCCATCTTTTACAGTATTTCATTTCTGGGCTTCCTGCGAGACCTCATCAGCTTCTAGCAACATGCTGAGGCACTGCTGTAATCCATCAAAAAGGAGGGGAGATGGGGCTAACAAAGTGATGCTCGGGGATTTGTACTAGCATGAATTCCCAAAGATGAATAACTAATGGTGTGTTTTCTCAGCTCTAAAAAGCTGTGGAAAATCCCTGGTAATTTTGTTAGAATAATTCATTAACCAGCATTTTTACCCTTCATTGTCAAATCTTATATACCTCTCTTGTTTTCATCAATGTTAGTGAAGAACTCTAGCATTTCTACACTTTCCTGCTTGAAGAAGGGTATTTCCCAAAGCATCTTTGCTGGTATTTTGTTCTATTTGATTTAAAATATCTCCAATAAGAGAGATGCTTCTGTACCCTTCAGAGATGAGGATACAGTCCAGGACATCTCACTGTCAGGTATTTTTTTCCCTATGAAATTAGCCAAAATAATCCTCTCTTCTTTGCATCCCGTTACTATCTTATTTACTAGGGCTGTATAGATCTTAATTTTTCTCCCTGCAGTGTATTTCTCCTTTCAGCCACTTAAAGACTGTTATTTGGTACCTGTAATTTTGCCTTTAGCCAAACTACAGCCCAGATCGGTGCACGGCATCCTTGTCAGTGAGCACAGGCTGGGCAAACCCTTGTGGGAGCTGCAGTGTGCCCAAACGCTGCGTGGAGCCCACGGTCCCCTGTGCTGTGCCTTGGCAGTGGTGAGGACAAGCACAGTTTCTCCATTCCCCTGGCCACACACCATCGTAAACTTCCATTTCATGAGCTCTCCATGTTTCTCTCAGGTTTGTTGTGGTGTTACTGTTTTCCAGTTTCCCCCATCACACCAAGAAAAGTGTCAGCACTTCGGTGTTTTGGGCCCATTCACAGGCATCACATCTGCTTTTGTTCTCCTTCGGTTTCTGCAGAAGATCTTAATTTTTAAACTGAGACAACTAAGGCAGAAGAACACTTGGTCTTTTATGACCAGGAGGATGTAAAACTGGGGTCCTCAAACTTTTTAACTAGGGGGCCGGCGCATGGATGAAGTGGCAGGCAGTCATCTGCGGCTGCTTGGTTTCCCCCCCCAACCCCCAGCGGGGGGCTGGGGGGGTGGGGGTGTTCTGTAAATACCAGGGGCTGGATTGAGGACCCTGGGGGGCGGTATCTGGCCCGTGGGCCATACTTTGAGGACCCCTGATATAAAATGTCATCGGTGGAGCTGGAAAGCCTTATGCCATTCCTGGGACAGTTGGGATTTACTTCCTCCTGTGCAAGGCGCATATCTAGAGCCACATATATGTGAGCAACCTTACAGGAGTGCTAGGGAGTGGCTACCCCTATTAAATGGAAATTGTTCCTCTCATGGACTTCTTTCAGGCCCACAGTTGCATTCTTCACTGCTGTGGGAGATCCCAAATTTTCTGTGGCTGACTTGCAAGAAGATTTATAGACTAGGGTAGGCTGACTTTGAGAAAGTGTAAAAAGCAAAACAGCAACTCTGGGAATAAAAAGAACATTTTTTTTTCATCTTGGGCAACTTCCTTGCTCTGACTTTTTGACCTCGTCCAGAGGTCAATTAAATGCCTCAGAGGAACTTGAATGATTGCAAATCAACTTTGTCATCGTCCATTCGGTGGATGGAGAATATCTCATAAAAATGAAAAAAAGGTTTCCAAAGAGACCTTTTCGGTAAGTGACTTGTCCATGAATTGAAGATCAGACCTTTTCACAGGGCAATTTACTGGTTTGCTCAAGTGTTCTCACACAGACTTGGTGCCCCTAGATGTACTGCTCCTGGCACAGTGATGTCAAGTCAACCAGCAACGCACTTAGCTGGAGTCTTCCTCCTTCCTTGGTTTTTCATCCTCTAGTCCAGTACATTGCCTGTTAAAGTACCTTGCTCACTCCAGACTGGAGAGAGAAGTCATTATTGGGGAATAATACCTTTTGACTGTGGTTAAAAGGAAAAAGCAACAGAAAATGAGCACTAAATGAAGATGATCCTGTTGACTGCAAGAACTCTTTGAAGACTTCTAAAGAATCAGAAACTTCAGTTTGTTCTCAGCATATGCTCCCAGGGGAAGGTCATCTGATTCATATCCGTCAAATGTTGAAGGGATGAGTCACAGTCAAACAAATCACACTTTTCTAACTTGTCTTTACACATACGGGAAGGAATAATCTCTCTTCATTTAAAAGGACTTTTTCTTTTTTTTAGTAGACAACACTCAATAACTTAGCCCCATGTTATCTGTTTTCCTTGAATTATGAATATTTATTCCTCTCCATATCCATAAATAATACATAATCTACAGTTGCCTCATTTTTCTCTTATGACCTTTATACACATCCTGTACTTTAAATCAAACTCTCTCATAGTTACAAAAAGCTCTAATTTCCAGTTGAAACTTAATTCAACACCCACGAAAAAAAATCTTGTCTTCAAATAATAGCTAATATCGCATCTTATATTCTTTACTGCCAGTCAGCCACCTTTGGACATGAGCAGAAATACGCTACTCCAGAAGACATCAGTTTGTGCTGCAGTGGTTAAGATGTGGTAAAATGCATATGGTCCCATGCCTTGTGGTACCAGTCCCGTGGCTGCAGTGTTGGTGTGGAGCAGTGCCTGCTGCGGGCAGCACTCCCATGAAGCTGATGGGATGCTGGGCAGATGCAACACCTGCTTTTTTGCTCCACAAAAATCTCAGAAGGAGTTGTGATTGCCTTTGTGCTGTTCCATGGGGCTTTATCTTTGCATGCCACCTGCCCTGGGCTGCATAGCCCCTTGGGTGAGGTTTTACTTTGGCATTTATGTTGTCTTTGCCTTATGAGTCCTAGTGGTTGAATATGTTTTGAGAATGGCATTTCCCATGGCTGTGCCTTTTGTGGCAGCATTGCATTCTCCAGCATACAAAGGTGCCCGTTCCTGCTCCGTGCTCCTTCCAAAATGCTTGGGCAGAAAAGGTGGAAGGGCTTTCTGTTGGATCAGGGAGCTGTGTCAAAGGAAACCCAACAAAATGGCTTTTCTTTAGCCAAATCCACACCTGGCTGGGGCCACCTGCATGCCTGCACCCAGCAGTGGGAAGGGGGGAGGCTGGCCCTGGGGGGGGAGGTGAGGGTGGAGGGCCAGGGGTGGCTGCTAGGCAGGGATGGTTCGAGCCAGATGAAAAGCTATTAAAGAAAAGCTTTCAGAAAGGTGTGCTACTAACTGTGACCTGAATATAAAATAGAATGTCTGCAAGGCATGTTCAGGAAATTAAATTAACATCTCTATTTGCAGGGAACTGAAACACTTTTTCTTTTTTTTTTTTTAATCTCTCCTGATGTATACTAAAACGTCTAAAGAGTAAATTTAAATGAGACAACTATTATAACAACAATTATCTCATGCTATTTTAAAAAATGTGTTGATTTAGGTTTATCGCCAAGCACACCAAACAGTGCTCATGGAACGTGTACAGGTGTTGTCTCACTGCTGCACAGTAAGAATCTGAACTGCTGTCCAAAACCTGAACTTCTCAGACTTAGGTAAGTATTCTCATTTTATGGCAAAAGAACTTTGGTACACTAAGAATGCATCCAGGACAATTAATCACAGGGCTTATCTGGGTCCAGAGCTTCTGCATCGCAATGCTTCCTTTTTGTTGGGAAAAAAAGTATTTCTTTTTCATAATGATGTCGTAGAATTAGTGTGGGGGGAAAAAAAGTTAAACAATTCATGCAAATTTTAAGGCAATCCTGTTTATTAATTCCATTAAGACAAGCACCATATTTAAAATACTAACTTAAATATTACGCATTTGTGTATTAAACAAACAGGTAACTCTAATCTTTTCATTTGGGCATCTATATGAAATATTTCTAAATTGCTTTTAAAAGATCTTTGAAACTCATCCTATGGGAAACAGTAACATTTCATATTTTATTCTAAACTTTTGTGTTTCTAGAAGATTGGACCTTCCTGTGAAAGGATGCTAATCTCTTTCCAGTTCCTCTGATTTCAAATAGCCATTTGCCAAGACAAAAAGTAGTTGAAAAGAGATCTATTAACACTGAAATGTGACTTACAGTAATATAAAATATAAAGGGAAAAAAGGGACCCCTTCAAAGCTGCATTTGACCATGAGTCTAATTTATCAGATAACGTAAAAAGTTTTTGGCCTTTTAATGCAAACAAGCAGGCTCTGTCTTTCCAAGGTAATTACAGAGCAGTTTTCCTGGCTGCTCTCATTGAGATCCTTTGGTGACTTCATATGCAATGATGCCATTTAGACATATAACTGATTTTTAAGTATCTTTTTTTTTTTCTCTAGAAAAAATAAACAAACTGATCTTTGTATATCTTAGCTCATTCTGTCTTATCTTTTATGTTTCTCCACTCTCCAAACAGCTGTACTTTTGCATTTTCTCTATCATAAAAATGCCTGTACTTGGTCTCAGACTTCGATTTGTCTCTTGCCCCATTTTTACAACTTCAGCCTCAGTCTTAAAATGTGTATTATTTCCTATTTATGAACACTTAGCTAAGCACATCTTCATTCAACTCTGCTGCTGTGCCAGCTTTACCTTTTCACAGGACTCGGGTCCAAAAGGGGCATTACACTCTTGCATTTTTAGTACTCCAAATATGTATAAAAAGCCCAGTACCGAGAGCCAGGATTTTAAAACCTACCTGGAAGGAAGGGAGTGTGTAAAACCAAGAACAGGCTGTGCACCCAAATGGGGAACTGAGCTACTCTGAGAATTGAACCCCAACTGTAGGTGCTGTGCTCTGGACAATATAACCCTGTTTGTTATATGATATAAAATATCGTAGTATCACAAAACTTTATTCTTCAGTTGTGATATACCATATGAATGGAAATGGCTCTGAAGCAGTTCTATTTACGTTGTAGAAAGACTTAAATGGCATTTCACCCAAAAAGCTAATAAAACCCACCCCAGTGTCACTGTAAAGTGTACCAGTGTGCAATGAGAGCATAGAGAACCTTGGAGGTGTCACACCTGTGTTTCAAATTTCTGGAATGGTGTCTATTCAGAGAAAAGGATCTTGTCCCAAGTTTACTATCTGACAAGTAATCAAGTGATGACAAGACCTCAAGAAGTAATGACAAGATGCTCAAGTGATCTTCATGCAGTGACTCAATATCTCATTATGTGAGAGGTCTCTAAGATAAATTCTGAAGCACAGAGAAAATAATGTTAAAGATAACATTTATTCCTTTTTCTTTTTTTTTTTTTTCATTTAGAGTTACATGTTGAAACAAGATAAAGTGACGTAATAAGCAGAGCAAATAGGATGTCACGTTGCTTTAAAAAAAATGGATGACTTGCCTTACTGTCTCAGTAGTGCTGTACCTGTAACAAACACTTCTGGAGCCCTACTGGAGAGCTGCTTCAGTGCCAAAGTGATTCCTGGTGATGGGGTGATGGCTACTGCCTATCAGTCATCACTGCCAAAGGGGACAACAGTGACTGGGGCTTGAGAAGAAACACGGTGGTTGAAAATTGCCAACACTGGATCTGTTTTGAGAATCTGAGCTTTGAGAAAATAACATGTGAAGTTCAGCGCTGTGGGTGCATGCCTGGGCACAGGGAGGCCAGGGTCTGCTGCAGGGTCCCAGCAGCCCTCCTCGAGTTCATAGGAGACAACCCTAGACAGACAAAAGCCATGTGTGGAAAGCAAGCTGTGAACTTCTCTCTCTGAAGTGCCTGAGTTAGGACACCACACAGGTTTTTGCTCTGTGCTGTACCCCTTGTTTCCCAGGTACTTTTTATTATTTAAGAGAAAACTTCAGCAGAAGGGCTGGAAGGTGGATGCCTCTTTCAGGAGGAGGCTGTAGGCCTGGTGCATGATGTCTAGAGGATGGAATTCACAGGTTGAAATCTCCTACGCACATCCCACCCCATCCAATGATTGCTCTGGGCATTGGGATTTGTCGGAAAGGATGGCAGGTCCCCCAACTACCTCCTCCTCAGTTGGTGCTGCCCAGCTCCGGACAGAAGAGGGTCTGGGGAAAGGCAGAAGCAGAGCTGTGGGTCATGAATAAGTTGAAAGGACAAAAGCTTAATTAGCAAGGATAAAAAGAGACTTGTGAGAATTGTCATCTTAGGGTTAGCAACTGCAACGATCCTGAGGTAGGACTAAAATGTCCAAGGCAAGATCTTTTCTTTATTTTAATTATTACCCTTTGACATTATTACTGAATTTGTTGTGTGGGGGTTTGGCAGAGGGCAATGAATTATCCTAGGCAACTATTCCTCCGTGGGTGCCAAAGCTTACTGAAGAGGATAGATTACCAGTTCTTTTAATGTATATACGTACGTAAAATACTTCAAAATAGCAAATACCTAGCAATGCCTTATTATTAATGTTAAAATATTCGTTTCTTTCAACCTCTGGTCTTCAGATAAGGTTTCTGCTTGAATTTATTGAAAACTTTTCATGTGACTTACTAGAAGCAGTGTATTGAATTCATCTGTTTAAGAATTCTTATATAGTGGTTGAATAAATTTTGTAGTGGAATGAGGTGTGAAGATGATTTATTGCCCACAAGTGCCATTCGATTAGGAGGTGACGCTTCAAGAGAGAAGTTGAATGCAGAGATGTCAATCAATACGTAGGGGTTAATTTAGGAGAGAGCTCTGAAACTGGATGGAAAAACGCAGTTTCAGGTGGGGAGTTTAAGTAGCTAAAAATATAAATGCTGTAGACTCAAAAATTTCCTAAATTTCAAACAGAGCTTAAACTCGTATTCATGCTATGATTCCACTAAAACTTGAATAGATAATAAGGGAGTAAAATATCTTTCAGGAGATCAGTGCTCTTTCATGGACTTTTGGACATTAAAAGATTCTGTAGCTTTCAAAGATATCCCTTAAAATATGTCGCAGAAGAAAATGAGTCATCCTCCTGTCTCAGGGGAATGGTTGCTTAGGCTGATAAGATGGGAGGGTTAAGAGAAAGAATAAGGTTTGCAGAGGAAGAAGTTTGTAGTAACCCTGGAAAATAGTAAACAAAACCCGATCCCTTTTCCCCATCATCCTTTACTTCTCCTCTCTCACCTACCTCCTTTTAGCACATGTGAAAGCTGTAGAAATGCGATTTCAATATGCAAAATTCATAATGATTAGACAAATGTAATTATTTTGGAACCTGATTTTGGTGTTAGAGCTTAGATATGCAAAGACCATCTCGCTATTGTAGGTATGGCACTTTGAAGTAAATAACTTGAGCCGATCTCGCAAGATGCCGGGTGCTACTGAGGGGGTCCCAAGCAAACTCTCGTCCTCGTTTCCCCTCTGCAGCCGCACAAAATGATGTGTCCCCACAGTGCCATGCACGTCGTGTTTGTGCATCGGTAGGGGAGTCTATAAGCCACTGTAACATAAGCGACAAGAGCAGACTAATTAATTATCTTCTAGCTTTCACACTGACAATGAGTTGTAGTTACTTCTTTGTTGCTATTGTACTTTTTGTAATAGTGTCTTAGAGAATTTCCCCCAGGAAAAAAAAAATAACGTTTTGCTTCTGCTCTCTGTACATCTGTTGTCAAATTCAAGGATGCCTGCCAATGCAGCTCAGCCTTTTGTAGTCAGAAATTCATTTTCAAACAATGCTTTCTAATTCCTCGCTAATCTGTTGTACGTTATTCAAACCTCCAATGTATGTAATTTCGCAAGCATCAACGTAGCCAAGTACACAGAAGCCTTGAGCTGGTATGTCAAACAAAATGTTCTCTATTGGAAGAGAACATGATTTCATAGTGATTGAATAATTAGTGTTTTGAGTGTTCGCGTCTGAGGTTTTGCAGTCTATTCCAAAGCCTAATTTTACAAATGTGTCCTAACGCTTCCTGATGATGACTATAGAACAGATGTTTTGTGTAAATTAACAGCAAATGTGAAAGCCTAGCCCTGGTATAAGTCAGCTGCACAAGCTTCCTGAGTTTCTTTGGTTTAGGAATTTCTTGCCTCTCCTTCAGGATACAGTGTGACTTTCATTCCCATTGATTCCAATAACAAATTAGGTTTTAAACTTGCAGTGAGGTCAGTTGCTATGCAGAGCCTCTTGACATTTTCTTCTTTGCTAAACCTGGGCTGAGGTCACACACACTTTATGTTGGCTGCCAATTTCATGTAACATCAGTGAAACCCAGCAGCCGTTCAAGAAAATCTGAAAAAAGCTCACGACAGAGTTGGCTGGGGAGCCAGTAACCTTCCTCTTTCAGAGTAGCCGGTGAGTCAAAACACGATTGGAGAGGTGCTAGTGTTATTCATTACCCGGTCTTGTGGCTTAAATTCACAACGGCCTACTCGTCACCCAGACATTTTGTTTCAGGAGGCTTAGCTGCTCTGGGTGCAAGGCTAGCACGACTAAATCCCTCACGTGCTAGAACGGCCAAAAGTCTCACAATCAAAGAAATTATAAAACTGAGTAAGAGCAGGCTGGTGTCCCAAACTCTGCTTCCTTTGCTCTGTAAAGTGTTACTGTGCTGGAGGCTGTAAGACTCGTTTTCTGTGCAAATCTTTCTCGGGCCAAGCACCCAACCCTCCCTTTCGTGAAAAAGCGAACGGAGACTGGGTGTCTCTCAGTGAAAGGCGGCTGTGGGGGGAGCAGACAGGGACAGGAGTCCCTCGGTGAGTTTTAATATCAGTATTTTATTCTCTCTGCATTTTAGCCGCTAACCTGCAAAAGCATCGTTCCCTCATCAAGCTAAGCCGGTATGGGTAGCGCCCAGGTCAGTCTCATTTCAGACAGTGGGGCTTCTCAAATGATGCAGGGAAGGAGGATTTGACATTGAAATGATGATCATTATAGATGGATTATGCACCTTGGGCTAGTCTGAAAATTCATAAAAAAGGTTTCGAAGCTCCTATTATACACCAAGCATTTCTTTACTTCTTAAAAATAATGAATACTTAGTTAATGCATATACTGATAAATGGGATAGTGTCAGAAGTAAGGTTTTCTCCATCAGTAAAAAGACACATTTCTAGGGAAACAAGTGAAATGGCTTGTGCAGTGAAAAGGCTGCTCCTAGACCACCGGAAAGAAGCTTTCCAGACCTTTCTTCAGCTGTATGACAGTTTAATAAATACTTGTTAAATACTACAGTTCACGCAACTGAGTTTTAAGGCTTTGAAACTTGCACGTTACATTGAAGTTGGTAATGTAGGGCATTTTATTTCTGCAGGAGAAAAACCTATGCATCAAACTCAGTAGGTACGACATCCTAGCCCGGACCCTTCTTGCTGGTGCTCTGCGCTGAAGCTGTGATCAACCAACCTTGCTGCAGCTGTGCCCAGACACATGGCCCCGAGGGTTGCGGCGATGTGAGGATCCCTGCTGCTCTCCAGAGGCATCCTCGGGGTGATAGCATGTGGGGCATAACCCCCTTTCTCTTGCTGTTATGATGCCCTCTCCCTTGATCACTTGTGTTACAGTAGCACCTAGAGGAACCAGGCATAGAGGGGCCCCATTAGCCAACCTGGCGCTTCCTATGGCAAAGCTATAATGCAGTGCAATCTCTTGGGCACGAGAACCATTTTTTAATTAAGCAGTTAGAATACTGCATTATTTGAGGATCATTCAGCTTCTTCTAATCCTTATTTGATTTAGCTTTATTTCGCTAATGTACATTTCGCTGCTTGTTGTTATCTTTCTCTTTGAAACTGCTTGGAAATCCATTTAGTCTGGATAATTGCTCCTTCACAAGGCACTTCTCAGCAATGTTCAGCACAATGATCTCATGTCAAAAGGTGATGTTAAAATAAAGCGACTGTCATGATTAAGTCCCTTTTTTAAAAGAAAAGGGAAGAAAAAAAAAAAAGGAGGAGGATTAAAATCTACTATTTGTTCCTGTTTCTGATTATCCTCCATTACAGGTAATGAAATAACGTGCATAAAAGTTATAGGTATCATACTAAAGGGAAATCAGACACTCATCAAGAATATCAGAAATGACAAACATAATCTTATTTAGTTGCACATATTGCTGCAGTCGGAACTCAGTTGTCTTGATTACAAGAAAGAACAGGAAGCATCAATATTGCTACTGAAGTCTGAAAGTCATTTCATCTCCAAATTAACAACGTTGCTGATGTACCTGTGTATCTTGCGTGTGCACTTCCTTTATCAAAATAGTTCTTCTGCAGTGAACAGAAGGAATTTGAAGGTACTGCCTTGGACTTCTTTGTATCTGAATGCCTATTATATTTATTAAAAAATAAATAAATAAACTCTTATTAGACTGATGGTTTCACTGCTGCTCATTTGGGTCAAAAAAAGCGGAGCCTTGCTTTGCAGACTTCCACGCCTGTGGCCAGTAAGAGCAGCAGCACGTGCTGCAGGATGAGTTCCACTCACGGTGCACAAACAGGCAGCTCCGAACTCTTGGATTCGGGGTCCAGAATACCATCCCGCGTCACGTTTTCATCAGCACGTTAACCTCTAATTTTAGAGGGGAGCCGCTGTTTCTTCAATAAAGGTGAGTGGAAGAGCGGGCACGATCTGGTTTAGTTTTCCACTGGCATTCATTTCACCCTGTGTTTCTGCACCAATATATAGGTTCATGTTGGGGGGGGGGGGGGGGGGTGTTGGGGAAATAAAGCCATTAATAATATGGTTTGTTTTGCGAGGTTTTGTTAACTAGTAACTTAAACTATGTTTTAACAAAACAGAATAATTATTTCTTTAAGCTCGTCCACGGATCCAGGTTTCGGTGGTTGGGGTAGAAAGGTCTCCCTCTGAAATAAAGTATTATTTTAAAGGAATCTGGGTCGATTGAGACTAGCAGACTAATTTATTGTCATTTGCTGAATGTTCCTAGTTTGAAGATGTTTGTGATTTCTTGACAGTAAATGTGACAATGCAGTATATCATAGGAAACCTCCAGGACTGACAGCAATGGTGACTGATGGAGATGGCTGCCCCTCATCGAAGGTGGCAGCTCACTGGCTTCAACTCCTATCAGTTGCATCTGTGACATGGTACATATTTGTTGCTTTTGAAAATCTGTGAGCTGCCACTGTGGGTCAATAAAGCTGCGCAGTATTTCAGATTGGCCACAAAGAGCTGACAGGTTGAATTTATAGGCAGAGCTCAGAAGGGGAATGATGGCACGTCCCACAACCAGCTGCCTGGAAAGCTCCTTTTCTTGTTGCTGCGCTCGAGTCATAACTCTGCCTCTGCTCTGCTACATGAAGGGTAGATAAAACCAATGTTAATTGTCCCCGAAAAAACTAATATTAAACAGTACTGGCACAAACTTTTGGCCTGTGCTTGTGACAGCGTTACATGGGGTAGGGAGGATTGGTTTTTTCCATTTCCCTGGTTTTGTTAGGTTTTGTTTGGTTTTGTTTGCTTGCGTTGTTTTTTTGCTACGGTATTACTCATGACTCATTCTGGGAGGTGAAGCACCCAACTACCCCTAAAATACAGAGATTTGGTAATATAGCCATCATCTGATGCTAACGACCCTGACAGGAACCTGTTTTTTATCTGTTCCTAGGTAGGAAAAACAATGGTAAAGATGCTGTCATTGGGACCTCAGCTGCATTTCTTAAGTCGTTATCAGCTTGGTTTCAGGACATTTTACAACTGGGAGCAAGGCAGATATTAATGCCTGTGGTCAGTGATCTGCTTGTAACAGACAAAGTGCTACATGATACTTTCATGGGAAGATTGATGCTGCCGTCTCTGAGATGTTGCTGACTCATCCATGGCATCTAATGGATGCACTTCCCTGAATTAATTCCTGCTTCCAGTTCCATAAATATGGCTAAACTAAAAGATACCTCTTAGGAAACATCCTGTCTTCGTCTTAATGTCACTTACTCCAATGGTTAATTACTCTTACTGTTAAACATTTGCATTTTATTTCTAGCTGAAAAGTGTCTAGCATCAGATTCCAGTTACAGCTTATTATCCTTGTGGGTTTTTTTCCAAAAGCTGTTTTTATTTTAGAGGGTTTGAAATTAAACAAGCTTTCATTTTTTCAGTAAGATTTTTGTGATCACGTCACCAGACTTTTCACCAGAATATTTTTTTTTCCCCATTCAGCATACTTCCTTTTACAGTAAGGAAGCATTTTGAAATTGTTAAAGCATTTTGAAATTCGTGTGTGTTTAAAAAAATTTCGCTTTGATGTTACAAGGTATAAGGGAGACAAGGATTGCAGGGCATGGTCATATGTCTTATTAGACCAACTGATACAGGTTGAGAGGGGGAAAAAAAACCCCAAAATTAGACACATAATCTTAGATGCCGAGAGGTTTTTGTAACCACCTGTTCATGAGGCAGTTTAATCAGAGCTGTTACTGCTTCTTACAGGCCTTCCTTTTTTGCAATATTTCACAAAACCGGGGCAGAAGATGTTAGATAAAAAATGTTTAAGTATCTTCTAGGAAAAAGAAATTTTTTGGAGAAAAATAATCTGCACAAAAGTTATGAACAGTGTTGTTCAGCTCAAAAATAAATAAATCACAAAGGGGATGTATTTTCTGTCACCCCGAAAGTGTTGAGCTAGAGCAACTTCTGTTATAGTCGTCTCTCTTGTCTTCCGTCACCTCAAGGTTTTTGAAAGGAAATAAATACCACTACATGTATACAGCAATAAAGTATTATATCATGGCATATAAAAATTCAGTGACGGGGGAAAAAAAATCAGTAGTCAATCATTATAGTGTTCTCTAACCATTTAGAAAAGTATTTTACCCCCTCCCCATCACAACGTCTGTCGATGTTGGAGGAGGCAGGAAATTGCATGGGGTGATCAAATAATGTAATCACTCTAAAAAAAACCCAAACTGATTTTGTTTAAAGTAAGACAAAGAGGTGTTGGTTCTTGCTTATTCACAGCAGTTACTACATATTTGACATTTGAACTACTGTAACTGGGAAGAGAGGACTCCATCCTGAGGGGAAGGATGTTATTTCTACAGCTAATTGCCTGGTTGATACCTTAATTCATAAATCCATGCACCCGTTCCCATTTGCCATGGCTAAAAATCCCAGTCATTTATAGCTGGCAGTGAAGACAAGAATACTTATTTTTTTCTTGCTTTCTTTGAAGTCCATTTTTCAAAATGACTGAGATGTGAAATTCCTTTTCAGTAGATTTAAAAATAAACCCGCCACAACTAAGCACCATTAAAAATATAAAATATCAAACCTTCCCTAAGAAATTTGTCACACAGTGACTGAGAATATCTTCAATTAAATCTTTTTATTAAACGAAGAAGTAATTTGCACTCAGATTTCACCAGATGAGGTTAATGTAGTTATACCAGGGATGTTCCAACAACTGACAGCTCCCTGTAGCCTTGTGATCACCTGCAAATTAGAAGAGGAAGAGCTCCGGGTTCCCACCTCTCCCATGTAGGATGCATACAGCAAGCTAAATAGGGACACTTCCAGAGGAGGCCACACCTTTCTTTTTTTTTGACTTTTCCTTGAAATTTCATTCATGGTTAATAGCTGGCCTCATTTCCATTTTTTCAAATGCGCCTCCTCTGCTCAGTTTGACCTTATTGATTGTTAACATTCCATGGTAAGACTTAAAAGGGGATTTAAATGAAAAAAAAATAATATCCAAATGGCAGGCACTGAACTAAAAATTACAAAACAATAGATGATTACATTACCTGTGCACTGTAAGATTTAACTCGGATCACGTATTTCCTCTAGATAAAGGACCCTTTGATTTCTTTTTATTAGAAGATCCTTTCAGGATTTTCCCCTCCACATCCTGATGCAGTAACTTTGTTTCAAGCTTATACAAAGACTTTTTGACCTCTACATATAAGAAGCCAAATGAAACTTCAAAAAATTATTGGCTTATGATTATTGAAAAAGCTTCTCTCTAGTGGAAAAAAAGTTTGATATTAACCATTCACAGTTTAGATACCTAAAATGAGCAAAATGTTGTACCCTTCAGTGGTTAGAGCAAATCTACTGTCTCAAAGAGGAAACTATATGGAAAATATGTCTGGTCCGTTCAAGAAATTTCCTTTAAAATTCTGTACACTGCACTGTGTGAAATATTCTGGGACATATATGCACTAATAATGCTCATACAGACCAGATAACTGTGTGTTAAAATAGGCAGGTAATGTACAACTGGCCAAATACTGGCTTCAGGCAACCTGCGGGCAATGGTGCATAAGCATCTTTAATATTACATATTGCATTTGTGAAACTGGGAGAGAAAGAGAAAATGTAAGAAAATGTTTTGAAGTCTTCAGATATGGATCTTGGGATAACTAAATATTATTTTGATATTTACATCTTATACTAGAAGTCATTTATTTCTAATCCAGGGGTTACTGGATATATAATTGCTGCACAAAGGAAAAATCTAGGCTGAAAAAAGGTCTTTGAGGTACTGATTTTCTCCTTGATTTCCCTGATGCACCACAGCAGGAATTTTCTTAGTGATATTTTATTCATTTTCCTCCTTCTAATTATCTTTGATTTTTCTTTTCCCATCCTTCCTTCCATGCTATACCACAGAAAGTGCCTCTGTGGTGAGCAGAGGGGAATTCCTTCAACATATTTCAGGGAGCATGAGATTCAACCTGGGATTTTGCTGCAAAGGCTAGAGATGAAAAGTGCTAACTAACAAAATCTGCTCAAGGGGAAAGCGTTTTCTCACTTTCATAATGAAATATTCATCGCGTAACACTTTTTTTCCCCCCTATGAAAATCACAGGTGAATCCCAGACCGAACTTTTGTGATCTCTAGGAACAGGACCTTGGCAATATCCCATCCATCAGGCTTGTTCATCTCAGTGCTGGGTGCAAAATGAACTCAACCAGCTGTGTGGCTACAAACTCCTACGTGTATGCTCTCTGTATTTCGTGACTCAGAGTGACATGCTAAGATCCTTCTGCCACGGGCCTAATTATCTAGGAACATCCCCTGGGAGAGCTCCAACCCTCAGCTCTTTAGCCCGTGCGTGCCTTGGTACCGCTGAGAGCCAGGGCTGAGCTCTGAGCATTGCTGGGCGGTGCGGGGAGCTGCGTGCTGAACGCTGCTCTGGCTGTATTTTTATAATCACCCAGTGAAGCCTCAATTAAAAGAAAATCTTCCTGCAAAGGTAGATGACTAGAAGGTCAGAGTGGCTTTTTGTTCATTTTTCGCTCGTTTGTTTTGGCTTTGCTTTGTAAAAGCAACTGGTGGATGAAACAACTTCTCTTTTGAACCGATGCCAGCGCAAAAGAAAACACTCAAAAATGAACCTCACCTTTTCCTGCTATTATGCCACAACAAAAAGCTTAAAGAACATTTTCAGTTATGATTTTTGTGGGTTTTTAGTAAAGCCTGAATTTTTCTGTGGTATGCATTGATCATTTTATTAACTTCATTTCATCGACACATGGGGTGTATGAACATCCCACGCAGCGTGTCTTCTAGGTGCTGCAGCTGAGCCGAGCAGAAGGGAAGCCTACGATACTGTAAGACCTGCCTTAATCTAATTTTCTCCAATTGAGAGATACTGAAATAAAGCTACAAGGTTGGAAAACAGACATATTTGCAAAAATAGACAAGTATTTTGAATGTTAAAAAATGATTTATTAGTCTCATGTAGTGTCAGACTATGGGGTTTATTGGACTTCTGTACAGTAGATAACGTGTGACACTTATTTCGTGTAATTAACAAATGGTCAGAATTTCAAAGCTATCCCAAGGGGGCAACATGAATATATTCATTAGCAACCAGCAAATACATAATAAATATATTCATCATCAAAAATATTTTTTTTCCATTTATAAACAACATTTTGTATATATTTGTTTATATGCGTGGAATAAAGGTGAACACACAAAATGTTTTCAGTTTCCTAGGCGATAGAAGACAGTCCTGTATTTCTGAGGGGGAAATTATTCTACGTGGATAATCTCAGGCTTTGAAAAAGAAATGGGTATATGTAAAACTAAATGCTTAGTCCGATCCATGGTTCATTGAATTCCACTTAAGCAATGAAAATGAAATGCTCCACATTACACTTTGAAAGACTCTTCCTATCTGACCTCAAGGAAACGAGTCAACTAATTTTTTGTGGCTTAATTTATGTGAGTGAAATTCCACCTCTATTGAAATCGATGACAAAGCCCCTTTGCTTTCGCTGGGGCTGTAATTGCACATCCATGTGTACGCCCTGACTGATGGGCTCTGCCACATGTAGCTCCAGGAAATGTCATTTATATATAGTTGTGCAGTGTCCTGCACAGTGAAGGTTGGGCTTGGTTCAAGTGAGCCAATGAGCTGGTAACATAATGTAAGTGATCAATGATACCTACTAAACAATTTTGTGTAGCAGGTTGTACTTGTGTGGAAAGGAGATTTATACAGTAAGAAAACGTGCTATTTAATGACTTTCCTCTTCCCTTTTTTTTTTTTTTTTTTTTTTTTTAGCCTGCTTGCAGATTCAATTGACAGTTCAACACACAACATGACTAATTTTCTTGGTTGCTCAAGGACCTTACAAGAGCTCAGCTTAAATCATTTTGCTTTGGACGTTATCAATTTAACTGACCGAAAAAAATGGACTTAAACAACCCCAGATTGTTTTTTCCTGAAAACACTGCTATGGCCTTGGTTTGAGTTCACTTCTTGCTCCTGCAGATGGGTCACTATTCATCTTTCCTGAATGTGGCAGGTAAAATAAACCATCTTTAGAAAGCATCATGACCTGGCCAAAGGAGGGGGTGAAATGTCATGGCCTTATCTTTCCACTTTCTGACCCATCAACAGAACAGAAAGCCCAACACGGTTGATGGTGGCTGTCAAAGGAAACGCTTGTCTTGAGTGACTATCACACCAGCGCAGCAAGAAAAAGCCCCCCTGTCCTCAGTTTTGCTCTTTGAATCAAAACACCAAGCTCAAAAACAAATTGTAGAAATAAGAAGAAGTGTAAACATAAAACCCAAAACCTAACTGACCGAACCAAAAAGCCTGTAGTTATTTCTTTGTCCAATCCAGACAGGCCATATTCAAGGGCAAAAGTCCAGCATGTTCATTTCTAGATCATTTTACATTTTTTTCCCTTAAGATTCAAATACTCGGCAGTAAATCAGATGGAGATGAAGGATGATAAGAAAAGAGCCCCACGTTGCAAAGTAGTAAAGTCATCCTTTAGAACTCAAATAGCCAAAATGGAAGGGGGCTTTGCAGGGGGCATCTTCCTATGGGTCAGTTACGAAGTGTGATAATGTTTGGGTATATGTTCTTTGGTTTACAGGGACATTCATTTGCCTGCAGAAATTTATCCCTAAAGTGTTTATCTGGCTGGGACACTGCTGTAGTAAGCACGCAGAAAGAGACACAGAGGCTGAGAGTGTGAGGGTGAGAGTTCCACATACCTCATCAAGAAATACAGAGCTTCTTACTGTTCGTTGCTTTTGGCTAATACAGGGAAAAGTATTATCTGAGCTGACTTGGGCGCTTAATGTTGTGAGCAGCCAGAGAGGAGGATATGCATTGTTGTTGCTTTTCTGCAGTAACCATCTACGTGCCATGAGTGACTTATCCTGCGTTGCAGCTACGTGTGAAACAGAAACACCTCTTGGCACAGTCATTTGTTAGGGGATAAGAATCTTGGAAAGTTTTTGTACAGACAAGAGAGGCTGCTTATGCCAAACCCACAAAATAATGGTGACGGGAATGAATGCTATAAAAAAATGCTGTTTTGAGAGCTCTTGCTATCATACCTTGTCTTGCCTTAGGTTTTGTGTATAAACTATGCCGAGAAAAAGCAAAACCTCTCTTTGATACTCTAAGCTGCGTGTGTACTTGGATATTAAAATATAGAAAATTAACATTTTCTACCGTAGGTAAAGTCCAGGCTTGAATGGTACCATCCAGATGCATGGCGTTACCTTCAAATTCCCGAGTGGAACCAGGAAGCTCTGTGTGTGCAGGTAAGGGGAGCAGTGCCTTTCTCCTCTGCAACAGGGAGATCTGATGCTGGCATTTGCAAAAGGGTGTTAAGGCCTCAGGAGCATGACTTGGAAATCAGACGAGAACATCAGGAGCTGGAGGGAAACTTCAGACACTTGAGGAAAAAAAAAAGTCACTAGCAGTATATTCATGTCCTTCCTCCAGGTACGCTGTTGTTTTATCAAGCACACCTATTAGCTGTTTCCAGCCTCTCCTTGTCACCTGTGGCAGCTTCAACCTTATTCTCTAACATGATAATGAGCTAAAATCCAACCGTCTATTAACGCAGCTAAAAACCTACCGTGTTGTTTTTTCTCCAATTTAGTTATCTTAAAAGTTTTGTCAGTTAAAACAACATCTCAAAAATATAGTATTTAGTTCTGGAAATTTAATATTGTAAGCATGTGGAGAGCCATTAGTGGCTGACTTGTGGCACCCTGCATCTCTCATTCCTGTCAGAACCGTCTTTTCCACCTGCACTTTCCCTCGCTGTCTGCCTGGGAATATTACTATTGCTAGAGCAGCAGATTGCAGCTGCTGTTTCCCCCCCAGTCACGAGCATCCTCCAGACTGCTCTAACCAGACAATAATGAAGAATAAATGCTTAATGCCCCAATCTGGTAAATTAGATTAAACAATTAAGCATATCTAAAGAAATTAAATGTAGCACAATAACTCTGAATGGCTTGGAAAAGTGTAGAGGGAGGGGAAAAGTATAGGTCCTAGGCTAAAATTTCGATGTATTAATTCAGAAATGAGAACTACCTTAACCTCCTGACCTGAAGGGAAATTTTAAGAAATGAGAATGTCAGAATCTGCCTAACCGAGCATCATTTACCACTGCGTTGTAGTGAGTGTTCACAGCAAAACCAGCTCAGAAGAAAAGGACCACTGACACGGGGCAGTGACAGAGGGGCACCACCAGTTTGTAGCTCAGCTTTGTACTCAAGACTCATAAATGCAACTCTGAGCCCCATAATGCTGCTGTGGGCTCAGGTCACCCCTGTGGTGTCCCATGGCTTTGGTGGGAAAGGGAAGGAGAAGGGGTGGCTGCTGGCTGGGGGTACGTGCATGTGCGTTGGAGAGGGGGAGACAATGCTCTGCTTCAACATCATTACTCCTCCCCATGCTTGGGCTTACCAGAAGATATTGGGAGCTGAAGAGTGCTCTCCTCCTTAACCTCCTTCTTTCCATGCTTACTGGAGGCTTTTGGATGGTGTTTGCATACCTTTCATCCCACCTACTCCTAAGGGGTTATTTAGTCCTAACTGCTTGACATTTACTTGGCTTCAGGTCTTTGAACGAACATGAAGCCAGGCAGGGAAAAATCTTCTGGCATGATTTCATCATAGACGTGGTGATGTTAGAGATTATCCTATTTTCTTTTTCATGTGACTAATAGAGTAACAAGAGTTTAGAAAAACAGCCCTTGCAGGAGAACTCTATGTTCAATAATTTTTAAAATGAAAAACCAAAACAAAGTAAAACATAAAAAAAAAAAAAACCCACCCACAAAAAAACCCAACCAAACAAGCAACAACAACAACAAAAACCACCACAACACACAAAGTCCAAAAAAAAACACCACCAAAGAACTCCAACAACTTTAGGAACAGAGTTGAAAATATTGTTCATTACCTAGTTGTCATGTCTCCTAGATCAGCTGGTAACCAATTAGGTAGGAAGTAGAAATAGCCCCTTCTCAAGAATGGAAGCAGCTAGTAAAACCACAAGGGCATTTCACCATTATGAGAACAAAAAAAATATTATTTAAAATTTTGTCCCATTACAATTTTTCTTTTACTTCCTTTCAGCCTACTGGGTGAGTCACATTCTTCTGTTTGCAGTTAATCCACAAGGTTTATAAGAATTTACTACAATGATGCAACATAAAGCAGTTCCTCGAGCTGGTATGTTAGAGGGGGCCTGTGATGAAGGCAGTGGAGTTGGAGCTGTTTCAGCGGTAAGTTTTCCATGGACATAACTGGATATGCACATTACAAATGCTTGAAATACTTGAATCTGTGCTCTCCAGGGAAACGTCTATTTGGCCCAATACTGCTTACTGCAGAAGTTCCCTAAATTAGCTCCAAGTACATACAAAGTCTCATTCATATCCTGGACACTAATTGCACAGGGTATTAAGTACTTTGTCCACACCAGTTCTCATTCCAGTGTTAGTTTATGGATCTATATTCTCATTTCCATTGGCTGAAGCAGAGAGATGGTTGATTTCTGCGCAGAAATAGAGGGTACTGGAAATTTCAGAAAAATCTTGTTTTCTTTGGGGGAAAAAAAAAAAAAAGTAGCCCACATTTGTGGGTGTAAATCTTTTCATTTACTTTTGTAGTTGATGCTAAACTTGCTGATGATTTGAATCTTAAAACCTATTAGCCCGATTTCTTTGTTTTTAAAAGTTTGTCCTGTGTTGACTGTGTTGGGAATAGGTAGGAGAGGTACAAAGAACTTTTAAAAGTGCATTTTACTGCTAAAAACATTGCATTAGCGATTCTACCTCCAACCAGATATCCCAGACCTGTCCCACCAGCACATCTGGCTCTGTTTCTTTTGTGCAAATCTAACAGCTACATATGAGCTTCAGCAGGTTTCTTTGATATACCGCTAATGAAAAGAAGAATGTGGTGATTGTAATTACTTTTTTGGAAACAAATCAATCATAAATACTGATGGTTTTAAGTTTGATTAACTACAGATTCTTCCTTTTTAAAAAAAAATTCTTTATCTCTTGTCTGACCTGAGAAGGTAGAAATCTGTGGAGCCACTGCAGTGATGCTGTCGGGATACCACGTATCCCCTGGGAAACTGTACTAATCAATGGTATAATCAGCATTTTAAAGTTCATAATAGGCGGCCATGACTGAAACTTCTTTATTTTGTTAGTGCTTCCAATGAGCTAAAAACCTGTTGATTTTAAAATTCTGTAGGTTTTCTTTCTTCAGAAGCGTTAGGAATCTATTTCTTTGAGCTGGTCATCTGATCATCCCACTTCAGAGTAATTCTCTCCAGTTAACAGCTCATGGTTTACAGGCTTTGTTCACCTCTGGAAGTATGAAAGGGTGTTGTTTGGGACCACATGGCAAAAGAACAGGGTCCTCAGAGCCCGGAGTCAGCTAAATCCTCCAACAGATCAGAGGCATTTATGGCTTATTATATAAACAGTGACAAGGATCAAACAATTTGCACTGTGGGCTTTCACACGCTCTAGGGAAATTGCTGAAATTATTAAAAAATATGGGAAATCCTAGCAAGTAATCCGTCGCCTTCACAAATATTTTTCTCTTTGCATCTAATTCCATGCAGATGTGGGGGAGACGTGGCAATGACGGTTACGTTTGAGTCTGTGCTAAAAGGTGAGTTGAATTTTTTTTTTCTTTTTTAATATTCTGCCACCTATTGGTAGCTGTAGGTGCCTTAGCTGTTCTACACGGCACAGTGATACAACAGCCAACGGAATGCATGTCCCTGTCGCTCTTAATCAACACGATCATTTACCCTTCTTCCCATGCCATGTACCCTGCAAAAGTTCCTATGCATCAAATTATGTCAGAGGAAACCACCAAAGCATTAAAACGATTCCACTGTTTTCTGGTTGGCCTGATGACAAAACAAACTCTGGGATTTTGGGCTCTCTTTCACCCTAGCGATACATCTTAAATCCTGGGGCCTCTCTTACCAAGGCTAATATGAACACTTTCTACAAATCCTGTGTGGTAAAAACATTCAGGAAACCAACAGCGTTTCTGTCTATACGTAACTAGAGATGTTAATTTCTTCTGTTTATGATGTATATTGAACAGAATTGGATCTCCGTTATATCTGGAATTAATTTTAAGAACTGCCGAACTCTTTGGAAATCATATCAATCTTGATCAGCTCTTTATGTTCAGAAGCAGAGAAAGTTGTACTTCACCTTGAAGGAACCCTGGATGAGCTTAGTGTTCGCTTGTGTTTTTGAAGATGAATGGGAAAACCTCAGTGATTTTGACTTTTGTGTAATGTACCCCATATGTCTACTCTTTGTTCAGAAATCCACTCGACCAAGCCATACACAACATTATCTCATTTTTAACTCCTAATGTGTAAGGTTAGCATCACTTTAAAGATTTCATTACTGGGGAGGGGGGAGGGATCAAAGACTGGGACCGGTCAGTTCCTCGGAGTTTGTTATTTGGGGTTAATCTCCCTTTAAAGATTTTTATCTGCAGACGTGAAACTTGAATCCCTAGGACAGCAGATGTGGAAGGGTTTGAACTATCTGGTGTATGTTGGATGTTGATTATCTCTGGAAAACAGGAAGGGAAAAATCACTGTGAGAAGAAACAGAGTATTGGGGCTGGTAAAAACAGGTCAAGTTTTCTATTTTGGGGTATGAACCAGGAATTACAGTCTAGGAGTAAGTTGAAGGCATCAGAAATAGTCATCAAGACTGGGAAAGATGAACAGTCAGAAAAGGTGGGAGAGGAAAGCAGAGGGGCCAACACAAAGGTTTACCCACTAATTGACCCTCAAATGTATTTGGGCACGTGAGAAAGAAAGGAAGAAAAGCTTCCCAGTGGTTAAATTGCAAAGGTACTTGAGCCAGACTGTGGAGCCAGATTAAAAGAGTTCAAACTGACGGATCAGGGCAAACGTGGAAAGTAGGAGGCCAAAGTGTGAAAACAAACAAGAAACTCTTTAAGCATCTTGGATGAGAAAAAGAAAAGTTATAGTGTGCCAAGTGGGTTACCAGAAAATAAAGGTGAGAGGTAATTAAAGAGTTCTGCTGAGGAGCTCACGGATCTGCTTCTGCTAGTCTTCTCCGGGGAGGCTGCTGGGAGGCACCAATTTTCCTCGGGCAACAAAGATGACACGGTTTGGGACTGAGGTGCTGTTTTAATACATTTTGCAAGAAATATATCAGCTGAGGGAGAACAGGACACCAGGGCTAGGCAATGAAACAGCTGAGGGCTTGGGGTTTGACTCCAGAGGAGCTTAGGTATAAAGCTTTAAAACTTTCCCATGTTAGTGGCCAATATGTACTAGATGCAGCGCCTATAGCAGATACATTTATAATGGAAATTAAAGTGGTGGGTTTTGGTATCCTCTGAAAGGAATGATGAGCCCAACAAAGTACAAGTTAGCGTTCGTTACTTCTAGGAAAACCTGTAAAAACAATCATTAAAAGTGGGTGTTCAAAACGCTTGGCAGTGGACATGAACTGAAAGGCGGAACCTGGCGTCTCTCTGCAGGAAAGATGTGCAGCTCTTTCATCTCTTCAGTTTTTGTATTCACAAATGACTGTGAAGGAGGCAGAGAAAGAATGAAATAAGAGGTAAAGTGCTATTAAGTTTAAAGAGGTTAGTGGCCAGAAAATAGAAACTGCTCTAAATTTAAACCTGGTGAGGCGTCAGCAGCGGAATTGCCCATCAAGTGATTGATGGGGGGATCTGGAGGGGCTCCTGGCTGTGTCCAGCAGCCTTTCCGAGCAGGCCAGTGAGCCAGCACAGGCACAGCTCCCCTGGGAGGGCAAGCATTCCCCACTGACCCTTCCAGCTAGCTACACTCACAAGGAGGACTTTATTTTCCATGGACTTTATTTCCACATCATGCAATGGCCTTTGGCTCACATGGCCAAGCAAGGCTTCACACAAAACCAACAAATTCCAGTGTAAGTGCCCAGTAAGCTTTAGTTTCTGGTGTCAGCAATGCTCCTTAACCTCCTCTTTTGCTCAGCTGTAATCAAATTTACCGCACTGATGTCTGACCCAGGCTTGCAGTTACCTGTAAGTGCCAGGAACTGATGTCTGGTGCTTAGGTTTCCTCTGTGTTAACTCAGGTGCCCTTTGCCTCGTGGCCATCTGGTTCTTCATGGACCGTTTCCTTATAGGTTTGCAAAAAACCAGAGGTAAACAACTTGCTCGTAAGGATCTTTGGGAACTGCGCTTCTGTCAGACCCACAGCTGCCTAGCAGGCTGAAGAAGGTGGAGCAGAAGTGTAGGACCTCCACAAAGCAAAAGAATGGGTAGAAAACAGCATCAGGAAGGGTGCTTCTTAATTAATAAGTTGCCACTACTCTGCAGGAAGACTGGCATGTCAGCATAGTATCAATTCACATATCAGCTTAGTCTCAGTTCAGCAAAATTCTGTTTGGAATTGATAGCAACCAAAAGGGATGAGAAAAACGGGGGGTATAAATCAGGTGCAGGAAAAAGTATAAATATATGATTCTATCCTAGAAATTAGTCATTCCCTTTTTTTGAAAGTGCCATTTTTATTCCTTGTCACCAAACATGAAAGGAGACAGCTGAGATAAGGGTGATTTAGGAATGAAAATGATGGACTTTCACACAGAAACAAATTCATCTGGAACTGATATAGCCACAGCTCTGGGTACTTTATAATGCATGTAGAAAGGCAATTGGTGCAGCACTGGGCTATCTTGGTCCTATGCAATCCTTGAACTGGAAGATAAGAAGAGGTGTAACAAAATTCTTACCAACTTCCCATGAATTAGAAACTGAAAAATTAGAAGAAAAAACGAAGTGCCTTTCCAGAGCATACATGTTGACAGATAAACAGGGCACAGACACACAAGATAGAGTCCATCTGTGAAAAAGTGGTGTTTGTGTTTTTAGATTTTAATCCTAGTCAGCACGTCCAAGTTTATTTGTTGGTAATAAAGTGGAGAACATTGTCATCAGCTGGCAATTATTCAATCCGTGGCCACTGGGCTCTTTGGTCCCTCTGCTACATCCTTTAAGTGGCTACTAGACAAATTCCGGTTAAACGTGCCGTTCTGTGAGCAAGCTCTCTGTGATACTTTGAAAATCACTAAAGACCTGGTCTTGGCTTTGTAAAGGGATGCCTCTTGCAACATCTACCAAGCTCTCAATCTGCTGGCTATTGGCAACTGAAAATATAGCCACAATTATGGTGTTGGCACTGGTATTCGGTCTGCTGTGACAGAAGTTTACTTACTGCTGCTAGTTTTAATACTGTAAATGCACTAATTTGCAAATCCACTTAAAAATACAGATTCACGTGCAGTCAATGTAAACTCCTGCCCTGTTTTATGCAGAACATCCACGGCAAAAAGTGCCTCTGCTGACCCATCTGCCAAACAGACCACACAGCAACTCATTTATTTCACTAGGGAGGAGAGAGAGAGGTCATGGAAACTAAAGGCTGCAGCCCATATTTTCCTTCTCTCTGCTTTGCTTTTATCCATTCTTTCTTGTAATTCAAAAGAGTTTGTCGTGGGAGTAATTGATATAGCCTCTGACACAGATTAACAAGGCCAGTACAGTTTTCATTTAGTGATGGTGGAGGGGCTGATGCTAAGCTCATGTATTACCATTTCGGCAGAGAGCCTGCACGCAATACTGCAAAACCCCTGTTTTCCCGATAGAAAAACTTTCATGGGAATTGATGCACTTAATGGGGTGTGAGGTCCTTGGGGCAGACCCTCGATGGGCAGTGCAGTGGGGCCAGGCTGCGGCTGCAACTCAGCAGCCAAAAGCTACTCAGGGAGGAGCTGCCAAAAAGCCCAGGCTGGCTGCTGTGCCCATTGCTCCTAGCCATGGGGTATAGGTGGAGAGCTGGGAGAATAACAGCATGTGGGGGAGAAAAGACCCTCAGGGATGGTGCTCGGCGGATAGAAAGCAGACTCCAAACACCTCTGATTGCAGGAGGGGCCAAGGAAGCTGAGGAAAAGTCCTGCATAAATCTCTCCTCACAGAATTTCTAATCCTCCCACGAAAGGAGGCATAAAGAGAGAGGGAAATCAAATAGCCTCTCTATTGAATTTCAAAGCCAGCCTATGCAATTGGGTTGCAGAGGAGTGACTAATTGCCTGCTCCTGAGTGAAATGGATGCACTTGTGAAAGCCCGTGGCCAAGTCCTTCCCCACATCAGCCGGTTCTCCTGCACGCTGTGCCACACAGAACCTTCTGTAGGTCATCATGAGCTGTGGGCCACCACTACGCCAATAAACCAGCCAGAGGTGGGCACAGGGATGAACTCTAGCTCTTGTAAGCCCACCTTCCAGCATCCTTCTGGTGCCCTCCCCAGTGCCAGGGCATGGTTGGAGGGACAGCAAGAGCCAGAGGCCACCTCCAACTGGCAGCATGGTCAGGCCCTCTCTTTTAGGGTATGAGCTGGTGGCTTAGTGTACAGGTTCAAATTGCACCCTGCCATTTTCTCTTAGCATTTCCAAACAGCCGTGTTTGCCACTGAATGTAGGTGCTGCTCTGGTGACAGAGTGGGAAGCGCATCACTGCTGGCTTCGAGAGTGGGCTTGTGATGAGGGCAAACCTCTTCTCGCCTTCAGTCCATGCAGAAAGATGTGCCTTTGTGGTTCAGCTGCAGGAAAGCATCACACGGTTTGGTTTTTCAGTAAAATTTGGGTTTAGAAGCAAGTTTCTTGCCATTGTGCTTTGCTGTGGTGTGTGCGCTGATGCTGAATCTGTCGTCAAAGCCCACAGGTTTCTATGGCTCCTGAGCCAAGCATTCATAGCACTTGCATTGGACTTCTGAAATTGTGGTTTTCTTTTGTAATAATCCACCAGACCTTAACTTTGTGACTGTCTTTGTACAAATTAGCTGAAAATACTATGTATGGCCCTTCAACATATCTTGGTAAGCTTCATAAATAGTTTGCATAAAAAGCAGTCACCTATTTTCAGTCAGACGAGGTGGGCAGCACGGGCACGGTAGCTGCTTACACATACCTGTGGCAGAAAATGCTCCGAGAGCGATGCTTTAAACTGCCTTCATTCCAGAGAAGTTAACTCATAAGAAGAAGCATATGTGGATTAAAAGAAAAGAAAGGTATGATGATACCAAACAAGATTTACCTCGCACCTTACTTTTCAGAGCCAAAGCTCTTCGCAATCCTCTCTCATTCAGATCTCACCTCCAGACTTGTCTCAGGTACAGTTCTTTTCGTTGTCTCTCTTACACTGTTGAAACATACACATATTTTTGGCTCAGCTTGGAGCACCACCGTGAAAGCTGCCTGGCACGGCTGAGTAAAGACCGTCTTTATCTGGTTTTTAACTTTGGCAGAGTTTTGTTACTGGGAATGACATTTTCCCTCCTGAAGACTGCGTCAAGCTGATTTGTGTATGTGTGTGAAAGAAATACAGGGTAACCTGTGAACTACGGCTAGTGGGAAATATATTGGTTTAGTACTGGATTTTTGGTCTAGGAACACTTGTTTCATTTATAGCGTTTTCATGTTGAGAATAGGAATCCAAAAACTGGCTAAGCGTTATTTGGGTGAAGTAAGCAGGTCTGTCAGCCTGATGTTGGCGATGTGCTTTTAGCCATCCTCATGAAAATCTGCTGAAACATGGCCAACTTGTAAATCCTGGGGGGGTGTGAAATAAATATTAAATCTGCTTGCTTGCAGATTTATGCTTGCAAGTGTGAGCACTGGCGAAGTTCTCTGCAGCACCTGTCAGCGTCAGGCAGGAGGGGCGTTGGGGTGGGCTCTCCTCCAGTTGTCCCTTCTGGCTGCTGGGCAATACGTCCCAGTCAAATGCTCATCCTCTTGGTGCTGCTTCTGTTGTAGGTTCAGAATGAGAGTGTTGTGCTCAGCTTTTATGCTCCCTGTACTGCACTTCCCACAGCAGCATGTGAACCTGGTGAAAGGTTGTGGGTTGTTATGCAATAAAAACCACCATCATTATTATTATTATCATCATCATCATCATCATCATCATTATTAACTTTTTTATTTTTAGTTAGGCTTTGACATTATGGAAGTTAAAATATGGTCAGGAAACCATAATACTAGTATAAGTCAGTGGCCAATGTACAGTAAAAGTCCTTGCCCAAGCCAGTTTGACTTACCACAGGTAGAATGAGATGAGTTTTGGATTTTGAGCTCTCATCCTCTAATTGCCCGTAAGAAAATATCCTAAGCTTTTGTTTCTTTCTGACTGCTTACCACACAGGTGATTTTTTTTAAGGTAGCTGAACATGTCAGTGGATGTTTTTCACAGAGAAGAGCAGTTTAAGATTTGTTGCCTTTACTATAATTTTTGACTGGGATTAACTTTTTTAACAGACCTGAGGAATTAAAAGTCAAAAGCCTTCACCAGTAACTAAACATTGCACTAACAGCTTATTTATATTAACTGTCAATGTGAAAAGTCAACATGGCAATTAGTTCAAATGCCTGAGAGGTCACATCCACTATAAAAATGCCTGAAAATCACAGAATAGAAGAGATCTTATCCTTTTGCTCTCAATCACCAACAGCTAGTGTCGTTTGCTGGAGTTTGAGGTTATGGCGACCTGCAGACGTGTGCAGTTTGCAAGACAGCTGAATATTACAGGGCTTCTAATTGATCTGAGAAGTGTCACCACAAATGTTCTATATTTCACATATGAACAGTGTAGATCAGCACACTGCTTCAGAAGAGGAAAATCTGAAAGCAAGTACCAGAATCTGACTGGAATATCAGCGCTCTGTAAATACAATGCCATAACCCACAGCGTATTTGATATAATCGTATATAAAATAGAAATAAAGTCTGCCTAGATTTTTCACCTGTGTAATAAGAGGTGGAGAGCCAAGCCCAAGCTCTGGCCCTCAGACCCAGCCTTCCACGTAAGCCTGAGTGAAAGCCCTGACATCCCAGCTACCAGCAAATAGTGCTTTGCTTTTGTTGACACAATAAAGTGCATCAAAGAGGCTCAGAGAGTCTAATCATGAGTTAAACAAGGCAGGTTGGTTGTTGCGGGAGAGCCATTGATTTCTGCAGTTCCAGCTATGATGTTGCTTAGACACAGAGGTGGCAGTTCCAGTTTTCTGTCATGTCCCTTGCACTAGTATTTCCACTAGCATCAACTGCGGCTGGCGCTTAGTTGGGTGTAATCTCCCCACGCTGCAATTATCCCTTATACAATAGGGATGAGAACAATCCTTGCCTGCTGTTACCTCCGTGCCTCTATCCGTACTGGCCCTCACAGCAGGATCCCAAGCCTGCCTGAGCTTCTAAGCAATTTGGTAACACAAATAAACATACATGCAGCCGCTATTTACTAAAGACGACGGGGGCACAGCCACCTTGCAGACATTTTAAATCCTCTTAATAGTTGCATTTTTTTGTTTTTAATCCTCAGTGCCACAGAGTTCATGAAATGGATATGGAATGTAAAAGATGGGGAGTTTTGGTCCTTTGAGCTGAACAGGAGAAATCCAGAAACCCAGCTCTGATTCGGAAGCATTGCCCTAGTGCTGGACAGTTATGAAGCACGCGCATTCTCCTAAATCAAGGCTGCTGTTTGCTTGCTGAGCAGTGTCCAATAACAGGTCAAGGTGGAGAAATCTGGGGAGGTCTTCTGCTGCCCATGTACCTTCTTGCCATCCTTTGAATTTGAGAAATGGCAGAAAGGGAGCTGATGGTTGAGTCAGTGGGGTAAAACACAATTTTTCCATCTGATCCTTTCCTTATCTAACGGCCATCACTGACAGCACTGGGAATTTTCCACTTGATTCACTTGATCCTGGAAACTTTGGAGTCCTTTCCAAGTCATTCATTTTTAGGCACCTCTGCTGAAAAGCAAGTTTCTTTTTATTTTAACTTCTTAATTCTTTACAGAGTCCTGTCACAAGGATATATTACCTTTTTTTGATGAAAAATACGGAATATGAAACAGAACTAACTTGGTGTCTTGAATGAATGGGTAACTGCTCAGTACCTGAAAGTGTGAAGATTCCCAAGCCCCAAGGAATTAGTGCTGTTATGCTGTTTCTTATATAGGGCTACATCCTGCCTTCCTCATTAATTGAACACGACTGCTAAAACATCCTTTACAATAAGCACTTCTTCATACCAGACATATTTCCTGGATCTATAAAACAGCTTTTAGAAAGGGAGAACTGTATTTAAGGAAGACATTAATATAGTTCCACAAAATGATGCTTGCTGACATATGGAGCACTTTTTGAATAATTCACTTTGAAATTAACACTGTAATATCATTTACCTTTTAAGTCCTATTTACTGGAGCTGCAAAGAATTGTTCTCTGGAGATGAGGATAACGGCAAACACCAGACTTTCAGACCTTCCTTGGTTTAATAAAAATGGTCAGATGATTTCACGCAAAGAAAACCAGTAAGCAGTGAAAATGGTAAAAATTAGAGGGGATGAATGCCAGCCTCTCCCCCACCATCAGGCCACGCGTGTCCAGGTTGCTGATTCTGGCAGCAGAGGAGGCTTGTGGAGGTCCTGCCCTCGGATGCACGCTCCCGTGCTGGAGTTTGCTCCCCCCTTGGCTGTGGTGACACGACCGCGTGGGAGACTGAGCTGTAAACCGGCTCACTGGAGTGATCTGGGTTAAGTTTAATCCTTCGGAAAACAGGGATTATTTCAAATACAGATAAATTGCATGCTGTAATTTGCAGGGCTGCCTCACAGACAGCCGACCAAGCCCTGCTGCAGCTTGGAGGTGGCCACCAGACACCCTGGACCTGGTGTGGCTCAGTGGGCACCCACCGCTCCCACCAGGAATACTGCAGTGAGGAGCATCCCAGACCTCCTCCTTCAAGTCCGAGCAAATGGCTCGGGTTAAAATTTTTCTTTTCTCATTTTTTTTCTTTTCTTTATTGTTTTTTCTTTTCTCTTTTTCCCTTCCAACTTTCTGCTGTGGCTGGAGTTGGTGACATGGCTTAGGAAGAAGGAAAGAAGGGGCTGCTGGATCTTCTGCCGCAGTTGCAAAACTCATTGCAAATTTCTCAGTCAAACACGCACAGCGATTTGTGCTCATAACATCATCACTACAGCTTTTGTGCGGTTCATTAATTACTTGCTCTTTATACAATTTTAGGTGTAAATAATGAGGAAAAAATGGAATCTTGGTGAAGTGTTTTTCTACTGATTTCAAAATGACCCTTAATACGAGTGTCTCTGGTTGACAGTTATTATGGATGTTGACTTTTGGAGGTAGAGTGCTAAATTTTTTATTCATTCGACACCTGTTTAGCACTGCTAGCAAAGCGGTTTTCACTACAGTCATTTGATGTTGTTCTTTGACTGAGATGACTCTGGCAATGAGGATAGCCCAAGGTGCAACTGATTTTTTTGCTAAGACAACAGCAGAGAGCAGAAATGTACACCTGTTTCCCATTATGGTTCATGCTGACATATTTTTTTTTTTATTTCCCATTTTGGTTAGCTTCAGTACGGCCAACCTCAAACATTCAAAAAACTGTGAGTCAGCTTATAAAAATACTAAGAGCGGTTTCACTTTATGTACCTGTGGGATTTATTTTCTTTAGTAAACCCTAAGATAGAAAAGCATAAGATGTAAAAGTTATGGAGAAGGATGTAGGCTATCTGCCTAGCCAGGAGACTGCAGGAACTGAGACCTTACCGCTCCCTGCCACTGTTGTCCAAGGCTGCTGGTAATGTGGGAAAGCTAGCAATGGCTGCCACGCTCAGCCCGGAATAACCTGTACAGAGCGTCTGATATTTTCATTTAGCTGAAACACGAACCCACTTATCTGCACTCCCTTTCAGGTATACCAGTCACAGCATACCTTGGCAAGAGTAAGAAATCGTCTGGCTCAGACCGCTAATGGGCTTGTTTTTAGAAACTCTGTCTTCAGTGGGAATCACAAATTCTGTATCCCTGTGTGAGCGGAGAAATGGATAATAACATCTAGATTTGTCTGAATTCTACATATCCCAGAGGGATCAAGTTTGATTCCCTGCCTTGTTTACAATGATACAAGGAAAGCATTTCAATTCTCCAAATGCTCCCTCATGTGGCTTCTTAGTACTAATACTGAAACATTTATGTGTTCTCGGAGATTACAACTCTATGCCAGGAAATAGGCTGAGACAACATAAGAGGTATTTCATGTGACCTTTGACATTAGAAAATGATGGTTCCGGATCTTACATGTGAAATGTTTCGCTTTTATGTTGTTAAATTAGCTGGAACACAGATCTATGTGCTTGTGTCCCCAGGTCGGGGGAAGGGAGAAACCTGTGCTTTGATCAGGTTTGCCCACTAGTTTATCTCATCAGCTGTCATGGCAATAGGTAAGGCATAGAAATCTGAAAATAATGGAACTTCTTTGGTGTGAAATCTGAAGTGGAAGTCCAGTGTACACAGGATCCCAGGAAAAGTGTATTGGCTTAATGCACAGCCCCACGTCCGCAGCGATTGCAAGGAAATAAATACAGAAGGTGAAGAGAGACAAGGAGATGGAGGGAGGCAAATGTGCTGATGCTTTGAAACTGCAGTGGAGAGAACGGTGTCTTCCTCCTTCACCACGGGTTGGGAGATGCTCCTTTGAGCTCTGACGCCCGTTGGGTTACAACATGGGAAGCCACTGCCGAGCCTCGGTAAGCAGGTGGTGAAGCAGTTTGTGTAAGAGATACACTTATTTCCATTCATATTACTGGCCTAGCTGTCTGCTGACCTGGCAAAGCGTGGCTTCCCTTCCTTAACGCCAGCTCTGTGTCAGTGCTGTTGCCGGTCCTGCCGCTGCGGGTGCTGCACAGCAGGCACTTCGCCCCTGGGCAACTGGACCCGTGGAGCAGGCACGGACACCACGTGGGCTGAGAGCTGCTCCCCTGGGCTGTCATCCCCACGCTGAACTGTGACGTTCAGGAGCAAGGAGTGGCAGTCTTCTTGTACATTACAGTCTCACCAGCCGTTTACCGCTGAAGAGGGGCGAGGCAGCAGAAAGGCGCGGGTGAGGCGGGAAGCCCAGCTGTGTCAAACAGGGGACATGCTCCGGGAAAACCTTTTGGCGTCCATCTTCAGAGCCCTGGCCTGACCCCGAAGCATTTGCGTGGTATGCAAAGGCATATATGCAGGTGTTTAGGTATGTATTTTTGCCTGAGGTAAAGAATAATATTGCTGTTAGGTCACTTAGACAACCTGGGAACATTTGCTTTACATCTTCTCTGCTTCACACGTCCTCTTGGAAAGGACAAGTTTTACCTTGAGGAGGTTGATTCTGGAGCTGCTGGCTCCCTGAAAAAGAAAGATTAAAAATCAAAGGACTGCAAAATTAATATGTTTCATACTGGAAAAAAAAAAAACATTTCTCTTCAACAAGAAACTTTTTGTTTTGATTTTGAGCTTTCTAAAGCCTCTACAAATAAAATTATCTGACCCTGGAATGGTTTCCTTTGAACTTGGATGAAAAATCTGGCAAAAGCCAGAGTCATCTGTGAGCATTTTGGGATCACAGCTCTGCCATTTTCACTGATAGAAGTTTTAACCAGAAATGTCACCCAGCCTTTCTCAGGAGGGTGTGGTAGGTGGCCATGTGGTCCATATCCAGATGCTGTCGTTGAAAATGTTGCAGAAACATAGAGTGTTGAAACCTCCCCGGCAAAACTCTTCGCAAGATGATGCTATGCCTGTACGCACCCGGAAGAATGTGTTCAACACACATGCACACTGTTTGGTATCACTTCCAGCTCTTTGGGAAAGTAAACCAATGCCAAAAGAAATACAACTGTCTGGGGGGAGAAAAAAGGTTTGCATGTTGGGGAAAAAAAAACAGGTACTAACTAAAATCTCTGTGTTATTTAAAATACCATTCATCAAAATACTTTCTTTTATCAAAACAAGAAAATATCACAGGATCGTGTCTTCAGGAAATCTCAACGTCTTTGTTATCACCCAGTTTTCTGGCCTGTTCTAGAGGTAACTGAAGGTTTGTACTCATTGTTGGGGCAGATAGCCAGCGTGTTTTGGGAATCTATAAACCAGGGAAAACCATTTTCTTTCACAGGAATATGCCAGACTTCAGGAGTTACTGTTGAACATAGAGAATGGAGCCTTCCTGAAGGAACAAAGTATGAACTTGTTACATTTTTGTTTGCAGATATGTCCTACTCATCCTGAGAAAATGTCTGTAAGGTGCTGAAGCTGAGAAAAAGTGTTGAGGCTGCCCCATTTTGTGGGAAATGACAAAGACCTAGCAGAGCATCTACTCCTAAAAACACCAGGCCAAAGGTTTCAGGCCCCACCTCAACTCAGATGACACTTCTCTGTTTTGGTTGGTAAAATATAAACAGGTCAGTGATTAATAACCAGGTTGACATTTTCCAGAAGCAGTGCTGGGGGGATTTATCAGGGCAACTACTGGTCTCTTTTTGGTGAAAACACAGTAATGTATGAGGGGTCCAGGGCAAAAGACAGAAGTTAGCCTGACAGACATTTCAGGTGCCTGCCAAACAAAATGCGAGGTGAATGGAAGTTACACGCTGAAACTCAGCAAAACTCTTCCGCTTGTGCTAATTAACACTGATAATCTAATTTGGGCACAGTGCTAAGTATAGCTGGGTATGTAATTGCAGTAGATACAAAGTTTGTGTTCCTCCTCCTTTCTTGCCCATTCAAATATCCCACTTTCAGTAGCATTATGAGGTTTTGTTGTTGTGTCGGTCTGAAATCTGGAAATTATATTAGATATAGTATCTGCTGTAGTTACTGCCAAGCCATGAACATCAAGGCTCTTACCCAGGACATCGTTTGGTCAGGGAGGAATTTGAAGCAAAACTGCACTGCAGCCTTGCTCTTGGGTTGCATGGACAGGCTGGTGCACAGACCATTTAACAAGGTAAGGGGGTGTAAAGAGCCATATACCAAATGCTTTGGCATTTACATTATTCACCTCTCACTTAGTCATTTCACTGATGACCTTATCCAGCTTTCAGCAGTTGCGGTAGTCACTGCTCACAGGTACCACTTTGCAGTGGAGGAGGTGTCAGGGTCAGCCCGTTGCCATCTCTTTGGCAATACTGAATTTTGCTCTTTTTAAACAAATGGCCTCTCCCTCTGCTTGCCACAGCTGCAGCAATATGGCAGTGCTAAAATGCAAGTGGGAGGGACCAGATCATGAGAACACCCATCAGACTGAAACTCGCTGGGAGCTCCTGGTAAACAAAATGTAAATGAAATATTCAAAGTTGTATTTTTTTTTTTTTTTGCAAAACAGCTAAAGCAATCTACTTTACTTTTTTGTTTAATTAGTCTTACAAGCTAGTATAGCATCCTCATAAATTCGCTGCGCTCCATGACCTGAATTCATACTACTCGTGTGTGAACTATCTAGAAATTATATGATTCACTGTTTTGTGTTTGTTTGGGTATTATTCACACAAGGTCCTTAAAGCGATGTGAAAAACTTATTTACATTGCAAGAATATTAAAAATAGGCAACAGGGATTCTAACACTGGGAATTAAGAGGGCTCAGGGACTCCTAATAAAGTCACCAAATACAATAGAAATTTTAATTACTAAAAAGGCATATGTAATTCTCCATTTCTGTAATCTCACATCCAGTGATGCCAGCATGTGTACACGTGATTTAGACTACTTAGGCACCAATCCAAAGAAGCAAATACCACCAAATCTACCATTATTCACTGACCTACTCAAGCTTACGTGCCACTTAAACAGAGAAGAAAACAAGGCAATGTGATAAAAAAAACCAAACAACAAAATAATGCAAACAAAGCTACTTTTAAATGATGTCTATTGTCAAAAATGTCAGAGACTGTGCCTTTTGAAAAGCTTTTGCCTGAATGTTTATTCACAGTAAACCTCATTTTACCTCTTTTGCAAAGTAAATTTCTGTTTATAGCTATCTAAAGACCTCTGGATAAGGATAGGGCTGTTTAAAATGATGTGAGTTTAAAAGACAACTAAGACCCAAAGGGCTGCGACCGATAAGCAGGGATGACTTTATCTGTGCTGAACAGTGATTTCTTGGGGAAACGTCCATGCTGCCCTTCTTCCACCTGTGCTAGGGTGGTGCCTCATCTCTCCACGTGGCAGCTACTCGCAGTCTAGAGATTTCGTTGAGGTAAATCTGTACCTAGTGTAGGTTCCTTTCCTACACTAAACTGCAAACTGGCGACTCAGTAGCTACGTTGTGAATAGCTGAGACATTCTGCAGAGAGATGCTTGAAGGACAGCTGGAGGCAGCAGTCACAAAAAGCATCACAAGATAAATCATTCCCTCTTGTCATTCAGACCCCTGAGCATATTTTAGGGAATATTTGTTGTGTGGACTAAAGAGGGCCACAAATACATTACAGTGCTTTAAGTACTAGCCCAAACATGCAAAAAGGGTTTGTGTTATGTAAGGCCATTAAAATGGGTAGAAGTTACATGGCTGAAATCCTGCGTATAGAAAAACTTTTGAAACCAGCAACCACAACTTGTGTTTTTTCTTTCTTTTCTTTTTTTTTTTTTTTTTTTTTTTTTTTTTACCAGCCTACTGGATGGTCTTCACCAAACAACCAGTTTAATGGTGCACAATTTACTCTAATATCATCAGAACACAGCAAAAATACTTCAAATTAAACATCTGTGAAAAAAAGTCAGACTAATTGTATTGTAGTATAGAGCATTCAAGTATTATAATGCCTGCTGGGATTGATCTAAAGCCATCACAAGTCAGATAAAGAGCATTTTTTTAAATTCTGGCTTCTGTAAAGTGCTGGGAGTGTGAAGGTAGTAGCAGTAGAACCGTCCATTTTTCCGTTCATTTTAGTTCATTATTAATGGTTAGTTTTGAGTATCTGTGTAGGGCTCTCACTGTAAAGAATTCTGTCACCATGCTCAAGCTCCACAACCAAAGGAAGCTCCCTGTGGGATGTAGCATCCAGTCCTCCATCCTCAGCAGCACTGCAGATGGGAGCTGGGAGCACAGGCTGGTCCCTCACGCACAGCAGTTTGTAGTCTCGCTCCCCCACGAGAGCGGCTAGCTGGTAGTTTTGTTCAAACCAGCAAGTTTAAGCAAAGAAGCAGAGATTCTTCTTACTAAGAAAGTAAATAAAACAGGGCTTGTGAAACAGAAGTGGAGCCTTGGCCACAGGTGTAAGTCATGCCGCACTCACAGAGTTGGTGGAGTGCCCTGCTGGCAAGCTCTCCAAACATCTTTTGGGTTTCTTCTTTTTGTTCTTTCTTTTTTTTCTTTTATCTCTTTTTTCTTTTTTCTTTTTTTTTTCCTTTTTTCTTTTTTCCTTTTTTCTCCTTTTTTTATTTTTCTTTTTGTTCTTTTTTTTTTTTCTTTTTCTCTTTTGTGGAGGAATTTCAAACAGAGCCAGGACCATAACCTAAGACTCTCAGCTCCTTGTTCCTTGCTGTAATCATTAGACAAGTTCTTGTAAAGGCGAAGCGCTGTGGTGGGATCACCCCTGTACATGGTCTACCTGCAGAATGATGAAGTATTTGATCTGAGGTGTATCAAGCTGAGTATTTTCTGCTCTGCTGGGTTTAATTTCAAAATAAAAACAAAAGCTCTCTATGTGTGTTGAGTTCTCTCCGGTGCATGACTCTTGGGCCCCTGGCTGGTATGCGGTGCTGCTGGTCCTGCCTCTGATTTGGCCACTGATCTCCTGCAAGAGTGGGACAGTCAGCAACTGCTGGGTCTAAACTGTTGCAGTTCAGCTCGCTTTTATTTTCCTTATTTTCTTCTTATGTGCATTTTATGGGGCTGTGGAAGAAAAAGCTAACTCTGAGGTTAGAGGCCTAAATCAGAGACGTGGTTTTTATTGGAGGCACTATAGTACGTGCAAATAATAAAACCAGCAGCACAGACATCGCTCTGGGGCTTGAAGTACAGCTTTTTCTCTATTACCATGATGTAAATCTGGAATAATTGGGAGCTACTCGGTACCTTTGAATATTTGATCTTGTACTGAAGTTTAGGAGAGGAGAACATTAAACCCAAGAGAAATCAGATCCCTGGAACAGGTAAAATAAAAAGGTGCTGAAATAGTAGTTGAAAGGTAAAATTTAAAAATGGGAATAGAAAACCTATATTCTTTAAATTGGACAGAAATGCTGTGAGTTTGAAAAAAAAATGCTTATCTTTAATACTGGAGTTACTCTGCCGATTGGACGGAGGGGAGGAAGGGGTGGAGAGTGGGTAAGGAGGAAAAAAGAGGTATTTTTTAAGGTAAACTGTTGCTGCAGACTGAGTTGGGCTTTTCAAAAGGAACTTGCTATGGGAGACAAAAGAGCTCTTATGGGATGACGCAAAGAGAAAAGATGCTGGAATCCCATCACTGGCTATGAAAACAGAGGGTGGATGACTCAAGTCAGTTTAAGAGAGGATTTGAATCAAGAAGGAAACTAATGTGCTCTTGAGGAAAAAAAAAAAAAAAAAAAAAGAAAAACAATCAAGTGTTGGGAGAGTGGAAGAAATTGTCGTGTTTGTTAAGAACATTTCCTTTTGGCAAGGGTGAACTTGTGCTGAAAAATCACTCCTGAGTACGGATCCCCAAGAAAGTGATGCTGACTGAAGGTCACTGACAGCTTCTGGTTATTACTACCTGGAACTGCAGCTGAAAGGGGAACATGGAGATGAAAGAGCGTGCGTTTTATGGCCAGTCTTCTGAACTGCCTGCAATATGCATTTGTAGGAGTTAATCGAAAAATAGCCAATCTGGAAGAGATTTTTTTTTTCAGACTCCTCTGAAGTTAATTCCTGAAACCCGTTAGTCACCAAGAGAGAAAGAAAGCAGGAGGGAGAGAGTGGCTAAGACAAGTCTGAGGAAGGAGAAATTATGACTAAGAAGAAAAAAAGGAGGAGAATAATTTCAAGATGGAAAAGTTAACAGCTTTCAGTAAGACTCTTTTTTTCCTCTTAAAAGATTCTATTTGATTTCCAATTACAAAAAAAAAAAAAAAAAAAAAAGTTTGTATAAGTCCCTGTGTGCATATGTGGGTGTGTATAGTGATGATAACAACATGCTCTTAAAAATTCTGAATTATTTATGGTTTCCACTTGCTCCAGCCATGGGTCTGGATGCCTACAGGTCCTGGCCCCTGTCTTTAATCAGTGTATCCCTTTTCAAAGAGAAGACAGACAAGTATAACTTCACAAGATTTATAGTATATGCATTTCATATTAACTTAATAGGCAGGCGTGTTTTGCGTGGTTTTACTTTGTAAGTGCCGTGCCTAACACAGCTTGTAGGCATATCCGCAACCAGCATCCACCGGGCTCAGCTATCAATTGTTCCTAATACCAGCTACAGAGATAATACTATTTTTCATCATCCTTCTCTTATAAAGTCATTTATAAGGAATGTTCTCATATACAACAGTATTTTGGAACGCACTTTTCCAAGGCTTCCCAGAACGTGAGCTAAGCATGCTCCAGTCTATACCACACTTCATATATCTGAGCTGATTGGGGAAGGAGATTAAAATGGTCTTTCATGTGCCCCTCGATCTCTTCTGTCTGGAGATGTTTGTTTTGAAACAGGATAAATAGAAACACACTAAAACTTGAACATGGGTCTGTATATGAATGGCTGGATGGTTCACTGGGAGACTTTGTCTGGAAAAAATCCTGGTGAGAAAATTTCTGATGCTTGTTACAGAACATGATTTGAAATAATAGCATATGAATATATAAATATATGCCTAAATAAATCTGTCCTATTATGCAAAAAGCAAGCCACACAAGATAAGTAGGAAAGAAGTATTATCAAAACATGAGAAGGGTTTTTTTCTGGTTTTTAATCCACTGTAGTAATGTACTTTATCTTTTCCATAATGACACAAGATTAGAGTGACAAGCCAGTAGCCCAAACAAGACAACTATGTAATTACTGTATCTGCAAGTATATCCTTTTTTAAAAAAAAATCTAGTTTTTTTTTATTTGTTATCTTCCCATTGTAGACCAAAATAGACAAGCCACTACCTTTTGTATCAGAGAAAGTGTGACGGGGCCAAATTTTGAGATGTACACAGGTGACTTAAGGTACAGTAAACTCTGTTACACTCTCTGTTAGATGGTCAAAAGCCTGGAGTAATTCACCAGTACAGTCATTTTAGTTCAAACCCTTTCATGTACAGAGGTAACACCCACATTTTAAGTTATGCTTAAAATTCTATTCGATATTATCCTTTTAAAATATGATAATCATTTCAATATGGCAAATTATTTATTTTGCTAAATGGGTTATAAATTAGGTTTAGCTAGTACCTTGGCTTATTTGACAATATCCAGATTCACTCTACATATATTGCAGAGTTCAAGCCCAGCTGCGTGGAGGATACGGCATTGTTTCATTTTTCTGTTTTGGAAACAGTAAATGATAAAATAATTTGATTAGTGGCTTTTATGGCATCTCTTAAACAGAGCTTTATCCAGTTTTATTTTTATAAAAAATGTAATTTTTAAGCAGTTCCTTCCATCCAAGTTAGTAGACCTTTGCTGCGTATTTTACTATCAGCGCATCAAAATCACTCTACCTTCGAAGAAACAAAGCTTCTAATCAGGATTAGGGTTCTGAGGGTTTTTTTAGTACAGTTCATGACATCTAATTTCTCCAGCAGCAAGTTTCCTTCCATAAGTCATGATGTCTGAAGCTTTAGGTCTCCTCTTATACGTACCAAAACCACCAGGCAGAGCGATGCATCACTCCTCAAACCATGGCAGTGGCCACTGATCACCAGAAAAGCAGCAAACCAGAGATCTGCCTCTTTTTCTTCATATAAAATTAGATAAGGATCCTGAAGGCTGATGGGACTGGGAATGTTGCTTGACCACAAGTGTCAGATCAGGCCATAAAAATATTACTGAGCAAAAACTTTTAAATAAAAGCACATTACGCCTACTTTACCTCTGGCAAGACTAGTGTGTGTTAGTCTGCTATCATCCATCAGCACTGCGATTAATTAGAAAATCCTTGGAAAAAACATCAGAAGAAGAGCAAAAATACTGTACCAGGAATGTTTCCCTCGAAAAGAAATGTGCTGCTGAACATCACAATCTGTTTCAGTTTTGACAGAAAGATGTTTCTTGAGAGTTTGCATCTGTAGAATGAAAAAAAGTGTTTTACAGCTATTTTTATAACAGCTTTTTTTATGCATTTCCTTTGCAGTTTAATAATATATTTGTAGGTCTCCATACATTCCAACTGCTGTGCAAAGATTCCTGGTGATGGGGGGGGGGGGGGGGGGGGCAAGGGAAGAGGGAAATTCCTGGTATAATTTTTCGTTTCAGGGAGGCCTGAAAACTTTTCAGAAAGGATATTTTTAAGGGCATATTCAACATTTGGCATTCCGGTTGTCTAGCCATTTTTTTATTATTTTTTTTCCCTGGAAGACTGTATGGATCACTGGAGAGCTATTAAGCTTGTGACATCAAAGGTGCCATGGAAACAAAACCTGATTAAGAGTGATTTTGGTTAGTCTGTTTCAAGTTTTTTTGTTGGTTTTGGTTTTGTTTTGTTTTTTTAATGTTAACTTAAATGTTTGAATGATCGTATGGAAGAAAAAAAAAACCTGCAAGGGTTTCCTCCTCTGGTTATAGTTTCAGTTCTGTTTGTCTTCCTTGTCAAAAGCTGCAAGCTCCATCCCTCTATGTCTTCCAAGGAACTCTTCCAGAAACCAAACATGAAGCTTCCCCAGTATTTCTCAAATAACGGAGAACAAGCACGCCAAACATCACCACTGCTGTGGCCCAAACCTGGCACTTTTGTTTCTGATTCAGCTGGGAGAAAAGCCAGTTTTGTTCCCTCTGACGCCCTAGAAGGGATGGGCTGAGTTCTAGGGAGAGATTCCCTCTCCGTCACTCCCTGATATGACACCCAGTCGTCCTTCTTGGAGTCTCAGGCTAACAAAAATAGCCGGAATGCTGAAACCGGTGGGTGCTCTGCCAGTACCTTCAGAGAAATACAGGTTTAACTTGTTATTGAGTCTTCTTTTGCCTTCGTATACATTTTTATCTCCTAAATATTTTTCTAATACTTTTATGCTTTGTGCACACTCAATGGGAGGATTTGTTATTCTTTTTGGTCTGAAAACCAGCATCATGCTTAAATGATATCTGATTGAGGCTGGAGGTGTAACAGCCAGTCTTCCTTCCTCGTGCCTTGGTTTCAGTCATTCTGTCTTTGCCCAAACCCTTCTTACAGATGTATTGCAACCATATTTCTTCTCAAGCGAGAGATCTGGCTCCTACATACCTGAAACTGATTTTTCTCTGAGCTTCAGGTGGTTCATAGCTCCCTTTTCCCAGCGTGAATACCCTTGTTTGTCTATTCTCTTTCCTTTCCTTTGGAATTGCCTATATTAGCCTAATGCCGGTTTCAGCCACCCTTCATGTCCTTCCTTTTGAATAAAATGCTGAGTTGGCTGAATTCCACTTTGTTGTTCAAATATTGACTTCCAGCTTAGGCTCACCAAACACACTGCCCTCATCCTTGCACTCTGCTAGTGTCCCATAGCCTCTCGGCAATGCTCCTTGGGGCTGTTTAAATGAGTGGCTGAGTATTTGCACTTTTGCACTCATTTATGAACTGCATGACACAGGACACATGCACTGAAAAGACTCTTGCATGTGCCTGTTGCGTGGGAAAGAGCCAGAGCTGTTCACAGCCTTGCCCAAAGCACCAACCAGAGCCAGTAAGCAGCAATGAAGATCCAGCCCCACTTCAGGTTTTGCCGTTGCTGAGGGTGTAAGCCAGGAGCGGTCACACTGAGGTGAGAAGACTTAGACCTGTACAAAATCTGTATTTGCCAGTATTTCACTTGGTTTTCCTGCTGCAGACAGAAGGACTCACTCCATAGAACCAGAGCAGCTCTGGAAATGCTCCGTCCAAGAAGGAGCCACCAAAAATCTGGCATGAGAAACGTGTGCAATATGAAGACTGAAAATGTGCACAAATTTGTTCTGCTCTGATAGTACCTTAAAGTTTTGTCCCATCCTGCCATTACAGCAGCTACATTTGAGCCCCTTTTCTCTCAAATGTGCGAGAAAAGTTTCCTTCATTAGTTTTGCCAACTTGTCCATGCTTTGTGCTCACCTACTACTGCATCTTCTGTAGCATCTGGCAAAGAGCAGACAGGTTTATTTGGACTCACAGTTACAATAAATTTTCTTCTTTCCCCTCTCAGCCAAAAACAGTGTTGCTTTTTTAATTTTTCTTTATGATGAATGAAAGGGCTTGTGTGACTGACCCTGTTAGCAGCCATGGGGCTGTAGCCTAGAGTGGGCAGCTGACCCAGAAGAGGCGGAAATGGGAGTGAGGGATGGTGTTAGCATGCTAGTGGTTTCCTTCCCACCCCGTCAGAAGGACACTGGCTGCAGGAGTGACATCTGAAGCATAACAGCTGAGGTACTGAGGATGCAAGCACTATTGCCAGGTATGGCTGGTGTAGGGCCAGCTGATCCCAAACCTACTTGACAGGAGGAGTGTGCGGGCACCACCACCAGCTTTACAGGGAGCAGGTGCAAGTGTTTACGGGGAAAGGCCCAAGTGTGTGCTGCTGGCAGGAGTAAGTGAAGTGCTGGTGGTGGGAGCGTTCCTGGGTATAAGCAGATGGAGCAGTACTCCAGTAGGGATGCTCTTTTCTGCAGGAGATGAACCTTCAGGCTTGTAGCGCAGCCACCAGCAGGTATGTTGAGTGTTTCCCTCCCTCCTCATCTGTCAGTACTAGACTTTCTTTCTTTCTAAAGCGTTGGTTTAAGTAATAAGCCAAAACTGCAACTTTTCTTTTGCTGCTGGGAGCCTTTTGCCTTGACTCCACTCTATTTTATATCCATGGGGTATATTTTTTTTCTTTTAAAAAGACTTGAATTTTCTCTGCATTTTTGTGTTCAGCTGTTGCTTGCGTGTGCTTCCCTCAGCTTAGCATTGCAAACCAGTCCTGGCGCTTTTGAAAGCTGTCACTTCTGAAATGGCAGCAGCAGCATGAGCTGAGTGGTTGGACTAGCGTGTACGGAGGAGGGACGACAGAATGTTTTTCTCTCTCAATTTCATTCAAGTAATCTTTCCTCTATCCATATTGATTATTCTAAAAAATTCTAACTGTCCTATCATTTTGACTACTTTGGGTTTTGAGGTTTGAGCTGTTAAGTGGTGCTTTGACTGGAAGGGAACAAACAAATAACTCCTCTTTTCTGTGGCTACTGCCTTTTCACCAAACACAACGAGAAATGAAGGTGTTACCTGTCTCCCACTTTCTTCCTCATTCACATGTCGAAAGTACATGTTGGTTATGATACTAGCCTGCAGTACAGGATTGCAAAAGAAAGGAGGCAGAAAACGGTGATCTCTGAAGCCTATTTCTTAGCTCTCATTGCTCTGGTCCCTGAAGAAAATTAATGCAGGGGAATGTGCAAAGCGGCTGAGGCAGCACGTGCTAAATCCATAGCTCAGCTCTGAAGAGTTGAGAGACGTGATGTCTGTAATGACAGTTTCTGCTTGCGTGACTCTTTTTGTGAAATCTCTTCACCTTTTGCCTATACGCTTCTGTGATGGTCTTTACAATTCATGAGAAACAACGAAGCCATGCTGTTACATGTTCCAAAAAAATGTCTCCCTGAGACTGGGTTATCAAAGGATGTGAGTGGAAAAGGGAAGGAGAAGCAGCAGTTACAAAATTAAGCTCGGCTCCCAACCGCCGGTAGTTTAAGTCAATAGCACTGCTTGAGGTTCAAGGACACAGGGGCTGGGGCTTTTTGACTCCTCCGGTTCAGCTTTGATTAAGAAGGCTTTCTGTGATGTTAGAGATGTGTGGCCAGACTCTTTCTTGTATAAACTGCTTGCGTAATCCACACGCAAAGCTTATGTGAGGCTTTCTTGGGTAAAGCAGGAGTTGCTTTAAATGGCACTTAAGCCCATCTGTTTCACTGGAAGGGCCTTTCTTTTATAGGGTACAAGACACATAAGTACATCTGTTTCTACTACCTTTAGCTAATTTGTTTTCCTCCCTTCTCTAAGAAGAAGCAGAGAAGACCTCTGGTCTCTGGTGTCCTTATGCCCACATCTTCCTCCCTGCACCCGTGCCAACATCCCCAGAGGGTTTGGTCGGTTGCACGTAGCCCCGATGAAACGTGTGCTCCGGGTTGCTCTTGTGAAGCCAGACAGGTTGTAAGTGGCAGAAGAGCTTTGCCCACGTGTGCATCTCAAACACATACTCGCCTTAATTTTGACCACATGCACGCAAGCGCTGGGGTGAGCTGCATGCCAGCAGAGCCCTTCCCACACTAGCCAGCACCGGAGGAGGAGCTCCTGCAGACATGCAGTGCAGCTGAGATATTTGGCTTCGTGATTTGTGGTGGGAGAAAGAGCCTCAGCACAGTCGCCTACTCATTCGGAGGCTCTAAAAACTGCCAGTTCTGATGCCCGAAAAGCGTCTGCCCCCACACCCTCTGCTGCTGGTGTGACTCTCTATTTTCTGCTGGGGGGACAAACAGCCCACTCCAGGGAGTCGCGTATCAAGAGGGGGACAGGGGGAAGAAAGCCACCTCGGTGACCATAAAATGCAACAGTAATAAAGCAAAAAATAGGGGGACTGGGTGGTTCTTCAGTCCGGGTCTTGTTCTGGGTTTCCGAGGACGTAGGCGCAACAACTCTTCCAGCCACAGGTTTTCGGCTTGGACCCAAGACTGGATACAGTCCTGAGCCAGTAACTCAAGCCTGAATTAACCCGGCTTAACAAACACATTTAAACCAGGAAGGCCATTGCTATAAGGAGTTATACAGGAGTTACATAGGCTTATCTCCAAGGCATTTAGCCCATCTTGGTTTGGATCACCCCTGGAGGTGTCTTTCGTTCCCTATTGACCAAAAGGAGCTGGAGGTAATTAAATATAATTAACCAGGATCTTAATCTCCCTACATAATGAGGACACGCATATTTTCTTTGCCTGGCTTGTCTCCCCAGGCTATGAGCTCTTCGGGTTGTTGCTGTCCCTCGCTATCTGCTTGTGGGGTGTAACACAACAGAGCCCCCAGCAAGCCAGAGGGTGTCGGTGCCATGGCAGTGTAATCGTGGTCATTTATCCTGAACCTCCAGAGAGACTCCTCTAGGATCAAAATGAATAAACACAGTGGAGCTGTTGGCTTAGGGAAATACGAAACAAAGTAAATAGGAAAAAGGAATAAGAAAAATATGTTCATTTTTGTAGACGTGGGGAAGGAGACCCCTTCCAAGGTTCCCAGATGCAGGGGAGGTGAGGAGATGGAGCTTGAGCTCGGCGTTATGGGAGCAAAAGGATGCTGCTGGCCAGGCAGGCTCATGGCTTGTCGCCATCCATGCATACCTATTCATCTGGGTTCATCTGACCACAGTCCTGACCGCAGTAAGGTGCCTCTGGCTCCATCTGCTCTTCATTGTGTGCACACCCCCACCAAGCTAGGAAAAAAATACTTTTTTTTTTTTTTTTTCCATTGGGGTACAATAATTTTGCAGGAAGCCATTAACTCTTCTACGTGCACAGATAATTTTTTTTTTTTCCCTACCAGCCTCTGGCCTGAAATCCTTCCTAGCAAAAAATGTCTCATAGGTCCCCGGGGCACACCAGCACTTGTCCCCAAGGGTGGCTGTGCTGGCAGCACCATGGGGTGCAGCGGGCTGGGGAGCCGGGCTGTGAAGACACAGACCTCTATCTGCCAGGGCTGTGCCCCTTTTTCGACCTCCCAAAAGATGTGGCAGTTTTTTAGCTTTTTGCCACCCTCTGAAAGCTGGAGGTGATTGATTTTTCATGACTGTTCAAAGCTTCTCCCAAAGCCTGTTTTCCCAAAACCCTGGAGAAGGGGGCAGAGGTAAGAAGAATTAAAAGGGATATATATTTCTTTGGGTTTTCTTGACATCAATCATATATTTTCTGAATGAAAACTGCTGTATGGTGACATTTATGGCATCGGCGTTATGTGTCTGACATCCTACGGAGTAGCAATTCCCTCAGAAAAGGCTTGTGTGTCTGGAAAGCATTTCCACCCGTTAAACTCTTTAATAGGCAGTGTTTGTTCGACACTTGGGCACCCACATTGAATCCTTCACATCGTCATTCACCGGGGAGCTCTCGGAGGCACCAAATAACTTTGAGCGGTGCCTCCTGAGCTCCTGGCATGCCGGGTCTCGTGTGCTTTCCCACTACATGGAGACTTTAGCAAAGCCCAAGCAGGGCTGGCTCTTACTCCCTGAAAGAAAGGTGTTTTGTGCTGGGGAAACCAAATCTTTCTGAATCCGTGAGTTCCAGAGGCTTGAAGAGGAAGCTGTGACTCTGAGCTGTCTCTCTTCTCAGCAGAAACTCCTTCCTGCGACAGCAGCACACCTCCTTTCATTGCATAATGCTGGTAGACTAGTCTAGATGTGACTCCTCTCTGGCAGGATTTGCCTTAGCTCCCGGTGTACGGGGTGAAAGGATAACCAGAGACTCAGCTGTAATTAGAGAAGCCTTAGCATCACTCCCTCTAAACAGACTCTTCAGGAGGAATCTGGTGTTTTCAGGAGGGGGGGTGGGGGTGGGAAGAAATCTGAATTTCTAGAGAACTGTCAAGCGTAATTAGAACTTGGCATATATTTACAGGCATCAAATGGATAGGGAGACAGCTTGCGAGCAGTGCCCTGGGCCTGGCTGCTGGGAGGAGCAGGGCAGCAGAGAGCTGCTCAGCAGGACTCTGTGTCTGCCAGCTCTTGGGAGTCCTGTTCATGTTTAAATGGGATGTACAAGCAGGAAAAGTCTAGTGGTAGAGGTTTCTTAGTGAAAATTGCCAGTCTAGCAAAAATCCAAATATCCGATAAATTCATAGGGATTTTTCTGCCTGCGTCAGCTTATGGGGTTGTGAACTTCGGAAAGAAAAAATCTCTAAATATTTTATTCTGACAATTCAAATGAATGTGGTGGGTTTATTTAAAAATAAATGTATCTTTGTTCTTCTATACTTTTTTAAATACGGCCACATCTTAGCTGGCTGAAGTTTTTATTATCGAGCTGAAATATGTACTACAGGTCCATTTGAAACTAATTATGTGGGGTTAACCTGATCTACAACCCATATCTTGGGTTACTCCTTGATAAAGAAAGAATTTGAGTCTCTTGCACCACTTCAGCCCGTTGTGTATTTCTGTTGGTTTCTGATTAAGCAAATGTGTGAAATTCAAAAGAGGAGTGCTGACAGCCATTGTACCGATTGGGGACTAGTGAAACACACAGGCTCTGAAAATAACAATATAACGTCTTCCTGCACTTGTTTACGTAGAGGCTGCCAATTGACAGCCTGTGGCCCAGGCGCAGCCTGCTTGTGAATGCTTTTCTGCTATTATATCGTAACATTAATTTTGTTTGATTTTTTTTTTTTTCATTAAAGTAGTCAGTAAGTTGCATCCTGGATTGCTGGGTTAGAAGTAAACTTCTGGATACTGTTTGATATGTAACATGGCTTCTGGAAGTACTGGAATATGTCAACATTTTCTGGCAAATGGTATTTTCAGATGGAAGTTATTCTTGTGGTTGCAGTAGAAAACCTCTTAACATGAAAGATAAACACAAAATAAAAGATTTTAAAATACCATATATTTTAAAATAAGGAAAACCCAAGAAACTTGAAAAAAAACCCACAGGAATATAAAGGATTTAATGGAGAATAAAACACCTCTTGTTCTGGGTGGTAAGACCTTGCTTCAGCCAGGAGGGTAGGTCACTGGTACCTCCAGGAGCACTGGTCCCCACCATGGGAAATCCGCTTGTTTGCAGCCACAAACATAGCATCTGTCCCGCCTTTGTGCTGCTGCCCACCCATCAGCATTTCTGACCCTTTCTTAATTCTTTTTTTAAAAGATCCAACAGATCTGAAGAGTCAATACACTAAAACCTGCCACTGTGTCATCTTCTCTCACATGGAGAACATGGTCTCCTCCTGGCACTGCCCTGACCTACCTGGGCGACAGGAGGGGTGGTAGTGGCTGCCTTGTTGTTGGCTGATGTCTCTCCTGGATGCTGATAGCTCTCAGAAGTCCCGGAACAGATATTGTCCAGTGGTTTGCACGGGGTAACAGTCCGAGAAGGTGACTGTCTTTAATGACTGGTCCCTGATACGATGCATCTGCAGCTGTAAAAAGACTTCTTGATCCTGGCCTCTCCAAGTGCTATTTTTAGAAGATTCCCAAATTTTAGATTTGTGCCAGCCTGAGTGCCCTGCTGGGTGGCTCCCTCGCCCTTTGCCGATGGCTGTGCACGTCATGCAGCATGCTGCTAACCACAGGCATGCCAGTAAGCGTCAGACAGCTAAACGAATCCCTGTTGGGGTGAGTTTGCAGTGCTATAGGGCTCGGGACACAGCCTGCCCCATCGGGGTCTGGATCCTCGGCAGGTTGTGCCAGGACCCTGAAGGGTGTTCACAGCACCTGGCCCCCACAAGGCATCTCCAACCCGTGGAGGGGGAGGCATGGCTGGGCAGGTGCTGCCTCGCCTCCTTGGAGGGGTGTGACCTGCTACCTCCACCCAGGACCCTTCTCCTCCCCCTGGCTCAGGGACACCCCTCCTGGTGTACCCACTGAACCTGGGAAAAAACACCAGCCCGTCATGCTGGGGTGAGATGAGCTGGCCCAAAGAGAGGAGTAAAAGCCTTAAATACAGGACTTTCCAACCCCTAGTCTGCCCTAAGTACTGGAAGGATGACCAAACAAGGAATTGCATATTTTCAAGTGTAAAATATGCCTAGGTCTAGAATTATATTTTTAAGGTATTAAAATCCTATAACTTGCCTTTGTCAAGACAAACAGTGCATCTTCCCATCTTAAAGTTACTACTTTTCCCTTTTACTTCTGACACTTGAGCCTCCTTGTCTGTAGTTCATACCCACTTTATTTTCTGGCACACTATTTCCATTCCCCACTAGCCAGCTAACCCGTCTCCCTTTGCCTGCATCCCAGCCATGGTGGGTGCCTCGGCGCAGAGCACCCATGCCCAGCTCCTGCTCCTGCTCCTCCACTCCACTGTCTTGCTCGAAGAGGTCACAGCTTCAAGACCCTGCTGTGCTCCAGATAGAGAAACCTTTGGGAAATCTGGTTTCATTGCATGAAAATGCTACGTAGGGAAAAGATCCTTTAACAAGGAGGATGCTCAGCGAAAATCTATGATTTTGTGATAAGTAAAAAGCCTTTTCAGGTGTATCTTGGGTATTTAAACTTGTGTGGAACTGGAAGGGACTAAGTGTATTAGCCTCTCGGCTGGTGCTAGGTGGCTGGGCTGCACTGACATGGCTGAAGCTAAACTGATTTCTACCAGCTGAAGGTCTGGGAGGTTTCCGTGCAGCAGTGTGGTGGCCTTCCCTAGATCCTGGCGCAGGAAGGCAGCCCTCCGCAGCCGACGTGGGAAGGGGAGCCCGACCGATGTAGCTGCAGCAACAAGCAGCCCTTCCCTCCCAAAAGGCTGCCTCGTACCCTTAAATACAAGCAATTGGAGCTCCTACTACAAAGTTGTCAGAAGCAAACTTTGTAAATGTGCATTGTCATGGAGACAGTATAGATCAGCTGAAGGAGCATATGGTTCTTTACTCCTTCGAGCTATCACTGGAAGGAGTAGACTGAGGAATATATTTAGTGTTTTCTTTTCAACAGATGACTAAAGATAAGGAAATAAAATTAGTTTGAGAAAATCCTCCTCCTTTTCGATGGGAAGTTGGCTGCTCTCACTCTGCATTAGAAAAATATTACTGCGATTTCTTGTTTTATAGCTGATCATTGACAGGCATTCTGGAAAGGTCACATCTGAGAGCCTCTCCTCACAAGCACACAAAGGAAAACGCGAGTATTTTTCCTTTAAAATTATATGAATTTGCTGCTTTTAAAAGCAGGGTCTGTGTGTGATTTTTGCAGATAGAAGACAATTCTTCCTTGAAAGAAGACTCTTTTGATCACAACTATAGGCTCACAACCACTTTAAGACCGCTTCATCGCCTCGGGGCCAGTGAGAGCCTGGCTTAAAAGTCCTTCAGCAACCACAGACAAGCTGATGCTGGCACCAGCGGAACGAGTCGTTCCCTGCAGCCCTGTGGACTTGCCTCTTCCCTGGCCTGGAAATGCCCTTGGCTGCCCCTCCACCCTTCTACCAAGCATGCCAGTCACTTTAATACTGGGGTTTGTAATGTGATTTAGTAGAGCCGTGGTGGAAATAAGGAAGCTCTTTGTCCCACAGGGTTAGGGAGAGATGCACTGGGCTAAAAAAAGACAGTGAAATTGTTGATGATATCACCATTTCTCAAGAAAAGCTTTGTTTTAGGGGAAAAAAAAGACACTTTTGTTCAAGAAACAAACAAAAGCATCATGCAAAAATATTTGACCAGCTTTATGGACCCCATTCACTAGCAACTGGACCACTGTAGTTCATATGAGTTAGACAACAGACATGAGTAACTAATTACACTTCCTTAGCAGCCACTCTTTAGAGAAGAGCAGCATGAGTATAATTCACTCCCTAATTGTCAGGTCAAGCAAACAGTGGATTGTTCTACGCCTTTATGATACTTGTGCTCATAAAGGGTGGCCTGGCTGCAGTGTCCCAGCTGGAATTACTTGAGGGGAAAATGCTCCCCTTGCCAGGCTGCGCCCCATGTCTCCCCCCAGAGTGCAGGTGGAAAAGGAAGATAGGAAATTCTTTCCACCTGGTCGTGGTCAGTTATAATCTTCCCCATAATGTAATGGTTAGCATGGTATCTTAGGAATTTTGGGGCCGATGCTATTGGGTCTCTCTGAAGGCAAGAGCACAGGCAAAGATGAAAGGGACATCAGCTGGGTGAGCAGCCTGGTGGGAACACAGGAGGTATCGCGTTGCTCGGGCCCCTTGATCCCCTGCTGCCACGGCTAAGGATGCGCTGGCTGAACAGGCTTCAACGCTTCGTTCTTGGGTGACAGATGCCTTTTAACTTTTTCTGTATTATTTATGTTCAGCAAGATAGCAAGTTGCCTCCTAAAGGGAGCAGCATCTGTCACGTGGTGGTAGGAGATTGCATGAGTATTTGAGAATTTAATCAGCAGCTGTGCCAGCCAGTGTAAACAGAAGAGGGGTTGTATGAATAAGAAAGGGGTTTGGCTGCAGGCTTTCAGCCTTTGGGAGGCTTTGTTTCTTGATGTTTCTGCTCTTTCACTGGCAAGTATGTGGTTGGGGGTCTAGGGGAAGGGGACCAGAACAAACTTGCTCAGACCTGCTTTCTGCTTCCCTCTTCCGGGTCCGCAGTCCTAAGTGAGTTAATTCTTAGGGTGAGATCTCGTTTCCATGTCTGAACATCAGCCTGTCAGGGTGGGGAGAGGGGTAAGATGTGTGCACATATGCACCAACACCACCACCCCAAAAAATGGCCATAATTGAGGACATGCAAACATGCAAATTTGACTTCACTAAATGTTTGGGTGAATTGTGACCTTCTTCTACCTTCCGCCTCAAAACTGTACCCATTTTGCACTTGGAAGGGTTTTTTTTAACACAAGACTATCTATTTGGGTTTAAATTGAGCTATGGAGTGTTAAACCAGAACGTTAAATAGGACATTCATAAGCCTGTAAAGTTGAGCAACCAAAAGAGGAGAGCTGCTTGAATTAACACGGCCAAACACCTGAAGTTTGGCAAAATTTCTGGCGTCTGAAAACCAGTGTTTTTACTGGGGCGTACTGAACAGCCTCATAATGGGGGAGATGATATCCACCAAACAAAATGCATCTATTACGTGACATATAATGTAACCTGACGGTTTTAACGGTGTATATAATTAGTGATATTGACTCGATAACACCAAGAATGACTTTTTACTGGTGCTTCATCCCATTAAATTGAATCTTTCCCAAGGAGGAAAATCTAGGAGGCACTAGTCAGTCCCTGACTCACTATCAGCTGCCTCCTTGCTAAAGCCTGAATGTATTCCATAGTAAGTTATTTGTCACAGTGACTCAGCATTGTAGGCTCCTTTTTAATTTCTCTCTCTCACCACAGAGCCAAGAAAATCTCCCACCTCCCCATGCCGTATGCTACTGAGATAGCAGTTTGTATCATCGGCCAAAGGATAACACATTTAAATGTGTGTGAGGAGCCTTATAAGGGCATTAACACTTGCCTCCAGGTTGGACGTCACGACGGCGAGCCAAGGAGAGGCACCAATAATAGCTTCCTTGTGTTTGTACATGCCGCGGTGACTATTTGTGCCATTCGTGGGAAACGGAGTGATATGCCAGACGGCAAAGTGTTTCATTTATCCAGAGTCACGGGGGTTGATCCTGAGTGAGTCTTCGCTCAGACATGCAGCCCCATTCCTGGAAAGGTCAGTGAGCAAATCCTGCCAGCCCGGGGGATGGCTGCGGGAGGGGAACTGGGGATCGACCCCATGCCTTCCCCCTTCACCTGGCAGCTCCCCTTCAGCCCACAAAAGTCAAGATTAAATGCTAGTAACTCTGAGCTGCGGCACTAAGTGTGCCTTGACTTGCACATCTATACCTTGGTTTCCCCTGTGTAAATCAGGGATGATGAGATGTACCGTCCTCTGCCAACTGCCCTGTGTTCTCTCTATCAAAATGCTGGTCCCGTTAATTGCAAGTGTTCCCCAGCTGGTGCCTCAAACCAGTGGGGAAAAAGCTGTCTAGCCCAAATTCCTGCTCTGATTACGTCATTCCCCAAACCACCGCTTCACCCATAAGGGACGGGGGAGGACAGTTGTGTGATGTGAAAAATGGCCGGTGCTGCCCGCCTTGATGAAGAAGCAGAGAAAAGCAGAATAACGCTGCTGTTTCTCTGCCACCTGGTGAGCCAAATACTTCCTCATGGCATCGTCTCATGTTTACTCAAATAATGACCTGCTTTCATATTGCTTTATCCCTCAGGCCCTATTGGCCACAGGTGTAACCGGTGGAGAATTTATAATTCAGGCAAAGAAGCCACACGCTTTTGTACTGACTTAGAAACGCTATTTATTTTGCTGGGAATTAGTCTGTGTTTAGCCAGTGTGAGCAGCATGGGAACCAGACCAAGTAACCAAGAGCTGCAGGGGAAAAGGTGGGTCTTACGTGCAAAGTTCCCTGGACTTTCTGAATGGGGAGTGCATTGCATAGATCTCTTATTTTAGTCTAATATTAATTACGCTAAGCTCAGTCAAAGGATGCTTGAGTGAAGTTTGAATCAAATCCATCTGGCTTCTTGGTGTAAGAGCGTGCCTTTCAATTAAAAATTAACACTGCTGCGATCCAAGCAAAGGCAGACAAAACCTATTTCCATTTTGCACCCTATGTGATGGGTGACAGTCGCAAGCCAGGGAGGGGGAATAAAAAGATGAATTGGGTTACAATAGCATTTGAATGCTACAAGTCAAAGCCTAAACAACACTGCCCTCATTTCCAAGCTGTTTTATGAAATCAATCATTCTCGCAGGTAGGAACGCACTGTACTCCCGCGACTGAGTAATCCCACCACAAACAGCAGCATCTCCCCCTCTGACCGGTTTGCTGCCAGGTAGGAAAAGTCCTGCACACCAGGAGTTTGGGAGCCCCTGCATATAGAGGTACTTGTCAGTACAAATAGGAGTGCCACACGCAGCAAGCCAGGCACCAGCTGCTACTTCACGGCCAAGAGTTTTGCACAAACAAAATGATTGTGACTTATGCTTATCATTCGGGCTCCCGCGCAGGCCAAGCGGGTGGGTGGATGGCTATGTTCCTCTCCCTGACGGATGGCAGGGCTTCAGCTGCTAGAATTTTAAGGACCTCTTTCTGTGCTGGCAACTACAGACAGAGCTCTTGCAAATGGCATGTCATCCATCACGAAACCTCCCCAATCACCTTTGTATCAGGATGTAGTGACCAGACAGCTCAACTGAGTTTTGCATATGCTATTTTTCCCCTGGATCCTTCTGTCTCCTCCTTCTTCATTACTCAAGCATTTATTTAAGGAGATATTTGCGGTGGGTACAAAGGTCAAGTGTAATACCCTAGGGGTTAAAAGCCAATGTTTACTTAACATCGGCTGGGAAGGGAGGTGAGCTGGTAGCTGTCGAAAAGAGCCTCATGGTGGGTCCAAGCCCTCTTAGAGGGGGCACATTACAAGCTCCAAGGGAAAAAAATCTTCCAAGGCCATGAGAAGACTAAATAACATGTCACCCTGGAAAATCCAGGCTGCCTGTGCTCACCTGCATGGCACTATGTGTGTGTATATATAGCTATAGATGTGTATGTGTCACTACTGCATTTTTTCCATTGTATATGCAGCACTCCTGGTGCCTGTCCATGACGCTGCATATTGCAAGCGTCTGGCTATGCTGTACCACATTTGAGGTTACGAAGTGAAGCAAAGTATCTGAGGCATGTTACTGAAATACTAACCAAAACCAAAAAAATGTCTGGCTCCCAGGTCATTAAAATGTTAGACATACTCTTATGGCAGATCTAGGAACCTGTTGTTCTCCAAAGCTGCATATTTGTCCCTTCCTGAAGAGTGGGAAAATAGGCAAAATTTAGAGGTTTTTTTCAAAACCAAAGTGCTAAGCTGATAGATGGTTTGGAGCATCACAGCCCACAGCACCATCAGCTTTGTTGTTTCTTTGCAAAACTCTCCTCAAGCCACCGAGTCACCAGGCAAGACCTTGACAATATTACTTTTATTCCTCTCTTTCAAACGCTCCATCATCTTATCCCGGGAACTATTGTTGCTAAGAGTCTTCTGTGATCAAAAATCCCGGTTGAGGTGACATTTTCTAACTTGTCCATTTTTTTCTAATCTTTCAGCTGGAAATGTATAGAGCTTAGTAATTAGCTGTGTAAACAGTCATCTTGCACATATAGCGGCAACACCATGGGAAATCCTTTTCCACAGAAAGTGATAGAACAACGTGTGACGTTACTGTAGGAACTTCAAGAATGCTGTTGGCTTGTTATTTTCACTTTCTCCTGATTTCTAAGCACTTGTTTGATAGTGTACTATTTTATATAAGTGTCAATATTTTTAGTGTTTTTTTCCTGATAACTGACTATAGCCACAGTAATGACTTGGAAGATAGTTCTCATCTCTCCCATCAAGGACAGGAAAAAATTGGATCCCTGGAGTAACATCCTCAGGACTAACACTCAGTCTTGCTTACATGGTGGGTAGAAGAGCTATAAGTAGGAAAACGTTATTCCAACACCTTAAGTTTCAGGTGAGGATGCTTCCATACAGAAACTTCATCGGTGGTTCTAGCTACTGATGCTGCCTCTCTAAAAGATTAGAGCTTAAGAAAAAATAGCAGTATTTCCTAATAAAATGATAAAAGTATGCCATGAGGATGCAACAAAATCTGAAGTGGCTGATCAGTCCCTCAAAAGTCTCTCTTCCTGCCCACCCCCCCAATGCTATGTTTCTGATCACCCTTGAAAGCAAATGGAGACTGGGAGAGGAGTATTACAATCAACCCTAAAGCTCTGAATGGGTTGCCCTTTCTCAGAATGAGGTGGGCTTGTTGTTTGATCTCCTGCCAGTGAACGATAGCCCTGTCAGTTACTGTTGAGTGAGAAGCAACAGCCTCCAGCAGCTCTGGGAGTGGTGACCTTTCTCTCCCCAAGCATTCTTCTAGGACAGCAATGCAGACACACCGTGATACCGTGGTGGGCTTCACATAGGATTTCATGTCCCTCTGAGGAAAAACATCTTGGTGTTGCCTTTGCAGCACACGTGACTGTTACCTTGTATCGGCACTCCCCTCTACAGATAGCATCTCTAAATTAAATGTGTTGTCCATATGCTTTGCGGTGACAAAATGGGCATCAGTTTGTGAATGGAACCTTGCTTTTGACTTTGCTTTGTGCAAAGAACTGCAAGATGTGCAGTCAGAAAGCAAGTATATGAGTTCTCTCTCTTTTTTTCTTCCTCCTCTTGATTATTTTTGCTGGTTTTACAGCTACTGAATGGAAATCAGACAAATCAACCAGCCCTAAACTACCCTGACGGGACACTGTAATGGCCCCTTTAGCAGCCACGTGGCTCAGTCCTCGCAACAGGCATGAGCTGACACATCTTGATTAATCGAGTGCTTGTGGGCTGGAAAGGCTCGCAGCTTTAAGTGATTCAAATAGGGCTGGAAAGGGGGCACGATTCCCATGGCAATTTCTTTGAGGCTAGAAGGTAGGTATGGTCTTTGCTGGAGCAGCTCAGTCTGGGAGCGGGCTCTGCATAAGCGTCCTTTGTACCTCCCTGCTCTACCAGGCAGCAGCAGGGCAGGTCCCTCCTCTAAAATAAAGTGCGTTTCTTGGTTTGCACACAGGCTTGCGTGGTAGGTGATGTGAAAGCTTTCAGTATGTCGCTCCTTCATTTCTAGGTGAAAGCAGGCCACAGCTGCTGCCCATACCAGCACTTTGCACTTTTACGTCTCCACCCGGCTGAAAGCCTCAGATACATTTTTGTGAATAAACACTCCAGAGAGGCAGCTTTTCTGTTTCAGGGGTGCAGAAACTGAGTCACATAGATAAGGAAACTATTCATCTGCACGTGTGAGCGTTGTGAGGTGCGATAGAGCCCAGATTTCTTAATTTCTAGTTAAACTTTCCAGCCACAAGTTCCAAGGGGAAGATTTCCTTTTGCCATGACCTATAGGGATTGCTGCTTTCAGACAGGACCCAGCTGTTTGCGGTAGAGAAGTGCAGCTGTGGAGGGAGCATCAGTCTCTTACGTAAAACATGATGCGGACACCAAACTGTTCATCTAAACCAGCAGAGTGGGTATAAAAAGGTTTCTGTGAAAGTGGAGCGGTGAAACGCAGTGGTCGTGCAGGGATGCGGGCAGGGCTGGGGGATGCTCCGTGGCTAACTGCTGCAACCAAGGTCCTGGCACTAAACTATGCTTCTCCAGATCTGTGATAAAACGGGCAGCCCAACACTCAGAAAGGCGAGGTTACCTTAGCTAGACATGAGTTCACAGACAGACCCTTCAGCCATCGAAAAGCTTTCATTTCAGATTGATTTTTCTGTGGGTGAAGCAGGGTTGTTCTCTCACGTGACAGTTTTGTTCTGGGGGGTTGGTTGGTTGCTCAACCCTTCACCACTAATGCTGTCACTTTCTAATAAAATCATTGATTTGTAGATTTGGGTTGGAATACCTGGGACAGCTGTCACTCTGCCCCAAAGTCATAAATCCTCATAATCTTCCTCAGCTGCCAGTCCTCCGTGATTAAAGCAAGAGCTCCTTGGAGCGATGAATCACCAAGACTCATAGGTATTCACTCGCCGTGTTACCACTGCAGCCCACTCTGTGTGTTGTCCAGGCACTGTTTGCCTGACATAAACAATAGATAAGATGTCAAACATGCAGAATTGCTCTGGAAGGAAACAGCAATGATCTCCAGAGCTCCAGGTTTCTTATTTCCTTTTAAGCTTGGAAATTAAATGTGGGGGTTCTCTAAAACTAACGCAAACACTGGGGTGGTTGGCAGTTTCCTTTATTTGTGCATATAAAACATGTTTCAGTGCAGCAGGGAGAGAGATGCCATTAATATCTAATACCAAGCACGCAAATTACTACTGGATTTTGTGTAAGTAATTTAGATCCCCTTGGTTTTTTTCCACAGCATTCTCATCTATTTATCAATTTCTTCCCTGTATCTCCTGGTTTGCCTGCGTCTTCATTCATCATTCATTTACAAGGCCATTCAGAGCATCAGAAACCAATTTCCTCCCTGAACTCAGTCCTGTAACAAAACAAGGCTACCCCGCATGCAAGTGATGTTATGAAGATGTGTGCTGTTTTGAGCAGAGTGTGTAACAGGAGGTGGATTAAGACTAAAAAGAAGCCAAACTGTGTTTTGTGGACTAAGCCTTGTCTTCAGCTCAGCATCCCTCTGCAACATAAAAATAGATGCTTTCCACTTTGTTCTCCTGCACAGGTCTGTAAACTGTCATGAAATTACACATCAAGCTAACGGACACCGAATTTTGACTTGCACTTTTGTTCTCTACTCACTCCTGAATCCTTGATTCCTTTCTCCCATCAGACAGCTTAATTAGCCCAAGCCCACCCAACAAGTAGCTGGCTAGCAGCTACCCATCCCGCGCGTGCTGCTCTGCCTCTGAATCACCGCCTTGACTGAGATCCAAGGGCTCCGCTTTACTCTCCCTCCAGGGTGTGCGTGTACGAGCGTGCAAGCGTACTGCAAGCAACCTGCGTTTCATCCCTATCTGCAGATAGCAAATGTAAATCGCCAGCGCTCTTACACAACCACTACCTTACATCTGTACAAATTTGCGGGTCTGTTCACTCGCACGAGTGTTTGCTCCAGTGCCTCTGCCCGGCAAACCCCTGTGGCGGCAGGACCTGCGTGCCCTGCAGACGGAGGACTGCATCCTCTCAACACCTCCAGGAGGTAAGGAGCTCATGTGGCTCTTTGTGTCTTCTCAGAGGTAGGGTCGGGTGGTGGGTGGCTTGTTGGGGAGGGCTTGGGGAACTGTGCATTTGGGTGGGTTTAGAGTTTTTCTGGGGTATCCAAGCCCATGTTGCATGCTCCCGCCTATCTCACTGATACCTGTGTCCTCCATAGACCATGCGTGTGTAGGAGATGAAGGTGAGGGAGTCTGAGACTTGCACAGCCACAAGGGCTTTTACACCCTGCACTGCTCTAAGCTTATTGGGACAGGCATTGTAACTTCTTGCTACTTGGCCATTGAACCGTGCATTGTCCATGAGAGTACTTGAAATGCTTTTGCTAATCTAGCCATAAATTATGTGTGGGAAATAATGACTACGTATTCAAATTATTTCTATCAACTTCAGTATTTTGATGTTGCCTTCCTTTTGGTAAGACTGAGGAAAAATACTGCCCACACATTTCAGATCCTGCTCTTACAGTCTCACTTACTTCTGTAAACCGTGAGCTATGCACGTGAAAGGGTCGCGTCCATAGGAGAGCATGGCAGAGACATGAAGTCCTGATTTTGCTCACCCTATCTTGTACAAATAATCTTCCCAGAGACCATAGCAGCACCCCTGCTGAACCTCTTCTCCAGTATACCTCCAGAAAAAAGGCCTCAGATAGCTCATTCCAACTTACAGGGCATCAGGAGTTGGTGAAGATCATTTCTTGCACCATTGTTTTCAGTACTTCTCTAATCTTTAGTTCTTTATTCTCTAAACTGCTGTATTTCCATTCTGGTTTATAGTCAGTCTTTGTGCACATGTAAATTCTTACAGGTTCATGTAAATACGTGTCACTCATATGCATATGTGTACAGAAAGGCTGGGAAGCCGTAGGCCAATACGATGCCCAACCTTTCACACTGGGACATGACACTCCTGCTTTACGTAGCCACAGTCCTCAGATCAATAAAAGCCTTTCCACTTGCCAGCGATCTGCCATCTCTGCAGACGTTAACCCATCCTCTCCTCTGCCTGGCATCCTTGGCACTGATGGGGATGTGCAGTGGCAAAGGGTGGCCGTGCCCTGCCTGCCTCCCCTCCCACAAGCGGGCTGTAGGACTTGCCAGGACATGGCACACGACCACCAGCCACGTCTTCATAAGGTAAACTTGGAAAGCTTTGTCTAAACCCCAGCCTTGACTGCTCTGGGAGGAAAAGCAGGTTGCAAGGGCTGAGATCCAAGTGAGAGGCTCCGATTTTAATCTCTTCCTAAGAATTTTGGGCTGCACTGGAGGGAACACCTGGTGATGCCTCCTTTTGCCTGTGGTCCAGATGCACCCGAGATACCTAAGCTCTCGTGCCCTTGTGGCACCAGCATCTCCACAGGTACTGCTGGACTGGACTGGCATGAGACTTCCCACCAGGGCCTTCTCACTATCGTCTCTCCTGGGCCTCGTTGCTGCTCTTTCTGCTGCTGAACCCCAAAAAACACCTTCTCATCTATTGGCAACTCCTGTCCTCCAGCCAGAAACCTGCAGAGTGGGTGCCACCTGCATGTAATCCCTCCCAGCTCCATATGCTCCAACCCTACCCTGTTTCCTCTGCAGAGGCTGCTAGAGAGAGTCGACGTGCTCCCACTGGCTCCTTTGGCTGGCCCAGGAAGAGCCAGTTTCCTCCCTTCCCTCTTAAAGAACAGCACCCCTCCCAGGGCTTAGCATGCACCCTGACATCAGGACACAATTATTTCAGGTGCTTCTTGCTTTGGATGGTGCCTACATTGCTGCAATGGGAAAAGTAACTTAAGACATCAAATGTACAAACCAGCACACATAAAGATGGGGAATGTTAGCGACAGAGGATAGCACATTGTTCTTATTTACCTCACATGACTGCGAGCATAGACCTTTCTGTACTGCTGATTTTCAGAGCCAGCAGGTTATTTATCCGTGCTTTTTGGCTATTTATATTAGTAAATGTAAGTGACAGACAGTAAGCTTTACTAATGAGTTTGCACAATGAAAAGCCTTTATCACAATAAAGAACTGGGGGGAGGGGGGAGGGGGGAAGTTCTTTAATTGGCTTCATTTAGTTACCAACATAGACAAGCAATCGTTAAAGTGATTGGAACAGTTTCTGTTTAGCTTTCTTCTTTACTGTTTCTCTAAGAGGCCCAAGGCACGTAAGACAGATCCTGCTCTGGTGCAAAGTGGCTCAGCCCCGCAAAGCCATGGAACTCTATCAATTTAAGCAGCTGAGAATCCAGCCTGCACTCTTCAAATCTCATCCAAAGCTTTTTAGGTAGTTTTATGTTATTAATTAACTATATAAATTGTTTTAATCGCTTCATCTTCCTATTGTATTTGCTGGTGTTGCTCTACTCTCTGAGAACGCTCTTTAGGCCAACACCTACAATATATTTTTTGACAGAGGCTTAGTGGCACAGGAAGGTGTCACGTTAAGACACCATGATTTATATGCTGCTGATTAAGTTTAAATAATTGAGAAGTACTGGTATTCTATGACTTTCTTCTTACCTACCTACTTGCGATTAATCGCTTCTTTTCCAGCCTATGGTTTTCCTTCTAGATTTTACTCCCAGATTTTTTGCTTTGGAGCACTGCCACGTACTTTAGATTTAGTGGGGATTACTCCCCGCAAGGAATGTCGAAAGATTTGTGAGAAACCCAAGAAAAAGATAAATGTGAGATTACGAGAGACAGCGCCTTTGCAGCCACTGCACCTCTAAGCCAACAAACCAACCCACTGAAAGGCAGGGAAACCTTAGGCCAAGTTTCATTTCAGTCTCATGTAACGACATGGACCTCAGAGACCGAAATTGTTGACAGCGATAGTCATCTTGAGTTTTCCTGACAAATAATTTGGAATTATCTGTATTGTAGTTATCTGAATCTTCACACCTCCCTCCCCTGGGTAGTATCTGGGTTGCCTTCTCCTCCTCGTGGAAAACAGGCTGCACAAAAAATGAGTCACCCGTAAAAGATCGGAAAACATTGGCATACATATTCTGCTCTCCAGGCCTGTGTTTTGTCCCAAGTGCTGATTGATTAAAAGCCTGATTAAAGAGGGGAGGCTGGCAGCACAGCACGGCACGGGACAGCTGCTGTGGTGCAGAAGGCCCCCGGCATGGTGGGTGCGCTGCCGGCGCCCGCCTGGGCCTGCGCGCTTCCAGTCGCCCCAGCACGGCACACCCCAGCAGCGCGGGCTCGGGGGCCAGCCGCCTGCTCGCCTGGCTACCAGCTCCCGTGGCTCTGAGACACGGCAGGGCTCAGGGATGCCCGGCCACAAAGGGAGTGTGGTCACCAGGCAGGGAGCGTGGCCGCTCTAGGGTCACACGCAGTGCCATGCCATGCCTTCACGGCCAGTGCTTCCATAAGCACTGAACTGACCCAATCTTCTACAGCAAGGCGACCCGCTGAGCGGGTGAGGGGAGGCCGCGCGTGCTGCCCACCCGGAGCCCAGCGGAGCCTTTGGCCCGTCTCCCCCAGCACCCCCTGTGCCAGCGGCTGCTGCCGGCCGGGCGGGCGAGCTCTGCGCTGGGGTCAAAGCTGCCCGGGCGGCCGAGCCCGAAGCGCGGGGGTGGATGGAGCCACCTCCCGGGGGCGCCGGGCACACGGGGTGTTCCCAGGGCTCCGTGCTGGGGCCAGCCCTGTGCCATGGCTCTGCCCACGGCCTGGGCCAGGGGGGCAGCGCCCTCAGCCAGCTGCAGGGGACCCCGGCCGGGGATGGGGCACAAGGCTGGGGGGGCGGCGGGGGGAGCGGGGGGGTTCAGCCCGGCGAGGAGGGGGCTCGGGGGGGGCCTGATCCCTCCCTACAGCTGCCTGGCAGGGGCCGTAGCGAGGTGGGTGTTGGTCTCTTCTCCCAGGTAACAGGCGACAGAGTAAGAAAAAACAGCCCCAGGTTGCGCCGGGGAGGTTTAGATGGGATTTTAGGAAAAATGTCTTCACTGCACGGGCTGTCGGCACTGGCACAGGCTGCCCAGGGACGGGGCTGAGTCACCATCCCCGGAGGTGTTGAGAAGACGTGTGGATGTCACACCTGGGGACATAGGTTAGTGGTGGGCTTGGCAGTGTCTGATTAACAGTTGGACTCGATGATCTTCAGGGTCTTTTCCAACCTAAATGATTCTATGTTTCTACTCTATGATTTCACATCTGTTCCATAGAACTTCTTCCAAATTCGCTACCCTGGGGTGCAGGCCACGGGTAAGTGCACAAGTTGTCACCCACAGGTGGATGTTAACCTTTAGGGTAGGCAGAGTGAGTCTGAGAAGGCTTAAGAGCTGGAAAATCTGATTGCTGCTCTCTTGCTGTTTGCCCAAGTCTCTTCTTTTGCTTGTGATTTATGTACAGGTTGAACAGCTAAAGTCATTTTACCCCCAAATTAATAATTACTCCTTGCCAGCATTTTGCCGTTAGGCAATATGAATGAGTGCATATCCTTGATATAATGATACAAATATTTTTACATGGATCTTTTCCCAGTGTCAAAGTAATATACCCAGCGGGCATGGAAGAGTCATTATATACTTCTTAGAAAAAAGTGTTGGGACTGCCAAATCTTGACCGGCATTATTACTGTGGGCAAACTGCTTAGGGACCAAGCTGCAATACCAGAGTCATTTACTGGCAGTTTAAATGCTGTCTGCTTCAGTGTTTCTTTTTGTAAAATGGACACAAAAATGTCCCTCCAAGCTGTAAAGATTGATGCAGGTTTCGGAAAGGTTTGAGATCTTTTCCTGAAACAAAATAATTGAATGTGATGTTTCTACTGATGAGGGGTATATGCTGTACAGATCCACAGATAAGTCATTTGCATTATTTTGTGAAATTAGGTTTAGCGGTGTTATTACCCACCAGTAATCAGACTGGTAAGCTAAAATAGGACGCAGTTCATTAAATCAAGCAGATTTGTTTGGTGGTTTTCCCATATCTCAGTAGTTACACAATTTTCATTGAAAATAATCTCAATTTACAGTTGTGCTTCAAAGTATTTATTCAAAGTATAGAAGCTGTGCTGTTCTGCATTTTACCTTTGTTTCTCCAAGAAAGCTGGTATATGGTAGTTTGTGACATTTCCATTGTGATAGATCCTTAACATTAAACAGTTATTTAGAACCAAGAGCCCTTGCCCTAAAATACATATGGTTGCACTTAAGCTGAAATCACCACTTTATGCTAGAAAATATTGTTTTCATCATAAAAGGTAAGTGTTCCCAGAAGCATATTAAAATGCTCAGAGATACAAAAGAGAAATATTGGAATTCAATCTTGGGTACCAATGTAAAAATATTTAAATACGCTATAAATTGCCCAGATCCAGTACTGTTCACTGAAGAATCTTTCAAGTTATTAAAATATTTTCTGTTCAATAAGAGACACTAAAAGTAATCATGCAGTTTGTGTGCTGTTCAATGTTAGAAACACTTCTAGATATACTTATTCAATGAAGTTCCTTGGGTCACAAACAAAGGTTACTTTGGCTCCTATGAAGAGCAATTAGAATAGGAGAGTGTATCAGGAAAGAAAGTGGAAGGGAAAATCCGTAGCTTATATTTAGTTCAACTCCAGTAGAGGTGATGAAAGGCAGAAAAGACTTAAGTGGCTGAAGTGGATTAATTCACAATGACATCTGCGCACCTAAAGGCTTTGTATGTACATTGCATGTAAGGAAGGCACGGACTCATAGAGCCCATGCAGAACATCTCGAAGGTAAGCGGGCAGTTACAGGGGACGCTAAATGAAAATAATGGCCCTTCTTTGCCATTCTGTCTCCAAGTCCAGGAAAAAACAAAAGCCGGTTTTGTCATCTCTGCTGGAACAGAAGACTTGCTAATTGCCACTCAGCAGAGGCTTTGCTAGCGGCCCACCTTTTTGACGGGTTATCAGGTAGAGCAAAAGGAAGGATGCTGCAGCAGTATGTGGGCTGCAAATGGAACAAAACCAGCTTTAAATCTATGATGGAAATAGAAAGTAGGAGCAGCAACAATATTTTTACAAGCAACCTCTAACACTGCTGAGTTTGATGCATTGACAATAAAATCCCAAATAAGCCTCCACAAAATTTTCCTCTAGACCTGCCTCGGTCTTTGGAAGCTTGATTTTTGGAAAGGGATCTCAGCGCTGCCTCATCTGATTGATTAAGAACAACAGATCTAATTCACCTCGATAAACAGTGCATCTAAAGAGATCTGTTTTGTTAAGGATGTAACTGGTCTCCTTAACGGCAATGAATGACCCTATCAAAAAGTTAAGGGGGAGTAATAGCACCACCTGGGGCAGAAAACATCAAGCAAATCATCACAAGACAAGCAGGTACTCAAAGCCGTATGTGTGCCAACACCCTTTAGCTCCAAGTCAGGCATACAGCTCCACAAAACAGTATTTTTTCCTATGGAAATTCATCTGTGCTCTAACTGAAAGGTCTACCAGTAGGATCCAGGACCTTCTGATTTGGCATCAGAAGTCTTACTCTGAATACCACTGTTTTCTTCAGCAGCATATTTATAAAGGTCTCAGCCTTGCTTGCCAAATTGGGATAGTGAGACCATAGTGTCTAGCAGGTTGTTTGTCCCCCAGGGTTTCATATGCATTTTGCAGTAAATGTTTTCAAAGTACCTTCTGTTAAAGGATCCTTGCAGGAATTCTTACGCAGGTGAAGCTTTATTTATTTAGGTCAGCATTAGCGCTGTTTCCTGGCTGTTGTGAATACTGTATCAGGAGAGAATTTGTTTGTCATTTTAATCAGAAAATGACAGGATAAAAATATACTGGACAGTTGCAAACATAGCTGGTGCAGGGACCGGTTTTTCAGTTAACTCTATGCAAGAGCCAGGATGGAGGTTACTGTTCTACTAAATACCCTTGGTTCAGTGGTAGCTTCACAAGAGTTTCTCTGTCTTTTTCCTTTCCTTTAGTGTTTCTCTCCTACATGACTATTTCCCTGCTCCCCTCTTATTCTGTTATCTCATCTTCTTCCTTTTTTACACATAGGACTTAAAGAGAACACAATTATATTTGAAAGAGTTCATCATATACATGCCGAGACAAAGTCAAGGGTCGCTCTTAATCAGAGCTCGCCAGCATCCCTTAATAATCTTTACACGATATGCACCCAGTTCCTCTTGCTCTCTGCTAACTCAGTGTATAATTTCTCAACAGATATTTTGTTCTTAACAATAACACGTTTCCATCATGCTCAATGAGGTTCAAATCCGCAGCTGTTGCTGAGAACTCCCATGGAAGCTGATAGGGTATTTGACTGTCGAGAAGTAGATTAATATGGTTTGGGAGATAGTTCCCTTATAAACATAAACTTAGAAAGGAACTGAAGTATGTGTTTACTTTTCACTCATAAGTACAATTAAGGCTAATCCCCTTTAGTTTTGTAAGGCTATTTCTGTACTGGAAGTGCTGGAGTTCTTTACTAACTCAGGACTGTACAGAACAGCATTTAAAAATGTGGTGAGGTGGTGGCATAGCTTATTTTGTTCACAGTCGTGTTGTATGTTTGCTCTTTTTAAAGGAAATTGAAGAAAGAGTCGGTTTTAAAGGTTGATGTGTCCAAAAATACTTTCCCTGGGGTTACATGAAGCAAGACATAGTCTTTAAAGCCAAAAGAAAGGGTCCCCGGCCACAGCAACAAAGGCCATAATCAGGTTGCAATAGTAACAGATTACAGCTGTCATGTTTCTTTTTTTCTCCAGGTTCTGATTTCTCTCCCTATCTCTGGTTTTCTTCTAGTAAGAGATACCCTGTGGCTCATTTTGCTCAGGTCATCCAGGAGAACTTACATGGGCCAATAGTTTCCATTACATTTATCTCATCTCCTGTCTTTCGCAGGTAACCTAAATGAGTGCCACACAAGCAGATAAGATGTAGTCTGAGCCACATTTGCATCAGCAGTTGTTTGAGGAAAACAATAATGCTGGAAGTTTTCCTGAAACGCACCTTTTCCATAAATAACAAAAATAGTTTAAGCAAAACTTTTTTTAAATAGTTGATGGCAACTAAATACTTAATGCAAAGCTCTTAGACCTATTCTTAAACCTTCGCTACAGCCCCAGCATGCTGTGGAAGCGATGTGGGGGGACCTAGAGCCAGCCAAAAGTGTAGAGCAAAGGATTTCCCCAGCATGAGCAAATCAGTGGCTGACACAACGTTGGCAGACCCGCTCTTACCTCTGCCACATTTCCTCCCACTCCAGCCTGTTCTGTTGCCTCTACGGTGCAGGAACACTGGCCAAGGCACCGGTCTCAAGGTGCTTGCTCCAAGCACCTCTGATGATGGAAACCCAGAGTTTATCATGACTTGTGTCAGGTCTGGGTTTCTTTGGGCATACCGAGCTCGAGCTGCCCTTGGGTCTCTCTCCTGGTTTTACCAAGCGTGACCGTGAGCTTGGCACTGCTTGTGATTTTTAAAAGACAGCAACATGCAAAATGCCTCCCGTTGATGCTGAAGCCCCTCTCCTGGGGCACTGAGGTGAGGTCGGCAGGAGCCGAGGCTCTGCACTGGCTATGGACGCACCACCCCACCTCAGGGGTCTCACCTCTCTTCCCTCCAGAAGTGCGCTTGGAGGTGAGCCCATGCCAAGCCGTTCTCTGAGGTACAACACAGCGAGCACGCTTGCTGCTGCCTGCCTACTCCAGAGGATTTCCTGGTGCTTTCGGGAGACTGAAAGCAAGCTGAAATGTTCTAGCACTTTAAAGGAGGACTAGGCATTGGTGGGAGGCTTGTTTAGTATCTGAGTGGGATCATGACTACGATGTTCATCTGCATGTTACCAGCGTGGAATATACGCAGTTGGGAGCAGTTTGAAGACGAGTAGGCTCGGAAAGAAAGGAAAACTCTTCCAGGGAGGGAGGAGGCAGAGTGAAAGACTGCTAATGCTTGCAGCATGAAGATCGGGGAAAAGATGGAGATACCAGAGCGGGATAATCTCCAGGAGGAGGAGACCAGGCACAGAAAATCAACACTTGATGGGAGGTTACCCTAAATACATAGTAGGAGGATGGTATTTACCCTCCGGACAGTAGCAGGGCAGGTGCCAAATCTGCCTGTTGAAGAAGCAGGAGGTTACCAGCCGAACTAGCACACAATGACCCCGGGGGACCTTTCTTTCAAACACGCCATTAGATTGCTGGCATGGAGATAAGTTGGCAGCCCTGTTTCACACCAGCGGTGATGTAATATAGCTCTTATTTCAGAAGCATCTCCATGAAGTTGACAGCTACTGTTATCGTCTGATTCTGCTCGGATTGCTAACACTGGTGTTTGAGGTGGGTTTTCAGTGATCTCTGAAGGAGCAGCCTGTGTATAATGGATATAAGGCGTCTTTTAACGTGGGCTTAGCAGTCCTCCATGCATTTTGGTAGCCTTTCAAGTATGTGAAAAAGCCAACCAGTAATAGCTCATTGTTTTCCAAAGATGTTTTAAGGCAGGGAAGGAACGTTTGCAGCTCGCTTGGGATTTTGGGCTGTTTGGCAGGTTGGTTCAAGGCAGGGTGACTTTCTAGCAATGCTCCTGCAGTATTTTTCACATTCTTTTGTCTAAGAGAGGGGAAAAATGTATGACTGATTCCTGCTTAATGAGGCCTCATCTGCTAAACAGTTATGTCACTATTTACATATGAGTAGTCCCACTGAAGTCAAGTCCTACAGCTGTATACTTCATCTGGTAACAATGTAAATCCAAGATAAACAGACTTGGAACAAGAGATGTACATTGCCTTATATGTATGAACTACCTGAATATAGCAAATGCTGTGCCATGTCATTCTGGCAAAAGCTAACAGCTATCCTGTTTCAACACCCTGTAAACGGATCACCCAATTATTAGTTTTAAACGGTGGACCAAACTCTGCCCACTAGTCCCGACTTTTACTGAAGTGTATGACTTGTCAAACAAGTAACTTGGAACCAATTGTGCTCCTCTACGGTTATAAGGGAAAAAAATAGTCCTCTGCACCTACCCACATTGAGTGATTTTTCGTGGCTGGGTTCCCATGGCACAGGGATCATCAGCCCTTCTAGATAACAAAACCACAGTCAGAAACAAGATGTAGGGAAAGGAAATGGCTGGAAACTCAACAAACATCTGGGTTTAATTCTATTCCATCCCCTTTCTAAGGCCTTTCTTGCAGGAATCTCTCTCAGCTGTCTGTCGGTGACTCCCCTCCATCATTTTTGTGCATTGACTGATGTCCTATCGCCAGCTCTGGTCCCTCAGAACAAGTTGGGCTGTTCTGTTGCCAGTGAATGGCACTATGAGGAAAGGACTGTGGTTGCTTTATACTACCTCGTTCTCTTCTGCCAGATAATTCCCGTGGTCTATAGCATCCCACACTACCCTACCAGTGACCTGTTGTTCTTCCATACATTTTGGTACCATTCTCTTGATTCCTGCGCCTGTGTTTTTTCATGAATTACTTCAGATTGATGTGACTGAAGCAATGTAAAGCAAACTATCTCCTCAGCAAACAGGTGCTTAATGTGGACTAACGAGCATGAGATGGGTTACCAGTTGTCACCTATCTCCAGTGAAGGTGGTGGAGTCGTTTTGTGTTATCTAAAGCAGAACTCTGGACTAGGAGCTCTTCTAGTTAGCTCTTTAAAGGAGTATCTTTGCTAGTGGTTCTGTCAGCATGACCCTGCCTTAGCATTACTGGCAAATGCCACCAATTTGCTCTGGAAAACGCAGCTGGATGAGACATGTCCAGTGTCTACTGTGGTTCTCCTGGTAAGCTTTCATGGAAGTTTTTTTGTAAGTTTAACGTTACTACATCAATATAATACTGTGACCTGGCAGAGGTTTCTTCTGGGCATCTCTAACAACTAAAACCTTCATCAGAAAATGGAAATATCTAGAAGTTAATGAGATGAGAAGTAGGTGAGGAACAGTGCTGTAGATAAGATACTTTCTTGCAAGTGATGCAGCTGGAATTACTTTCTCAATGAAAGCCTATGTTTCTTAAGCTATGAAATAAGCATGTAGAATTGGGGTTTTTTTAATTGATATTGCATCTTTATAAAGTTCTCTTTATCCAAAACCACTGAGGACTCCATGGAGTCAGAAACTTCTAAGACTTAGACACGTATTTGTGTAGCCAAAATATAAAACATGTGACTTACTACCCAAAGTAGATATTAGCATAGTTATTTTACTCCCCTGAGAGAGAGGCAGGAGCTGTTTGCTTAGAACACTGGGAGAAAGCAGAACTCACTGAAAGCCCACTTGTTGAAACGTTTGTGCGCTTTTTTTTTTTTCCCCCTTTAATGTAATTTAAAGAATGGTATTCCCAACTCCTAACACTTCCAACTGTTGGAAGAAAACTTCAGCTTCCTGACTGAAGATCAGTACTAAGGGATGGGGCTCGGGTGACAACTGATAGGGTGATCTGTTCGGTGCAGCCTTACATCAGCAACAGCCCTTCGGAGCGGCTCTGCCCGCTGCATGCCATACAGCAAGGATGTAGTGCCGGCGAAGGGATTCAGCAGCTCTCCTCGGGGCAGCTTTGCTGGAGACCACTTGACTTTTCTTCTAACACCTTGCCCCCAGGACAGCCGAGGCAGGAGAGCACCAGCTGTACCAGTCCTAGGGCAGCATCTGCTGGTTATTGCATGGATCAACATAAACGGTTGTCATGGAAGAGGCTGCTTGCTTTGGCTCCCAGGCAGAGGTACCTGGGGCTGGGGGGGGGGCGTGGGGCGGGCGGCGGGAGACGGACACTGAAGAGAAACGACCCGTAAATGTGATTTCAACAGTCAACCGGGAGAGAACGGGAGCGGGCAAGGAGCTGCTGGGTCTTGGTCTTGCTTTCTGCTGTACGAGAGGCAGCAGCCACAAACTTTGGAGAGTCCGGGTTCACTTGGCCGCAGTTCGCCTCCAAAGGCAACGCAACTCGCGCCCCCTCGCCCCCCGCACCCGCTCCGCGCTGGGGCTTGCAGAGCCGGGAGAGACCGAGATAAAATGGGGGACGGGGGCTTTGCGGAGACTTGGCCGGAGCAACCCGGGGCTCGACCCCCTCTTCTCCTGGGGAGGGGGGCTGCGCCCCCCGCGGGGCCGAGCGGCAGAGCCGGGGGCGGGCCGGAGGGGGGGCAGGTCCCCGGGATGCGCTCCCCTTCCCCTTGCCCTTCCCTCCCCTGCCGCCGCCGCCTCCTCCTCCTCCTCCTCCTCCCCCCGCCCGGCGGCGGGGCTCGGCGCGGGGCTGCGCGCCCCCGGGGCTGAGCCTCCCGGCGCGGGCACAGCCAGGAGGGGGAGGAAAAGTGTGCTGGGAAGTTAGGGCTGGGAAAAGGCAGGGGCTTCCCGAAGGGAGCTCGTCTTGGCAGCTCTGCCAGCTTCCTCTTGTGGCAAGAGCTAGTATGCAACAAGTCCCTGGAGCACTTCCCGTGTGAGCGAGAGCGAACGTGACATAAAACAAAAAAAAAACAAAAAAAAAAAAAAGCCAAATGTTTACTTACCTGTCACCAATGCAAATCTCCAGAGCCAGCTCGTCTTGCACGGCCCCAGGTGCGAGCCGGGCGCTGGAAGCAGCGCGGCCGGCGGTCAGGGCTCACTGCACAGCGCGCCCGGCCGGCGAGGACTTTCCTCGGGAACTTTCTGTCCCGCTCCGGTTTCCTGGGAGGCGGCTGCGATCACGTTTTTTATACCGTGTCAGTTGGTAACCCCTCTCATTCATTAAGATCACGTAAGAACTCAAAGGGAAACGTGACTCTGAGCTAAGGCGTTTGCGTAAATCTATAGGTTTTTAAAACTCCCTGCCAGTTGCTTTCTGTCTTCTGTAGGCACCAAGGTGGTGGAGAGTTTAAGCTTGCGGATATTGCAAAGGGTTATTAGATTCATAAGTCACACCAAGTGGTGGGCGATCCACTGAGCAAAGCAGAAGTTCTCACATGATGACTTCAAACAAGACACATTACCTTCCAGCATCTGTTGGAGAGACTGGATTTTAAGACACTTCTGTCTCCAGGACAGCAAAGTAACAATGGTAAGTATCAATAAAAAAGCCTATTTTTATAACTGGAGAGAAAAAACAAAACAACAACAAAAAACAGAAAGAAAGCTTGAGATGTTGCTTAACGACAGTATCTCATATCACGGGCTTGGCTTTCCAGTACTTAATATACCAAAGCGCGTAACCCGCGGAGGCCGGAGGAATTGTGCTTTAGCCGGTGTAACTTTAATTGCAACGCTCTTTGATTTAAGGCTGCGATGGAAACACCGCGTCGGAGAAACTTGGAGCTGCCGGCGACTTGGCTGCGGCCGGGCGCTCGCTCCTCCCGGCTCCCTCCTGCCCTCGCTCCCAGCGGGCACGGGAGGCGGCTGACGCTCGGGGGGAGGGGGGGGCACCTCCGCGCCCCGCCGCGGAGCGAGGGCCGGGCATTGCCCCGGCAGCGGCGGGGGGGTGCGGAGCGGCGCGACCGCGGCACGTGACGGCGCGTGGGGGACGGGGGCGAGGAGCGGCCCGGGCGCGCAGCGGGGCGCGCAGCGGGGCGCGGCGGCGGCGGCGGCGGCAGCACCCTGGACAGAGGCGGCGGCGGGCGCGGAGCGGAGCGGGGGGGGCGGCCCGCGGGGGGGGCGGCCCGCGGGGGGGCGGTGGCGGCCCCGGCCCCGCACCGCACCGCGGCCCGCTCCGCGCCCCTGCGGGTCGGGGAGCCGCTGGCACTTGGTGCCGGCTCCCCCCCGCCCCCCGCCACCCCCCTGTCCTTCCCCTCCCCTCCCCGCCCGCCGCCCTCTCGCCCCGCCGGAGCTGGGCGAAGTTGAATTCCTAGCGGTGCGGACTGGAATAGGAAAAGGAGAGGGGGAAAAAAAAAAAAAAAGGAAAAAAAAAAAAACCAACACCCAGAGTCTTGCAAGCTCCGGGGGTTGATTTGACGGTGTCAACTTTGGGAAATGCCAGTGTTTATCTCCGCGATCTAGCCACTGCTCGTGGTGTTAGCTGTGCCTAAGGTAAGCGGAGGGCTGACCCCCCCGGGCCCCCCTCTGGCTCCTGCCTCTCTCTCTCTCTCTCTCTCTCTCTCTCTCTCTCCGTGGCGCGGGGATGGGTGCCTGCTCTTTGCCTAGTTTTGTTACCTTGCTGGCTTGCTCGGTGTGTGGAGGCTAGAAAAGGTAGGAGAAGCTTGATGAGATTGCACTACGAGTTGAGTTAAGTTGTGCCTGATTTAATCTGGGAATCTCGTCTCTCTATGTGCGTGTGCATGCTTTGGGCAGAGATGCAACTGATCTTTACCTAGATAAGCAGATGCGATGGTGGTGTGTGTTGGGGTTTGTGTTGTGGTGGTTTTTTTCTTCCTAGCTAAGAATGCAAGTTGATTTTTGCATAGCTAAAGAAATGCAGCTGAGCTCTAGCTGGCACTGTGCACAACTGATCTTACATAGATAAAGAGACGCAGCTGATCTTTACCTACATGGAGATTAGCGGGTCCCCAGCTTGAGGGATCACTGATGGCCCCTCTGTGTACGCAACCTACGACTGAAAGGGGGAGCCGTGCATGCATTGCTGATGATCCAATATCCGCATCTACTTTGCTATAATTAAAAGGGGAGGGGGGGGGGGGGGGGGGAAGGTGTTTGACAAGCCTGAAATCCAAACGCAGCCCCCCCACCTGGAGATCATTCGGATAAGCTTTAGGCTCATCTCCCTCTCTCTGGTGCCTTCCCCCCCCCCCCCCCCCCGCCCTTCCGATTCTTCCTACGTAGAAATGTAGCTAATAATATTTAGTCTCCGGGCTAAAAATAAGCTCTGGAAAGTCAGCAGTTTGGTGGAGCAGCGGCGGTAGCAGCAGTGCTCGCAGGTAGAGAAGCTCGGGGGGTCTCCGGCTCTGCACGGAGTCTGTGCATTGATCCGCCCCAGCGGCACACCCGCGCTGCCGCGGAAGGGGTGCGCTCCCGCGGAGGAGGGTCCGCACGGAGCCGCGCTGGCTCCGCCGCCCCGCTCCAGCCAGCGTGCGCCTCCCCGCCCGGGGGGATCCCGGCCGCCGGGAGCCACCCCCCTCCCCGCCCCGGGGGAGCCGAGGGGCGGCCGGGTGGCTCCGGCGCCCCCAGCCCCGGCAGGGCGCGGGGGCGGCGGGCGCTCCCTGCGGCAGAGCCCCGCGGCCGGCCCCGCTGCGGCGCCGGGCCCCGCCGGGGAGGGAGGGAGGGAGGAGGGAGGATCCCGCGGCCCCGCCGCCCCCGCCTCCCGCCGGGCTCCCGCTCCGGCTCGCACGTAGCGGCGCCGAGGAGGGAAACCCCCCGGCAGGAGGGGGCTGGCACCGCCGGGGCCGCCCGCCGCGGGGGAGGGGGCGGCATCCCCGCCGCGCAGGGCTCTGTGCGCCCCGGCCGGGCCGGCCCGGGGGCCAGGCTCCCCTCGCCGGTGTCCCCCCCCGCCCCGCCACCGCTACCCCGCCCGCCCCCGCCGCGGTTGCCACGGAGACCGCCTCCCCCCGGGAGGCACCGTCCTGCGGAGCTGGGGGCGCGGGGAGGGGGGGCCGGGGATGCCGCCCCTCTCCCCCCCCCCCCTTGTGTCGTGTGCCACCCCCCGGCAGAGGCACGTCGGCAGCAGCCCTCGGACGGTGCCGCGGGCAGCACCGGGGCCGGGCCGGGCGGCGGCACCGGCGCGCACAGCCAAAATGGAGGTGCTGCAGGACGGCACCGGGGGGGCGCCGGCGCGGAGCTCCCCTAAAGTCGGTCACCTGGCGTCTCTTCTGCGTTAGTATCTGCTGGGGGCGGGGGTTATTTTTTTTAATTTTTTTTCCCATTGAAGAAAAACATCCGCCTTTCTCTCCTGGAGATGAGCTAACGGCGGCCTGGGCTCGGCACCGGGCCCCCCCCCCCCCCCCCCCGCCCCCGGGCCCGGCCGCGCCGCTCGGTGGGAGCCCGGGGAAAGGCCCTACCGAGTGTATTTTTCCATTTCCACTTGGAGAAGTTGCGTCTGCCGGGGATGCCTGTCAGGGTGCGATGAGAGGCATCTCTCGGGTGAAACTAGCCGGAGAAGACACGGGTCTCAGGAGCATCACTCACCGGCAGCCTGGATGAAACTCAAACGCACCTAGTTTGCAGGATCGGTTTCATCAAATTCATAATGAAACGTCCTCTGCCCTTTTTTCACTTTGGAAAAAGTCAGGTGGTAGCGCTAATATTTGAATACATCTGCTGTGATCTAGTGGTGATGAGCCCTACTAAACCCCATCCGCTTCCCCAAATAAATGGTCCTATTACATAGGAGTTTGCTGACGAGCTTCTATTCACGTGAATTTTCCATTCCATGGATAATGCTGCGTATCTACTTTTATTTTTACACCTGTTACTTCCTTACTAAGTTGTAAAAACCTCTTGGTTCCAATTTTTCCCTTCCTGCCCCTATTGCCGTGTTTGCGTTGAATTCTAATCGTTCTCTGCAGAGGCGCATGGGACGGACGACTGCTAACAAATGACATTGGGCCGTATTTGGTCACATTTGCTCACGGTGACTCATACCTTAATCTGCAAGTCGCTTTATTGATTTTTTAGTATCCACTATTTCTCCAAGAGCTGTCACCGCTTTGGTGGTGGTTTGTCACCACCTTTCATCTCTTATGGTTATGATACTGTAAAATGTCCGACCTCCTTCAAATATCTCTTCCACTTGCAAAGTTTTGACGTGGCAGTCTTTCTTGCTTCTTTTTTATTGTTTTCCTTTTCTTTCACCTGATACCACGAGTGTTGTCTTCAGTGCTTTGGTGGCTGTCAGGTGGCTGTGTCCAGTGTGAGATTTTATTTAATGTGCTATTTGACGTAGGCATGGTCCCTCTGCAAGTTCGTCATTCGCGGTACCTCTCCATTTGGATAGCCGCTTGATTTTCAGCATCATTCAATAATTTCCTATTTCAAATGGTCTGATAGTTCTCACTATTTATTTTAGTGGCCACCATTCACAGGCATGTATGCTGGAGGATTATGTCTAACATTTCATTAATCTGAGGTGGCTGGATGTGCACATTTGCCTTTGTACAGCAAGTCCTTTATTTCATTTCTTTGTCGCACTGATGTTGTTGAGCTCTCAGAAATGCCCAGGGAAAATGCAGACTGGCTGCCATTTAGTAACCACACGTTGCTTCCTAAATACAGTGGCATATGATTGCCCTGCCATGAGAAATTCTGGAAAGGTGGATGAATCCCAAGGGACAGATTTTCCTCAGCGCTGTAAGTCTTACCATGAATCACTGTAGTAAATCACCACTGAGCACTCGAAGATGTAGCTGCTGGAATTATTTTTAATCAGATACACAAACAAAGAGAGCATCCGTAAGATTTTGGGAGATCTAGTTCATTCCTCTAGCAAAAAATAGTCACGTCAAGTGCTGTAAACAGCATCCGTAAGAAACAGTACCTCTCAAAGTTGTTGAAAATTAGTAGGTTCCCTACACTGGGGAAAGAGACGGGTAGCACAAGGTGAAATGCACATGGATACTTCCACAGCTCCCTCCCCTTGGAACTAACTTGAGAATGGGGCTGGGAAACTGGGGTTAGCAAAACCAGGCTTGTCAAAGTGGTCCTTAAAATGGAGACGGTGGCTTTTGGGGCATGAAGAACTAGAAAGAAAATGACCTGAGAAACACAGGACTGATTTTGTAATCCTCATTCCGGTTCGTGGCTGGCAAGCTCAGCTAGTAATAGGGACCACAGAACACAGGCAGATGATACATTTAAAAAAGGGTAATACTTGTATCCCTGCAAGGAAGACTTTGAAGCAAGTGTGAGTATCCCATGTTTCCCTTGTGTTTGGGTTTCTAAACGTTTTTACACCTCCTTTGTGTGTCTCTCCCACCACATCATTAGGAATACTGAAATGCCACGGCAGGGACATGTCAGGGGATGTCCTGCAGCGCCCGGGGCGCGTGATGAGCAGTTTTGCGTGCAAACCACTCGCCAGCCTCAATGAATCCCTACACCCACATGCCGGCAAGGTGTGCAGCAGGGCAGGGCACTGACTTCTCCCATTAACTGAAAATATATCTGAGACATACTCTTGCAAACTTATAGCCAGGAAAACATACCAACTGACATGGAGTTCATATAACAACTGCCCACCCATTTCATTATTTCACAAATGTGTGATTCGTGCTTGTGAGCTGTCACCGTTAACATTTCCATCTGTCTCAATATTGCTTCTATTCTTAGTTGCTATGTGATAGATGTAGGTGTATGAAAAGGATTTTTCCCCCCTCCCTGTGTCATGAAACAAAATAAATGAAAGCCACATAAATGTATCCATGCATTTCACGCAGGCGGCAAGAAATGCAGGCACCTTCGTGGCACTCCCATTACTAGAAGTAGAGGTGGAGTAAGAAGCACGTGCCTGTGGCCTCTCAGTGCTGCTAGAACATGTACTCAATGGGGAAAAACATAAATAAGTTAAAATCTAACCACAAAAGGACAATATTGCTTTTATCTCCTTTTGAACAGGCAGTTTGAGAGACCTATTTTCCTAATCACTTAAGTATGGGAGCAATTTTACTTATCACGTAATCCTAATTGGTCTTTTCCTGAGGCAATCTCAAAGGGAAAATAGCTGTGACACGCTTCGGTGTTCAAACAGTCGGGTCCTTAGCCGTGTAGATGTTTCTAAACTCAGAGCTTTCAAGGTACTCGTGGCTTGGACGAGCAGAAGTCTTTGCATAACAGAGGCAAAAGCTGCATTTCTTAGTAGCTCTATGCCAAAACTGGATCCGATGGGATAGCTGTAAAGCGGACAGACATTTCACATTTCAGCCTCTAGCAAAAGCGAAATCTGGCTCCAGTCACCTTATTCCCGTTGTCATTTGAACTTCCTGGCAGAGCACAAACTCAGTCTCCTGATGAAAACTGTCTTTTGAAGGTGCAAATGGATGTGACAGCATCAAGCTGCTTCCCAGGGAGGCAGGGATTAGCCAGGTCCAGCCCAGGGTGTAAACTGGGCTGCTGGGGTTTGGTTCCTGCTCCTTCTTGGCCAGTGCAGAGCCTCTGGGCTGGGACACTGGCCGTAGAGCCAGCTTCACTGTCGGTAAGTGGCTTCCCCGCAGTCCCAGGCTGTTGTATGGTCTCCCGTGGGGAATATCAGCGGTGGGACTCTAATGGTCTTGCTGTGAGTGGCCAAGTGTACACTTTCTCTTCCCCCTGCCTTTTCGTGGTCTGGTCTTTTTTTGTTTTGTTTTTTCCTTCCCCAAAATAGCACACAAAACCCCAATTTAACAAGCGTAAACCGTACACTCTGGCCTCCAATTTATTTTGACATTTGGCAAGAATGATTACGCAAAGTGTTCATTAAGTCATAACATTTTCGCTACTTTCCTATTTCACATCTTTATTGACTGTAGCACATGTGAAAATAATGAACTTATTTATTCTCCAAACTTTCCAACAGCAGACCCCAAACCTCCCAAGAAAATACATTGTTTATGGATGCGATGTATGCAGAGACTTTTAAAGCCCTAGGTCTCACTGGACTGTAAGAAATAATTAAAAAAAAAAAAGGTTCATTTCTGAAAGGGGCGAAGAGGGGGTTATCATCCACTAAAATGTTTATAGGGTTGTGCAGCTAGGGCGGTCTCATCAGACAGTTGTTTCCTTTTTCTTAAACAGAGCCCTTTCCTCCTGACGAGCCTTTGTGAGACTCTGCAATAACGCAGTAAACAGTTGTGGTAATAGATAATTAGATGGACCAGCTAAAATGCAATATGAAAGGGGGCTGGTAGCACAAGGATTACAGAAGGTGTGTGGGCATTTTGACATCCAGAAAACATTATAGATCTGGTCTCGGCTACCTCAGTCTCATGATGATAATTAAGAAATGTGGGTGTAGAAAAGCTCTTCGCATGGTTTGGTTGGATTATTGCTGCAGTTCAAAACACAATTGGTACAGACACCCACATTGGACAAGATTGCCCTTTGATGAGGCAGATACTGACTTTTTAAAGCTGACATAGTTAAAATTATGTCTGAAGTTTATGGGGCCACAAGCATCTCGCTAGACTCCATTATTATAACAAATGGTCAAATACAAGCTGAAGCAGTTTAAAAAAAAGAGTTGAGGCATGTTGAGGAGGAAGGAACCCTGGCAGTGGGAAGGCTTTGGATTAACCCTTCTCTCATCTGTCTGGCAGGAGCCGAAGAATGTGGGCAGTGCTTGGGGCTTTGCTTTGTATGCATGGTCATACAGCCTGTTTTAAGACAGACAGGAGGGAAGACCAGTGAGGCTGGGTCCTCAGCTGCTTCCATTAATAACCTACAGGGTGTAAAGTCTAGTTTCTATATGGCTCGTGTGTGGTACGGGCAATCTTTCCAATTCTTTTACCTCAGTTTGTTCATCAACAATACAGAGATGTTATCAAACTCCTCTCTGAGCACTGAAAAATACCATAAATTAAAATTAACTTTAAAATTACGTTCAAGCCTCTTTATAAGTAGAAATTTTTTAAGAAGCACTTGTGAGTGGTAAAAGAATGATGGAAGCTGTCTAGGTTGGGTCTGCTCGCACCTAAGACATAGCAGCATAGCTTAACCTCCTCACTCTTGCAGTATGTTATTGTGATGTTAGAGACACTAAACCTGTACAGCTGTAGAAATGTCATAGCATTGACTTTAGCCCTGATCCTCCATTCAGGTTTCTTTATTTTTTTACATATTTAACTCCTTAAAACAATAGCGGTGGAAGAAGGTTGTATGGTGGCCCACTGGTTGTTGTGTGTCTACCATTTAGCTCCCATTAAGGTTTTTCCCTGAACAACCAGAAGAGGCTGCATGCTGACGAGGCAGACAGAGTTGTGAAAATATTTGACATTTCAAAATTATCTTTTTTCCCCCAATATTTTCAACACAAACTCAGTTCTATATTGTTTTACAGAGCGTTTTAAATAGGCTTTCAGTATTTCCCGCTGAAGCTATCTTCAAAAGTCCGACAATGACTTTTTGATAAAATATTCAGATTCAAAACAAAATATATAATGAAAAGATAATGGATTCAGGGAAACAGGTGGTTATCAAAAGAAAAGGAGTGGAAAAAAAAGAGAGAAAAAAAAAGGCAGCTGATTTCTGACAGCAAATACCTTTTGAAACCTGACCAACTCTAATGAGAATGGGCTGCAGTGAGAGTCATGAGCAGGGGTCAAGAGACTGGAGCTGCTTAGGTGGTGAGCTGGCTCTGTCAAATACATGTTCATTCACATCTGCCAAAAGTTTATCAAACCATCTGAGAGGGTATTTAGCTGAATTTTGTAAACAGGTATCTGATAAAATAGCATTGGCCAGGAAAACAAAAAGCCCTAGCGGTTTTTATGCGAGGCTAAGTTCTGGGTTTGGAATTTTCCAGTGGATGATGATACATCTTGGATGTCTTTCACTTCTGTACATGTCACTCGCTGTAGCCTGAAGTGTGATACCCCTTATTCTATTGCTGAAAATCTATTGCATCAGAGAAAAAAAAAAAAGAAAAAGAATAATGTATCTAGTGGTTATTGAAACAGTCATCTACACAGGAGTGAATCTCACAGTATTTCCCATATGAATCTCTTTTTGTGTCCCAAATTTGGTTTATTGACTGAGGTACTCTAAGTCCTTATACCACACTCATCATTCATCATGGTATTTGAACACCTTTCTCAGTGACATGACGAATATTTGTCACAGGCTTTGCTCTCATCCTCTTCTGAGGGAGCAAGTACTTAAGTCTAGGGTTTTTTCTTAGGTTTTTTTTGTTGCCATTAAGTCTTTCACAAAGGCCTTGGTGGTGCAAGAGGTAAGAGTTTAATCATAAATTCACCTGATTCTTCTCTTTCTCTGTGGTATTCATTCCTACATCAGCAGTCGGTCACTCTATCCACCACCTATTCCCCAGGCAGATCTGATTCTCGGCCTTTTCCCGCCCACCACCTGTTGTTTTCCTCTTCCCAAATCCTTCACCTAGACTCAGTCATCAGCTGCCCAACCATGGGCATAGCCCACGATACCCACCGCTTTTCTTGCGTCTCTTCTGAGCTCTGTCAGAGACCTGAACGTCTCCGACTTCAGAGGGGTTTTTAATCCCCAGTCTACCGCCTTTGGCACCGAATAGTTATTTTTATCATTGACTTTCCCATCAAAGATTTCCTGCAGCATTCCCTAAAGAAAATTTTGCTGGCTCACAAATTTTAAGGAACCCAAAATATCTGACAAGGAGGCTAAGCCAGTTTTAAGGCAAAGCTAGAAAGTTATTTTGAAATGCCCAGAATTTCGTATTCATTTATCCATAGGGATTTTCCACACAAAGAAGGGGGGGAACTCAGACTAATGTGAGGCGTACATTTCAGGCCAGGAGGAAAGTCAAAGAGGATGGACCTTTAAAAACTGTTTGCTTTTGGGTCCATACCATCCCCTGGCAGAACAGCCAGTCCAAGAGCAATAGGGCAGGACCAAGGCAATGTACTGACTCGCCTCCTTGACCACCAGAGGCCATTTCACCAGCTGCTGCTAGTGTGTGACAGCTGCCTGGGGCCCCCCTCAGCAGCAGAACTTCCCAGCTCACCTCTGCCAGGGCTGTAAACACAGTGAGGATGGTGTGTGTGATGCCAGCTCCCTCTCAGAAACTGAGTGGCAGGCAGGCTTCAGAGCGTGCTCCCCCAGGACAGACTGGGGAACTGAACCTTGTTTGGATCAGTTTGTCTTTTTCTGTCTCTCCCTGTGGGTTTCCAGTGTGGCCTGCAGGCTGGGGTAAGCCCCGAGACCCTGCACAGAGGGTCAGCTGTCCCCATGAAGCTCCTGGAGCTAACTGCAGGTCAACATTAATGCCCCCTGGCATAGCAATAGCCTCCTGCTCACCCTCACTGCAGACCTGGAGGTGGTGACGAGCCACACACGGTTCCCACAGCCAGAGAAATGGAGATAAGAGGGATGGGGGACTGTGCTAGTAGGTGGTTTGGAGGGTGCAGACCCCCTGATGTGAGCAACCATGTGGAAGGGATGGGGAGGACACAGAGAGCCCCTGGAAGAGGAGGTGTGTTGTGCGACATGAGGGAAGGAGCCCTATGGAAGGGTCGGTGGAGGAGAAGAAACAAGGCAGGTGCCTGGTGTGCTCCAGATGCTCAGCCTGAATGCTTGGCATCGCTGCAAGTTTTGTCAACCTCTTGTCACGTCTTGTCCAACCCCACCTTTGACTCCTCATAGGCATCTCAGACACAGGTGCTCAGAGCCTTTGGTCCAGGACACAGCACCACTGCTGTGGTGGGATGGAGCCGTGGCCACGAGCCCTCCCTGTGCCCCCAGGCACTGCTCCCGCAGTGGCAGCCCAGTGGTACCGTCAAGCAGGAGGCACCTGGGCTGTGGCTGAGTTATCTTCTCTTTATCTGTTCTGTAGGCACTGTCACTGCTTGGCAAGGCAGAGGCTAGATGGGGATATGGTAACATAGGTAGGCAAGTGATAGGGAAGGAAAATTATAGGGTTGTATGGTTCAAATGGTTCAAGCACGTATAGAAGGGATGCGCTTTCAGAATCTGAGAATACTCCCAAAGACCTATTTATTGTACCAATGCAAAAAAAAAAAAAAAAAAAGAAACACAAAAAAACAAAGTGATGGAAGGCTGTTAGCATTTATCTGAAGAATCTAGCAGGTTATTTATAACAATTAATTATAACATAACTCTCTCCTTGGGAAATGAGAGAGAGAAAAAGCACTGGACCAGAAAGCAGCCCAGATCAGGAGCCTACAACGCACTTACACCGGCACTTTAAAACAGCATAAATGCCCATCCCTATCCCTGCTGGGCTAGCCCTGGCCAGGAGCAGGTCCCTGGGCTAACTGGTTGTGTGGCTGGAGGGTGGTCCTGCGGGGCTCCTGGGGACCACTGTTGGACCCCTGCCAGCGAGGAGGTGTGGGAGCACCGGCAGGTGATGGGCAAGCAGAAATGATGGATAGTGCTGGAGTCCCAGCAAGCCCAGGCTGGCCCACGCCGGGGGAGCAGCGCTCGGATGGAAAAGAAATAGTGATGCATCTTGCCTGGTACGGGGGAACACAGGATGAGAGGTCCATCTTCCCAGCAAGCTGGCTTAGCAGTCCCTCAGCGGTCTGCGAGCGTGTTCTGCCTGGCTCTGTCCAAAACCTTGGCGGGGGAAGCTGTCCGCCTTCTTCTGTGTCCGTGCGTTTTGTGGGATGTTAGTGAAGATCAATCGTTAGCTGAAGTTAGCTGAAAATCAATCAGCTAAATTCAGGTGGAGGTCTAGGAACGCTTTGTCAAACAGACAGTGAGAATGTGTTTTTCGCACACTTGGCTTTCGTTTGTGTTAGTGCTTGGGCTCAGCCTTTTTTCCTGAGTCTCTCTAAGCCCAGCAGTATGTGGAATTAACCCAGCGTTCGTCTACTGCGAGGGTGAGGGCCTGACAAAAGCACAGCAAACCCAAACTGCAAAATAAGCTATGTTATCAGTTATGCTTTCCCAGCTCTGGTAACTGGTGCAATTTTCTGGCAGTTAACAGGGTCTAAATTAAGAAACTAATCAGAAATAAGCCTCTAAATTTTACCGGTTCCTATTTATTTCTTTTATCTTGATACAACTTCTTAGGAGATTATTTTTAACAGATCTTTTAAACATTTGTAGTAAGAGGCAATAGACAAAATGTCATAATTTCCATATGAAGGAGTTTCTTGCAGTGCAATTCCTATCTAAAAAGCCATTTTACCCTAATATGGTCCCAGAGTCTAAGTAACATATTCTGTTGCAATGACTTTTGCATCAAAACAATTTTTCTGTTTCACATCTGAGAAGAAATGTTGAATATTTAAATTCCATATCCTTTTTGATCTTAATTCCCATCACAGAAGAGCTCTTTAGGCCTCATCAATGTGCTCTAGGTGCAGTATCAGAGTATATTTTTCATATTATGGGATCTAACCCAAATTAAGAAACCAAAGGGGAAGAAGCTATACATGCCTGGAAGGGAAAGGGATTCTGCTCGGAGCATATAGCAGGGTAAAGCATCAAACAGAAACCGAACAGGAGTCTAAAATAAGGGTTTAAATGCCTTACTGCAGAGTCCTTACTCAAAATCTAGCACTTGGTTCTCTTCTGATTTAAACACTTTGCATTCCTGCTGACTTCAGTGGTGTTTGTATTCAAATATGTAAAGGTACTATAAGGCCGTATGATGCAGCTGCAAGTTGCAATAAATTATAGCAGATTAAACAGGCTAACTAATGAAATGCAAAGAGGTGTTTAAAGCCACTGCTCCCTTGTAGGCATTTATGCTTCAGCTGTATAAACTATGTGAAAAATAAACAGTGTCCAGGCAATAAATGCAGATAATGTTGTTTACAAATCTATACTCCAATGGCATGAGTCCTGAACTGCTGAGAAAAGGCCCCACTAAATGCCTCGCCAAAGCCAGGGGTGGATTTTGCCTGAGTAGTCTTTGAAGTGGCATCTAACCCTTAAAATAGAGGGGCTTCGGGCATGGCAGGGGCGCCATCGCTTTCCCCCTGCTTGAGGTTCTGCTGCTCCACCACTACCCCCCAAGAGCCGCCCTGTCTTTGTGCAGGCTGGGAGAGAGAAATCGATAGTTTTCCCATTTGGGAAATGGTGTCGAACTTGAGGGAAGTTATTTTAAAGTACCTCAAAATTTGTATTGATTCTCTGAATCAATATTTCAGGATTTTTGAATTCCAGAGTAGCTGTACATCCGCTCTGTGCTCTGTTCCCACCTCTCTGCATTTCTAAACGATCGTCCAAGCTCATCATGTGCTGCAGAGAGAGAACCAGCTGTGCATCCAATTCCTCCCGTGCTGTACTTGTGAGGAGGAAAATAATATTTTAATAGCAGTACCATAAATACAACTATAATACAACTACACCGGTACTAATTACTATTCAGAGCGATTCTGCACTGCAAGTCAGTTAAATCATTTCATCCGGCCAATGCAGAGAAATAAAGGCCCCCATGCAAGTCCTGCTCCCTGGGGTTGGGCTGGGTGTTTTGGTGGAAGGAGAGAGAGGGGGTGGCACCCTCTTTGTTGGCATCTTTTGCTGTGCATTAACATGCCCCGAGGTGTGGGTGAGCACATAGCCCGGTGGTGGCCCAGATCTTGACTTTTTTGCCGCCGTCGGTGCTCGCATGCCGCCCGGATGCTCCTCCGCCACGGCTGAACAGCCCGCCGCATTCATCTGGGCAAGTGAAAACCGCCGGACTTGACACATGGCTGCCTATTAATCTCTGACGCGGAATGTAGTAACGTTTATACACACCATGGTTCCACTTACTAAATTAGTTTAAGATTAATAAACCCAAGTGTTCAATAAACAAAAAAGACTGCAAACAAATGAAATGTGTTAGTCAAGGGAAATTTTGGCTTTAATGTGACTAATCCAGTACTTGTTTTCTGAGCCACAAGTCACAGTAACTGGAGGAGAACACAATGTGGTCTGAGCTTCATTTTGAGGACTCTATTTAATTTTTATTGCCACAGTGATAATTTTAGTTTGCAATTAACAAAAATATCTACTGTTTCTCAGATACTTCTCTGTTTAATGCTTTAGGTGGTTAACAAGGAAAATGTTTTGAACTCTAGAGCTGTTTTTTAGGTAAAATAGCTTGACATCCTATTTTAAAAAAAATAATAATCTTGAAATAATCTTTAAACACATCAGCTTGTTAAAAGTATTGACGTAGCTGTGCTTTAAAGAGGGATGGAGCCAAAGCACCTTAACCTCTTTGGGAAGATGACGATGGCTAAATGCACTGTAAAATGCCTTAATATGACAGCAGCGCAGGGCAGGAGAGCTAGAGGAACTATTTAATGTTTACACATGCTTTCCATTCCCAAGGATCTCTGCATAGCCGAGGAGGATCCGTCCTGCCAGCTCCGGGAGCGGGGCCCCACGGGTGGTGGGCACCCCGGCACAGATACCAGTGCCCAGCGCCAAGCACCATCCTCCATCTCCCCTCCCTGTTTGCTTTAGATCTCTTATCGCCCGTCACCCTCCAGGCAATATCGCTGAGCGGCCGCACCTGGCGAATGGAGTGCTTGAGCTTGATGTCAGAGGAGATTTTAGTTGCTTAAATAGAAACGAAGTACAAAAGAGCATTTGCAGGCCGGGGGGTTTGGGGCTTGCTTATTTTTAGGACATACCCAAAATAAGCTCTTCACATTTACGCACTGAGGAGGGTTTGATAGGGCATGTAGCTACTCTGACAAGATGCCTGGCTAAGTTTATTGAGCCCCTGGAATCTGATCCCTTTAAATATTAAAAATAATCCACTGTATTGCATCTAATTGAAACCCACTGAATACTTAGAGGAAAGGAGAGATGAGTCAATCCCAACACCTTTCACCCACAAGTGCACCAGCAGTTTTCTGATCTTCTTTAATCATAGAGCTCCAATGGCCGGATTCGTCACAGGGGTGCATCTCTAGCCATCTGTCTTTCCACACCTGGCTCGGGTTTCCCCCATCCCGAGGAATCACACACAACCTCTTTGGGGGAGAGGGGATTTTCTTCTCCCCTCCCCTGTCTGCGGCTCACTCGGAGCCTGCTTTTTTGTCATTGCTGTTGTTTCATGCCCTCTTCTCTGTCCGCTGGGACGGAGCCATGGCCGGGCTGTCGGCGGGGAGGTCGGGGCGAGCGGGGAAGGGCTCAGGCACCATTTGCCAGACACCTGGTACACTGGATACTCTCGGGCACAGCCCAGATACTTTGCTCTCTGCTCAGCTGCCGGGTGTTTAATGCCTCCAAAGCGACAGCAGTAAGGCAGAGAGCCTCAGGAGACAAATTCCCAGGTTTAGTGAGTGTTGAAGCATCAGGGAATGACAAACCCGTTTGGTTTTGCTGCTGGGTTGGATTCGTTCTCTCCTTTCTTTGTTTTGGTCCTCACCTTTTTGGTCGTGCCGCTGTCCCCAATAGCCAGCCTCCGCCCCAGCCCAGCACGGCTCCGTGGGACGAAGGGTGGATCATCCTACCAGCTACTCCCAGCCCTTCTGCGGGAGGATGAGGGATTCCATGTGGGGTTTAGGAGTCCCACTGTCTCAGCAGCACATGGGGTCCATGCAGAACCCGGACAGGGAAGCCTGGAGATTTGGCTGGAGAGGAGTGTGCGTGCATCACTGGGTGCATGTGGTAATCGTCACGTATGACTCATGTTCCACTTCTGTGACAGATGATACCGGTCGAGGCAACTACATGAGCGGTGGCAAGGAACAAACACAGAAGGGGCGTGCTTGCTGAACAAGTATGTTCATGAGCAGCTTAATAAATTTATACATAATAGACACATGCATTTCCTCATTTGCAAAAGACTAAACTGCACCTACCACAGAGCTCTGTTAAAGAAGCAGTTTCATGCACATAAATTGTGCTGAAATCCCTGACTAGAAGGCATGGGACAAGATCCAGGGTACAGATCCCCCCATGTGATGGAAAGCTGGCATACCTCTAGACATGAGAAGAGACCAATTATTTTAATTGTTGGAGTTTTAAATTCACTTTTGCTGTAGCTGCAGGGTGATGATTCTGAGCTATTAGGTAGCATTTTCTTCAGCAAAAATGCTGTGGTTTTGGTGGCTGTGATTGAAAGGGTAGGTTCCACTGCTTTATCCTGTACACATGCAGCCTGCAGACTACATCTAATGAAAGATCTTTGGGTTTGTATTCCCATCTTTGCTGTTTTGCAGAGGCCGAAAGGCCTCTCAGCAGATTCTGTTCACTGAAGGTGAAATTATGGTTGATATTAGGAGCAAGTACCCTGTGCTATTTAAGGCCCGGGTTCACTCTGGCCACCCAGCAAGCTCCTTGTAGACCACAACCACCCCAACTCATTGCGGGCTGGACACAAGGTAAACCTGGAGGCTGTGAGATCCAGGTGCCACCCACCCCGGGGCATTAACACGCGGGTCACCCCGCTCAGTCACATCCTGGATGATTACAAAGATTTTAAGACAGCTGAGCAAAATCTGGGTTCGGTCCTTGAAGATGCTGAGGGTTTTGTAGCCCTGCTGGTGTTTGTACAGACCATGAGTGGCTCCGCTGTGTGCGCTGCGATGGGTGAATCATCGGAGAGTGGCGTCACAGCCCAGTCATCTGCTTGCAAATGCAACGGGCCTGCAACCTCCAATTGTGTTTATAATCCATTGCAATTTTTAGCGTTACTTGAGTTGGAAAAGTTTATTTCCATGAACTTTCCAGCCCTTTCATGTGAAAAAATAGCAGAGATAGGTAACTAGGAAACACGAATAAACATAATTAAACATAAAAATGGTTGTAGCGATATAAGAACTGACCTCAGCCAATTAAAATTATTAATAGAAAAAATACTCCAGTGTCAAAACCTGAGTACTTCAACAGCATTCTCATTGCTGTAATCAGGATTAGTTTATATTTCCTGACAACCGAGTGAGAGGCGGTCCAAACTGTAGCTTCTTGACCTTTTTCTCATTCAACACCAGGTCGAGATACTACATGAATAAAACGGGGAATGTAAAGACACATTTGTGGAGGTGGGGGAAGATGAATCGCCAGTTATGTATTGACTAACTACGGACCTTTTAAGAATGTTACTCTTTTCAAATATTGACTTTTTTTTTATTGCTTCTCTTACAATTGCAATGGGGGAATTTAAGAGCCCCACAAACTACTTTATCATATAATTAGTTTATCAGTAAATTTGGACCTCGTGCATCAATCACTATAATGCATAACCTCCACCGAGACAGAAACCAGATGTGCATGCTTCTGCTTTCTTCTTTATAGTATCTACAGCATCATTAGTGCCTATGCTACAGTTTAAATTGAATTCAGCAAAAAGCAATGGTCTTACCCCCCTGCAAGCAATCTGATACTGCTGCAGGGATAAATCAACGTTACGTTGATTGACGACTCAAACTCTTTTTCATTCCTCCCCTGTTGCTGTGTATGGAAAAGGGTGAGGTGTGATTTGTGTATGCAAAAAATAACTTTAACTAGTTAAGTATAGGAAAAAGACACTTGGTTTCACGGTAAATGCTGTAAGGTGGGCATGCTGTGACAATGACGCTGAAAGCCTCGATACGCTGAGTTAGCCAAACCAAAATCACCAGAACAGGGCCTGCCTGCCTGCTTCTGCCCCATGCAGCCCGCGGCGATGCTTTGCTTTTGAGTGCCACTCAGTCCCAATGCCTGTACCACCCAAACGGGGAAAACATAGCCGTGCCTGAGACAGTGGGAGATGCCCTTTTTCAGACACGAGAAGAGATAACTCTTTCTAGGGTCACCTGGGAATCCACAGGATCAGGATGTCTGATCATTGCATCCTGCGGATCCCATGTATTCTGAAGGTGATGGTTTATGTAGACCTCTGAGCTCAGAGTACGTCCTGCGGGCAAAGGAGCGGAGCTCTGACCAGGGCAGTGTCTCCATGTGACGGCTGTCGGTTGCTTCACAAAGTAATAAATACTTTGTGGGCCCAGTCTTTTGGGGCTCGTTCATACAAAATTCTCCTTGAAATCAGTGTCCGAATGAAAAATACAGTGCCCAGCTTGTATATGCATGAAAAATCCAAACAGATCATTATTTCCACTACTTTTTCATTTTCCCAGTAATCAAGCACTGGCTGGTAATAATCCCCAAAGGGCTGATTATACTGGCAAGATAGAGCAGCTCTCTGACCACACCTCTTCCCTGGGAAAATCTCTGCGCCGGGGCAAAAGGCAGCATGTTTGTAGCAGAGCAAAATGGGAATTTCGGCGCAGGGTTGCCTGGAATTGGCGGTTCCCACGTTCCCAGCAGAGCTGAGCTGAAAGCGCGTACCACAGAGGGAGGACTCGTCAGGCGGTCCATAAGACGCTTCCTTTCCAAAATTAAAAAACTCATTCTGATTGCAAGCAAGACTTTTTCAGAATGTGTGCCTCCTCCTTCGCTTCCGAGAACAAGCCAGCAGATGCTTCGGTGTTTTTAAAGCATGGTACTCGCCGCTGCTCATCTGCATGTCTAGTGTAGCAGGAGAAGAGTCCTTCCTCCAGGAATAAGGTGTGTGTAAGGTATTACGTTACAGCGGGTTAAAGCAGCCTCCGCCACTGCTGTTAAGCTTGACTGGTAGATCATCCAAATATTTGCAGGCGTGATCTTACAAACACAGCGTATTAAAGCTGTGCTGTCTTATCACCATGTAAAAAGGCTGGCTGTGAACCCAGGCACCCTGCTTGCACGGTCGTACCTGGAAAGCTGAGCAAAGTCCAAAATGGGAAAATAAAACGGACACGTTAACTCGGCAAGTTCCGATCACGATCCCCGTATTGGAAATTGCACTCAGACATCCACCTGGCTGTATCACTGGAGAGAGAAGGTCATACCTGGATAGTGGGAAAAGAGGTGGCTGATGTATTCCTAATGGCAGAATTTGAATAGAGCTGCCTTTATTAGCAACTCGCTGTCAGCCAGCAAGAACTGGGCGTGATTCCTCAGCCCAGGCTGGTAGGGAGGACTTGGAGAAACTGTCTCCTTTCTCATGAACGGAGTGGATCCCGTCTGGAAATAGCTGGGACAAAAGAGGTGGAACTGTTTTCACAGCTCAGTGACACTTTTAGTTCAAACACATGAAACCAAACCCCCAAGTACAAGAAGGATGGTAATGTGGTACTTGAACATGATTTTTAAAGACGTTCTTAAAGCTGCAAAGGATATTAACCACCAGGATTGTTTCCCTTAATATATATTAAAAGCCGTTTTATGGGGAAGGCCTTAGGTGTGCTCAGATTTCAAACGCCTGGGATATTTTATTGCTTTACTGATCTAATAAATGCAGGTGTTTCATAGCAAAAGCACACAGGCAATCAGACCATCTGAAGGCAGCAATGAGTTGCACACATTGCTCCGAGGATAAATAAACGGCCACGAGTACGCTGGAGCGATCGAGCCTTTGGCGTTAATTGCAATTAGGTGGCAGTTGGGCTTTAAGGCGTAGCAAGATACTGGTTTTAACGGAGTCACAGAATAGATGGGACGTCATGGACCAGTTTTACCAGTGAGGGACCGGGGCAGGGCGGAGGCGAGGCCACGACGGCGGGTGCTGGGAGCCAGGCAGGTGGCTGTGCCAGGGCCGTGGCCGCGGCCGGCCGGGAGCATGCCATCTCCCTGTCTGTACCAAGATCAAATGGAGCCACTCAATCAGGGGATGCCATTATTGCCTCTGCCATGCAATTTCCACTATCAATAATTCACCGCGTGTGCCGCGCAGGCGGAAGGGGGAAGCGGCGGGACAGATTTTTGACCGGGGTGGGGGGGGACGGGCACACGGAGGGGCGCCGCCGAGGGGGCGCTTGGCCCGGGACACCGCGGGCACCGCGGGGCCCCCCCGCTCCGCCGGCGGGCGCTACCGCCACGGGGGGCTCCGGCTGCCGCCCCCGGCCCCGCTCCCCGGCCGGGCAGGGCCGCCCCCGGTCCGCGGGGGCTGAGCGCCCGCGCCCGCTGCGCGCCTCCGGCGAGTCACCGGTGTAACGTTACCTGGGGCGCTCATTAATAAGCAATGCCCGTTATTATCTTGATTGCATTCTTAATAGGCAAACTACGGAGAGGTCAGCGCGGGAGCGATATTTAAATGCATCGGGCTTGCTTAATACCCGGCGGAGTAAACCAATATCCCGCGGCGGCCCGACCCCCCCGCCCCGCTCAGGGCCCGGCCCCTCCGCGCCCTGCCCGCCGCTCGGGGGGCGCCGGGGGAGCGGGGGCCGGGCCGGGCGGGCGGGGCGGGGGCGGTGGCGGGGCCGGGGAGGCGGCGCGGAGGCTTTAAGCGGGGCAGCGCGGGGCGGCGCGGTGCCTGCGGCCGCCGCAGCCGCTGGCCGGAGGCGCCCGTGCGGGGGTCGAAGCCGCTCGGCGGGGAGGCGGCGGGGCCGGGCCGGGAGGCTCCCGTTGGGCGGCGGGGGTGGGGGATCCGGCTCCGCTGCCCTCCCGCCCCTCATAAAGCTTTGATGAGACACTTGAGCCGCTGCCTGTGTTGCCGGGGCGGCGGGAGGCGGCCGGTGGGACTGGGCGCCCGGGAGAGGATGTGACTTGACGGAGGGGACCCGGACAGGCTTTGTGTGGACGACGAGGTACGGGGCGCCCCGCCGGGAAACTTGCAGGGCCGGGGCGACGCGGGGAGCGGGGCGGGGAGGGCCGGGGCGGCCCCGCGCCCCTTTGTTCCCGCACCTGTCGGCGCGGCGGGGCCGGCGGAGGGGCCGGGGGGCGGGGGCGGCAGCAGCGCGCTCCGCCGCCGGCCGGAGGGGCAGCGCGGCGCCGGGCGGCGGCGGGGCAGGGGCGGCGCTCCCCCGACGGCGGCGGCGCGGGGCCGGGCGTGGGGCGCGCTCCGCCCGCGTGGCGGCGCCCTGCGCGGGGCGCGGCGGGCAGCCGTTGGGAGGCGGGCGCCGCCCCCTAGCGGCGGGCGCGCGGCCGGGCGGCGGCCCCGGCCCCTTCCCTCAGCAGCGGCGGCGGCGGCCCGGGGGCCGGGGCGGGCGGCGGGGCCCGGCCGTGGGGCCGGCGAGAGGGCCGGGGCCGCCCCGGGCGCGGTGCCGGCAGGGCGGGGAGCGCTGCACTTGCCGGAGCTCGGCCGTCGCTGGAATGTGAGGCACGCGGGGCGGCCGCACCGGCGGCGCGGTGCCGCGGGGGCCTCGCCGCCGCGGGGCGGGGGGGGGGGGGGGGGGGGGGAGCGGCGGCGGCCCGGTCGGTGCGCGGGCGGGGGGTGCCGCCGCCCTGGCGCGGGGCTGGCGGGCAGGAACCGGCATTAGACGGTAAATGCGGCGGGCGAAGGTGCGGTCGCTGCGCCGCCGCCTTGCGCGACCGCCCCGGTGGCTCCGCGCCCCCTCCCCGGCGGGGTCAGAAGCGCGGAGCCCCGCGCGTGCCTTGCCGCTTCATTTCTTAAGCGGTGCTGTCGGTGCCTGGGTTTCTACGTTCCGGTTAAAAACACCTACTTTTCCCTTCAGTTTATGGCAGTTTGCTGTTCTGAGGTTATGACTGTTGCCGGATCGATAGTCATTACTTATTTATGTTTCTAGTAACACGGTTCTAATGAATGCAAAGAATCTATCCTGGCGATACGCTTTCCTTAAGCAAGTATTTCTGTCATCTTTAATTCATGGGGCGAGAAGTACATGAAACGAATTTCCTCGCTGGTCTTCAAAGAGGAGCGGAGAGCCGGGCGAGGAGGTGTCACCTCGTCCCGCTCCCCGTGCCAGGGAGCGCCTCGGAGCCACCCGATGGCTTGGCTTTCGCCGGGGTGACAGCCCGACCCCGGGGGTGGCCCGCCCGTAGTCCGGGTATGGATGAACACAGGTGGAGGGGGACACTGTTGGCTCTGTCCGGCCGCGAATCCCGGTGGTTTGGCAGGAGGGGAGGCAGCAGCTGTCGGGGGGACGCTGTGGCCCCTCGCCAGCGGAGCAGCAGGGCGCTGGCTGTGTCAGCACACCCGGGGCGAGGGGAAGGGAGAAGGCGAACCGCGGCGTTCTGGCTGCTCTGGGAGCGCCGTCCCTCACCTGGGTCTCAGGGCGAACCAGCAGCTCCATTTCGACTCGAAAATACGTGAAGGAGCTGGCAGATGTCTTGGCGAGGTACTTAGTGCGACAAGAGACAGGAGCCTTTCTACAGGGCTCTGTAACTCACAACAATTTTCTGCTGTAGTACTACCACTTAATGTTCAGCTTCACTGAACCTCAGCTGGGAAAACCCATTTTTAAGTAGCCTGCCTTCTGTTCACGCCACCAGTGCTCTTTGCTTCCCAGGGCTGCAGGGTAGATCCTGCCTGGCAGTACACGGCTGTGGACTGGGGTAAACCGGGTCAGAAGCATCAAGAATGCTTTATCTGAATATGCCAGATATCGCTGGAGGAGAATGGGAAAGAGCTTTTATCTTGGAGGGGGTAAAGCTAAACTGAAAAAAAGTTTTATTTCAAGCAGCATGCTTTTAAACGTGAAGGCATTATGTTGTAGTGTAGTGCTAGGGGAGTACTACAATATGCTCAGATACTATCAAATGTAGTGCACAGATGCAAAGGATTTTAAAGACTCGTTAAAATGTGAAAGAATATAGTGGAAAATAAGGATCTGCGTGCTTTTGCTTAAAAGCTTTGCATATAGTGGCAGTGCTGAGCTGAAAGCTGCAGAGAGAAGTCCTTGCAGTACTTGTAGCGCTTTCTGCAACTGTTACTCTGGGGAAACCACAAGGATCTGCACCTTCAGCTCAGATAGGAGTACTCTGCCGGGGTGCAGGTATAAAAGGAGGTCACAAGAAACTTGCAAGTAGGAGACCCTCTCCTCCCTTCTGTGGGCAAGCCTGCATGAAGATGAGAAACAACTCGCTCTGCTGAGTGAACTCCTACTAAAAAAAAAAAACCACCAAACAAAAATCACCACCAGCAACAAAAAGTATTTCCCGTCTCTGCCTTCCTGGTTTGTACAAAAGGCTGAAATCTTGTTCGAAGAATGTGCCCTGTGCCTACACTAGAAACCTCACGTTAAGCATTGTGTGAATTGGTGGAGGCTCCACTAGAAGAGGATATATGCTTTTAATAGGTTAATTGCTAACTTGTCTTGACGTGTTTTCAAGCATGTGTTGTGAGCACTTGGTTCCTCCTAAATAGCTAAAATGCTGCTTAATTAGGAAACTCTCAATCATTTATTAGATCAGTTCATACACTGGCATTCTTAGTAATGCTTAGCTGTGAACACCCTTTAAAAGGAAGCTTTTCAAAGCACTGAGGCTAAGCTATTTCAGTGTATGGCTGAAACGAGGTGGTAACTCCATAACCTACTGTCTTCAGTTCCAGCTAGGAAGGTGCTGTGCGTAACAACTCCCTTTTCCCCAGCAATCCAGCAGGAGGAAGCCGTACAGGTGTGTACAGAGCGAACTGCCTGATGTACGAGCTGGTGTGGGGCTGGTGGGCTGTGCGCACTGTCTGTCAGCTCCCACATCTTACTGTCTTCCTTAGCCATACCCGTTATTCACTCTTATTCTTGACTGTAAGTTCTTTGGGGCAGAGGTAGTCTCGCCTGTCTTCTGTTCCTGGTACGTGACAGGGACTCCTCAGAGCTCTTGAAGTACAAACAATAGCAGATTTTGCTATGCGTCTCTGCCATGGCGTCTTAAACTTACACTTTATCAACTTGAATTCTTATGCTACTTGATTTGGAAACACTAGAATAATAGAAGAATAAAATGCTTTACTTTTGGAGGTAGGGGGGTGTGTGAGTTAGTAGGATAACCGTTATACTGTGGCCTCTGTCCTCTGATACAACCTCACGTTGGCGGGGTTGCTTACAATTCTGGGCTCTGAGCAGCTCGGTGAGGAGCACTGTTTGTGGGAGTTGTGTGTGCAGAACGGGACAGTCACAGGCATAAAGCATAGGGTCAGGTTCATGTTTTCCTCCTCCTCAACATTCAGGACCTAATTGTCAGGCAACTGTAGACTGGTGGAATTCAACTGCTGCACCCAATAGTAATAATCCACATAAAACTGACATAAGTCTGAAATACTGAAGATGCTGTGGACTTGACTGAATAGGCAACAGTCTTACCAAAAAAAAGCCAACCACATTTCAAGCAGAATTTCTACCCTTCGTAAACTGTGAGCAGAGGGAGCTGGCTGGGATGATGCTGATTTGATGTGATTGTAATCCTTTAGTAACACTGATACTAGTGGTAGCAGAACATCCCATTACAGCATAATTTAGGCATTGCAAATGGATACAGCTGTCTACGGATGAGTACCATGGACAACCGGAGGAAGCGAAAGGAAACTTCATTTAGTGAATTTTCATGCCCTGGTGACAGCTGCCATAAGGCTGTAGCAGTTTTATACTCTCCTCGGTAAGACTGTTGTATTTTTCAGAGAAGTCATTTTTTGAAACCAGTTAATTAGGACAGTTATTTCTGGCCGTGGCATTTGTACAGAACAGAAGGCATGATTGTTCTTATGTTTGTTTCTCAGAGTCCTTTGATCGACTAGAAAGAAGCTCTCGATGCTTTACGCTATAAACTACCTCAATACTTTGGCAGTTCATTTCTTTTCTTGTGTACTTGGTTAGGAAAACGCAGAAATTCTTGTGACTCAGCTTCAGACTACTATAAATTCTGAAGAAATGGGGGAGGGGGTCACATTTCAAATTAGAAAAGGCAATTCTAGGAGGATGGGAGGAATACTGGTTGCTAAATTTGAGATGAGCATCTCTTGGCATGTCAAAATCTGAGCAGCTACCGCCACCTAGAGATGCACGAGCCAAACACGCTGCTCTGGCTGGCTCTTGCAAAGTGTGGCTGCACAATTAAAACGAGTGAGGTTGCTAATCCAAATCACTCTCACTCTACACCAGCAAATTTAGTGTATGCATGCGGGCTTTTTTAATTTTTTTAACCCTGTGACCAAGGTGGTATTTTTCTTCGTTGTGTGGCATAATTAGGTTAACAAGAAGCACTGCTTTCAGTAAAGCATTTGCTGGCTGGACTTTAGGCTACACCTAAAGAAGTATTTGCAAGTCAAACTTACACTGCCTTGTTACAGCTGTTGGTGAGACTCGATAGCGTGTCCAAAACTTGCACCAAAAAAATGCAGTGTAGAACTAGTCCCTTAAGGATTTGAGTTGGGTTGGCACGTGGGTGTGTTTGTTCCCCATCCCATCATTGAAGCCTACTTGGTAGGTGGTGTCCTTTAGTAGATATTTGGTGGAACGGGGAAAAAAAATAAATCTGACTTCCTTAGTATAACGACTCAGCAGCCTTTAGCATGATTTCACTAGATTCAGGATTTTCCCAATTTAAAAACTTAAACGAAGTGAAACTGGGCATGAGGTATCTGTTGCTACTTCAAGTCTAACAACATGGAATATGCTTTTTATATCTGCCCCTTGGTTCTTAGGACATAGTTTCCTGTTTTGGAGCTCACAGCCTCTGATTTTTGTTTTGTACATCAGTCTTTGGCTATAGCGGGTTCTTCCTCTGCATTTGGGAGAGAAGAGTAAGCACTGTTCCCTATTTAATTTGTGAGGAACTACTTATAAAAAGAAACAATGTGCCTTTTTTACCCACTGAACTGCTAATCTTATCTGCAATCATTTCCGTTTGACTCTTACAGACACACAGTACATTTCAGGGGCTTTTATAATAACTGTTAGCTTATGGCTATCAAATGCCCAGCGGAGTAAGAAACCCCACAGAACTAAACCTCAGCAGGAGCTGATCGCTTCCATCTCGCAGAGCCTTGAAAATGCAAAGCAGTGGTTGATTGCAGGTACTGCATATCTGTCCAGGTGATGGTTTTGATACCTTCTTAAGATACTTGAAATCTGTTAGTGTAAAGTATATCGTGATTAAGTACTTAATGTATAGCTTCTGAGGGAACAGAGTTCTCCCGTGGGGAAACTGAGGAGCTGTGATACCGGCGTATTTGCCATTCAAGTCGGGAGGCAACTGCATACTGTTTATACCGTATCAGGGTGTATGAGAGAGTTGTTGTACCAAAAAATGTTTGAAAACGTGCCCTTGACTCACTTGGATTCCATATCCAACCTCAGTCTTCCCAGTACATGCACTGGGCTGCAGGTAGGCTTGTCATCCTTTGCACGCACATAGCACAGCAGGAGGAGTCCAGGAAAAGACTGAACTAGGCAAAGTCTTGAGCAAAATGCTGTTATTCTCTTTATTAACTCGGCATGCAAAAGACTTGGAGCATGTTGCTGCAGTTAAGGCTGTAACAGTAAGAACAGGACTAGGTTATCTTTTTTTTTTTTCCCCTCCCCCCAGAATTCTGTAATACATACCTTATAAAAGAGAGTGAAGCTTAATCTTGTGCCAATTCTAGCACATGTTGTGCCTGATCTAACATGATCAAAACACTGCTTTCTTTAAATGTAGCAGCTCCTGGAGAAATGCAGTTTTGTCTAGATGAAGGAATTAAAGGTTATGATCTCCGGATTCCTTAGTCCGTTATGCCATTTACTTTCTAAGCTTGATGCAACTTTTAGTAGCCATATGGTTTAGTTTACCCTTCTTTATACTGGCCATAGAGCTCTTGGTGAGTGTTCAGTAATGGATATACCGAGATGAAAAGAAAGGAAAACTAAACTTTATTCAAGGGCCGGATTATTAAGTAAACCAACCTCCCCTCAGTCATAGCTGTCACTGCACCACAGAAGCGTATGGACGCTGTCGGGATGAGCGACAGGACTTGTTTTGCAGTATTTCTAGATAATTGTGCCTGCTGGCTGCCTGCATTAAGACTTGGATCTTCACTTGCTATTTACATTCCTTTTGACTTGATAATCCAGTTTGACTGAGCCGTAAATGCCAAGAGAGAAATACTATTTGATAGAATTTGTACTGAAAGCCAGTGTGAGTCCAAGGAGGAAGCAAAGCCACTAACAAGTTCAAGCTGGCAAGGGTGACTTAACCAGAACCCATGCCAGGAAACTGCGGTGAAGTACGAATTTGCTGCTGAACATCGACTGCCCTTTATCTTTATAATGGGCTGAACCAAAATGAGAAATAAGCACATCTGAAGTTCTCTGGTTTTGCTCTTCCAGATATAAACATGACAGTTTATGTCAATGTCATGATTTATTCTTTTGTTGTTGGCAGCCTATGTCCTGCAGGCTGGTAAAGAAGGATTGTTTTTATTTAATGGAGGCAAAGAAGGATGTTTCACATCTCATTACAGCAGCAGGGTACTTAATGGTACGATGCTGGCAAGTTGCTGCCAATGAAATGGTGCTGCTTTACCTGTTCTTGCAGAAATACAGAATTTGTGTCATGACTAGCAAAACAATGTCAGAAAATGAGTTTTCCCCTTAAAAGCTAACGATTGACGCCTGGATTTAAAAAAAAGAGCAAAGCTACCTTCCTTGGAAGACTCAATTTAAGTCCTTTTCTCTCTCGGTTTTGCATTAATGATTAATTTCTGCTGCCTCCTCTGCAAAACTTTTCTGCCATTGTAACTGCAAATGTTGTAGGAATGTTAACAATGAACAAGGATGGTGCAAAAGGCTGAGTGAGTCAATTCCACATACCTCTATTAAGAAGAAAAGGCAGAAACAAGATTTATGAGGAAACTACTTTGAGGTCTAAGCCTCCAAAGAAGTCTGCCTCCAAGTCTGAAGCTAGATACAACTTCTTGAATTCCATAGCCCTCAAGCGTGAAGTCATATCACCTGTACTTTATCAGTTTTGTTCAACATATGATTGTATGGTTTTTTCCTTCCTCCGATTGCTGTAACTGTTATGAAAACAATAGAATCTTATGCTTGAAAATACTAGAAATTATTTGCCCTGCCTTTAGCTAATAGAAGGTCAAGTATTCAGTGAGAGCTAGAAAACACACCAAACAGCTTCTGTGTCTACTCAAAATTGAACACTTTGGAGCAAACCTTCAGTCACAGAGCACCACCAGACCTGTTGGTATTCAAACTGTACTTGCTAGAAAATGACCGCAGGGGAACTGCCGATATCTTGTGTATCTTGTACTTAGTCACGTGCAGGTATACTTCAAAACACGACCTGTGGTTTTGTCGAGGACAGTCCTGAGCCATTTCTATTTTAACAAATTCTGTGGAGATGCATTGGAAAAAAGAGGACCAAGTTCCAGTCATCTTTTTTTTTCCTTTTATTGTTTTGATGGGGATGGTACTGCTATACTGGCTTCACCCCTGTAAGCACTGAGCATCCGTATTACGAGTGTGCATAGCCTTGCTCTTCTCAGTCTTGCACGAATTAAGCTGACCTTTGGTCCCTTGCAAACTCCCTGGTTTGTGTTTATAGGGCTGGTAAATACCTGCTTGAGCAGTAGTAGTTCTCCATGGGAATGAGTCTCTCCTGAATTTCAAGGCCTATTTGCTGCAGGTAAAAGCAGCCTCTGGATGACATTGTATTACATTTCAAATCCAACTTCATAGAGGTTTTAATGGTGAGGAATGCTTCTGTTTTCCCACTAGTTTTGCTTTTCTTGTTCTTTGTTATGTAATGGTTGAGCCCACAAATGAGAAGCATGAGGCTAAATGCTGAAGAACGAAGGAAGAAACAAAAAGCCATATGGCAATAGCAGGAGGTCCTGCCACCCCACCTTAGGCTCGTGACAACATGCCCTACATTTAACCTACAGTCAGGAACTAATTAACAACACAGATGGAAGTGAGCTAGCATATGTATTCAAAATAATACCCCTCAGGTTTTAATCAGCTGCCCTGCCTCTTCCTAGGTTAGACATCTAAGTTACCGTGGAGGGATTTGCAAAATACGGGAATGATGCCTGTGGTTAAGGCAGCTTTGCACCATGGCTGGAGTGAGGGCTGGGGAGCAGGGGCTTCCCTCGTCTCCTCTGGTCTTGCTGTGCAGTCTGGGGGGGGTTCTATAAACACCTTTATGGGCCTCCGCCTCCCCAGAAGGAAAATAGGATTTCTGGTGTTTTTCCTCGTCACTGAAGTTATGCTGAGATTCAGTGTTTGCAAAGCACGTTGGAAGCTTTGATAGCGTCTTCTCTCCGAGAAATGTCATACGAGTGGAGAGTTGCAGCACCATAAGCACTGGGTCTCTCCGCTCTTGCAACTTCTAAGTGTGGTTTTCCTGGCTAGAACTACTAATTATCTCTGATCAAACAGCTCTGCTTTTGATTTTGAATAGGATGGTGACTTCCAGATACTCGATTTTGTTGTGCAGAGGTTTGGGAGAGGGAGAACACTCAGCCGTTTTCAACAGGCTAATTGGGTAATTTAACGTTTCTCCTTTTAACTTTCTCTTTCCTCCCCCCACCCCAGCTATTTGAAGAGAAGCTCTCCTTCCCCGCAGGGCTTACGTGAAGCCACAGGTATTGAAGTTTTCCTGGAGAAGTGTTTATTTAATGGCTGAAATCCCATATACAAACCTACCCTTTGGAGCTTAAGGGCTCTGACGGCGAGACCGGGATGCTGGCAGTGAAGCCGCTTCTCCGGCGGGTTGGCGTGCGCAGGAAACAGGACACCCAAGCGCCAGCGAGGAGTGAGGTGGTGTTGGGCTGCATTGTGCATACTTCTCTTTATAGGCATGTCTGGGCTATTTATGTGCTTTATCAGTGGGGGAAGGGAGAAGCTAGCCTGCACACCTAGAAAGCCTTTTTTTTTCCTTCCTCTTTAAAGTGTAATTATTACCAAATATGCATGTATCCCTCAGGAATCCAGAGCGCGAGGAAGCTGTTTTGCTGAAACCTGTCACATTTTGTTGGGATGTGGCTATTAGCTATAGTTTAGGTGTTGGCCCCGTCTAATTTTATGACAGCATAAATACTGGGCCACCTTTACAGCTGGTATAAATCTATGAACGAAGCACTATGGATTTACACCAGGCAGTGTCTGTCTCCACCAGAATTAGGTCTGCAGGAACATATTGTTTCAATGAACCTCAACATTTTTTTGTGGAAATAATTTCCCGTGATGCCATAATGTATAGTTACATCTGGTGGCAAGTACAGAGAGTCATGAACCAGGTAAACTTCATGTTTAATTGAGGAGGGGGAGGACCCCATGTCTGTGTAATTTGCAGGAACCGCAGTGTAATGCTCTTCTGTGAGAGCAATTGCGCCTCTATGCAACTGGGAGAAGGCAGGAACCTGATAATTTTTTTTTTTCCCCGCAAAGGTGCGGGTTTTTCTCTTTCTTTATGATCCATTAAATGTTTTTTACCTTGAGCAGTGCAATTAATGAAGCTTGTTTTCAGACACTTGCGTCTTTGCCAGAGGTACCTGCTCACCCCTTCTAGTAATTCCAACCCCTTTTCCTTGGTGGAGCTTGTGAAAGGGAAGCAACAGTACACAGTGTTGTAATTCTGCACATGGGTAAGCCTACGCATCGGAGTTTGCCTCGCTAAGGATGGAGCTGCAGGGAGCTGCTTTGGGTGGGTCTTAGCTACTTGTGTGCCAGTTACAACACGTGATGGTGGAAATAGTGTTGTCTGTGAAACTTGTATCCCTCTATTGAACCCGGTTGAAGTTGGCCCCCAAATTATAAAGCTAGATTAGGGATAGAGAACCAGGCATAGCAATTTCAAAAGTCTTGTTTCAACAGGAAACCACTTAAAAGGTGGGGGAAAAAAAAGCTGGAAGCTATAATGCTTTGAAACCTGTGGTGTGCTGCATTGTCATAGTAAAGTAACAGTGGTGAAAGTGCACTTCTTACCAACGTGTTTTCAATGCAGTTGTGTTAACATAATATCCCAACGGAGTTATCTCCAAAGATAAAGCCATTGTTGCAGCAGGACACATGCAGTGCTGGCTGCCCACTGAGGTGGGTTAGATTCCTAATGAGTATATCAGTGTTCAATACAAATTCCTCATTATTCCATTACTGTAGATTGAGGTGGCTTTGCAAACTTAGATTTCTGCTCCTGGTCTGGTGGTTCCCATGTAACTTTGGACTTGAATGCTCCCAGAAGCTGCTCTGGTACCTCGGTGTAAGCTCTCATCCCTTGCCCTGTCTACGGAAAGTATTTCCATGGAGATGCCGGGCTAACAACTGGACTGAGCATGTGTTGAAAGAAACCTGCACGCGAGGGCAGGCAGCCAAAAGATGACTGATAACACCACTGGCAAATGCAGGCATATTGTTAATACCTGTCAGGGCTCTGACAACAGGCATTTCCAGTTCATGGTTCACGCACATCACAACACACTGATCTGCTTCATTTCAAGGGCTGGCTATGGCTAAAAGGAAGGCATTCTTACAGCAATGCCACACACAGTCAGGGTCTCAGCCAAGGTAAGCGTCTTGCAACAAAGAGATATAGCCCTTCCTCTCCTCCCTTACCCTAGGGAAAGCGCTGCCTGCCCAAACCATTGCAACTGCTCCATCTGATGCTTGTGCTTTTTAACCATTGATTCGCCTTGGCTAAGCTTCACTTAGGTTCCTGTTGAGTGCATAATGTTCTATAGGTCCTAGGAAGCTTGCCACTTGCAGCAGAAGCGATGGGTGCGTGGGATGTTTTACATGCTGTTCAATAGTTTATAGGCACTTGTAAGATCCAAGCTCAACTGATACAGCAGCTTCTGGGTTGTTCCCGGGCTGCTGGACACATGTCACAGTACAAAGGATCCAACTCACGCTAGTTTGCATGCAACGTGCTCCATTCTGTTCCTCCTCTTGGGTGCCAATTATCCTTGCCTTCAGCGGGAGCTTCGTGTGTGTACTTGGCAGAGTAGCTCGGTCCTGTGACGATTCAGCACAGCATTTCATACCAAAGAGCCAGAGTGAAATGGAGCACAAACCGCAGATGCTGCTCAAAGGTCTGAGGTCCTGCCCTAACGTTCTTCCATGCACGGGTTGAATCAGCGTTACATAAAGCTCTAGTGGCTATCGGAGCAAATGATTTCGGAGAACTGTAATTATCTTCTCCCATGGAGGAACCAGAGAGTATATTGACACAAAGTAATTATTTCATGGAATGGTTTTGTGGTTGTTTTTGTGGTGTTGTGGTGGGTATTATGTAGCCTATTCTATAGGTGAACCTTGCTTTCTCAGAGATTGCATAATGTTACTTCTGAATGACCACGGTAATGGCATAAGTGTATCTTGATGTATACTCGAGAAAGACTAATGCAGCTCTCTAAGCCTGGAGTCAGTTTTGAAATTGGGATTTGCTAATGCTTAGGTTTTAGGCTTGGATGTCATGTTCCTGCTGTATAGAATTTCTGGCATGGCAATGGGAGTGTGGTGTGTTACCCTACTCACGATACTCCCGATGAGCAAAAAATAAACCTCCTGGTAGTGCTTTTATTGGGGGAGGACTTTCACTGCATACCTTGGTATTCCAATGGGAAATTTAGGCAACAAATGTTGTGGTAGAGCATGTTGTGTTTGATAGGTAGAGCGGCATGCATGCAGATCCCCTTTCGGAGCCGGGTTGGTTTGCAAACCCGGTGTGGTGTGAGTGCCCCGTGTGCAGGATGCTGGACAAACAGCTGGAAGGGCAGCATGTGTGGCACCGGCTCAACAATCGGTTCCCATTGTCGAAGGATAAAAATAGTGCACATCTGTTCTCTTCCGTGGCCGTTGTCTCCCTGAAAGCTCCGATAGCATCTGTGAGTCTGGCCTCCTATTCCTTCACCGGCGCCTACTGCCAAAACTCACCCTGCCTGTTTCCTGGTATGGGCAGAATGGGTCTGAGATCCATCCGACAGAAATCCTGCTGGGAACTCCTTGTAGTCCTGCACTTGGCCAATTTAAGTATAAGCATGCTTGTAATGAGGAGACTGTCTGGTCTGCACCCGTTAGAGCAGCTGAGTTCACTCTCTCCCTTGGAGCTTTGAAGCAAGTGTGCCCTTTGCATGGCTGTCAGAGCGTCCAGAGGTATGACGGAAGCTTGTAGGAAACTCTGATACACAACTCTGTGAAAGATCAGGGGTGTAATGTCATGGCATTATTAGTTTGCCATTATTTTCTCTGGGTTCTTTCCCACCTCTGGTTGACAGGCCCAGCTGTGATTTGTGTATCACAAAATTTGGGGGAAGAGTCTGATAAAACCTCAGAACCCCAGAACCCCCCAGCAGTGCTTTAAACAGATGCATACTTCTCCCTCGCCAGTGTCGGCATTGCTGGAGTTTCTTTGCTCTCAGAAGCTGTACCATGGGCAATATTTAGCAACATAAGATGAAAGCAAATTTCTCCTGTTAAAAGTTGTCATTCACAAATTACTTGTAAAATTGCTTGCTGTTTATCTTAGTTTTCAGAATGGTTCTTAGTCTCTGCCATCTCTGGCATTGTGGCTAAGTAGACTTTACCACCTTCGGGAAAACCAACATGAGAATAAAAATAAAATGGTTTTCTTCTTCCTGATGTGAAGCACCAACTTACAAGCATACAAATTGGATGTGGGTGTGCATGTGTATGAACTGGGGGGGAAGGTGCTTTATTTTCAGTAATAAAAAGTAATTATATAGTCAGCTGCCTAAATAGCCGCAAGGATAACCAGAGTGTGTCAGACATCCAGTTATGCATGTGTTAAAGGTTAATACTATTTGTTCTCAGTACACTTAGTCTTTGCAGATCATGTGCTGACATGCATCCCGTTTTGGTATCTGTTCACGGACTCTGGTAATGATGCGTAGAGCAGGAACTCATGCCTGTGCCATTCGGTTGTATTTAGTAAATTGAACTTTTGTATAAAGGTCTTAGAAAATGGCAAGGCAGAAAATGAATGTCGCCTTGCTGCTAATTTTATCTTCCACCACACACTCCTTTCTGGAGATTAAAAGCATTATGAATCTATTCACTACTGAAAGTTATTTCATGGCACATACCAGGATGCAGAACAGCAAGTACGTGCTCACAGCTGTTCTTCGGGTCTCTCTGCTGGAAATACAACCTGTTAAGCTGCCAGATTTCTGCTTAAAATAACAAAAAACAACGGAATAAAACAATTAACCGGTGAATCCTCATTAAATACAAATACTGAAATAAATAGTACAGCTAGGTAATTGACTGCATATGTAAACTAGCTGTAGATAATTGACATGACCTTCATTTAATGAGCCTCCTTCCCATTAGTGGAGACGAGTGCCACAATTATGTGCCCTTATTCTAGCTGTAGCTGTGTGGACTTTGTTGAAGTACAAACTAGGTCACGTCTTCCTGAGATCTGGTCCATGGTGGGTGACCTCTTTTCATTGCTTCAGCTTTGCTATGCTGCATGAGAGAAGGAGGGATGCTCTTGCAGCCATGAGAATGGATGGCGTTCAGGAAGCTGGTCTCTGGTGTGATTTCCGACAGAGACGTCTTGTGTGACCTGAGGGAGCAGCTGAAGGCTGGGTCTCATATGAGGAGGCTAGCATATATCTGTCTTAGACAAATTAGCGGGTGTATACAGCAATCTGTGGAACAGCAACTGAACCAAGATTGTCTCTCCTGGAGAAGTCTTTGATCTTTTATGTCCAGTGACGTAGCCGAACGGGAGGAATGCAGAAGAGCTGCAGCCTTTTCAGATGTTGTTCCTAGAAGGTGGGCAGTAGAGACCTGAACCTGTTACAGCTGTGGAGGGAGGCGATGAATGCACGATAAGATTACAGATTGCGACTGTATCATCAGTGATTCTATTTAGTGTTTTCCTAGCTTTATGTCTGACTGAAAGTGGCTACGGCTACTCTGGTTTGTCTGGCATTCAGCTGTATTGATGTCCTGGGAACATGCAGTATCACCCAGGTTGCCCCACTGTAGAAATGCTCAGCGCTGGTGAGCCCCTGTGGGAGATAGTTGCTCGGTCTACCAGGACAGCATCAGGCATGGGTGTACGTAGAAATGATGGGGCATCTCTGTGCAAGGCCTCGTAGCGGTGGATGTGCCTGGCATGGAAAGGGGAAATAGCTTGTTCAGTAGTGGCATGCCGGGAAAACAGGAAAATACAGAGTTTGCCCATGTTCCCACCCCAGTTCTGCTTTCACGTGGGGTGACACAGTGACTGCCCTGTAATTGGAAGGCTGTACGTAATCTCTTTGGGATTTACAAGGCACTTGGTATACCAGGACCGGCGGTACCTTTAATGGTTGCAATGTAACAAATGTTTGATAGCTGGGGAGCAGAGGGCAAGGACTGGAAGCAGCCATCCAAAGTGTTTCAAATGACCTTTTTGGTACTATGTTGGGACATTAGTCCTGCCTCACTAAGTAAGAGATGAACTGTGCATTCATGAGTCAGTTAAACAGCAGCTTCTACCTGCGAAGGGAGATGTAAATCTTACTCTGCTATAGCCTGTTAAACAAGTAGATTTGGGGCAGCAGCTACTACAAATTGCTGTGGCCTCTAAAATGAAGAGTTTTCCTAGGTATTAAAATATCACTCCTTTGTATTAAATCACTTGGTATAGTTTTGCTGCCAAAGACAAGGACTGTCTATATTGCTCAAATCACTGTCAAACTGGAAGGATCTTTTCGCACCCTGTTCGCACAGTTTGGCTTAGTCTGGGACTCATTTACAAAGAAGTAGATGTCTGATCTGTGTTTGCTTGCTAGCAATATTCCATGTGTCTGCACTGTTGAAGCTTACTTTGATGTACTCTTCTACTCTTAGAAATGGGAGGAAGGGGGGTGGCTTTCAGGGGACACACTTTCTTGTGTGTTATCAGTACGTTGTGTGGATAATGGCTGTCTTGAAGTCTTTTGTGTTCAGAGCATAGTTGTACACGGTTTCTTGCTACCCCAGATAACAGTGGCAGTTGTATGTCATCGGATGGGATATAAATTGATCAAGCTCGACAGCAGTTTCCTTGCTAAATGGAAGGCAAAACTGATTAAGGATGGATTAATTTAACGTGAGATATGAAGGACTCTTAGGTCTGGTGACCAACCCGCCATTGGCGGAGGGTGCTGAGGGTTTATTGAAGTCAGTTGGCGAGGTTTGTCTGCACCTCTGTCTTCTGTCGTCCCTTGCAAGAAACATGTCCCTGCAAATGAAGCTGCACAGCCGCTGTTGATTTGTTTCACATCCCTCCAAGTGCCTTGCTACTGTGAGAGGTAAACAGCCCAACGAGAACAGCGAAGGATGTGGCTTGGTCCAGTAATCCTTCTGTCCTTTGTTCACCTGCCTAGCTTGAAAAGCAAATGTTCAGCCTCCAACTGGTGTACTTAGGTGATGGGTGTGAGCTTCTCTGTTTTGTGCCTGTCTTAGTGCCTCTTTGTGTCATGTCCTCTCTCCTTTGCGCTGGAAGGCCCTTTGGGGCACTGCGTGCTCAGACAGACTCTGTTCTCCAGAGTAAAGATATTGGCTGGGACCTCTGGGCACTACTCTAATAAAAATAACAGGAACTTGAGGAGGAGCCAGATCTGTGTTCTGTTCACTGCTCTGGTGGTCACAAAGTGTGATGTGGGTGCTGGGCTTGGGGTTTTTTTCCTTTTATGTTTTATATAAAACAACTCTCAGAAGAGGGAGCGTATGAATACTATTATTTTTGTTGCCTGTTCCACTGGCTCTGCATTTGTATTTTAGCCCAGCTGCCCCTTCTCCCTCTTGCCTTGTCTCGCTGTGTTTGATAAAGGAAGACTGATAACCTCCTTCCTTGTGTTGTCAGTCATCTCTCTCGTGTCTCTCTTCCTCCCCTTTGAGGAAGAAATCTGATATTACTCCCCGTAGAATGTTTTAAAAATCATAGGATGAAAAAAATCTGCAAAATATTAATGTTCTGCATGGTTAGAGCAAACACCATGTTCCTGTGAGTCACGGATGTCAGGTTTGTTTAATCTTAATAAATCTATGCCACAATAACACTTTTAAACAGGAAGAGAGATGGAGGCATGAAGGAAGAGTTGTGCTGGGGTAGAGAGGTTTCTTGGCCAAAATCTTGTTTAGTGGGGGGCTGGGGATGAGGGGGGCATGGACACAAACCCAGACACTTCCCACCCCCATGCTCCATTAGGTAAACTTTGAGACCTGCCATTTGGGCACTGCTTTTCCAGTACATATTTCATTTTTTTGGTATGTTTTATGATAGATTGTGTTTCCATGTTCAAGTCTTAAGAGTACTAGTTTCCCACAGCATATTTGCAGGAGATGAAGTAAGGCTTTTTACATAGCACCCTGTTGGCAAACAGAAATAGCATTTACTCCTGTGAGCGCTGCCAAGTATGAGGTACTTCCGAATGAACTTCAAAAGCTCTGAAACAAGTATTAGCTGCTGCTTCAAAAATGTGAACAATGCCATTGCTTTCTAGCAAGCAGAACTGGTGAGAGCGGGGATCGGAAGGAGGAAAAATAACAACTGGATGTGATGGATGTTGTAGTAGCACTTGGGATCAGACAGAAAGTATAGCTCTCTGTCACTGTGGGATTTGGGGGGCTCTTGTAGTAGTACCTAAAGCGCATACTTTGCGCTTGAGGAGGAACCAGTTTACTAGCTTGAGGAATGTATAATCAATGGAGACTTAGCAAAGTGCTTGGGAAAGTTCAAGCTGTTGGGAGGGCTGATGGAGTGACTTGTGCTGCTCCCGATCTGGTGAGGAGTTTTCTTACCAGCACTCCTTCCTGGTGCTACCCCTCCACGCTCGCTAGGGATGGAGCCCAGCGCACACAGGAGCCTCCAAGCGTGGCCCATAACGTGCACCAGAACTTGGAGCAGAACGTGAGGGAAATGGGCAAACTGCTGAGTTTTGGTACAGCAGTGGGGCTGGCTGTGCTGCTGGTGCTTGTGCTGGGCTCTGGGCTTTAACTGGGGTTAAATAGATGCTTTGGCTTGAGAGCGGGCGGCGTGGGGCTCTGGGCAAGCATGGTACAGGGGTTCTGGTATGTCATCTCAGTACAGCTCTTAGCAGCTCTGTATTCCAGCAGGTCCCTTCCACGGCATTCACATGATGCAAGCAATCTGTCCAGCTCAAATTTATTATACTGTCCTGAGCAGTTTCCTTGTTCTATATTTATGCATACGCACCTTCTACTTTTAGATGAGGAATTGACCTGCTGAGACCCCAGAGTTGTATGGGCCCTTCCTATGTTTGGAAGGTTGCTTTCAAAATACAAATGCAATTTATCCTGGTGCTGTTCAGTTTTTTGTGGGTAGAACGATGGCGTATTTTTGGCATAGGGAGATCTTAAAAACCAAATGTTTGCATTTGCACTTGAAACTTGCGAAGCTGCCTTTTATTGTTGAAATGTTGCATTGCTAAATAGCAGTTCTGCCTTCGCTGTTACGGGAAATAGGTGTAATCAGTCAATGAGTAAGGAACCCGCATAGTAGCTAATATAATACTTACTACAGAAAGACTTCGGCATGTAAGAGCTCTGACTTGCTGGTATCAATATTGCCTAAGCTTTGGCATATGCTTTATCTGAAACTCTAAATCAAAGAACACCCTTGTACAAGAGTGTGCTTTATCAGCAGTAACAAGTTGCGGCTGCATGCAGCACACCTCTGTGGAGAATGTGTAATGTCTTATGACAGCTCAGGTGAATTTTTGTTACTTGATCCCTTGTTAAGTTAGTTAACTTTTCCCCCCCCCCCCTTGTTCTTGTCCTTAACAGTTCCACCAAGTGAGAAGAGTGATGACCATCCTTTTCCTTACTATGGTTATCTCATACTTCGGTTGCATGAAAGCTGCCCCGATGAAAGAAGCTAGTGTAAGAGGACAAGGCAGCTTGGCTTACCCAGGTCTTCGGACCCATGGGACTCTTGAGAGCCTAAACGGGCCCAGCGCTGGTTCAAGAGGACTGACATCGCTGGCGGACACTTTTGAACATGTCATAGAGGAGCTTCTAGATGAGGACCAGGACATCCAGCCCAGTGAGGAAAACAAGGATGCAGACTTGTACACATCCCGAGTCATGCTAAGCAGTCAAGTGCCTTTGGAACCCCCACTGCTCTTTCTGCTCGAGGAGTACAAAAACTACTTGGATGCTGCAAACATGTCCATGAGGGTCCGGCGCCACTCTGACCCAGCTCGCCGTGGGGAACTGAGCGTCTGTGACAGCACGAGCGAGTGGGTGACGGCAGCAGAGAAAAAGACTGCAGTGGACATGTCAGGGGCGACTGTCACAGTCCTGGAAAAAGTCCCGGTACCCAAAGGCCAATTGAAGCAATACTTCTATGAGACCAAATGCAACCCCAAGGGGTACACGAAGGAGGGATGCAGGGGCATAGACAAGAGGCACTGGAACTCCCAGTGCCGAACTACCCAGTCTTACGTGAGAGCTCTCACCATGGATAATAAAAAGAGAGTTGGCTGGCGCTTTATAAGGATAGACACTTCCTGTGTATGTACATTAACCATTAAAAGGGGAAGATAGTGGATTTGTGTTGTATAGATTATATTGAGACAAAATTATCTATTTGTATATATACATAACAGGGTAAATTATTCGGTAAAAATAATTTTATGGACTGCATGTATAACTGAAGTTTATACAGTACAGTGGTTCCACAATCTATTTATTGAACATATCCATGACCTGAAGGGGAACAAAAGTCATTTGCGCACAAGGTTAAAAAAAAAAAAACAAAAAAAACCAAAAAAAAAAAACCAAAAAAAAACCCAAACAAAAAAAAACCCAAGCAAACAAAAACGTCTGCATTACATTCCTCGATAACATTGTGGTTTGTCGCCGTTGCCAAGATCTGAAAATATAAAAAGTTAAAAAAAAAAATCAAATTGCATGCTGCTTCAATTGTGAATTGATGATAAACTGTCCTCTTTCAGAAAAATAAATTGAACCAAAACATTCCGTTTACATTTTAGACAGTAAGTATCTTTATTCCTGTTAGTATTATATCTGTTTACTGCTTTTAACTTCTGATAGCGTTGGAATTAAAACAATGTCAAGGTGCTGTTGTCATAGTTTTACTGTTTTTCTTTTAATTTTGAAGTCCCATCAGATTGAAAAAGAAAAAAAAAATCATTACCTTATTCTGGATTAAAAACAAATTTGGTTTTTTTTGTATGTTGTGAAGGTGTTTGCAATAGCAATCCAACTACTGACAAAAAATAATAATAAAAAAAAAAGAGGCAACTGAAAAAGAATGGTGATGTTCCACTTCACATTGTTGAGCTTCAGGCTTAAAGACAGCACTTATGTAACTGTATGGCAACGTGCTTTTTTTGGGTTATTTTCTTTTTTTTTTTAATTGTTATTGTTCTGGGGGTTTTTGTTTTTCTTTTTTAATTTGCTGTCTCTTGAGACCTGTATTTGCTTATACCATGTTTGTTTGTGTTTGGGTTCCCCCACTCCCCTTTCCTCCCTCCAGAAGGATGTTGGCTGTGATCTTTAAAGTACTTCACTTACCATATAACTGGAGTCTGTCATACAGAAAATATTCTACAGAGTGTTGAGAGCAATGATTTTTCATGTAATAAAAGATGCTGTGCTTGGATCAAATGTCTTGGTGAAGCACGAGAAGAATGTCACTAGAAAAAGGGGTTTAGGAAGATGCTAGTGGATCTGAAATGAGGTTGGTCACAGGACTAAATAGTTCAGCCGGTTCAGGGATCAACAGCAGTGGTTTGGGGTGATGGAGGTGATTCCAGATCTGTAGTCAGCACTGAACCTGGTCTGGTGCATCCTGCAGGGCTGAGAGCTTTGCCTTGTGCCTGGGGTGGGTGAGCTGTGGCAGCATCCCTGCCCTGAGAGACAGCTGGGGCAGGAGGAAGCCCTGCCACTGCTTGAAAGCAATTAGCACTTATGTTTGTGTGGCTCTGCCTCTGCTGTCAGCCTTGTTTTATGAAATGAATATTGGCATTAAAAAAAATACTCTTGAAGTAAGCAAAGAGGAAGTGCTGGAGGAGTTGGCTTAAAGTTGCTTAGGTTCTGGCAGACGTATTTAGCCCTGTGCTATCTCTCTAACTAGCCCAACCGAAGTATTTCTAGTAAGGCAGGCTGTAAGCCTGAGAGCTGTGCATAGCGCCTGCACCGACTACAGTGGGCAGGGAGGCAGAAATAGCTCATTAGTGAGCTCACTGAAGGCAGATGCTATATTTGTAATTCCTGTAGATGAAGAAAAGTAGCTGAACAGAGGGGGAAATGCTGCAAAATAGAACTGCTTCTGTACGCTGCAGAATCTGCGTCAGTCTGCCTCACTGTTAAGTTAAGCTTTGCCCAGTCCAGGTTTTTAATTATCTGAAGTATGATCCCCCACAATAATTCTCTTTGAAGAGGGTATTTAACATGGAGTTTATATTGTTACTAGTAGAAACCCATGCTGGAAGCTTGCAGAGACACCTTCAAAATCAGTGATTTCTTCTACTTAGGGTAGAAGGGCTTCCCCTCCCCAGGATAACCAGCTGTCAGTGGAGACCCATCCCACCCAGACACTGAAAGCCGTTTGCCTTGGCCATGGGTGTCCCAGGCCGTGAGTGAGGAGGGAGGGTTGTGTGACCCACCCAAGCTTCAGACGTCAGCCTTCCCAATCGATTGCAGGTATTCAGGTGCCCTGACAGCAATCAGAAATTAAAAAAGCCTACTGCAATGTCTCCAAACTTCCCCTGACGTGGTCTTCATGCAAATTGAATGGTGGTGTAATGGACAGTTTCATTCCACTGTGGCCAGTACCTGTATGTGTATTATAATTCTTTGCATTCAATAACCCAAACATGGCTCAGGAGCTATTCTTGGCAACACTCCTAAGCCACAGCAGAGAGATGGTGTAACGGTCCCCTCCATCAAAACCAGGGCTGGTGGCTTAGGAGGGGGAAAGGGTGATGCTAATGAGTGAGTAACAAGCAGATCACTCATCTAGACTGGGAAAAAATGAGAGTTAGGACGTGACAGCAGTCTAATTCAGATGCAGGGATTAAATAATTCCCAGTTCAAATAAATTTGATTTCCAAAGGAGAAGTGTTAATGCCTAAGACATGCTAGAAATAAAGTTCCTCATTTCCCAAAGTTAGTTATGGCTCTATCCTTAACTGGGAAGTGCTCACCTGGCACAGGTAAGGGTGGTGCTGGCGTGGCAGAATTAAGGCAGTGGGATGGCAGGTTGGGAGGGGTAAAGGGCAGCCCACCCGTGGGGGGACCAAGGGCTGGAGCTGAGAACCTCCAGGGGAACTGTGTCCTGCAGTACACCTGGAGTGATGCTCGCGTCCCTGTACTATGCCGATTCCATGGCTACTGCTATAAGGTGAAATTGGCAATTAAACCGCAGTCCCGTGGCTCTCACCTGCCTGACCTGATACATCTGTAACCACGGGCTTGGCAGTCTTAGTTAAAACAGAGCTCGGGGTGGGGGTGGGGTGGGGTGGGGGTGTTGCTTTTCTTTCATGTCACTTAATTAAACTCTTGCTGTGGTCTGTTTGTGACAAAGGTATATCATGCATGTCAGCAGGCCTAGTGCTGTGTTAAAGTAAAGACTCTTGCAAATGTAAGTTAATGTCTGTGGCCTTGTTCTCTATTATTCACCTTGTGTAACATAAATATTTATTGTATATTTATATAATTTTATGTTTTTTGGGAAAAACTGAAATTGGCATTAAAATTTAAAAGCAACCGCGTCATATTGTAAATATAATTAAGCTATATTTAAGTGTACTGATTAACATAATATATGTTTAACTATAGAGTTTTTTATGTTTTTAAATATATTTTCAAAATATATATATATAAAACTTGGGGGTTTTTGGGGGACCATGTGACTCTTTTCTCTAATTGTAAAACAAACTTGAGTTTTACTATAAAGATGTGTGTTCTTTGTTTTAAAACAATTTTTAATTTATTTTAGCAATAAAATCTCCCTCGGAGGGCAGGCAGCCCCCTGTTTCATAGCCGGACAGTTAGCATTGGGAAGGGAGGGGCAGCAAGAACTGGCTTTCTCTAAAATTTGGGGATACTTGCAGAGTAATGTATTTCCATTTAATTCTATCACACTGAGTCCTCGTGAGACTGAAACCCCATGAATGACATATATAGAGAGGTATGATTTTATTCAGCTGTACAATAACGAGCGTAATGGAAGTGAGGGGGAGGGGTTACTAACCTCAGTAACTTAAGGGATAAATGAGACATAACTCCATAGCCATAGTCCAGTCATATACCTGGTTTTCTAAATGGTGTCATGTATATTTATATCCCCTGCACTGAACTTATTTATGACCCCACAGAGGACTAGGAGTGGAATTCCTTGGATTTAACATATTGTAAAGCATTTCTGAAAGAATACTACAACTGCCAATCCTTTGTACATTTAATTATCCTACAGCCCTAGGACAATCAATAAATCTTCATGATGAATAGAAAACTTTCATATAACTTAAGAGGAAAAGAAAAAGCACAAACCCAAACTCCTAAAAAATTCTATTGCTGTGCATTTCCCAAGAGCCCAACGCCAGCAAAGTCTCTGCAAGAACCGAGGCAGCGGTACCTCTGCAGATTATCATTTATATTAGACACACATGCGTGCACGCCACTTGCTTTATTGTTGTCTTAAAATCAGCTAAGGGAAGCAGTAACAGATACTAAAATCTTTGGTGTGTGGGAGAACAGGGGCACGTTACTAGAGCACCATGTGCCTGCTCCCGGCGGTGGGAGCCGGCTCCGAGGATCCTGCCTCCTCCCCTAGGCAGGGCAGAGACAGGTGGGATTGCTTTGGCTTGTTAAACACATGGCATAGGTACCTAGGGGGTGAAATGGGCACCCTCAAAATACATATTTGAACTACAGAGGAAGATACGGGAGCTAACGGTCCATCCCTACGCTCTACGAAATGCTAGCTCTGTAGGGGAAAAGATATTTCCATAGCTTTTACCACTTGGAGCAGAAATAAAGGCTAATAGCTACACTTCTGAATTACTCGGCCAAGAAAACAATGGCAAGCAGTAAAAGAAGATTTTTGAAGAGAGTATCGAGGCTGCATTGCAGTGCCCTGAGAGGGGGAGGATATCTATTTCAATTTGTCCCAGGTGGATTCAATACACTTCCACAGGCTACTTCTAATTAAGATCTCACTGAGAAGACACCTCCTGGCAAGGCAATTAAAATGAAAAAGGAATGGATGCGCTTCATTGGAGTAAATATAAAGAGCACCAAGGCCCCACCTTGGTGAAGCCATTTTAAAGTTAGGAAGGTTCTGTAGTGGGGTGTTTTGGAAGAGGAGTAGGTTTTTCTGAACTTTTTTTTTTTTTGTGGCATTTTTTTATTATTTTTTAACTACTTGCTACCCTTTTGGGTAGTCAAAGACTGTGGTGTTGGTATCAATCAGTGGAGTTGAACTGGCAGCTTTTTGGGGATGTCTGTGGGAGAAGGAAGCCTGGAGACAGCATAAGTGGGTCTAGCTTTTCCAAATGAGATTTGGATTCACCTGTGGAATTTGAGATGCTTCTGCAAATCAAGTTTTTCAAATCCCACCCTATTAGATGGTGGCAGAAGGCACTCTAAGGTAAGCTGCCCTTTGCTACACCAACCCCCGTTGAGGGAAGTGGCACGTGACTGCTGATTTTTGCTTTGCTGTGCGAGGGTGAGTCTCTAAAACCTACCTGCAACCTGTGGGGTTCTCTTGGGGGTCTATACTGAAGCCACAAATGTGTATATGTATTTACCTAGAAGCAAAACAGCTGCTGGTACTGCTGGTGTGTCCCTTGGTCAGGCTGGTGCTGCATTGCTGACTCAGGTATGGGGTGGCAGCCACCGCACCTGTAGCCACAAGTCCCTGCTCCGTAGGAATAACGTGTGGAGGGAACTGAGGGGTGGCAATCCCTGGTAATTCCCTAGTGCTCAGGATCACCACGCAGGCAGCCAGGGCTTCCCTGCTGCCGGGAGCCCTCAGCCGCCTTGGCTGGCAGCAGACACTGCTGATCTCGTCAGAGCAGCCCTTGCCAGTTTGCTCACGCAGGGATTTTAGAAGATGAGGAGGAGGATTTGGCACAGAGCTGCAAAGCTTGTCGTCTAAATCCCTCTTTTCTGCTTCTACCAGCTGGGCGAAGCACCCATGTAGCAGTGGAAAGAGGCAGGGAGCTGCCTCGAAAGCCCTGAGGTGGCCAGGGGATGCTGCAGTGGGCTGTCCTGCCCGCCACCCCCGGGCTGGTGGCACCTGGCAATGGGACAAGGCTGTGACTGGTCCTGAAGGCCCTGCCGATAGGGCCAGGTAGACAGCTAGAACAAAACGGACTTGGAGTGGGGAAAACAAGCAAAAAAAACTTTCTTCTCCAAACTTTTTTGCATATACTGATACCAGCGAGCAGAAACTTGAGTTCCCGGCACAGGCGCTGCTCTTATACGTTAGCTCAAGGTGAAATAATGCTCTTCCTTATCCTCTTCTGAATCTGTATAAACTCCCTTCATATCGCATTAAAGAATGCCAAAGCAGAAACTCCAAAAGCATTTGGTTTATTTAATAAAAGTAATATCTCAGGTGATGTGCAAAGGGATGGAATATATCCTGCTAGCAGTGTTGAGGTTTGTGCTTTCAGAAACAGCATCTCCTGCATCTGCACTCTGAAAATGTTTCCTCTTGCTAAAATAATCCTTTCCTTATACCGTCCCCTCCTTCTCTTTATTAAAAAAAGACCCTGAGCAAACAATCTGGTCCAGCTTAAGTCTATAAAGTGCTGGAATTTCCAAGTTAAAGGCACAGTTCATGTACATAAACCACGCTATCTCCTCCTACTGTGTTATGTTGGTTGTAATAGCCTTTAAAACTACTCAGACTCTAAATAAGAGCGTAGGTACTTACTGCACTAAATAGTCCTTCAAATGGCCTCTACGCTAAGGATTTAAAATTGTCCTAATAAGGTTTCCAATTAAAATTTTTCTGACCTTTAACTAAAGACCACTCTGTTGGGAGTCTCATTTTTGCTCTAACCCCAGCACAGTCCTTCATAGAAGTCTCACTATATTTGGATTCCAGTCTTGGGAATCTGTTATTTAAAGACAATATAAAGTGCAGGCAGTCATGTTTGTGTTACAAAAATAGTTACCGTTGCCAACTTCGTCATTTACATCCATGAAACAGCCCAGTGAGGCCCATTCACTGCTGGTTCTACACTCCACTCTTACTCAAGCACGTGTAGTACAGGCACAGGTTGGTCCAGCTGTAAAATTGGGTGGAAGGACGTACGCAAAAGACCTTTGAGGAACATGAAAAGAGCAAATCTAGTGAGGCTTGCCAAAAGCCAAGTGCAGATGATGTGATGCAGTACAGTTGCGTCTGACATGCTGCTGCTGCATGTCATCCTTCTCAGAGCAGGATGGGCACCCCCACCTTTGCCAGTCAGCTCTTTTTGGAGCAGGAATAAGCACAACAAATTAAGGCCTGTTTGTTACAAGAAGTACATTGACTTGAACAAAAAGCCCACAGACAACTCTTTCTTGTCCAAAGTGTGCAATATATTTTTTTCTATTATTTTTATTTTGTACCTCTGGCCTGCTTTATTCTTGGGAGAATCAAAATTTCCATCCTTGGCATCTAGGTATGGCGCAGCCTGCCTGGAAAGCTACAACGCTTGCCTCTGCGACAAGAGAAGTAAATTTATTTTAAAAATAAATAAGTAAACCACTACATCACCTTGTAAATTAATTTCCTTTCTGCCCCATTGGAGCTACTGCTCTGGAGGGTATGGCCAAGTGGATGGGATGTGATGCTGGTGTAGGTGCAGATCTCTCTGCTAACAGAAGGCACTTGCCAGTGCTGGGATGCAGCTGTGAGGTGACTTGTGCTCGCTTCGTCTAATGTCAAACCACTTCCTAGCTGGTTACATCTTTTGGCCACTATTCCTTTGCATTTGATCAACATATTAGTCTTAGAGATGCCATAGCCTGGCTATTTAATTCTGAAGGGTACAGAAGAGAGCCTCACTCAGCTTCAGCTTAACTATTCGTAACAGACACATTATCTTACACTTTCCTTCGTTTACATTTCCCCTCCTTGCTGCTGGCTGTGCTGGTGTGGAGTACTCACCTCCCCATTTCAGGGGGTATAAGTTCAGACATGCTCATCCAGGCTCACTCATAGCTGCTGGTACATGGCTCCGAGCCCTGCAGGGCTCTGCTGAAGAGCTGTCATGGCGAGAGAGGGGCCGTGGGGATGTGGCTTTGGAAACCAAAGGGGACCCTCTGCCTGGGAAGCAGGGCACGGCAGCCTGCAGCTGGCTCACCTTGCTGTGCAATGTTGCAGTAGAGCTGTAGTGGATATAAAATGGGAGTTCTTGGTAGCTCACTGCAAAGGATGGCGTGGTGAGGATGACCCCGCAATTAAATTCTGACAACTGGTAGTCTCTGCTTAGCGCTTCAGGAGGAACGAGCCGCGTCCCTATTTTCAGGAGTCTCATTGCAAATGAGCTGTCTGGTGACATGGAAATTCATCACCTGAAGTGCTAAACAGCAGCTTTGTTTTCCAAGGGGAAACTAGGGCACACGCTCAGAAGAGGCTACTGGAGGCAAAGCATCGGTTTGCATGTTCCCTTAGAATATACATTACCTTTAGCTTCCCAAAAAGCTGAAAGTCTTCATGTGACTCCATCCGTTGAGGCCTCAACAGTCGGGTATTTCATTCTGATAAACCCAGCGAGCTCAGGGGCCGCAGGACCCTAGTTGCCAGCTGTTAAATTCAGCTTGCGCAGCATGGGACACGGGGGAAAGGCAGATGAGCACGTGGAATCTCATCATAAATCTGCCAGGTAGGCATCTGCGGCCAGCAGTAGCCGTGCTGCTCTCGTCTGTGCTTCCTCTAAATTAAACCAGAGATTCCAGGCATAACTCTGCATGTCCTTACGGCTTTATAATTGTTGCCTGCATGGCAAGTCAGAGAAATAATGAGGATAAAGTAGTGCAAACAATAGCTATACAAGCTAATTAGCCCTGCCTGTCACTGAAAATAATACAGCGGATGGGCTGATGATCTAAAGCCTTGCTTGAACTTTCAAGGCGGGAAGTTAGTATGAGGAGAGCCTGAAATAAAGTGTTCCTGTAGCCTGGGATGATTTTAGGGGTCTGCAAGCCATTACCTACTCAATGGTACCATCATAAATTACCCTTTAGAACCACGGTACTCTGTTACGTGCTTCGCAACACAACAGATATCCACGGTTTCTAAGAACTGGTGCAACATCTCTAATAAAGTATGTGTCAAGTATTACACAGGGCAGTAACTACGGTATAATTTACAGTTTGGTGCCAGACTACCGAAATGGCCACCTACGCAGTGATGTGTTGGAGCATTTCAGAACAAAACTGCAAGCCCGGAAACCTCTGCAAATCTCCCTTCTTGGAGCTTTCATTTTCTCTCCTTTAAATAGGACAATCTCTCTGTAATCGCAGAGCCTAATTCTGCCTCTGAAAAGGACAGTGTCTACTGAATTTAGTGGGAGGATTGAAGAGCAACTCAATAAATCAATAGAGAACAAACCTAGCAGAAGTCATTCTGCACAGTATCAGTTTCAGCTCAGGAGGTGGCTGGGATGAAGGTCGGTGGAGGAGTATTCTGGGGGGCAATTGCTAAGAAATTGCCTCATTTCTACCCCTACCCTGAGCATCGGCTGTTGGCCACCGGTGGGAGGTCAGGTGTGAGGGTGGCTGGACTGGTGGTCTCAGTTGGTGCTAGATTTTTCAGAAATGCATTTTTTGTGCTTCCCGGGTAGCATGAAAAAACCCCCGTGGCAGGGGGCACTGGCAGTAGGACCCAGACCCCCCCCCATGGCATGTGCCTGCGTGGCTTCCAGCCCTGCTGACCACTGACCCACCCCGGTGGAGGAATGAGCAGGACCTGGCCTGAAAACAACCACATGTGTAACTTCTTCCTGCTACTTTGGTCTTCACGCTCCTAAATTTTGTGAGTTGGGCTTCCTGGCAAATTGAAGTCAGGCCAGCGGTCTGTTTCACATTTACATGGGTGTATTTGAGATACAGCTAGCCTAGGGAATGGAGCAGGGATGAGAAACCCGTTTTGTCTCAGTGGTGACACAGATGTGACACATGGCCTCAGGCACACTCAAGCTTCCCAGCTCTGCTTTCCCACTAGGTTTTGGCTTGTTGTTGTTGTTGCTCTGAATGTTGTCGATCAGATTTTTTTAGCAGGTTGCTAGCTGCACAGCCCTGCACCCAGGCGTGGGCAGATGTCCCACAGCTGTGCGGCCCCGGCCAGGATTTCCCACTTTGCTTTGAAGCAAATGAGCTTGTTCCACCCGGCAGTCTAATCCCTCACCAGACAGAGCACAGACCCTCTGTTCTGGTTCAGGGCTGTGGCCACCATCTATTTCTGCTCTTGATGTGCTACAGATCATAGCCAGAGCTTTCGGTCCTTACCCAGGAGGGGGTTTTGCTGTGTCTGTCCCTAAGCATCGTCAGGTCCCAGCAAGGAGGCACTTAAGGGCTCACCTTTAGGGTCCTGCAGTGTTTTGTGATGTGTGTGTGTTAGAGCAGTACAATTATTTCTGAGCTGGTGCCCTGTTTGCTTTGTAGTAGGGGAGGTCGGTGTTCTATCAGCACCTGGGGTGTGAGTGCTGTCAGTAGCCTGTTGGGTGCTGCCTTTGCCCAGCAGCACCCTGATGGAGAGGCAGTGCAGGGCATACACCCGTGCTATGGGCGGGCATGCCACCGCCATGCAGGCAGCACCCTCCATCCCCTCCCAACCCACAGCCCGGGGAGCCCCAAAACTTACTGAAAATGAGCATGTTTGGGGGCTGGAGGAAAGCCAAAGCTCAGCTGCCACAGGAGGAAGAGCATGGGCTACCAGACCTGCTGTAGCAAGCAAGGGCTACCAACCGGGTGGGCGCTGCACTGTGCCAAATCCCACAGGGACCCTTTTCCCCTCGGAGTCCACGCTGCTCAGCAGCCACTGCAGATCCACCTTCAGATGGAGAGGTTTTTAATAGTGACTTTTTAAAATCCTATATCATAAAGCTATCCTGAGCCCAGAAAGTGTTCATGGGAAGCCTCTGTGAGCCATATGGGTGCAGAGCTCCACCAGCATCCCACAGCTGGGTGATGAGGTTCCTCCTGCCTGTGGCAGGCTGGTGTGGGTGTCCTGTGGACCTTGCTGCATCTTGTCCCAGCCTGCCCCAAATGCCATGACCCCCACAGATGCCCATCCCACCACGAATTTCTTCCTGCCTCCAATCCCATCTTCATGCGCCCAAAGGCAACTCCCTCAAAGCGCTGCATCCTCAGCAGCACAGCAAACCCCAGGGCACAGGGTGGGGTGGCTGCTGCACATCTCGCTCTGTCGGCTCGCCGCTTTGGGTGCGTTGGTTCCGTTGCTCAGCTGTTGAGACCCAGCACCCAGCCAGCAGCTCTCACATGGTGCTGGGGCTTGCAGGGAGGCAGCCAGGCACGCACCGGGCAGCAGGATCACTGGAAAGAGCGTGCTTGGGCACCTGTGAGCCCAGTGAGTGTGGGAAAGGTTTGGCACCTGATCCAAAATGCTAGGCATTAATTGCGGCTCAAAGGATGGGGACTGAAAAATACTGTCTCTTGGAGGCACTGAGAGGAGCTAGTGTGAAGTTGTATTTCCCATGAAATGCTGCATAACCTGGCAAATCTCTGTCATAGGGAAGCTATAATTGCCCATCCTTCTGAAGTTTCAGGGAAAAAAATCAGTACGACGTTTTGGAGAACTTGTCCTTTCTAGTGGCTAATGAATGTTTTGAAGCCCCTTGTGTCTTGGCTTCCTTAAAAGGAGAGGCTTCTGTGAGTTCGCATTAAGTGCTGTGGTGTCTGCCCTTGTAGATGGAAACGGACTCTGTTGAACATGTATATTAAAAAAAAAAAAGAAAAAAAAAAAGAAAAAAAAAAAAGAAAAACAAAGCTAAAAACCAACAGAAAAAAGCAACAAACAACCAAAGTAAGAAAACCCAATAAAAGAAAAGACCTTCTGCCAGACTCTGGTTGCTGCAAGTAGTAACTAGGGAGTTGCAACAACTTGTTTTCAAAATACAGTGCTTGAGCCATGGAGATGAAACTGCCTCCTCACCTCGCACGGCAGGCACACTGATCCATCTTTGTGGGCCAGCTTGGTCTACAGGGCAGCAAACCTGGTGTTATTCCTTAATAACTCTGCTCTAGATGTAGTGAGTGTGCTTGGGAGAAACATTTGGGCCAGTGACACCATTTGGGTTGGGAATATACAAGAGGATTTGACTAAACATTAATGTGATTAGGAAAAGCGTTTCTTTCAACTACTACCACCATACTTCTGACCTGTAGTTTGCCTGCTTTTGAGAGAAGCAATATATGATGCTGAAAACTTTTTTAAGTTTTGAAAAACATATTTATGAAGAATTTAATGTGTCACTGGACACCAAACTCTCTCCTTCCTATAAATATGTACTGCGAAGTATCTGTTAATTGATGTTAAAATATCCACAATATAAATATTTTTTAATATAAATATAAGCCTACATTAAATAACTAAACAAGACCGATGACAGGCTGCGTGAGTCACTAGTGCAGATATATGCTGTATTGATTGCTGATGCAAAGGTCCACTTTGTAGGCTGATTTTACTTATCAGAATACACGCACTGCTCCAAAACTGGAAAAAACTCCTACCCACAGAATATTTAAAGGATGTTCAAAATAAAATCCCCCTCTGCAAGTATAGAGCTCTGTCAAAGACTTCAGACTCCTCAAGTATACTTCAGGCTTGAAAAGATGGAAAATATGGGCTCCAGACTATATAAATATATATAGGGTTTTCGGGGGGGGGGGGGGAGGTTTTTGGTTTCGTTTTTTTTTGGGGGGGGGCGGGGCTGGCTGGCAAACAAATGTTGTGACATCTCCTGGTGAGGTCCCTGGATCCAGCCTTCCCCTGCACAGAGCTGGCATACACAGCAAAATAGATCTTGCGCTTGGTGTTTGGATGGGTCCAGCTCCACTGGGATCCAGGCATTTCTGTGCTCATTTCCACAGATACACAATTCTAATCTGTAGCTGGCTGTATTGACATCAGCCCCTTGAGATGGGGGCATGTGAGGGTCCCAGCATCCACCTTTCATGAGCCTAGGCAATCGGGGACTGAGAAAAATACCAGAACCTGGTACTAGCTGTCCAAAACCCCCACGGAAATTTAACTAGAGCTATTTTGTGACTGCACCATCATTGGTCTCATCTCCTCAATCCACTTCCCTCCTGTTCTTTCTCTAACTGCTCGTTGGAGCAGAGCCTGGGGCAAGGACAGGCTTGCTCTGTGGCCACCTGGCCCCAGGGATGTGCCATCTTAGGGGAAAGCCACTCTCCCTCCACGGGACACCTCTGGATAGCCTGTCCCCATGAAGTGGCCGTGGGACAGCCTGCAGGACACTTGCAGGATGGTGGTGGCTGTGTAAGTCTGTGCCTCACTGAAGGAGTAAGACCTGTTAAAAGTTTTCCAGGAAGACAAAAAACAGGACAAAGCCATTTCAGGCAGAAGGGACAGGATTTGCCCCAGGAAGGAGCAACCTGGCAAGTAGATGGGAAATCACCTCCCTGGCTGCTTGCAGCCCGGGGGAGAAGAGGCTGAGATGCAGCATGTGGAGGCAACTAGACAGAGCAACTGGAAAGAAAGTCAGAGAAACTGAACATGGGGGAAACGCTGGTAGCTGGGTGAGCATGTTTGCAGGAAGGAGAAAAAGAAATGGGAGCAATGCAGGCAGCCGGGGAGGGGTCAACCTCGAAATACCATGTTTTGCAGCAGGCTGGGGATGCTGCTGAGTGCAGGGAGTTCGCCAGAGCCTGCAGGGGCCAAGGCGGCCGAACACAGAGGCCACAAGCTCGACATGGGGATTTAGACGTGAGCAGCCTTTGCTCAGGGCTTGTTCATGCTTGCGTGCTCTCGGTGTCTGAAATGGAGTGGCTTTGCTAATGAGCAGATGTTTTCTGCATGTGGCTGTTACGACATCCTTTAGGGTTCCTGCTAGGGATGTGTAACCCGTCCCTCTCCACCCACGCTCCAGCTTTGAATGCAAGCCGTAATACACAGTTGTGCAACAGCACTCACTTCATGCTGCTCCTGACAGCCCAAGGTATGTGCAGAAACCGGAGCTTTAAAAATAATCCTGCTACTGCTAAAAACAACTTGACGTTTCTGATCTTCAGACGTTCGGCAGTCTGTCTTACCCAGAGACCCGAATTTTGGGTTCCCAACGTGCCAGCCACCTGCGCTGCTGGCTTTGCCGTTTCTTCACACCTGGCTCTGGAGCTGCCTAGTAAGGTCACCCCATTCCATTCTGCACCCAAATTGCGAACAGGGCAGAGAGAACAGTACCAGAGACACAGCCCCATCCATCTCCTCCAAATTTGCCAGCCGTTCAGCATCACGCGGCAGCCAGCTCAGCTGTGGGGATGCTGAGGATGTAAAAAAACATGGGGGTAGCATAGAGTAACGACTAAACATTGCTCACGTAAGCCATGAGCGCTACAATGAGATATCACAAACTTTTCGGAGGAAATCCCCAGACATCTGCATGCACCTCATCAATGCAGCAATCAATTAAAACCACTGGCAGAGACATTGTACAAAGGACGTTGTTTATACCACATCCAGCTGTAAAGCAAAAAACCCAACCCTGTGGGGTTTAGATAGTGAATACTGTAATTGATGGCTTAATTATAGCCTACCTGAGGCACAAGCCTGATTTCTTCCATTTTTCTGGAAAAGTCTTGTTTGGTTTCTCATTTATCACCTGAGAATTAGTGTCTTGCATGGACGCCACAGAAGGCAGAAGAATAAGTGTGAGAATTAACATCTAGCACAGACACCGCAGAGGGTTGAAGTGTAAGTATCTCTTTAGTGCTAAAAACATTCTCATGAAGACGGAACAAATAATAACAATAAGTGCTTGTTTGTTTTTCCTAATGGCTTAGCTGGCCTTTGAAAATAGATTCCTTTTCTTTACTAGTCTTGCCTTATTTAAATATGCAGTTCTGTGCTTTTCATCTTTGGCTCTCCGTGTTTGAATGGTATTGCTGAACCTCCCTAATTGCCGCCGTTATTTGTGCCCGAGCAGGAACTGTGAGGAGTAAAACTCTGCTTTGATTTAAGCAGATGTGTTTGCATATCGCCTAGGTTACCATTTGCATGGAAGGGAAAAAGATCACAACCATGGCATCCTCTGTCTTTCCTGGCTAACCATGGCCTGTGGAAAATGCTAAACGCTGAAGAAATCATCAATAAATCGTAATGCTTTTCCCTGTTTGAGCAGTTTATCCTGGAAAATCTCAAATTGCTGTTATTCTCAGAACACTGCTGTGAGGTCTGCAGGCGTTTTATGGTTGGCTAAACTCAGCACAGAGTGTTTAAGGGATTCACTCAAGATCTTGCAGCAAAGTATTGGCAGAATCACTGCATCCCCTTTCTTTTCCAAATTGGCCCATCACGTTTCATTAGAAAGAAAATGAGAAAAACCTTGTGTCTCCCTTCCCTGTGCTGCAGTAAGGAAGCAGTGTTTGCAAGGGAAGGGCTTGGTTTTGGGTGCAGAGGCAGCTGTCAGAAAGAGGTGAAGGCAGTGCAGGCAGCCTGGCTGGGGCAGGATGAGGCTGAACCCTCCAGGGCCACCGCCATGCGGGACAGGGCAAAAGTGGCACTGCCCGGGGACCTGCTGGTACCCCAGGGACGGCCAGCCACCCTCTTTTTCTTCTAGCCCAGCACTGTGAAGGTGCAAGGAACCTGGTCTTTGTGTTGCACCCTTGGATTTGCACCCCTCCATCTCTGCCCACAGCTCAGCTGGAGCACGGTAACCTCAATTTTCTTATGTTCATGGTGTGATGGCAGGATCCACTCCCCTTATGTTTGCTCTGTTTGAAGTTCCTATGGACACTGGCAGGGGAGCAGGCAGCTTTGGGATGCAAGAGGCACCAGGAAGGACCAGCAGGTAATGGCAGAACTGATGCTGGGGTGGCTTTACTCCATGGTGTAACTTCTGTGCTGTACAGGACCATGTTTGTAGCTCCTACTGTGAGTGTTACACCAATGTGTGTACACTCTGCTGCTTGGGGCGCTTTTGTAGTCATCTTTCTCCTGATGTTGAATTAAGGTTCCCATGCAAAACATTCAGCAAAGATTATCTTCTATGCAAAGCGACAGTATCCTGTTTGCAAAACTTGCCTCTGCTGTAATTGCTGTTGACATTATCTATCAAGAAGCTGAAGTTCAAATGAGAAACAAACTGTCTTGGGAATGGGGTGGGGGAGGACCAGGGCTCAGTGAGATGGTGAGGAGGGAAGGAAGCCAGCATCTTCTAGCGAGGTTACAGCCTTGCCTGAAATGTTGGAATTAAAAGGCTATCAGATGCACAAATAAGACAGCTGCAGTTAAATTAATCCTAGCTCAGTAGAGTGGAATCTCTTCCACAGGCTTCACCAGCACTGCTGAAGGACTTTAAAGCCTGGATATGTAACGATACCTGGAGATGGGCATCCCCTGATTCAGGCAGGGATCCTGAATGGTGGCTGCTCAGGTAAAGGGAGGATGACTGAACCATTTTTCCCCACTCTGCGTGTAGTAGTGTGTTCTCCCACACAGCTATACTGTCTGTAACGCTCGTGGTTATCGATGCCCAAAGTGCAGAGCTGTGTTATTATGGCTGTTTAACAGTAGATGCTCAGGTACCTCTCATTTGCTTTAGAAGGCTTTGGAATTGACATTTGTTCTGTAGCCACCAGGGCTGGAAACCTTTATTCCCTTAATAAAAGCCGAGACTTTCACATAACAATGTGATTCTGGTAACTAGAGCTTTAAGAAAAAAGGTCAGATAATGTGACACTTGCAATGGAAGCTCAAGATCTGTCAAAGCCATATTTAGTGCAGTTCCCAGCTGAACAGGGAATTGCCATTATGCATTCGGTTTAAAGTACACTTACATTTATTCCAGGAAAGCTCTAATGTAATCTTTTCCTATTAGCTAAATAAAAGATTAAGTTAATGCTGCCACTGATTTTAAAATGTACTGAAAGTATCAGGGGAAAAAACAGGCAAAGACTTGATGAGTCGCTATAGTAATACGCAACGTTGGTAAAACTTTGCTCGGCGTCATTCATTAATAATCACAGTAGATTTCACTAATTATAGTCTGAAGCAACACTTCCTTGATGTATTTTTTTACCTTTGGGGTAATTTCACAGAATTTATGGAGTCATTTCATTAGTCAGCGTGCGTGGTTCTCTCTCTTTGAAAGCAGGGGCAGGAGGAAGAGTTTTAGGGCATGCACTGGTCAGAGGCAGTGAAGAGGGCGAAGGTTTTGAATAGGGATGTCTCCAAGCAGGTGCTGTCGGTCCTTATCCTGCCAGGGGATTGATATATGGACAGGGGGCTCCTATGGAAATAAAGCATCCTGCCTCCTTTCACGTGGAGCAATTACTTTATGTGGGACACCTGGAATCAGGTTTTATCATTCCGGTACTTCCAGCATGAGCACATAAAAAGTGTGACTAGAAATAGCATGAATACAAATTTGGGCAAGGAACTTACCTTTTCTTTCCAGTACAACCCAGCTCAGAGTAGGAGAAAATTTTTTCCATGCTCTCTAATGGATGGCAGGTTTTTGTGTCCACAGCACAGTGTGCACGGGATATACAGATTAAAATGGCTGAGAAATAATATAAATATATATACATTTATTTTTCTTTTTAGTTAAACTGTGTCCTTTGCCCCAAAAGATGTTGCAAGGGTACCTATGACTCTTTCTTTAATGAAAAGAATTCCACCAAACACGATTTTGGTGGGTTTTTTTTTTATTTAAGAAAAGCAGAGAAATATGTCAAAATTGCTCAGAAATAGCTGTGCAAATAACATTCAATATTGTAAATGGGAACATGAAATGATTTGTGGAGAAATGTATGTTTATATTCATAAAGAATCTTTCAAAGAGGATGTTTTATTCAATTTTCCTTTATTTCACTACTGAACAACAAGATCTTATTGCTTCTCATATACCCACGCTTGCTTTTTACCAGCACTGCTGATGTACTATGTGATTTCACATATTCTTGCTACCATTTACCAATATGCCTTTAACTTAGTGAATCTGCTCCTCTAGTAGCCTTTCACCATGGGCTTCACCGGGTAGGTGTAGCACAGGATCTGGGTCATAGCTCTGCTCCTTCCTTTTTGCTTGTTAATTAATCAGTTTCGTACCATTGATCAATTTTTGATGGCTGAAGACTGTTTTCCTGTATTCTGAAAATACACAAAGAAACATTGCTGTAAAGGTCTGGCGTTCAGGGAAGGAGCGATTACTGGCTCCAGTGAGCATCTAGAGTAGAGGAGCATCTACTGGAAATTAAATGAAATGACAGCTCAGAAATGCAAAGTGCATTAAAACCTTGGCAATGCAGGGGAGGTGGCTGCTGCCACTCCTCAGGCGTAAACTTTCTGCAGCCCGTGGGACAACGTGATTAGGAGACCAACCTGGATAAACCCACATAGCCAGGCTGTTTGGCACGTTCCTCAGTTAGGCTTTATCAAGGCTCTTAAAAGAGAGGAGAAGCCATCACGGGGGAGAAGTCAGTGCCTGGTCCCAGCCGTGTGCCTGCCCCATCCCCTCTCCACAGGTTTGCAGGGGCCAGTGTTCCAAGAGCATCCGTGGGAGAGGAAGGGATGCTGGCACAGCCCCTCCTGCTCCCCCACTTCTGCTGGCCAGTCCCTGCGTTGTAGTACGTCTGGGGGGTGGCACCCCCCTCTCCCAGAGCCAGGCTTGGAACAAAGATCCTCCGCAGGAAAAGAGGAGACATTTTGTTGGAGCTGAAAGTGGAATCGTTCAGGGTTTTCCCTGGGATTTCTGTACGGGGCTTGCCCCCGCCCCCAGAGGTAACGCACAGCAGCCTCTCTGTTAGCGTTGCTCTGCGTAAGTAGCTCAAACCACACGTCTGAAGCGAGAGAGGGGAAGGTACTTTCACTAAGTGGGCTGACATTGATTTTCCTATGTTCGTAGGAATTAGAGAGGAAAAAGACCTATTAAATCTTCTAGTCAGTATAATCAGTGCAGAACTGTTCCCTGCTGGACATTTACTGGTGGTTTGTCAACTCTAGTTCAGGAAATTGAGTTGTAGTGTTCAATATAATGGATTCTAAATTTCCATTTAATATCAGTTTTCTTTGGTTTCTGCTCTTACATTAATGCATTGATGTGCTTCATATTGATTGACTTTTCTTAGTGTAATGAGAACAAAATGCCACTTATCATTTAAGTCGTTTAACTCAAACTAGCAAGCTACCAAGCTAGATCCTCCCAGGGGAAAATCGTAATGGCTATAGCAGAGAGCCCTGTCAATACAGAAGTGTTGGTAAGATAGATAATTCTACAAATGTTTTAATATACTTCAGAACAAAGGTAGAGAGTTATACAGCTGAATATACCATCAAAAACTACTCAATTAATTAAATCCTCAGCACTAATATTGCCAATCCTACTTGTCTCCCTGCTTCCTAGCAGTTCTATGCATCTTATGTGCTCAGTTGTCTTTGCAAAAATAAGAGGGAATTCTTCAAAATCACGCGAAACAAAGCAAATGGAGCATTTAACCTTTGAGCCAAGTCCCTGCTTGGTTATGACCACTAAACCATGGAGATCTGCTTGAGGAGGACTGAAAGAAGAAGAGTGGAACCTGCTGCTTTCCCTCCCCTCAGCTAGTAAAACCTGCTGCTGCTAGTAGTCGGCTACTCATAGCTTTCAATGTGGCAGCAGACCTAGTGTGAGAATAGGTGGCAGGAGCAGGTTTTGATCTTTATAAACAGGTTGCTGAAAAGACACTGTGATTACTGTCATAGGTATCGTTACTTGATACGAACAATATCATCCCCTTCTAGTACCAGGCTTTTACAAACGTGTTCTGAGTTTTAACACCCCGACTGTTTTGCAAATGCTGCCAAACTGTTAGCCGCTGGAAGAGCACCTCCGGCTTAAACATCTGTAGAGCGCAGATGCAGCGCAGGGGAAGTGCAGTCTGGAAAGCTGGAAATCTGCTGGAAAGCAATCAAAATCTTAGCATTCTTAGTAACATATCACTGCAATTATTTATAACATGAATTTTGAATACCAGGTAACAGCCTACCTTATATGATGGGTAAGAAATGGTCAAACTGAAGATGTTGTACTCCTGTGATATGTTCCTTGCGCCAGATTTTTATGAACTTTTTGTAAGTTTGGGATAAAGAAATAAGGCAAATGATACAAATTTTTCTCTTTGCAGAATGATGCAGTTGTTTTCAATTATGAATTTGTGGGAAGGTATGAGGAGGAAAAACATCCAGATCCTTTCTTCTCTTTCTTGTGTTGTCTACCTTCATATTTACTGTATTATGGTGGTCTACATCTTGCCTATAGCATGCAATTACTGCCAGGAGTTCAGTTTTTACTCAGTATTTCTCGGAGGTTTTCCAATCCAGCCTGAAAATATAAAAGCCTTACGACCACTTCCGACTGTCAACAGATCGGTTCTCATTCCCTGCCAAAAAAAGTTAATTACAAATAAACTATTTCAAGAGAAACTGAAGTGCACTTAGACCAAGCAGACTGCTGTCAGCAATTCTCTGCAGAAGGTGAAGAATCGGAAAATTTCCCATGACTTGAGGCTGTTTCCCTGGAAAGATGTCAAAGACTGAACAGAGGAGAAGGTGGCTGGGAGCATAGCTAAGTCACACTACTCATTTCCAGAACTAATTATACTATTTCCATATGGCTGCTCTCCAAGGAAAACAAATCTAGCCATGCTTTCTCCATCTATCTTACTTGATTCCACAAGCTGCTTTTGATTCATCCTCCACAATCTTATAGAAGTCAGAAGGGAACGTAAGGGCGGCCAGGCTGAAGGTCCCTGCAGCCCAGTAGCCCATCTCCAGCAGGCTACGGAGGAATAAGACCAGAGCACGTAAAGATCATCCTTCCCCTAATGGTTTTCCTGCAAATGAGTTTTTGCAGATGAGGGAACTTCTTGAGCCCGTACTCGCTGAGGCTCCTGTTGGCCCCACAGATGTTGCATCCTCGGGCAGGGAATGCCAGGGGCATTCTGCCAGGGACCATGCCTGCATGCCTCTTTCAGCTCTGGCTCCTCCTGGATCCCTCCAATGCTTCCCAATGCCTGTAGTGAAAAAAAGAATGGTGAATGCTTGAACCTGCTCTGCTCCCTGCTCCCATGATTCGGGGCCTCTGGGTTATGTCCCCAGTTGCCCTTTTGCCTTCATTTTCCCCAGTTCTGCTATAGCTATTTGAGACCAGAGCTGCACACGTACTAAGAACATCCAATCCATACTAACAGAGTAAACTTCTAGTAGCAACGTTGACCTCAGAACTGAGATAAAACATGCTTTTTCACTTCTTGTTCTTTGTAAAGTGGGGACACAGACACAAAACCAGAAGCAGCAGGCGGAGCTGTGTACCCCACAGCACCAAGAAGCCATCATAACATGTAGTCCTGCCCGTCCATCCACTGGGCTCCTTGCTAAAACAAAAAGGATTTTCTGCTCCCATTCTCCCGCTCTTCATCCCCATTCCTGTTAAGAAACTTTCTCACACCTTTGTTCCTTTTTTGGGGTTAGAAACCTTTTTTTCCCCCCTTCATTTTTGGTCTAACTTTGGTCATGCTCAGATTATATCTCTTATTCTTGTTATGGGGTTTTCTTTGGCTTACGGCTATTTGTCATGTCCCCTCTCAGCTGTAGTTTGGCTAAGGCAAGTGAAACAGGCTCTTCTAACTGTTGCTTAGGATAAGCAAATGCTTCTGGGACAGTTCAAGATAAATCACTAAAGCCAAGGGTCTCTCCGCTAATCATGGTACCTTTGGCTCAAGCAACTGTCCTATAGGTACAGTTTACTCTCCTTTTATTTTAATCAAACAGAAATAGTAATGACATTTAGTGTTCAGCCTTTAAGCGATGCAGAATTTCAAACACACATAAGAAGAGCTTGAACTAAACTAATCGAGTCCCTTAGCCCTGTTGTGTCGTGTGGGCCTGGAAGTCTTTTCCAAAACATCTAATCTAGTTTTACTTTGTGTGATGGTGGTGAATCCTTCAGCTGTGGTTGTTGTGGTTATGGTATGGATTTGATCTGAGTTACTTCATCTGTTATATTTATTATCACCAGTGAACCCTATTGTGTGACATAATTAGATGAGAAGTGCAATAGCTCTGACGTATGTAATCATTCATTTATCCATTATATCCTCTGGTGAGGCTATCCCAGGGGAATGAGAATTATCTTGGAAACATTCACTGCAAAGAAATATATTCCTATTTCATCCCAGAGACCAATTTTTTCCTCTTTGGGTATGGGTTCCCCTGTTTGACTGGTCCTATATCATAACCACATATATAATGTCTCAGGAACGTTTCTTACTGTGCCAAAATTATTATTTAATTTGTTGTCTTTAGTCAGGCTGGTATGTTGACCGCCACTCTGGATTTTGCTCTGCTAGGTGCTCAAATACTTAGAAAGTGTGTCTGCAGTCATGGAAGTTCTTATAATGTGTGTACGGTTTGTATATGGCTGTATCTTTGCTCCTGGGGATTTTCCTTGTAGATATGTCAAGAGCTATTTTTCCAATGGCAGTAACACCAGTTTCAGCAATGGTGATCTTCTCAAAAGGTGGTGTTAAACTTTTTACAGCCACAAGCAAAACCCAGATTTGCCTCCTCTGAACATACTTGCATTTCATGTTTTTAGCACCCAAAATCTGGTGCCCTGTGGTTAGGTGCTACTGCTGTTCCTCTGGTGGTCCTCTTGAACCTGTCTGTGAGGACATCGAAGTCTGCCTCTGATGAGAGATGGTCAGAGGGTATCAGGAGCGGGGCCTGGTAAGTGAATTTAATAGTAAGTAATTAACTTCTTATTAAAATTTGCATCGTATAAGAAATAGCCATCGTTTTCCTAGGGACTGTGGTTTGCTACCTTAAGCCCACATTTACCATAGCAAGGAAGGTTTGCAGTGCATCCTTGTCCCATGATGTAAGCCCATCACCATCACCACCTACTTCACTGGCTCAGTGCATCTCCCAGGCCAGCCAACTCCCTACAGGTTTTTAGACCTAAGCGTTTACTGCCACTCCGTGCTCGGAGGTGAATGCCTACGTGGGTGGCGTGATCTGGGTACTGGGCCCTGCCGGGGCTGGGGCAGCAGGCTGGGACCCGGGGCCGTGCTGCGGGTACATCGTTCTGCTTACGGACCAGTTTCCATAGACGACTCTCTCGTTTCTAGCCTCTGCCATGGCATGTTCAGTGCTGGAGGAAGTTTGTTGCTTCTGATGTCTGCTTGGATAAATGGCATTTATTATACTGTATCGACAGTCTTCATGAATCAACCTTTGAGGTGCAAATCCCACAGTTGTGCCTTGCATAAAACACAGGTGAAGCCCTTGGCTGGTGGAACGCAACAGGAAAAATACAGGGAGATGACTTCTAAGCTAAAAGCCTTAACCACCTCAGAAAAATCCAAGAAGTGTTTAAGCTCTTTCCTTTTAAGGAACACAATCTTCTTATTTTAAACCCAGAGTTAGTACGGACATGTCCTGTAGGGCCATAAATCAGAGCGGGCTGTCTCTTTGCCAGTACAAGATGGATGCCTGCTTCGTGTTAATGACTATTCAAACCGTACTCGGGCTCTGGAAAGCAGCGTGGAAGCACAGGGCTGTCAAGGCACGGTGCTGGGGCTGTATTGTCTGGTTCTCTTTATCCCACGGAGCAGGAATATACCAGCAGCTGCCGCGGCTGTCTGGCCCCGGAGAGGCTGCCCGCCTGCTCTGGTGCAGCTCTGTAGCTTGTTTAGTGCCTCTTGTCGAGCATCTGCTCGTTACTCGCCAGAAACTATTCCTCAGTGCTTTCCCCCCCAATTATCTCGATTTCCTGGATGCTGTATGATTGCCCACCAAAATGTTGCTTCCATTACATGCACAGCCGGGGCAATTTCTGCAGCTCCCCCGTTTAACTGGTGCGCCACGCCCCCGCTGGCGGGCCGTTCTGGTGGGTTTTATTGCTGGAAGCTGGTGCACAGCTGCTGGAGGCCAGCGAGAGCCTCTGCAAACAGAGTGCAGGAGCATAACCACGTTTTCCCAAAACTGAGCCTTTCCTCAAATGCCAGCTATGAGAGCTAAGCTTTTCCTGGGCCTGTGAGAGTTCCCTGCTAAGATCCTGCATAACGTGCTGGGTAACAACATAGGGCAGGTTCCTCACCCCATGGAAAGGAATTCGTGGTGCTTTCACAACATAGAACAGAGAAAATATGCCAGTGGGTGGCAGGGAATGGTGCTTAGTCACTAGCTATTAAGCAACGCAGGACAAGGCAAACAAGGATTAGGCTCTTCGGGGATGCCACGTCAAGTAAGTGTTTGGAGGCAAGCGGGAGCCCTCGCCTGACACCTGCGGGCACAGGCATCGGTCACCACAGCCATACTCCGGCCCAGGGCAGGGAGGCAAGAGAGAAGAGCTCCTCAACCACAGTGGCTGCGTGCAGCTGCGCAGGGTCTGGTTACTCACCCAGGGAAGGTAACAGCAAAAGACTAGCGAAGTCTGTCTTAGAGCTAGGAATGCAGCTAGCTGCTTCTTCCAACAAGTCCTGATTTTTTTGATTAATTTTTTTTAACTGTACTTTCTTACATGAAGAGTTCTTACATATCGCCCATATGTCTTTTATTCAGTAAAAAGTAATAGCACCCTGATTTCCACCAATGTGGAATTTTTTTTTTAAAGCTGATAATGGATACTTAATTGCTATATTTCAGCATAGATATTTAAACACAGTCTCTACTCTACCTTCAGCTACATGTTATTTTTTTTTATATTCCCTTCTGAAATACTTATATATTCAGGCATGAACAGAGGACGGCCTCAGATGCCCTCATCAGAAAACATTAAATGCTAAATGTACACAGTAATTCACTTGTTCTTAGAGAACTTCCTATGAAGCTGTTGCACAAATCCAAAATAACAGCAGCAAGAACTCCTTCACAGTTTATATGCCTCATGACATCCTGACTTTTTACTCCTGTGGACAGAAATAGTCAGAATTTTAGCCAATATTTTTTACCTGTGTTTTTGGAATAGCATAACGTTATAGATGCTAGGGGAAAAAAAAATATGTGCTCATGTGCCACAGAAGCCAGGTAGCAAAGAGTCTTGTGGGGGAGCGGGGGGAACACATTCTGAGGAACTGCAAGTGTCAGGCTTGCTAGCGGTTGGGCTTCTGTGGAGAAAAGCACCAAGAAGGCTTCTGAAAATAAGTCAGAGAAAATTTTAGTAGAGATTTCCTCAACCTCACGCAGCCAGGCTCTGGGCTGAGTAAGAGACTGCACCTGGCTGTGCTCAGTGTGAAATGGCACGTGCAGAGAAAATAGCCATGAAATGTCCGTGTGAATACACAAAGTTTTGCTGAGGTTGACGAGGGACTCGTTGCTCTACATTTGAATGCAATGGGATTGCAAAAACCCTCTCTGAAAACAAAAGGCAGCTTCCCAATAGTAGCAGCATTTTCAGGTCCTTAAAACATTATGAACTGAGTTAAAAGGTGCCCTCACTTTGCAACTACGGATTTTTGGGTGCCCTGCTCCTGGGGAACACCCATGTGTGAGTTCACATCACACCTCACCTGAACCCATGAGCAACTCAACCACTCCCAGCTTTCAAAGACCTGGGAAAGCATGCCCTTAAAGCAACATCATCAACAGAAATACAGAGAATACAATTGTGCTGCTGCCCCACAAATGCGCTACTGCATAAACAGCATTTTTGCTGTTTATTTTTGCTATTTAAACCGATGGGAAGTGATACCGAAACAAGCAGTGGGTCACCACTTCCCCTGACCAAGCCCCCGGTGTGCGGCAGGAGGGAATAGGGCTCTTTTTGCTGGGTTTTCTCAGCAGGTTCAGCATACTGCTTCTCCCTTACCTGGCTACTGCTGTAAAAGATAATGAAAGATGTGGCTATAAATACATTAGCAACACAAGGAGGGGTAAGCAGAATCTCTGTCCTTCAGTGGATGTGGGGGAAACGTGGTGACAAAGGATGAGGAAAGGGCTGAGGTACGTAACGCTTTCTTTGCCTCAGTTGTTCTCCAGGTACTCAGCCCCCCTGAGATGGAAGACAGGGACGAGGAGCAGAATGAAGCCCCCACAGCCCAGGAGGTCAGTGCCCGGCTGCTCCACTTAGACACACACCCGTCTATGGGGCCAGACGGGATCCACTGAGGTTACTGAGGGAGCTGGTGAAGGAGCTCGCCAAGCCGCTCTCCATCATTTATCAACAGTCCTGGCTGACTGGGGAGGTGCCAGAAGATGGGAGGTTAGTCAGTGTGATGTCCACCTACAAGAAGGGCAGGAAGGAGGACCTGGCCAACTACAGGCCTGTCAGCCTCCACGCGGGGAAGCTTACAGAGCAGGTCACCCTGAGCACTGTCACACGGCACATGCAGAACAACCGGGGGATCGGGCCCCGCCAGCGCGGGGTCGTGAAAGGCAGGTCCTCCTTGACAAACCCGATCTCCTCCTACGACAAGGCGACCCGCTGAGCGGGTGAGGGGAGGCCGCGTGTGCTGCCCACCCGGAGCCCAGCGGAGCCTTTGGCCCGTCTCCCCCAGCACCCCCTGTGCCAGCGGCTGCTGCCGGCCGGGCGGGCGAGCTCTGCGCTGGGGTCAAAGCTGCCCGGGCGGCCGAGCCCGAAGCGCGGGGGTGGATGGAGCCACCTCCCGGGGGCGCCGGGCACACGGGGTGCTCCCAGGGCTCCGTGCTGGGGCCAGCCCTGTGCCATGGCTCTGCCCACGGCCTGGGCCAGGGGGGCAGCGCCCTCAGCCAGCTGCAGGGGACCCCGGCCGGGGATGGGGCACAAGGCTGGGGGGGCGGCGGGGGGAGCGGGGGGGTTCAGCCCGGAGAGGAGGGGGCTCGGGGGGGGCCTGATCCCTCCCTACAGCTGCCTGGCAGGGGCCGTAGCGAGGTGGGTGTTGGTCTCTTCTCCCAGGTAACGGGCGACAGAGTAAGAAAAAACAGCCCCAGGTTGCGCCGGGGAGGTTTAGATGGGATTTTAGGAAAAATGTCTTCACTGCACGGGCTGTTGGCACTGGCACAGGCTGCCCAGGGACGGGGCTGAGTCACCATCCCCGGAGGTGTTGAGAAGACGTGTGGATGTCACACCTGGGGACAGGGTTTAGTGGTGGGCTTGGCAGAGTTACGTTAACGATTGGACTCGATGATCTTCAGGGTCTTTTACAACCTAAACAACTTTATGATTCTATGATTTCAACTCACTGGTTTACTGATTTTTTTATTTTTTTCCCTTTAAGACATAAATAGTTTGGAAAACACTTTGGTAGGCGTGCAAGCTGGGTCTAGCCAGAAATGGTAGACCAACCTTCTCATGTAAGTAAGAAAAGACTAAGTGTGTTATTGACCAAATTTTGAGTAGGGTCCTTAGAAATATGTTTACCACTAAGTTGCTGGGCTCACACAAGAATTTCTAGTCAAAACAACAGGTATGAGAAAGCGGTGAAATGATGGAGCAGTTCCAGAACAGGCCATATCCTCTGATTACTTTATTTACCTGGAAAGCGGTAGCTTAGGACCCTGATTTGGAACTAGAACTAGGTGGGGGCTACATTTATTTATATGGTTATATATATACACATATACATATGATTATATGTGTATATGATTACATGTAACTGATGATATACTTATGTATGCAAAATTAAATAGCTCCATTCATAGAAAAACATATGTCAATATACATCGAGCCGAAGACTGTAAATTAGTCAGTTATTTTCACCAGAAAAAGATGAAGAAATAAATCTGTGGTTCTTGTAGTTGGTTTCGATCTGCACTGGAACAAAAGAAAGCAGTTAATGGGGTAGGAGCAAATGGCAAAAAGGCAATGGATGGTGGAAAAGCCTTAGAAAATACACTAGCCCTGTGACTAGTGAGCTGACCTCAGACATGGCACACCTGAGTTTGACTCCCACCTCCTAGCCACAAAATTCCTACGTATGCTGGAATCTCTTCTCTTATCATTTACAATATTGAGCATCTTGGCTTCATCTTGACACAAATGAAATTAAGTGCCAAGCATTGTTTTGTTTGTTTGCTTCTTTTTTAAATTACATACCACTTTTTCCTACCAAGCCTGCTCCTTTGCATTCACTCCTAAACGCATCAGGCTCTTCCTGGAGTGCCAGAAACAGTGTCTGGTTTTTCTAGTTTTTCCTCTTCTAGAAAATCCTTTATACTTGAAGAACCACAAACCTTTTAATCCTTCTCTTGATGTTTGAAATGTCTTATGTAACCTTTAATAAAATTATGGCTATGCAAATCTGCCAAATACTGCCCAGACTTGTGGGTGGTAGCTTGGGCTAGGAGTCTTGTGGTTCTCGGCTACCAGCACATGTTATAAGTGAGGAGGAGTATCTCAGGTTTTGGACTCTGGTAGGGTGTTCTTCACAGTTCCCTGAGCGGAAGGGATTTCCCCAGTTGTTCTGAGAACAAGAAGACACAAAACAAGAGTATTCTGGAGCGGAGTTGAGCTCCATGCTGCCTTACTGCACTCCAGAGGGTCGGTAAATCCAGCCACTGGTGGACACTTATTCCATCATCTACCGCATAATAAACTTGTGTTGTAGCTACATATGAATACCCTTTCACCCGGAGGACATCACAGAATAACATCTAGTAACCTGTTTAAGTTGACCATTTTGAGGATCATTACACCTGCAGAGATAGGACATTTCACTATGTGTTAGACCATTCTGTAAGTTTTAATGTGCGGTGAGTTTTACAGGTATGTGCTCACTTTAAGAAGTGTGGATTTTTGCTATAAGAACAAAGATAAAACAATAAATATCACCATTATGATCATGCTTAATACTAAACCTTCTTTACTCTTCCAGCTAACTCACCTTTTCCTTTTTTTATTAAGCTAGAATGTCCGTAGCATCAAGACATCCAAGTCATAAGCAAAAGCACAATGCTGCTGAACATTACTGATATTATTATATATTTATACATATAATATTTTAAATTAAACTTCTTCTGAGGAGTTCTCCTCAGGAGGAGAAATACTTTTGAGAGAGGTCTCTTTGGGCACTGCCAGCAACCTGCAGAAAAGCAGGACTTCCCACATCCACTCCACTGGCGTCCCTGCGAGGTTCCTAAGCACTTTCTGACAAGCGTAACAGCAATAGGAAGCAAGCTTTAGTCTTTATGGGATTCCCACTTGGAAAGGAAAACTCAATGGATAAATAAATCATGTCCAAATTCAAAGATCCTTGCCAATTTGGCAAGATGGTTCATTGGTCAGGTTGTGAACTAGGTGGTATTATAAAACAAGGCAAACTGAGTGAGTCTAGATGTATATTGTCTCCAGCTGAATGTTGTCGTTTTAAACCCCTTGTGCTCTAAAATCTACGCTGTCCCTTTACAGCATGCACTGTCTTCAATGATGCAGTTCTTTTTAGCTGTGGAGGAAAACTAGTGGCAACAGGACAAGATTAGCTGCCCTCAGATTTTAGTGTTCTGTATGTTTCTTGTGTGGCTCAGTGCAAAATCCTTTTTTATTTCTTGCTAAACAGAAATGGCAGGGTGTGGAGAAGAGGCGGTGTGTTTGCACTCCAGAGGATGGGAACTGGCTGTACTCCTTTTGAACCACCATAAATTACCAGGAGCACAGGAGAGAAATGAAAACTACTTCGAGTCTTCCCTGAGTAGTTGAGAGATGGTTTGTTACATTTTATTTTATTTTCTGTTAATATTAGGGGCTGCAGATTCATTGTCATAAAGCTCTCGGCATCTGGGGGGTAAAGCCTGAATCTCAGCAGGGTTTCTACATGTAAATTCAGGGTTTCTATATGTGTATTTGCTAACACAATCTTAAGGATGTCTTCAGGTCCAAGATCCATTCAGGATTCTAGATCAGTTTATCTACTGATCTTTTTACATTTGTATTTTCTTAGTATTTTTAAATGAAAGCATTTTACTACTGCTTGCCTCCTGACTTTAAAGAGTATGTACTCGGTATACAAAGACATCTTAGATATTTTCATAATGTTTACTTTCTAACTGTGTAAGCCAAAACCAGACAATATGACAGGCTTGAAAAATAAATCCACATCTATCTTTCTGAAGTATAAAAAATACCAATTTCAACGTACTCTTATATTTCAAGATCACCTTAAAAAAAAAAAAAAAGACAGAAATGAAAGACTACTTTAAAAAGGGTGTTTATATCATATTGGCTTACGTTGATGAGACTACATGGAGAAGTAAGAATTTTCAGACCATTTAAACAGGCACATAATCTGCCATAGACTGCTGCACTGTACTTTGTAGAGAGTTACTGCTAGGATTAGGTAAATGTACAACAAGAAGACTGTAAATTCTTTCCTATTTAATGAAAAGGGTAAGACTGAATGACATTTCCATTCTCTTGTAGATGTTTCTGCCTCGATGGGTGTTTCCATTCCTGTTCTGCCATGGTTTTTACTGGAGTAATGCTGAACTAGTTGTGGATGAAGGTAATTCTTGGTTGTTGGAAAGCTGCTAGAAGAGCTTCTCAGGGCAAGTGATAGAAACTTCTTGAGAACACTGGGACTGAATGTTATCATGGCAGCATAAGAGGCTCTAAAATCATAAAAAGTAGAGTTAAAACGCAGACACCAGACCTGAGTGTGTTGGAGGCTTATGTAGCTTAAAAAGCAGGTATGTGCAATTGAAAATAAACAGTACAAAGCAGAACATAGATTTAGGTCTTCTGAGGAGAATTATTATTTTATCTTGGTTTATTTTATATATTTTATAACTTTTTATACTTTTATATTATATTTATATTTTATATTTATATTATTTTACTTATCCTTGTCCTGCAAGAAGAAAGGGAAGCTATGAGTAGAAGTAAGGCTGGTGTTTATAAGCCTTGGAAGCGTTAGCACCGAAGCTTTTTGGTCAGGAGGGCAAGATGCCTAAGGATTAGCTCGCAATAAGCTTTCTTGACAAAATACAGTGGAGCTAACAAAAGCGCTTACACTGAGCTGCAAGCACACTCCCGCATTCCCAGGGGAGAGGTTAGTCTCCCAAATCATGTCTAGCACCTTTGGGAGATGGGCACAAACTAATTCATCCTACAGAAAAACAGACAGCGTGGTAAGTCGGGTTTGATTTGCCAGAGTTGAGCTTAAGGTGAAGGAAGGAAAGCATGTCATTTGCCATTGCTGTTGCTCTCTGCTCTGCAGATAGGCAGAGGAAGGACTGTCACCTGCTAGTAACAGTGACATTGGGATTGCTGCTTTGGAGAGCCCAGCTGTCCTACTGGGCTACATGCAGGGGCTAAAGAGAGGCAAAAAAAAAAATGGTGCAGAACTCATCTGCCTTAAAAAGGCACTGTGGTCTTGCACCTGGGTCAGGAAATCCAGTCTTTTGGTATTCCAGAACCATGTCACATATTCCCTTTCAGAAATGAACTGATCTTCCTTCTAAAGGCATGGTTTGGGGTTTTTTGCCTGTTTCAGCTGCAAAGCTTCTTCAGAATCAGATTTCATTAACGGCAGGCAGCTCATTGATGATTTCTAGCTTTACTACTGGCTAACCTCTATCTACTTGTTGTCACCTGTCACCCTCCCTCGATCCCCAGCATATATTCCCCAGTATACGCTCAAAGAAAGTAGTTCTCATCCTTCCTTGTAAGTTAGGCTCTCCCTTCACCCAGTTATCTGAGCAGTCTTTCTTCCATCTGTTACAAACCACTGGTCTTAACACGTTTGATGGGAGCAAGACAGTAGAGGTCTTTTTTTTTTTTTTTTTTTCTCCCCCCCCCCCCCCGAAGTTGGAGGATTCTATTTTCCTTGCTGTTACAGGAACTCACATCTCAACTTCTGGTATTTGAATCTGATTTTGAAGCTTTTTCATGCTGGGACTCTTCAAATGGGTGTTCCTCAGCAGGCCAGGGCTGTCACACAGAAATATTTTCACTGAATTACAAGGCTAAAACCTATGGGGCGCGCACCACTGAAACGACAGAACAAATAGGACCTGGGGAATACAGTCCCAATCTGTAAACACTAATGCACCACTCTGATTAAAGTATTTATGTTCAGAGGTGCATAAACCCATATTAAAGTGTTTCAGAAGTGCCTAAGTTGCCAATTCTCACTGTCTTGCAGCTTTTGGTATTACTTGAAGTTCTAAATTTCATGAATTTACAAGCTGCCGTGGAAATCCAGTTTGTCATAGGCTGAAAATAAGTAGCAGTTGCATGTACTCAGAAAACTCTTTTATTGCCTTCCTACACAACTTAATTTCAGTCCTTCAGCTGAAATTTAAAACACAAGGAAGCACAATTTAAGAAAACTAAAACCCCATGTTTCTAAAATGTGAAAAGGCAAACAAATGAATGTTTCCAATTTCATTCTGTACAGATCACTAAAATATAGCTTGACAAATCATATTATGAGTTGAATTGCTTCTTCCATTTTTCAGCCAGGAAAAAAAAAAAAAAAAGAAAATGTCAAAACAGTTGCAATCCTTTATTCTTTGAGCACAGAGAACACTTTATCACCAAACTACCAAGTATTTTCCCATGTGCATCATGCTCCCCATATGTGTAACTACAAAACAGATCAGAAGGAAACGGTAAAAGATACAGACAAATAAGACTTATTTCTCCCTTCAAGATATAACCCTAAATTCACAATCTGGAATAATTAGCAGCCTTTTACACTCAGAAACAATTGTAATATAAATGATATTGTAACCTGGGGCCCAAGCCTGCAAACATTAAAGAATATGAGGTTATTTTATGCATGTGAGTAATTCCTCTTAAGAATATTTGCAAGATTAGAAACTAGAGTAATGGGATAAAATAGTATGGAAGGAGATTGTATTACATCTGTACAGGCTGTACCAGTCAGATACCACTCACTTACTCTATTTAATATTAGTCAAACTCACTGGCTTCGTAAAGATGACGAGATCAGGTAGTTTAACGGAACAAAATTAATCTATCTCTAGCACTATCAGTTTGGCACGGGGAAAAAAACCTAGCTAAAGACTCCATTTGGGGAAACAATCACTATATGTTCTTCCAAGGTATAGAAAGTAAGCTGTGAAAATCCTTCTTGATGTGGAGAAAACATATTAATGGTATATACTGCATCGTATACACAAAGAGGTGGCATACCTCCTTGTCACCTGTTTAGAATGGTCCAGCCCTACTGCTATTGCAATTAGCAGCAAAACTCCTGGGACTGTAGGAACCAAACCCTGCCTATATTGTCATTGCAGCTATAAGATGCCAGTCTTATATGCCACAGACTTAGAGACAGCAGGGTTGCATGCATCTGCATCAGCAAGTGATCTGGCCCTACGCAAGTCTACAAGAAGATGATGCTAATTATTCAAATATTTTAAAAGGAAATTTTACATATACACTTTAAATGCTTTTCACTCAGTTTTCAATGTGCAGCGTTGTGCAACAGAACACTTCTGAGATCATTAAACTTCAGCGATATTAGTAAAAACACAGTCAACATCTTTGAAACTTACATTCCTTTCTGTACGAGAGGAGGATCTCATAATACAGAGATGAAGAATCTGGGGACCCTAAATGGTGGATGCATTTTTGTAAGCATAAACAGTTTGAGAGTAATTTCACGTTAATGTTACATTAGCAGTTTGTATCTGTTTTGTTATGATCAGACCTTTGAGAAATGGTATTTACAAACCATTTTTGGCCAAAAACACTGGACAAAAAAAAAATAAAAATCTCTTTACAAAGCCAAAAATGTGTTACCCATCATACAGCCAAGCCCATCTGCTCTTCAGTCCTAAATCCTAAATATATAGCTTAATTGTATTCAATTTTTTTCACTTGCACCAGAGGAGAGTGAGAATCACCTTACTGAACATGAATGGTCTTCAGGGGCTTAGTCTAACTCCCACTTAGGTCAATGACATACATTTAATGACTTTAGCAGAGCTTAAACACAACAATTTCAGATCTTATGAGTCAAACCTGTGTTTTCTAGAGACTTTTCTGATCCCGGCGAGCTTTCTTCTGAGATAGCTCATCTAAAGGTACACAGAAAAACAGTTCATCGCAGGACTAGCCAAGGAACGTTGGAGTCCGTGAAAGGCTCAAAGGCAGCCTGAGACAGTGCAGAAGTTACCACAACGCAGGGAGAAAAGCCAAAAGGTGAAATTAAATTCCAGTCCAAACACTCACAAGGTCGTGAACAGCACAGATGCTTTTTCTGTACCGTGACCCTTGCTAATCATAACAGTTCATCTGCTCAGGATAGCTATTCTCAAAAGATGTGAAACAGCAAACTTTTCATTGCCTGTTGAAGACATACAATGTAAGATTTCATATAACCCTGATGGGTTGCAATTCCTGCTTTTGTTCTATAAAGAGGAAAATCTCTCATACATATTGTAGGAAGAACGTATTAGTCTGGCTAACGTAAAGTCTACTCTGTGTTATAAAACACTGAAATCATTATGTATAGCCGGTCTTGTCTAATAGGTAGTAGAAGTGTTTTCCAACTATTATTTTGTAAGTGTGATTTTTTTGTGTGTGTGTGGTAATCCAGATCTGGGAAGTTTTCTTTAAGTCTCTTTATGAAAGGCTTTGTGGATATTTGGGTTATACGTTAGGGGGAAACATTCTCTCCTTACAAACTACTCCCTTACAGTGAAGTCAAAATCCAATAAAAGCTGACCTTTGGAATTCACTGCTAACTCACACCTGTATTTGTGCAGGACACGCACCGAATTTGCAATTTCCACCTCTTTCCTACTCAGAAAGCCCTGCCAAGTTACAGCGGGAAGAAGAGCACGCTGCAGAGGCAGAGTTTCCTCTTTGGACCACCCTTCCCAGAGGCTGAGGCCACACATCGCTTCCAGCAATGACAGCAGAGGGAGACTCAGCGTGGTTATATTCTGCTATCAGAAGGCTGTTCTGTCAAATCTGTTTTGGGTAGCTTTAGTTTAAACCTAGTTCTTTTTTAAAGTAAACTCAATCCTTTAAGGCTTCAAATAACTTTTCATAAAATATAATGAGATTTTTTTTTCAATGTTGCTGTCTGTGTACCGCTTGATCTCGTAAGCTACTTCAACGTTTGCATTAAGCAAATCACTTGAAAGGCAGGCAGATGTTCCAATGCAATCTTAACTCTTCCCTGTGACTGTACAGACGCAACTTAATACTCTTTTCAAAAACATCCCTGTCCCATTCGAGATGAAGTTAAACATCCTGCATTTCCTCTGAAATTCACCAGTTATCACCATGTCATTCTCTGAATGACTTCAGTTGTGCACCAAGGAAAACACGCTCATAGGTGAGAACTGTGCCAACTTAATTATTGTACTATGACCACTTGCATATGGGAAGTGGTAAATTCTGTCAAATTAGAGCTGGAGAGGAGGTTTGTTTCTGTATAGAACACTATACTATGCAATAATAATATTAATATATAATACTATGAATATATAACAATACTATTCTGTTTTATAAACAGAAGTTTGCTGTGCTTCAAAACTTAATGGTGAAGAGCTTCTTGCGAAGCTGTACCACAGAACACGTGCTTGCTACATCATATAGTAAGGTGAGCCCTTTCACTGATATTGAACATTTTACTAAAAAGGAGCATTTGCAAGATCAAATACTTCCCTCTGGGCAAAAAAACCCAGATGCATTTAATTTAATTATGTCTGAGTATTAACTGTAATTAGCATTTAGATGCCTTACCGACTCTCCAGTTTGATTTTGCTTCTTCTGTCACTCCTGTCATCAGTAAACAGCATTACCATGTACAGAAAAGGCCGGGGGGTGGGGAGGATGATAATGACAAGATTTCAAAAAAACTCCTGAGTAACAGGCAGCACTTTCTATACGCCTGCTACATGCTCCCAGATTCGCCAGGGGTGACTAGAAAAATTCAGCGACAACTCAGTCAAATTTTATCTGGACAAAATAATTGGCATGGAGATTAGGTGGCACATAACAAAATGCTGGACTCCTTCTACACGTTACTCAACCACTGTGTGAGAGATTAATCAAAATACAAATTCTCTAGCATCTGACAAAGCAAAAATCTCTTCTGTCAAATGAAGACAGAAAATATTGCTGGTATGTGCATGACCAAAAAGGTATCAAATTCTTCAATAAGTATAAAAGCCTGGACTTTGACAGGGACAATAGCAATCAATCACAGCGTGTGGCAGACCATGAAACTCACTCTGGACTAGGCCAATGAATCAAAGTATTGCTGAAATTGCAAATACCAATCCAACTGTCAGAGATCTAAAGTGATTAAATTCAGCAGTATTGAAGCAATAAAATTCTACCAACATGGTAGTCCTGAGGCAAAGGGATGTCTTAATAACCTAAAAATTGAATTTGCACTCTCTTCTCTGCCCTGAATCATAAATAAAGGTCCTACCATGGTTAATTTGGCCTTTCAGGTTTCCTAGGCAGACATTGCTCTTTCTGGACAGCAGAGATTCCTCTTCAATTTTTATAAGCATATATTGTCCTGACACCCATTACTATCCTTTTTTTTTCCCCTCCACATTGGTGTGCTGTGTAACAGAATTGCCATTTCCTCCTTAATGATAACTGAATGCATACATACCATCTACAGCAATTAGCTAGGTAATTATTTAAGTAAAATTCCTTTCAGTTTGGAGTTAACATTTGCCTAATAACGTTAAAAGCACTTTAAGATCATTGTTGACTATATGTATGTGAAAACACATACACAAATAAATGCTGTAGGTGTGTGATTTGTACTATCTGCGCATTAAAATAATGCATTCATTGGCACTGTTACACTTCTAAAGATGTGATTGGGACGATGAAATTTTAGAAAATTGTGTTCCAATGTTTTCTATAGCATCTACAGAATCTTATAGTTCCTCCTTGTGACTAAATTAATTGTCAGCTGGATGTGAAGGAAAATACTACCTAGCTACAAGATTGATATGGAATGGTCCTGCTAACACAAGAACACTTGTACAAAAAGCACATGTACACATACACAGGGAAAGTAATTTTCCAGAGAATTAAGACATAAGTTTACACAGATAGAATCGTAGAGAGACAAAGCTTGCCACAACCCATGTGTATTTTCTTATCCTTCTGATGGCTTTTGGGGTTTAGCACATCCAGTAACAAAGTATTTAAGCTACACCAATTCAAGCTATTCTTGTAAAAAAAAAAAATCCAGGTGAAAAAGGCTCATGAGAACGACTGCTTGCACAGTTGTAAACAGTGTCTCTTTCTCACAAGAAGCTCGAGCCCAAACCTTGCACCCAAGCAGAAGCTTGAAGGAAAGCAAGCAATGTTTCTTGAACTGCTCTTCTTCCAGCATTTCTCCTAGCGAATCATAGGGTATATCCTGTCATATTCGCATTCCCTCCACCTGTGTCTAATGTCTAGAATTCAAGGGCCCCATGTCTGGCTGCCTGGCTAGACACTATGATAAAAATATTAAGATCTTACTAATTAATTTATAGAGGAAGCTCATCCTCTTATTCAGTTATGGATTAACTTCTTACATGCTAAGATCTCTCACCTAAAACAAATTGTGCTTTCATTTAAGTTAGCTTACACTAGAGACTGATTTCCATTTTCTCTTGAACGGGTAATGAAACTGTTTTCCAACGAAGACATTGGCTATTACCATTTGTTTATTGATAATCCTTCAACAATAACTCTAGAGTGTCACACACAAAACAACACCTGCAGGATGTCCTTGCTCCCAGAAGCCCTACTGACATATACTACAGCACACTGCACTGATATTTTATATGGCTTTAAAGTACAGCTACTAACACCTAGGCTAATTCATCAATGAAGATACAAGTAAATAACTCTGGTAAAAAATGTCACAAGCTGAAGTGACACAAACAGGTCTAATTTAATAATTTCATTGTCGTTAGAAAAATACATCAATTGAAGTTTAACGCTTAGATCTTTCACGCTTCTCACACACCACTGTGAAAATACATTTACCTAGTCATTTAGGAGGAGCACCCCCCACCTCTTTGGGAATCTCTGCTGGGACCCATTTTTCCTCCAGACACCCAGATAGGGATTCCCTGACTAGGGTGGCACAGACAGTTTGTTGTGACAGGATTAGACCTCTGAGTCACATAGTGGCTATTCTTTTAATTCAAATAAATTTTCTTATTTTTGAAGACAAGAGGGTGCTCTCTGCCACAGCAGTGCCTGGCTTTGTATCTTAAGACACCACTTCAGAAATCTGGTGGTCCTGAAAAAATACAGCAGCACATGTAAATGTCACCTCAGCAAGGAAAAAGCAAACAGGTATGCGTGCCATTTCTTTTTCTGTATAACCTGTAGCCTTATTTTCCATCCCTCCGTTGTGGTTCTGCACTGGCATCCCACCACTTCTTCCACCAGAATATGAAACCTGTCTTTCTTTGGTTCTCCTGAGGGACACAGAGAAGTTGTTTGTGCCAAGTTTTAGCTTTTTCATTAAAATAAACAGCGATGTCAAATTTTATGCTAAAGGTTTATTTCTCTCAGATATTTTTCAGTTGAGTTCTATAGCTGTTACAAAAAAGCAAACACCACAGAGAATAAGCAGTCATTTTGACTGCTTCTTTCCCATGCTTTTTTAAGATTCTAACCCCGCTAATTTTCCTGCTATCCACAGAACTTCTCGTGTAAAAAGAGCTAGCTTTCTCAAGTAAAAGATAATCAGAGAAAGTAAGTTCCTCTTTGGAAACAAAGAACAAACAAAATCAAATTACCAAGTAACTACTATCAACAATCTTCACAGATCACAAATTAGAAACCCAAACTTGTGGTTTTTTAATTGCAGTTATGTGTCAGTGCAAATTCCAGGAGCAATATGGTTTAAGCTGGACAGTGCTGTGAAGCAGATAGTGGAAGCAATAAATGAAATTTGCTTTTGAGATTTTCTTGTTCTCATAACGTCATTGTCCAGTTCACTGAGTCTACAGGAAAGCTAAAGCAGCTGCTTTAACTTCTGATTCTTTAGCCTTCGCTGAAGTCAGAATAATGATACTTTTAAAGATATGTTTCAATATGTATTCTTATCATGTCTTTTGGAAAAATCTTAAGATTTGTGAAATGCTGCTGAACGCTCATTTTTCTCCATAGGCTCATCTGTCCATAGTCAGACCAGGCCATTTAAAATTTCAATCACTTGTAATAGAATGGGAGTTCCTGCACCGCAGTGATAGAAACATCTGGATTTTATTCCAGAAGCATTCTATAGTTCCAGCTGCTAAACCATTTTTTCCTGCTGGAAACTAGTCTGTGAGGATTTAATTGTGTTCACCCGCAAAATTCCATTCGTATGACCTTTTCATTGAAATGCACATGCAGCATCCTTCAAACAGAGGGAAACTGGCACTAAAATGAATCACAGAAAGGAGGGAGTACATCACTGTCACATTAGCAGGCACTTTGAGACCTGTTGAGAGCCATTCTCTTTCAAAGCAAAAATACAAAACGCAGTCAAAATCAAAGGCAAACATGGAGAGTTACACCCTTAGAAAAAAAATGAGTATATGAATACATGTCCTGAAGTAGTCCCCTACTCTTTTCCAGGAAGAACTCACAAAGAATGTTGAACTTCCATCGATTTAATAGATAAGGTAAACGCAATACATTAGCCCCACACATAGATTAAATCCATGCTAAAGAAACGTAAAGCACACGCTTTGCATTTCACACTGGCAGAACCACCTTTTTATACATATTCCATCCCCAGGGTCACTCAGGGTGCACAGACAGAGATGCGTTCCCTGTGTGGTGTTTTTAACGTGTGACGAATCCTTAGTCACGTTATAGGATGAAGAAAAAAATAAAAGAAGAGGGCATTCCCTAGCGAACCAGCCCTAGCTCAGGCCGGCGCCCAGGGCAGCCCCGGCGCGCGGGCGGTGCCGGCCTCTGCAGGGCCCTGCGGCCGCCCCGCGCTGCCCCTGCCCCTGGGCACACCCCAGGTGGGCGCTGCCGTGGCTCCAAGGAAGCCGCAGGCTGCTGTCGCGACCGAAGCCACTGTCGCGACCGGGGCTGCCAGGTTCCCCCTCGATCCGCCATGTCGCCCCCTGCCGGCGCCAGCCCCGCCCCCTGCGGCTGCCCTTCCGGCAGCGCTGCGTCACTTCCCGTCGGGCCGCGGCGAGGAGAAGATGGCGGCGTTGGGCGAGCCGGTGCGCCTGGAGCGAGGTGAGCGCGGCGGCGGCTGCTGAGGGACGGGCGCTGCTGGCCGCTGGCCGCTTGCCGCTGCGGGCGAGGTGGGGCCGCTGCCGTAGCCCGGTGCTGGGGCGCGCTGCTAGGGGCCTGGCCCGAGGCCTGGGGGCGGCCTTCCCCGGCCCCCTTGCCCCGGCCCGGGGCCTGGGCCAGTGCCGCCGTGCCGCGCTGTGCAGTGTCGTGCCGTGCCGGGAGGGAGAGCGGGCAGCCATGGCGGCACTACTCCGGCCCGCCGCGGGGCACCGAGCGGCTCCTCCGCCCCCCGGGCGGCCGGGGAGCGGCCGTGCGGTGGCTGCTCTGGAGATGTTTCCCTTCGCCGCTGGTTCTTGCGGTGTGCGGGTGGCACTCGCTCCCTCGGCTCTTTGCGCAGCCCCCGAGGGGTTTCCTCGCGTTTCGGGGTGTGGCCGGGTTTCTGGGGACGCGCTCGCCCCAGGCCGCCTGTAGATGGGTCTGCTGTGCCTTCTGCCAGCTCCGCTCGCCTGAGAGCTCCTTGTTTCTCTTTCACTCCTGGGGAAACTTACTCTGAAAGCTAAGAATTAGCTGTGTTCAAGTCCTGTCTGTTAGGCTGTGTCTTAGCAGTGATAACTTTCTTGTTTTTATAGCAGGCAACTGACACACACGGGTCCCTATACACTTTTTCGTGGATCTTCTCAACTCCGTTATTCTCTTGCATTTATGTTTTCATCCCGATTTGCCACTTGATAGTAATTTGTATTGTTAACAGCGGTGCAGTCTGTAACCGGAATTAGTAGGGAAGCTGGTAAAATACAGAACCTAACTATAGTATGTTTGTGTCTTTTTATCCAGGGCTTTTAAGAAACAACGATAGACTTCCTTCAGGGTGGTTCTTCAGAACTGTGCAATGTCTGCAGTAGCTCAGTGAACACATGCTTGTATAGCATTACAAATGGTTGGTTTATTAGTGCATATTTAGGAATATAGGGATTGGGAAATGGAATCTAAATGGGAATACAGAGAATGAGAAATCCTGTTCTTGAAAGGGAAAGCAATTAAGTGGAGTGTAGGCGATGGGATGAATGGAGTGTTTTTCCCCTGGGTCTCGTTGGGACCACTCCCTCTACTCGCAGTGCTAGATGCTTTTTTGTAGATACACCCACTTGATTGTGCTTGGTACTATCATGTTACCTACCCCAGAACTCCGTTTTTCTATTTGCTTAATCTTCCTTCCCATTCCACAAGTGAACCACTTGTAATGTGTGAGAGAAGGCCTGTAAATAGTGAGTTACGTAAGGACTTTGCTTCCCACTCCACAGCTCATTTACCCTCTCTGTTCTGAAGCTTGTTAATTAGGGCAGCTGCTTTGGCAGTGGATTAGTTGCTCTTGTTAGGTCTGCGGAGTTAAACCTTGGGCAGCATCCTTCTCTACTTCATTACCCTGCCACTATGCACTGTCCGTGAAAACAAACAAATCTGCAGTTACTTAGGGATCAGTGGAACAAAGGAGCTATTTAGTCTTCCTGGCATATTGGTCTTTTTAATAAAAGAAGAGAAAGGGAACACAGTATAACAGACTTGCAAGAGGTTTATTTACAGAAATGAATAATCTGTTAATTGTATGGGGTTGACTGCAGATAACTCGATGATGAATCAGCAGCAGCTTGAAAGTGAACATCACTAATGTTGCTGGCATATAGCATAAGAAAAGAGAGAATAGTGTAGAAATCGAGCTGATTTTAAATGTTTACCATATGCTTACCATCAGGGCAACTGAAAATTCTCCCTGTCTGTTCTCTCCTCCGAGCGGCATTGCGAACACCACCACCCAAATTCACTGGAGTGCAGGGCTGAAACAACATTTTATATTTTGAAGTTATTCTTATGGTTTGGCAGTGATGTGTGATACCTCTGCATACACCTTAGGAATCCAGACTATTTGAACAGAAGCGGCGGAGGTGGTTAATAATGAGCATCTATGAAGATGCTGCATTTTTCCTCTTTCTGTGTTTAGTTCACACATACGTTTGGAGTGGTGGTATCTTCCTGGCTTTTTCTCCACATTCTTTTAGTTTAAATGTATCTTTTTTTTTTTCCTTTTTTTTGTCAGAACCTCGATCTAGCATCCTGTGATCACAAAAAATTATTTGTGAAGAACGGATGACTGATATAAAAAGGATGAAAACGTTAAAAGAAAATCGGTTTTTTAGTTGTGTGGATTCAATTTTACAATGAGTTTTATGTGTGGGGTTTTTTTATCATCTACCTCTAGAGTAATTTCTACATCAATCCTTGTTGAAATCCATTACTGGAACAATCAACTTTCAGCTGATCAATACATACAGCTGAGCAGTGCTTCGGGAGGAAGCAAACTACATCAACAGGGCAGTCAACAATCTTTTCTTGAAAACGAAAGGTGTGTTTTGCCACTTGTTCCCAGCCACACTAGTTCCTTTCCAGAGCAGTATTGCTGGGAGAGATTGAATCTTCAGCTTTTGACTGGTCGTGCCTAATGCAGTTCAGTAGGAAAAAGTTACGCTCATTTCACTTTCGGACTGGTATAATGGGGTCCTGTCAACAGGGCAAAACAAAACAACTGTTGGGGAAAAAGTGTGTCCTGGTAGTGGGATCCCTTGCCTGTGTCTGCCCGAGCAAGTGGAGCAGTGTGGTAAAAGGAGATCTGTGGAATGCTGAGGACCCAATTTTCATGCTGTGCTTGTCTACTTTGGGTTTTTACTTTACAGCAGCAGTTTGGTCCTTTGATCTGAAAGCCCTTTTTTATTAAAGTGCATTTTCTGCTTTAGTTTCATCTAAAAGGAATCCAGTTCAGTGTATCCCAGTCACTTTTTGACAAGTGGATTGTGTGCTTCTAGTCTGTGCTTTATGAAAGACACAGCTGGTTCCCAAACCAGCCAATTTCTCCTTAGGGTATAAAATGTGATGTAGTTCTGTCTGTTAGGAGATCCAGGTAGGAAATATATCGAGTTTATTGATGAAATACAGAAGTTGGAAAAAGACGAGGAATTAGCGAATGGAGTTCTGGAGCGTTTATTTCTGCCGCTACTCTTTGGATCAGTAGGTTGCTGTTGCCCTTAAAAATTTCTGGCAGTGTCCTGATCAAACTGTTAGATAACAAGTTCACGCACTTCATGGTTCGTGGGCTGCAGGCACAAGAACAGCTGCATGGAACTGTACTTTTTATGTGCATGAAGTAGTTATTTGTCTGCAAACATCTGCAAGTATTTAAATGATAGCTGTATTGTAATTTATATACTTACTAGACTTTCTCATGAATTTATGGAGTGTTGCAGGATTGGAAGTGCTTCTGTCGACATTTGTTGATCATTGTACTTCAAACTGTTAAGTGTGAGACTTCATGAAATTAAGATAATTTGTACTGCTGTTGCTGAACACAAGGATTACTAAGAAAGCTGGTGATTTTGCATCATAAAAAACAATTGCATCTAGAATCTCTTTAATTTCACTGATGAGTTTATATGTTAAATGAAATACAAAATGTGTGCTAGGAAATTAAAAGCTTTAGAAGCATTTTTTCGTAACTCATGGAGATGGAAAGAACATTGAAAGTGGGCAGAACATCACTGTGGGTTATCTCTGGCCAGTGCACTTGACATTAATTTCAGAACAGGCACCCCCTTGTCTTCTCCTTCAGTTACATAAATTCTCTCTTTTTTGACTTCGTCTTTAGGAGGAGTTTGTGGCTATTGCACTTTTTCTGTGCTGACGTGATGGTATTGAGTAGACGTGCATTCACATGAAGAATGATTGCCTGAAAATTAATTACAGAAAAAAGTAATGCATTTGGGATATAGCAGTGTCCTAGCCTTCGTCCTTTTCTAAAATAATCTGTGCCTTATTTATATAGTATATTAATCACTGCTTCTTTGCCTTTGTGATAATGAAGGTAATCCTTTCTGTGTGCTTTTCTGAGAGACTGTTCTGCTTCTGTTCAAGGAATTGCGTGATTCAGAATGATCACTAATGTAACACTTTGGAAATACAAGTGAGAGCTATGAATATATGCTACTCGTGTAGAGCTGCCAGGTCCACGCCACATAGTGTTCGATGCCTGTCTTGAGTCGTACCGGTCTGGAACCAAATCCTTCACAGGGAGTTCAGTTTCACAAAGCAGCATCCACTTTCATGAGAACGTGGACAATTTGAGTTCTTAGGAACAAATTTCTAGGAACTGGAACAAAGAGGTTTGGGGCCAGGTAGTTCTCAGTGCTGTTGTAGGAGAAGCAACAAGTCTACTTGTTGAACGAATTTTTTGAACATAAAAGGTTTGTTAGCATATTTAATGATATTCTAGCTGTGTAAAAAGAATTTTGTCCATGCAGTAGATAGATTTTGAAGTACGCATATGAAATGTTAGTAGTATATACATCAACAAAATGGTTCAATATGATTTAATCTTCAAGGAAAAATCAGATTGTCTTTGTAATATGCATATGGAAGTGATACCTTCGGATATTTTACAGGGTTGCGTTGCTGTGGTTGACTTAATAGTCTGAAAGTACGGTGGTTTAATGTAACATTTTGTAGATAAGTAGTTCTATGGGAGAGAGGAAACTAGTACATAGTTTTAAGGTGTATACCCAGTATGTACACAGACTGCTCCGTTAATTTAAAAAAAAAATTTAAAAAATCCAACAAAAAAAACCAAACTAAAAAACACTTCGGGTTTCCTCAGGCATTACTCATTACTAGTGTTTTATTTTCCTGTAGACATCTGCAGAGCAATTGAGTTGCTGGAAAAATTACAGAGAAGTGGAGAAGTGCCACCACAAAAGCTACAGGCTTTGCAAAGGGTCCTTCAAAGTGAATTCTGTAATGCTGTAAGGGAGGTAAGTTAACCTGACATAAGCAGTTACCTTGAGTTAAAAAACAATGTTTTACCTTTTCATTTTTGTGCTCAGTGCATTAATCTGATTTTGTTCTTCTTAAAAGCTGATTTACAAAGTTTAATAGAACAAAACTTATTTTTTAAAATTCAAAAGCAAATAATTTAAGCTAGAATAGGTGTGTTAAATAATGGCTCAGGAGCAAATAACTTCTTAGATGTTATTTTGAGAGCCTGTCTTTACCAGCAGCTAGCAGGCTGTCATCTTGGAGTGTAAGAATGGACAAAGTACCAATTGCCTCGGTATCAGCATCACCTTGAGGTGGGGCCTTGCACCACCTCATGTTCCTTCCAGCTACTCTTTCAGAGATTTTTAGGTGATTGAATATGCTTTGCTCTTTCTGTTAGTGCTACCACTGATGATAACACCTGGAATAATTTAAAAGATCAGTTTGTAGATACAGATGTCATCTTAATATTTCCATCCTGTTGAGGATGGTGTGTTTGTTGTGTAGCAAGTCCAAATGGTTGACAGGTAGATGTAAGGATATGTGTTAGCCCTCAGTGTAAACATGTCCTTAGCATTAGTATTCTTATTGCCTCTGTGTTTTCAATAACTTCTTTTTTCTGAAGGTATTCAATTAGTTGCCTCAGTTGAAGGAAAATTTGGGGGTTTGTGGGGAGGGATGCATTGTCAGGAGAGCTTTGAAGAGTTGTCCGTAGGTGATTTTGCATGCATCCTTATTGAAGAGTTCGATCTTGAATCAAACAACAGAAGATAGTCATCCGTGTCTCCAGTCACGTGTGTGAGATTAGCTATAAGCATTTGTAAATTCATGGTGAGGTCTGAATGCCGTGGGAGGAGGGAAGATTTAGGTTGAGACCTGGATATGTGTGGATTAACTGAGCGATAAAGATGCCAAGAGTGGTATTGCCTGATAGTAAGGTAGGTTGTCACTTGACGCATTGTAGTGAATCAGGGAGTAACTTATTAGAGGTGAGTACTTTTTAATTTACACATTTTTGAGTTGTACCTGATATTTTGTTGTATAATCTACGGAGAAAAATGTCTGTTCTCCCCATGCTTAAAACTGTTTTGTCTCTAAAGGTGTACGAACACGTATACGAAACTGTGGATATCAGCAGTAGCCCAGAAGTTAGAGCTAATGCAACAGCAAAGGTAAACCTCAAACCGGTGTAAAATACAGTAGTTTGTTAATTTAGAAGCAGAAGATTATTTAAAATTCAGAAGGCTATTATCTAGATGTCTGATAAAATGGATGAACTTAATGGGTTATTAAAAGGTATAAAAAAGACTTGTTATTTTTAAGTTTCTTCCATTTTAATTTTATTCTTGGAGTCCTAAATTTTTCATGCTAGTGTTGGTATCTAAGGAATTCATCTCGTTTGTCTTAACAATTAAGTACTTTGAGATAAAAATTCTTTTTCAGTCTGGTCGCCGTCTCTAGTTAAGGGGTCTGCGTTTAATTTCTTATAAATAGGAATGTCTTATTCCTTACAGGCCACCGTAGCTGCATTTGCTGCTAGCGAAGGTCATTCCCATCCCAGAGTGGTTGAACTACCCAAAACCGAAGAAGGTCTTGGATTCAACATTATGGGAGGCAAAGAACAAAATTCTCCAATCTATATCTCTCGAATTATCCCTGGCGGTATAGCTGATAGACATGGAGGCCTGAAACGTGGAGACCAGCTGCTTTCTGTAAACGGAGTGGTAGGAACTGGTTTTCACTTTCTGTAGCAGTAACGACTTGTTTCCACGTGGGGGCACACAGGGAATATGCAGGGCACAAGCTCGATGTCATTTTTAATCTTGGCAAAGTAGTTTCTTTCTGACCTTGCAAGAACAACTTGAGTAGGTTTCTGTAGAGAGCTCTAGGATTATGCTTTGGTGATCTGTCTCAACTGGGAACTGTACTACTTATGTCAGTATTTCAGATTCTGAAGGGTTCTATAAATTGACTCAAAGAATTGTTGTATGAAATAGTAACTGCCATTATGGCTTCCTCTTTCATACAAGTTTCATGATACAGATTTAAAATAATAGTTTTCTGCACCTTCTAAGGTAAGTAGTTATGCTATGTTGAGTTAGACTGACCAGATTCTCATTATCCCAACAAAAATGCTACTGTATTATGAAAGCTGTAATAAGGTGGAACTACAAGGTGGTGCTATCTTCAGTTCTGTGGTGTTTTTTTTCTTTCCACTTAAGTGCATGGAGCTTCAAAAATAGAGGCTTTTTAGAATATTTTAAGGAGCATATGTCTAAAATGCCGTTGTGGATATTTATTTTTAATAAGTATCCTCTTGTGAAGAGTTACAATACAAAATAAAACACAGGGTGACTGGAAAGAGGAGGCTGTGGACAGGCTTTGACTTATGGTAGCTGCCAGTGAAATGCATGTAAATATCTCTCAACCCCCTGCTTTTATTTTAGAGAAGGTGTATGCTAGCTTAATGTTCTGCATTACATCTGCAAACCAAATTTTATTTTGAGACTGAGCATCAAACCAAATCCTATGCTTTTTAACCCCAGTGGTTTTTTTTGACAAGAATAGAGACTTACTGGGTGTCTGTACTCTGGGAAGTCGCTGCTAGCCCAGATCTCTGACATGCTTGGCTCCTGATTATTACCTGGGAGTCCAAATGTACTTTTTAGGAGACGTAAGAGAAATTATGACCATAGTGGTGCAACTGTCCTTGGCTTGGCCTTCCTGTTACTTTGAAGCAGTGAGGGATGGGTATAGAACCCTCTTTAGATGAGACCTTCCTCACCCACAGACCCCCTTAAAGAAAACAAAACCACCACTCTATCCAAAACTGAGCCTGATCGTCAGACAGTTGGTGCAGCTAATGACTGCATGTCTGCATACACGTATATAAATACAGATGTAACCATTGTAAGAGTGCAGCAAGTGAGTGCATAAAATACTGTTGAGAATGCCAGCGTGGTCTCAGAGGAATTGTCTGCTGATGTTTACAGATGGAATCCTGTCGTCTTAATACACGACAGGCATATTCTTTTAATTGTAATTTCTAATTTAATAATGAAGAAATGAAAAATAAATTGCCACTGCCAAGACTGCAGTGAATGTGCCTTAAAACAAGTTTGGTTTTTTTCCAGCTGGGAGACAGGTGTACTCCAGAATTTTAGGTGTTTTGATATGGTAAGCATAGAACTTCACAAACCTTTTATTAGCCTTTTTAAACAGAACAACCTACACATCCACTTGATTAACAAAAATGAAAACACTCAGATCTATGTGTTGTCTAAGTCTGATAGAAGAGAAATAACTTGGGTTTTTTTTAATTGTTGTCTTTCTTTCTGTAAGTAACTTTATAGTAACGGGGAAACCCTCCAATCAACAGGTACATCACCTGCCTTCTAGCTTCTAATAGCACCAGTGGGAGGTAGGCTTGGGGTAGTCCCATCATTGTGTTTAATAAGTTCGGGAGAAATAAGTTTTTTCTGATAAAATGTGTGCTGTCCAGGAATATATATGTGGGTGCAGTTGTTCAGAACTGTTACTTAAAATTGGTAACCAGATTAATATAACCCTAATAAATTCTGGGAGTTGTTTTAGGGAAAATGTTTTCATTCTGTTCCTAAAGAGTTGGGTTAGGTTATTCTTAATCTTGAATACCTTGCATTTACTGAGAGACGTGTGGAGCCCTGAGACAGGCAACACACTGCACGTTGGCTGCTATACTGCAGGCACCCAGTATGCACTGTATTGCCTTGTAACACAGGATAGCATCAAGAAGGCAGCTATCTCACAGTTGTCATGTGGCAACTTAATACACAAATTGAGGGTGACTACTGAATTTAAAACGTATGCTGAAAGAAGAAAAATAATCTTGAATTTTAAATAAGTGACCTGCTGAAGTTGTTTATTTTTAAGTGTGATTCCATAACTGCTTAATGTTATCCTGATTTCACTTACTGTATGTAAACAATTTAATTTTTCAGCGTAAACCTAACTAAAATTTTTGTGCTACCCTTTTGTTGTTTTTTTTTTTTTTAAATACTGATTAGTAAAATTTATCATCACGTCTTATTGATTTGCTGAAGAATAAATCCTGAACTTGGGTGATGTTGTCCTTGTGCAGTCTTCAAACTAGAATGCTTCAATATTTGATTTTACAGAAGTTGTACAAAAAATGAAAAAATCTGTTTTCTAATACTGTACTTAATGGTTTATACTTTGCAGAGTGTCGAAGGTGAACACCACGAAAAAGCAGTAGAACTGCTGAAGGCAGCTCAAGGAAAGGTTAAATTAGTTGTGCGATACACACCAAAGGTCCTGGAAGAAATGGAGTCGAGATTTGAAAAAATGAGATCGGCCAAACGCAGGCAGCAAAATTAACATTGTATGCGATAACTTAGAAAATATATTCCATTTACATTTTATAGTTTGCTTTGTGACTCAGTTGATCCAATGCCTGGGCTACAAAAGACCCTGTCCTTTTCATAGAATCACAGAATGATTGAGATTGGAGGGACTCCTGGAGATTGTCTGGTGTAACCCCCCTGCTCAGAGGAGAGTTAGCTAGAGCAGGTTGCTCAGGACTCTGACAGGCTTGGTTTTTAAGTGCTCCAAGTATGGAGACTCCAGAAGATCTCTGGGCAACCTGTCCTAGTGTTTTGATCTCCCTCACGCTACAAAGGTCCATTCTTCCATTTAAATGGAGTTTCTTGTATTGCCATTGGTGTCCGTTGCCTCTTGTCCAGTCACTGGATGCTGCTGAGAAGAGTCTGGCTTTTTTACTCCTCCTTATCAGGCGTTTATACCCATTGGTAAGATCACCCCTGAGCCTTCTCATCTCCAGGCTAGACAATCCCAGTTCTCAGCTTCTTGTCTGTCAGACGCTCCAATCACTTCATCACCTTGGTGGCCCTTCGCTGGACTCACTCTGGTATGCCCGTGTCTGTATTGAACTGGGGAGTGCAAAACTGGACCCAGCGCTTCAGTTGCGTCTGAGCAGAGGGGAAGAGTCGCCCCCCTCAATTTGCTGGCAGCGCTCTTCCTCACGCAGATCAGAAGAGTGCTGGGCTGCTTTGCTGCCAGGGCGCGCGGTGACTCGCAGTGAGCTTGGGATGGTTCTCTGCAAGGCTGCTTTGCGGCTGGTCAGCCTCTCCGCCTGTGCTGGTGCGTGGTGTTACTCCTCCCCAGGTGCAGGATTTTACACTTTCCTTCACTGAACTTTGAGATTCTCGTTTGCCCATTTCTCCAGCCTGCCAGGGTCCCTTTGAATGGCTCACTTGAGGGGCTCTGTCCCATCACGCTTCATGTTAACGAGTATGTTGCACTGTATGGACCCCAGTACAGACCCCTGGGGTGCAGCAGTAGTGACTGGTGTACAGCAGGATTTTGTACTACTGATCCCAACGACCCTTGGCAGTTCTGCTGGTTTTAGAATGTTTTCAGTCTCCGTGTGTTTCACAGTTTTAAGAGGAATGTGTACTTTTAAAATGGCCTACAATACCCTGAAAAAGTATGCGTGGATATTTCTATTGATTTTTTTAAGAAGTCTCTTTCATGTCAGACCTCTAAGCGTGAAAGTGAATTTGCAGTCTTTTCAAAGGCATTTAAGAACGCATACTTGTACAATTGGCATCCCTTTTTTCCTGCCTTTTTTTTTTTTTTTTTCATTACTTAACATAGAATGCAGGTTTTTTTGCTAAATGATTTTGGAAAAAAGATTCTTATGTAGCAGTATCTTGGCACTTTTCTGAAGAATATGTTGTATATCAACTACAAAACCTAATTGTGATCTACTGTGTAGCTGATAATGATACCAGATTTTATAATGTTCTGGCGAGTACATTATTTTTTACACTTCTCCTAAATTGTGATTTGTTACTTTGGAAATTGTATTACCTCGCCTGTAAATAATTTACAGTTGGTGTTCTCATAGAATGATTTTGTAATAGCCAACATACACAAATTTTCAACAATCATTCCTGTAACTTACATTATTTTGTACTAATCTTGAAGCAGCTAAGGGGAAGAAAATCTAATAGCGTATACAGTTCTAGATTGCCTGTCTAGATGTATTTTTATATTCAGAAACAGAAGATATATTAGTGCAGTGCAAAAGAATTCCAGATGTTTCCCTGACTTTCTGCTGTTTAAAAGAAATATTCATCTTAATTGTCATACCTCTTTTGTGTTTTTAGTATGTTCTATTGTAGTCTTATTTACAGACTGACTGTATTGGTCTTGGACTAGTTAATACCTAAATTATTATTACCTTTATGAGTACAATGTTCTGAGGCTTATATGCCAGGTTACCACCGATTTATTACTGATTGCTTCTGACTTGGAGAATTCTTCGTTGTACTACATCACCATTGCTATAAAAGTTTATGTGGGATGGTGCTGTGGTGGGAATAAGAAAATCTCCAGCTATAAGCAATTGATGTCTTATCTCGAGCGGTGTTGATGGTGACATGGTTTTTGTGTGCTGTTTTGAAGAAAATTTCTGGACAGAGATCCACCTCTTGGAATCTACCAGGTTTGAGATTGTAGTTATGTAGTTCAGGTTTGGGGTTTTTTTGGGGGGGTTGTGGGTTTTTTTGTTTGTTTTTTTTTTTAAGTTCACCTTTTGGTATATATCTAGAATTAACTTGGTTGTGTACTGGCTGTCTGTTCCCTTGTATGGCAGCTGTGGGTGCATCTTAATTGACTTAGTAATTGGATTTGTAGAAGCTTAAAAGTTAAAACTTAAAAGTGCAGTTCTTACTATGTGGCTAATCCCTGGTCTTTCTACATGGAGCAGTCTGGTCCATTGTGAAATAATTGAGGATGTGAAAGGAAGGAAAAGGTTAGCGATCTAAAAATGACAGCATGTAGTTTGTGCTTTGTCAGTTGATCTACTGGAGAAGAAAAAAATGTGATTGCTTTCTGCATGTTTGTAAGCATGGTAAGCCTGCAAAGAGAAATTTGGATTTTAAAGATACTGATCGGTTGAAAATACAGTATAAATATTTATCGGTTAGATGACATGAGCACTGAATTGCGTGGTTGATTATGTGTCATAGGCCTTTCAGAAGGCCCCATGTTACTAATACAACCATGTTGTTGAATTGTATATTTTTATGGAACAACTAATGTTTATAAAGTATTGAGACCAAAATCACTAGTTAGACCAATTGTGGATGTGTTTTAATTTAATTGTAAAATAGTAAAGATTTGTTTTAGAGCTATATATAAATATATATATATATAAAAGAAAGGTATGGATACAAGATAGAAACGTGCATTTTAAAACCTATATCGCTTCTGTTACTGAACAAAGGTGTGTTTTGTTACTCTACAGAAATACTTAACTCTAGTGCAGCTAGGAATTGTAGCATTTGGATACAGTTTGTCAACTACTGCAAATTGTGGGGAGGTGTATCTGGGCATAGAAATTGTACATGTAGAATTTAAGAGTTTTTAAATTGCAACAACAAAAAAATTCCAATCAACAGACAACTCGTTAACAGTCATCTTTAATACTATAAAACCCCTGTAATATTAAGGAAAGGATGGATTAAAATATCCCAAGAAACATGATCTCTGTTACTACTGAGCAGTGCTTGTACTGTGCTAATATAGAGTCCCTGCACACTTGGTGAACAGATTAAGAAGAGGTATCATTTCTGCAGATGACATCTGCATCTATTGCTGCTGTGAGGGATCTTTGGGTTTTATCAACAGAAAAATAAAAGTTAAATTTCTCGTGCATTGCGTTTGTGCATTGTTCTTTTGATTTTCCATTTTGAGTGGTGTTTTGACTGCTCTAATTGGGTGCTTGTAGTTTCTGGGCATAACATAAACTCCCTGAGTGTGTGTGGCCATCCAAAGAGAAAAGCTTTAACTCTTTTATTAGTTTGTTCTCCTGATTGCTTAGGGGTCTTCCCTTTTCTACCCTAGTATTTTCAGATTTGTTGGAGAAGAAAATCAGAATGCTATAAAGCATCTATAATACCTTGGACCTCCTGCATTTTTGAGAACTCTGTAGTCTCAGCTGCATAAATTCAAATTATGTATATTATTGTGACTCAGATACTATCTTCTAATTGTTTTAACCAAGTATCTGAAGTAAGGGAGATGTTGGAATTTCTGTTATTCCTTGTTTAAAGACCTTGTAAGATTGTCAGCTTCTTGGAAAAATGTGCCTGGAGTTATGAACTGAGATAAAGGTAGAAAATGCTTCAGTTCTGAACGTAGAGACTCTAACCTAGGTAGGCTGGACTGCGGACTGAAAATACACGCACAAATATTTATGTGAATACTTGTTGTAGAGGATTGATAACACATGAGCTGGAAATAGAAGCACATTTTCAATTCTATTTTAAAGTAATTTCCATGTTCTGGCTTACAGGGTGGCAATCTCTTGTTCTGCTAAATATGGTTCAGATATATAAACTGTGAATTTCAACATAAGGCTTGTAACATTACACCAAAGATGGACTGCAGTTAGATCAACTACTGCTTTTTAAGTTGCATTATCTCATTGTTTCATTGCAATTACAGGCCTAATTGATTTAAAAACAACGAAAAATCTTGGTGGAAAATACTTTATTTCTGACTTCTGATTTCAGTGTGATCTAGCAGTCAATATCCAAGCAAGCTGGAAGTGCCACCCTCTTCTCCTCAATTACGAATACTTGCTTCTGCTGGCATTTGCTGGTTTTTGACCACGTATGGAGCTGTTTCAGTTCGGTAAGCGAGCAGGAACCCAGTCATTGTGTCGTTGGGTTTTTTCAGTCTGTTTCCACTGACGTAGGTGAACTCAAAAAGCAAAGTGCATGGTCAAAAGACTTGCTTTGGTGCAAGGAAGGGGTGAGCCCATGGCAGGTAGACAAAGTGGCTGGAATTCCAGGGAGGCCCGAGGTATGGAGCAGTCCAGGTTTCTTTGATTCTGTGTCTTGTAAAATCCTGATTAGAAGCTGGATTTGGAGAAAGCCTGGGTTGCAATGCTTGCTTTTAGAGGGAGGTTTTCCTTTGCCAGGAGGGCCTGAGGCTGAGACAGCACACCTGACAAAGGCATCTGAAATTCAGAAGTGTGCCTCAGGATAAAATTGGTAGCTAGTTCTTATGGCAAAAAAGCAAACCAAGAAAGCTGCAAGAAAAGTTCCAGGGAAGCCTTTTAAAATTAAGTTAGCATTGAATTTGGAGTTTTGATGTACTACTATTCCTTGTTGTTTTAGAGATCCATCTTGGTTCTAGAGTGGCAAAGTCATGAAAAGTAAAACAAGCTTCACATCCCTCACCTTTGGTTTATTGGGGTTGGTTTGTGTGTTAAGTAAATTTGGTATTTTGTTGTTAACAAAGGCTTAGAAGGTTTAAAGTCTTCCACTCAGATTCACGCTATGGTTACTTCCCTGCTCCTCGAAGAAAAACAAAGGAGCCTTGTCGCGGGTTGCAGGACAAGTGGGAAATTGGATCTATTAATTCCAAACTAAACAATCTTCAGGTACCTGTATGAACTTTGTAGCTGTTTAGTTGTATAGTTTGATGTATTGATTAATCTTGTCTCTATCTACAGAAAGGTTTCTGTTAATATAAAAACTGGAGTAAGGTGGATATATTGCAGTATTGCTGGGTATTCAGTCTTAAAAAAACTTTACACTGAAATGGTGTGTCCTGGTGAGAAATGGTGATACTTAAGCAGTTGTTTTCTCCCTTTGATTTCCCCCGTCTTTTCACATTTTAAAAAAAAATAATTTATTTTCCTGGCTGGTTGCTCTGATTGTGATAGCCATGTTTGCTTTCTATGCTATCTAAAGAGTTACACAGGTTTTTGTCTGAAGTTACTGGCTTTTTTTCCTGTTACATCGTCAGTTTTAGGCACTCAAGACATACTTTCCTTCATGTTTCTTTCTGATTTCTCCTTGGCTGTCTAGAAAAGAGATCTGTAGAGAGGGGGAAAAAACAAACCCAAACCCCAGAATGCCCCACCACCACCAAAAAGTCATCTTCCCAAACAGTGCAAGACTTTGAGTTGTGTACTACCAAAGGTCAGTAGAACCACCTATACCTGGTTCTTACTTAATTGCAGCTCCGATTCTCTGCCTGAGCAGAGCATTGTGTGTAAACAGAACAGTAGCATTGTGTGAGTAAAAACTATAATAGATAAATAATATATAAAAAATATATAATAAAAACCTGTGTTGCCAACTGGGTGGCTGACAGCAGGGAAGTCAGTCGTTGGGCCTTCTACCTACCTCAAGTGTCTGTAGTTAAAAGGCAGAAGTTAGTGATTTATTGTGTTACTGGCATTGATTGCAGTAGCGACTGGAAGTCCTGGGTTTGAATGGGGATCCTGTCGTGTTTCGCAGCGTATGGACACAGAACAAACAGTTTGGCTCCGGAGAGCCTCAGTCTCTTGCTAAGAAATTGTTTTGTGGCTGGTATTGTAAGGTGTTTCAGAGAAGTGGAAGGAAAAAAAGCAAACAAACAAAAAAACAAACCAGTAGAAAAAAGACTTTTTGCAGTTTTCTCTGTGACTTTATTCAGGGCAAATGTGTTTGGCTTTTTTTTTTTTTTTTACCTCCAAGAAGTACAAAACAGCCTGCTCCTCAGTATGAGCAGACAGCTTGAGATGCAAATACCTACTCCGGTATATGTATTAAAGCTTGCTGCTTTTTTTGGGAGGCTCCTGACTGTAATCTTACTGAAGCTGAGAGCTGGCAGTAGTCATGGGTCATCTCCATGATAAATGTGGAGTCCCGAAGAATTTGTATTCGTGTTGCTGTTTCATGGAAGTATTAAATGTGTGTAATGTGTAAATGTCTGAGCTGCTGCTGGTGTTAGACGTGGGTCACGCTGCAATTTAATCATGTACAGCAACAGGTTTAGGTAAATGTGAGGACATACTCAAATGATATAGCAAGAGTAACTCTTAATTAGATAAGCAGAATGCTACTAGGCAAGTTAAAAAAAAAAATATGATGATAAAGGATTACTTAGTGTTGGTTGTGCCTTTGAAGATTGTAATCTATTAAATGTGGCCAAATAGGTTTGTTGCTTTGTCCTAGGTATCCCCCAAATTTTTCACATTAATTTCCATGTTCTGTCTGGCATGCTAGGCATTAATGCCACATTTGGAATGACGGCCGGTGGATATATGTCCCAAACAGTGATTCATCAGGGGCTGGTACATTTGCTGCCCGCCACCAAAAGTGTCTTTGGAGAGCACCAGTGTGAGTGTGTGGCAGCTCTGGGTCGGCACAAGCCTGTCCACAGCGGAAATATGTACTGTGACCTTTAGCCTTGGCCGTGATTTCAAAACTTGAAATTTTTTTTTCAGCTTTTAGGTAGTCTTCTCGGTACCTGATGACGGAGAAGATATCTTAAAAATATTTCCACAAATGAGTTGCCTGCCTCCAAACAAGCTGATACCCAAGGTGGAGAAACACTCGTGGCTTTTTTATTTATTTGTCTGGATTTTGTTCTGCAATGTATGCTCCTCTGCAAATACTGAAGACAAGTTTGGGTTAGGCCTGGCCAGGCAAGGGGTGCCAGCTGGCAGAAGACCGCTAAGAATGCATGTTCCGCGAGTTAGCAGTGGGACCATTCTCTGGGTGAACAGCAGTGCTCTGGCACTTGAGGTTTGTTTTGCAGGTGCAGCCATTTTTGCATTAACCTCACCCTACAGAACAAAACTTGAACTAAAATGACTAGTGTACGCTTATGCCCTGAATTTTGAAGATAGCTTATTATCTGACAGCTCAACTTGATGACCAATCTTAATTAATTAGCAGTTCCCTTCCTTCCTCCAAGATACAAACCAGTTAAAATAAGGCTGGGATTCCTCAGCTGCTCCGGTAACGTGGGCTCTGCTGAAGCCGGTTCAGTCAGTTGCCTTGGAACTGTATGAGCTCTTCAAAAGAGCAATCTAAAGTCGATCCTACAGAAACCAAGGCGCCCATGGATTAGTAATGTTTATACTGCTTCAAAATATGTATAAAAATAATTTTTTCGTTCCACTGCAGCGTTTCAGGGACAAAGAACAGTGCAGAGCAGGGGGTGGACAGCAATGAGGATGGCATGCTCTAGTGAACTTGTGCCAGCGCTGCTGTTCCTTCCAGGCTCTGTGTACGGGATGGAACTGGGCTTGAGAATGTGCCAAAATGAGGTGTCTGGGGTGTGACTTGGTTCAACATGTCACATCCCCAGCTGTTACTGGGTTAATTCATACCAATAGAAAATCCAACTGGGAACCTATGGGGGGCATGCCCCCACGGTTTTGGTCAGGGATATTCTCACATCTGTGGCTTAGAAATGATTTCTTCTTAAGTACTGCACTGAAAATCCTTCGTTACCAAATGATTCGGTTGATTAATCGTTCACTTGTAAGATCCCATGTATTTCTCATTGTGTTCGGCTTGTTTTTTTCCCCAGACTGTTTGGGTTACTCGGTGCTGATGACAGGTAACGTATCACATCGTGTTGTCCGTGATAAAGAACTTGAACAAAAGGATGTTATTCACTCTAACACAGGACCTTGACTAATATTTTGCTAAACAGCTTAGGATCACGGGCACGCTCTGTGAATAATTAGTCAGCGAAGTTCAGTTTACTCCTTTACATTATTCAGGCTCCACTATAATTCTTCAAACTGGGGTTTAAGTAGGATTTACGGCTACGTGATCCTTAAGCTGGCCCTCTATGCGGGCAGATTTCACCCTTAGAGTGCTGCATTGTTTAGGGGTTTTTAATAACTGGTATAACGTCTTGCCTTAAATATTATGCTGGTCACCGCTTCGCGGGCTTACGAAGAGAAGAGCAGTTAGCTTCGGGGTGTATTTCTTGTTTCGTGCGGGGGAGCGCGGGGAAAGGGGGGAGCGGCCCGCCAGGGGGCGCAGGAGAGCTGCCACCCGCCGCCCTGTCCCGCCGCTGCCGCCCGCGGCCCCTGGCACAGGCCGAAACGGCTGAAAAAGCGGGTGCGGGTGCGGGCGGCCCCGGCGCGGAGCGGCGTGAGCGGCCAGCCCCGGCGCGGAGCGGCCTCGCTGTGTCCCCGCCCGGCGGGGGGCGAGGCGCCGCCTTGCGGGCACCCTTGGGAGCCCGCCAGCGTATGGCCTGCTGTGCCTTTGCAGCACTGCATGCTGGAGCGGTTGTAGAAAGCATGGATCGGGCCACGCTCGTAATGAATGTTTTATGGAAGAAAATTAACCTTTAAAAATAGAAGCGCTTGCGGCTTGGCACGTGTCACCCTCGTCGCGGGGAAAGGCGGGAGGCTGCCTCGGCGCCTGGCTGGGGGGCCTGTGGGACCTGCCCTGGAGCCTGCGGGGCCTGCTTGGGGCTTGTGAGGCCTGCAGGGCCTGCCCGGAGCCTCCCCTGGGGCCTGCCCGGAGCCTCCCCTGGGGCCTGCCCGGAGCCTCCCCTGGGGCCTGCCCGGAGCCTCCCCTGGGGCCTGCCCGGAGCCTCCCCTGGGGCCTGCCCGGAGCCTCCCCTGGGGCCTGCCCGGAGCCTCCCCTGGGGCCTGCCCGGAGCCTCCCCTGGGGCCTGCCCGGAGCCTCCCCTGGGGCCTGCCCGGAGCCTCCCCTGGGGCCTGCCCGGAGCCTCCCCTGGGGCCTGCCCGGAGCCTCCCCTGGGGCCTGCCCGGAGCCTCCCCTGGGGCCTGCCCGGAGCCTCCCCTGGGGCCTGCCCGGAGCCTCCCCTGGGGCCTGCCCGGAGCCTCCCCTGGGGCCTGCCCGGAGCCTCCCCTGGGGCCTGCCCGGAGCCTCCCCTGGGGCCTGCCCGGAGCCTCCCCTGGGGCCTGCCCGGAGCCTCCCCTGGGGCCTGCCCGGAGCCTCCCCTGGGGCCTGCCCGGAGCCTCCCCTGGGGCCTGCCCGGAGCCTCCCCTGGGGCCTGCCCGGAGCCTCCCCTGGGGCCTGCCCGGAGCCTCCCCTGGGGCCTGCCCGGAGCCTCCCCTGGGGCCTGCCCGGAGCCTCCCCTGGGGCCTGCCCGGAGCCTCCCCTGGGGCCTGCCCGGAGCCTCCCCTGGGGCCTGCCCGGAGCCTCCCCTGGGGCCTGCCCGGAGCCTCCCCTGGGGCCTGCCCGGAGCCTCCCCTGGGGCCTGCCCGGAGCCTCCCCTGGGGCCTGCCCGGAGCCTCCCCTGGGGCCTGCCAGGCCTGCTTGTAGCCTGCCTGGAGCCTGACCTGCATCCTGTGGGGCCTGCCCTGGGGCCTGTAGGGCCTGCCCTCGGGGCTGTGTCACAGGGCACGAGGTGCTAGGATCCCTGCCAGAGCCTGCTGCTGGCAGCGAGCAGGAGGGGTCATGCTTGAGGGACGGGTACCCTGTGCCTGCTGCTTGATGCCCACTGTGGAACCGCGAGGTGCTCTGTGCAGTACTCCCGGCTTATGGTGGAACGGCGTGCTGCCTTTGGAAGAGGATGTGCTATATGAATTAAAGCCTGGTGTAGCATCTTTTATTGCAAGAACTTTCTAGATGGAACACAGATTGACGTGACTGTTGGACTAAACTCTAACCTCACTTCCTAGTTATATTGCCCTAAATTGCTTTTTCACTCCTGTATAGTTACCTGTTTTCAGCTGATCGTTGGGTTAGAGTGCTAAGATAAAAGTAATTTTCTGTGTATTGCAATGCTATTACATTATAGTGGGAACCCTTTTCTTTCAAGGGCAATACATAGTACTGGAGAATCTCCAGACGTAATTCTAGACAGTAGAGGAGCTGACACTTTTAGGCTAAGAAAAACCCCAACCAACCAAACCAAACAAAAAACTAGCAACACATATGCCCCCACACCTCTTCTATGGGGTGTCCTCTCTTTTGGCTTTGTTCTGTCCAATTTACTGAAGGGGTTGGAGTAAACTGCTCAGCGTTATTCGTTGCTGTGTATGGTGTAATGTCCCTTTTCTAATCACAGCCCAGCTCACTGTGTTCCAGAGGCAGCTTTCAGAATAACTGAGCGAGGATAGATTCACCAGGCTGGACTGCAAAATACATCAGACTATCTAGGCGATCGATATACAGAAATCATATTAAAGGCACTATACAATTGGAAGTTTAAGTATTGTTTATATATAAAGGTAACATTTAATTATGAGCATTTTAAAAATTCATTTTCTCGCCTGTTTTTAGTCAATATTTATTTAAGTTGTGAAATTCTTTACTCTCCATGTGCTGTTTTTAAACTATGGATCTTAGTGGTCTTGCTTGTCTTCATCAGTGTTTCTTGTGTTACAGAGGTGTAAAGTAGATATTGACAAAGTAATTTTCTGGGCAACTTCCGGCCCTACCAAGATAACTCTTGATTTTTTTCAACCCAGTCATTTCTCTGAAGTCTTAAATTGTTTCTGTGTTTCTGCTATACCAAGGTCTGGATCTTTGCCTTCATTTTCTTAACAAAACTCTGAACTTGGTTTAGCCTCTCTCTTTAATTTGATACTTGTTTCCTGAAGTTATTTCCCATTCTAGTTCAATTGAGTAAAAGTTTCAGCCCATTTTCTGGGAAGCAGTATACTTCAAGTTTTAACAGAACTTTCTTTGTCAATGCAGATAGTCCAATTTTTTTTTTTCTTTTTCTGTTCGCAGCAGCTCTATATGATTTTCTCTGGCATACCATTGATTTCCTTGGAATGGGAATCAAAGTTTTGATTGAATTTCCCAGCAGTATAGGGCTCAAATAGCACCAGTAGCAGCTTTTTCTGATGATGCTTTGGTACAGTAAGCTTTGGATAAATCCTTCAGATCCATCTCTAGCCTATTGGAGTGTAAACCTTATTTTTATCACTAGACAGAGATAAATTAAAATTTATAAGCTGTTCAAAATGGCATATATTTGTTGTTCATGTATGTATGCTGCGTTGGGCCCTGGGCAAGCCTTAGGGGGGGAAACTGCCCTCTGAGCCCGTCTCTCCACGTTAGCCTTTCTCAGCGAGAATAGTTTGGCCTGTGTGAAACCAGCGGTGATGCTGGGGACAGAGCAAGTCACCATGCAGGACTGACACACCGACAGCATTTTACCCTAATGTATAAATGGAAACTTCTGCGCAAATCCTGTTGGTTAGCTTTTCAGGTTAGCTTTGAGTGTCAGCATCAATGTTGAAGGTGAGAGCTGGCACTTGTTTTGCCTGTGTCAAGTAATGGACAGGATCATTTATCCCAAGGATCAGGGTCAGTCCTTACCTCCCTCTGCCAGACCTCTGACCCCATTCAGACCAATATTAGCATTAATCACTTGCATAATTCTGGCTAATTAAATCAGTGCTGCTTTCATGGCATCAATTGGCACAAGCAATGCTGTAAAAGAAAAATCTGACGATGATGTTGCTGGTCCAGCACTGGTGTGCTGCCTGTTTTAGAAAGTCTAATCATTTCTTAAAGCAGAACAAAGTTTTTATCATGACTGTGAGCTTTACGTGCTCATCCACCTGCCATCCTCCTGTGGCACAGCTCCAGCCTTGAGGAGTTCTGCTGCTCCAGCCAAACTTTAAATCGTATTTCTTTTTGTGTCCGTGCTTCAGGTCTTCAGCTGCATGCTCTTTCACATCAAACTCCCATCAAATCCAAATGTGAATTAGTGTCTTTGAAGTGGGATTTTTCTCAGACTTTTGTCAGAGGCCGTTATGTTGCTAGATAGTTTTGTGGCAATAGCAGAAAGAAATCCCTAATGTCCAGATTTTTTGTAAGTTTTCCATATGTCTTTTAAGCTTTCTTAATGCCTTTTCAGCAAATGCCTGACCAAAGTTTCATAAATGCGTGCCATATTATTGGGTTCTAAATCCTGAAGATCTTATGCAGTGGTAGACTTGTTTACGGTGCTTTTCAGTTTCCCTGAAGAAGAACAGAGCATGGTTTCTCCACAGCTCAACCACAGTAGTATTTCATTTATTTATTTATTTATTTGACTTGGTTGTTAGATCTTCATCTCCTTTACCTGGTTCAAAGCACACCTCGGGATTTTTCTCTCCTTTGCATTTTCTTTTTTAATTAAACAAGCTGATTGCTGCCTTATTTTGGAGGATGCTTCTTGGAATTTGTGGCATTGAGGATTGTGTCAGATGAGATTTTTAAACTGCAATAATTTCAAAGTCCATGGGTACAATTTTTAGTGAAATAGGTCACTTAATAAAATGTACCCGTTAGTTTTTTTCAGCTTAAAAATACATTGGCTTGTAGATCTTCATTACGTAAATAAACCATCTTTGCAGTAAACATTAGGGTTTTCCTTATAATGGAAAATAAAACCAATACATGCCTGCAAACAGGTGGCTGCATAAGAAAGAAGAGAAATGTGGGCTGTTGGTGAGGAGAGAGCAGTGCTCCAATGGTGCTAGCAAGGGAGAGGCAGAGGTTAAAAACAATAAAGAAAGTATTGAAGTTAATTTGCCAGAACAAGTTACGGGCTAACTGGAAGCAGCAAAGCAGTATCATCTGAATGGAAAGGGCAAGTGGATTGCTCCTAGGACAGGAGTTTGGAAGATGGAGACTTGAGATAGCTCCACTAATGAAAAAAAAACCCAAAATCAAACACCTCAAGCAATGCTTGGAAAAGAAATTGAAAGACTGAAACCAGGCAAGGCTTGAGAGGAAAAGCTAAACTATTCCAGTGTTTCAATGGATGAAAAAAAGTGCTTTGTTGTTCTGCTTTTACTGGAAAACTTTTGTCCTTTTCTTCCAGAAGAGAAGTTCTGTGGGCGTTGCAGGTCACTGCTATTGCAGTACAAAGTATGCTCCGTGCTAGTATTCATCTTCCAAAAGCCATGCAGGCACCAGGGGCTGTTTCTGCTCCCATTATCTTTGGTTAGTGAAGTGAGACTGCAGAGTGAATATAAGCGTGTTGCTGTTTTTCTTTGCCAGCTGGGGCAAAAAAGGTCACTTTTTCTTAGCTGGATTGGTTTGGGTATGTTTTGGAGAAGTATGTCTAGAAGATAATGCTGTTTAGGTTGTTTTCCCTGCTGCTATTCTGGTTGCTACTCCTCCATCGCTGTCCCTGAGCACAAGCATAGAGACAGTGACATGAACGTGCATTGTCTTTGGCCCTGACAGTTGTTACAACAACATGGTTTTGACTTGACGCATTTCCCCTGCCAAGATCAACAAGGGAGAAGGATGAGAGATAACCATATATGTCTATATAAGTATGGCAAAGCTTTCTCATACGTCGGTAAACTCAGCTTTGGTGACAACTTTGTTCTGCTTACAAGGTATAGGACAAGCACATAGTGAGTTATTAAAATGACCTTATTTTTTCAGTGATGCATGATGACATTCATACGGAATCAGTGCATCAGGAACAGCATTTCCAGTATGGAAGAGAATGATATTTTTAGTAACTAGGTAAAGTAGTGTTAACATTTTAAAAGGGAATTGACAGTTGAAAAAATGATGAGGAGAAACATAGGAGGTAAAGGTCATGGCTGATGTATTTCTGTGGTCCTTAGTGTGTACTCTACCTTCTTGAGCACAGATTAGTTTAAATTTTCAGGTCTCCACTATTTACATGCCTAATTTTTAAATGTCGCCAAATGACCACTTCTGAGTCAACCCTTCTCTTCTTTCCCCCCCCTTCATCAGCACAAGGAAGGCATGATTAGCCCAGACCTCAGTCTGGTGTAGAGTGTGATGCCTGTGTCATGAAGAGCAGTCCTTGGTAAGATGAAGTATAATGTATGGGCCCCTCAACTCCTGCCCTTTCTGCACGTACATCAGAGCCATGGTACCGGGCCAGGGTTCCTGTGAACGCTGCCTCTTCACTGCGTGTCTGCTGGCAGCACGCATGCCTCATCCCCAACACGTTTTACCTGCTGTGCTTGTGCAGGTATTTGGGATTTTTTGGATGCAATCACAGTAATTTGAAGTAAGTGCTGCTGTGACATGTGAAACCCTTGCACGGTTGCTCTTGCATTGGATTGGAGATTCAATCACCATTGCAAATCTGCTCCTGGCTTCAGGGAAGCACATGGTGCTGTGGTTCGTCCCATTTCCCCGCTACAGTGGATGCAGGTTGTCAGTTTCTGTGCTCCTCCATCATCTGCCTACAAAATGAACAGAATGATACCTATCCATGTAGTAGCAGAAGGGCTTAGGAAAGCGCCAGTTTCCAGTGGGCTCCATGGGCATCTGCACTGTTTAGGTTGGGCTGCACAGCTACCTGCCCGAGTGGCATTCAGGCTGTAGCTGGGGGCCGTGCCGGTGGCAGAGCCGGGCAGGCAGCTCCCCAGGCAGGTTCAGAGCATCCAAATGAGACATGCAAAGTAGGTGGTGTGAGTGTTTGCCGTGGGGGCAGGCTCTGGTGCCTTCACAATGCTTGTTTCAGCCAGGTCTGTTGGCTCAGAGCACGTTACGGGTCTGGACCGGAGGGAGTCAACAGTGAGAGGTCCCAAATGGTGTTACCCCAGTGCTGCTGTGCCATCCCCAGTAAGATGGTGGTTGCATGGAGCCTGAGGTGTGTGTGAGCTGAGCTGAACATGTAGCAGGCTCATTCGTGGTGGTGGCAGCAGGTCAGCAGCATCCAAAAGAAAGCATAAAAAAAAAAAAGAAAAGCGGTGCGGACAGTGATGGAGAGTCATAACCAGGGTGGTTGGTTTGTGTGGGGTTTTTTTGTTTTGTTTTGTTTTGTTAAGGCAGTAAGGAAAAGAGGACACAGGCTGGCTGCTGGCACAAGTTTGGTTGTGATGTATAGGTCTGGTAAAAGGCAGATGCCACCGGTGGTGTTTTGCACGACAGGGAATCGGTTCTTTAATAGTAAAACGGTTTTGAAACGGTTCCGTGGTGCAGTCACTGCCTCGGCAACGGGCGTGAGGCGTGCAGGGTCCATGGGGAAGAGGGATGCTGTGGCACCGTGAAGATAGACGTGCGGTGCCGGCCGGGGTCCGCTTGCACTGGACTCGCACCGGGCACAGGGGCCGGCTGCTGGCTTTGTCCCCTCTCTGCGAGTCCCGGGAGCGGTGCGCACGGCGGTTTGGCGGCTGTGGCCCCCGCCGCGGGGGAGGTCGGGCTGGAAAAGGGGATCCTGGGGCGGCGGGGCCCGGCGCTGCCCTCACGGCCCGGCCCGGCCCGGCCCCGCGGCGCACCTGCCCGTTCGGTCCCGTTTCGGTAACGACGAGCCCCCTGACGGGCGCCCGTTGGAGGCCCGGGGGGGTCCAGGGGGCCGGGGGCAGCGCCGGCGGGGGAGCGGGGGCAGCGGGCGGTCCTCGCCGGCGGGCAGCCCCGCCCCCCGCGCCCATTGGCTGCGGCCGCGCTCTGCTTTGCATGTTTACCAGCCCCGCGCGCGCTCTGCGCCAATAGGGGTGCGGCCGCGGCCGCCTCATTAGCATATGCACCTCTGCGCTGGGCGCAGAGCAGCCGCTGCCGCGGCTCGCAGCGACCGAGAGCCGGGAGGGGCGGGCGGGCGCCCAGGGCAGCCCCGCCGCAGGCAGCCGCAGGGGCCGGGGCGCACGGCGCCTCCCGGGGCACCGCCACCCGCCGGCAGCGGCGCGGCGAGCCGGCCATGGCCGCCCCCGCGCGGTACCTGCTGGGCTGAGATGAGCGGCGGCAACGGGCGCTGCGGGCGTTGGATGGGGCGTGCGGGCGGCGGAGGGCTCGCTTCCCGGGCGCGCCGCTGAGGCAGCCCCAGGGCCGCGCCGCGCCGGCCGGAGGCGCGATTTTATTTTTTGTTGTTATTACCGCTTTTTTATATATTTTTTTCTGCCAGCTGGTGGAGGCGGAGGGGGGGGCTCGGTGCGCGGAGGGCGCCGGCGGAGAGCGGCAGGCCGAGCCGGGGGAGGCTGGCCGGCGGTCGGCGGGGGCCGGCGATGCGGTGCCTCGCTCTGCTCGGCCTCGTCGCCTGGGGCCTGGGGAGCTGGGCCGGGCCCAGCGGCGGAGCGTCCCCTCCGCCCTGCCCGGCCTCCTGCAGCTGCGACGGCGACCGCGGCGTGGACTGCTCCGGGCGGGGGCTGGCCGCCGTGCCCCCGGGACTCAGCGCCTTCACGCACGCCTTGTGAGTCGGGCCGGGGCCGGGGCGGGCAGGTAGCCGCGGCGGGGCCGGGTGCTTTGTCCCCTTTTTATTTAAGACCCCCCCCCACCCCCGTAATTGCGCGGTTGTGTGGTTGTCGCTGCTGCGGGCGGAACGCGGCCGCCCCCCGGGGCCGCCGGGCTCCCCGCCGGGCTGGCCCGCGGGGGGCGGCCTGTGAGCCGCGGCGGGGCCCGGCGGGCCGCAAGCAGGGCCCGGCCCCGCGGGGGCAGGTGAGGGCGGCGGGGGCCCTGGCCGCCGGCCCGCTCCTCGTAGCCCCGCGAGGCGGCCCGGCCCGGGAGCTCCTGGGGGGGAGGTGGGGGGCTGTGCGGAGGTGAGCGGGTCGGGCGGACCCCGGCGAGGCCCCGGCGCGGTCTGGCTCGGAGATTGAACAGGCCGGGAGAGCGAGCCGGGGGAGCGGCGGGTCCTGCGGGGGGGAAGCCGGGTGGGTGCGGGCCGGTCCCGCGGCGGGGGGGGGCAGCGCTGCCCGCACGTGTGTGCGCCGTGCCCGCTGTGCTCCCCTGCAGCGCCTTCCCCTGCGCTAACCGCTGCCCAGGGCAGCCCAGCCTCTCCCAAAATGAACGCGTTTCCAGTCCGCAGCATGCCTAAATCCAGCTCAGTAAGGATGCCTTCGCTTCTAGAAAATCTCTCAGTATGCACAGCTGAGCCTTGGGGGGAAAAAAAAAACCCCAACCACCAGCATAAACAAGCCTCGGGAGTTTTGTCAAGTTTTGCTTGTGAATGGAGGAAAATACAAACTCGTAAAACACTTTCTCCGGTGTCCTGCGATGATATTGTAAAGCAGGCACAAACTGGTGGATCTTGCGTTGAGTTTTGGCAACTTTAATAATAAAATTTTAATTGAGGAATGAACACTCTGTTCTGTAGAGACATGACCGAAGAGGGATTTGCAGCTTTCAATATGGTAGCTTTGCTAATCCACAAACCTGTTAAGTTTCACAATAAAACCTGTCAGTCTTGCCCCGCTTCTCAGCAAAGATTTCACAGGCTGGAGCGAGGTCTTGTATGGGCCAGTGGTCAGGTCTGCTATTACTAAAGCTTCACTGCGTTTACAACATATAATGCAGAGCGCGCTACAGCAAATTAGGGCGCGTGGTGTCAAATCGGTACTGAACTGCTGCGTTGTCAAAATACTGTAGTGTTCTGTGCCTTCGAAAATGTCACTTTTTTTTTTTTTCTCCTCCCCTCTTTGTTTGCCTCTCCTTACTTAATATGCAAAGGGAGTCTGATTCTTAGTTACTGAAGGTTTTGTTTACTGAGCAGGTTTCCAATTTCTCCTACCTGTTCGGACTGTTTTTTTTCTTTTAATTGTTCAGGCTGGGTGGAGAAAGGTTACTGGGCCTTTTGCTTGTGTAGTGCTTCATGAATGGCAAAAGTTACAGGTCTCAGTTGTTACCTGCGCTTAAATGTTTTGTTCCTTTTTGCGCTCATATGGCGTGGTGGTTTTTCTGTGGCAGAAACAGTGTTTTTTGAGTGGGGTAAGGAGGCAGGAGCTGCCGCCCTGAAGCTTTGGACTCGCTGGTAAACTGTCTTCTCTTTCCTCCACAGATAAAACAGGGAAGTTACAAAGTTACCCAGTTTCATAAAGTACTTGAAGCCTATCTGGCAAAAGCTGCATTTAAGTGCAAGGTTTTATGGTTGCTTATGTTGTCTGGCTGTCTTGTAAAATGGGCTCGGTACATCCCTGCGTGTCTGCAACATGGCACTGGTCTAATGGGTACAAGTCGTCCTAGCCAACACCCATTAGAGATAAGGTTGCCAAAGAGTTTCAGTTTGTAAGTTCCTTCTTATTGTTCAGGTAAATTGCTCAAAGCCGACTTAATGCTTACAGCAAAAGTGAGAGGAGATCTGCGCACATTTTGGCATGTTTTGGGATGAGTTTGTGTCACTGTTGGGTTTATGTTCTTTAAACTTGAGCAGAAACTTCCTGGCGGTCTTGTTCTGTGGCACTGAAGGTTACTCCTGGTCCCCATTTGTGTTTTGTTCCTGTTTCCTTTTTCGAAGAAGTGAAAAAACAGGTGATTTCTTGGCACTTGTGCTTGAATAGCTTCGGTTGTAGTGTGGCCACCAGAAGTTTAGGGTATGTAGAAAAGTTTTCCAGGCAATAAAAACCTAATTTCTGACCTGCTTGGGCTGGTCAATGTATACTTTTGCCAGAGAAGCTGAGCTGGCTTGTGTGGAAGGGGAAAAAAAAAAAAAAAAGCAAATAAGATCACACACATACATACATACATACATACATACACACATACACACACACACACCCCCCCAGCTGACACAGTTATGTCATGGCAAAACATCTTAGCTACGCGAAGAGAAGAAAGCTTTTCTATGTTTTGGATCAGGCAGCATAATGATGCCGGGAAATCTCTTTTAGCATTGCTACAGGGCTTTTTTTGATTATAGCTGTAGCAGCAGAGAGTCCATAGTGTAGACATGGCTGAAAGAGTGAAAGAGAACAAGTGGCCAGGAGAGAGCAACTGAAGAAAAGTTGCTCACAATTAACCCAAGTTGGCAGTGCATGAGTTTCAAGGCAGTGGAGGGCCACAGCAGGGGGTTGGTATTTAATTTTTACTGCTTCTCTTTTCCTGCAGTCTTGATTTCTTTGTATAAATGTTAATAATTTAACATGGCTTCCAAGGTGTACTGTACTTTTAAAATACAGCCATGTTTCTTGGGCTGTCATGAATGGTCAGGCAGTGATTTCTGTGGAGCCTCAAAAGCATATCCTTTCAGATTCCTCTTTTTTCTTACTTCCCTTTCTTCAGCTGTTGGCTGATCTGCTGCTCATTCCTCGCTTATTGTGGAGGTTATAAAGCTCCTCCAAACACAACAGATTGTTTGCATGGAACATGCATTGAATGGACACTCCGCTGCATTCATACCTGGCTAAATGCGTTATAACCATGGTGTTGGGGTGCAGGGGGAGAAGGACAGGGGTCATAGCAAGGGGGTTATGTGGTTACCTAAGTACATTGTGGTCACGTGAGCGTAGTTGCATCAGACCGAGCAGCTTGGAAAGGCAGAGTATCTGCTCATTACTTTTGAGTCATCAGTGTGCTTTGAGAGATGGAATTTGAATAAAGAAAGGTGAGTACGTTGTCCCAACCGCAGTCATGCTGGTGAAGAGATTTTTGGGAGATCTACACGTGCTCAGAAAAGAGAGGGGTGGCAGCACTAGATCCAGACTCTGAGGGGCTGGAGGGGAGGGGATGGGATGGATGGGAAGGAACTCGGAGGGAGTCAGGAGGACATGACCAGGGATAATTACTTTATGCTTTTACTGTAGGCGGCCATTTGTTCTGTATAATTTAGGTAGGTGTTTATGTAACTCTTAATTACCAGCTGCCTGTTTTTCTGTTTATGAAGGTTGTGATTTTGCTTTGTTGCAAAATAACTGTTGTCTAGCAAGTTGAGGTGCCTATGCAAGAATTTGAAAGTGGTGTTTGTTTGGGTTTTTTAATCAATGAAGTATGCTCCTGATCTCTGCTATGATATTTCATGTGCTGTATGCTAGAAAACATCCATGTTACTGGAAGAATGTTGTGGTAGGGCATGCTTGTACTTCTGTTTCTCATGGATGTCAGCTTTTGAACTCAGATTCTGGTTTCGGGTGTTTAATACTTCTGTTAGTCTTGTGCAGGAGACGAAAAGCAGATAATTCTACATAATGACTTTGCAGGCATCTTACGTGGGCCTAGCTGGTTGAGGGGCTTGCCTGACAACCATGAGGAATGTAATCTCTTCTCAGTGCCTGCTGTTATATTTTGGGCACTTGAAATACACAAACAGTACAGATAATTTTCCTTCTAGTGCTTCTTGCTTGTATTTTGAGGGAATGGTAACAGTCCCTTGCTTTAATTTTGCTTTCCTTGTGAAAGGAGGGCTTGTGAGGCCCAGCTGCCCTAGAGGATAGGCCATCAGGATGAAATGGTCACCTTGGTCTTTTGGTTTTTATTATGCCTTTAACCTAATACTGGCTGCCTTTCGGTATGCTGTGTTATGCACTAGCTTTATAAGATCAAGATGTGGCGGTTGAGAAGGATTCTTTTTTTACTTGTTTCATACCACCACAGGTTGCTGTAGCAATTGCAGAGAGCCGACGATCTTTTTTTCAGTATGCGTCCTATCTGGAAGTGTACCTATGCTGTCTCACGTTTGAGTTGATGTCTTGCTTCATTTGTGTGAAAACAGCAAAATGATACGGTTCTGTTTGGATTCAGCAGAGCTTGCACATTTTTTTTGTCTTTTCATCTGGTATTTTTATTTTCTCTAGAGTGGTGATGAAACACAGTAGGTAGATCTGAGATGTCTTCTTCTAATACGTCCAGTATGAACACGTAGATATTTAGCATCCGACTACGGTCAGATAAGCACAGTAAGGACCTGGCTGAGGTTTTATGAATGCTGTCTAGCAGAGTTATTATGGTGAAAAGTAAAGATGTCCAGACATGACCCTGAGTCTGGAAAATGTAGCGTAATTGCAGTCCTCCTGAGATAGAAAAGCCTTATCTAATTAGGGGTTTGAAGGTTTTACAGTTACACGGTTCAGTTTCTCACTTGTCTATGCCACATGCTGGTGAAGTGATGGCAAGTATTAGAAGGCTTATTCTGTCTTTCTAAAAGCATGCTTTCCATACTTCTTTTAGAAAGGCATGGTCATGTCACTTCAATATGAATATTTCTACTAGTTGGCAGAAATGGCTATAAATTTGTCCAGGCCTGTGAAATCCCATGCACCAAGAGGGGGATTTGAGTTTGGTGCAGCATCCAGCACCTGGTGACTGGACCAGAGCCTGGTGGCTCCAGTGGCAAGTCTGTCCAGCAGATTTCACCTGAGGATTCTCCAGAGCCTTCATGATTAAACTGGATGATTTGCATGTAGGTCTTCTAAAAAAAGTAGATGCTCTTAGGCAGTGTGCAGGAAAGTAAAGTTGTTGTTGTTTCAAAGTTTAAGTATTTTTTACCCTTTTCATGTTGTTTGTTGGCAGCAGATTTGGTGTTAGCCTCTTTACCTTTTACTCCTCCCCCCCAAAAATCCCAGTGCCCTGCCATAGCATGTAACTTGTCAGGTATTTGGCATTTATTTTGTACGTTGAGCTTGCTTGTATCAGCAATATGTCATTTCTGATTTGATGCTTACTGGCAGAGGCTCCTAAGTGTGACTTGGGGGAGTAAATACTAAGGTAAAGCCTGCAGCATGGAGAGAAGTTGGACTTCGGTGTAAGCAAGTTTATGCTAGTAAATAATTACCTTTTCAGTTCTTGAGAGGAATTTACTAGTAACTATCTGCTTGAGATGGAAAATATGGAAACTGTAATATAATGACTGAAAAACAAAACAAACCCCAAAGTAACCTCCTCCGCAAGGATCTTTATTTGTTTTGTATTCTACATCTAAGCTAGCAATTTTTGCAGAACACAAGCTCTTATTTACCCAGAGAAAATTACTGGCCTAGATTTCAGAAGGGCTGAGCACCCATACCTCATTTTAGAGAGCATGGGAGCTGCGGGGCTCCAGGAGCGCCTTTGAGTGTCAGAGACCCTCCTCTCGGTCACTCTCACACTTCTCCTAGAAGCTTGTTCCTAAAGATGGTCCTCTTGTTGGGAATGGGCAGGAGTTGATGTGTTTACGTTTTGGAGGATTTGCCAGCAACTCAGGTTTGCTTGCCTCCTTGTTTTGCAAACAAGGGAGTGAAATGGATGGGGCTGGTTAGTTTCAGTGTGGCCGCATGGGACTTCATGGCCAGCAGTTATTCTATTAAGGGATGAATGTGTGTCAGGCAGCAGCTCTGTGCTGCCAAGTTGTGGTTTTGGGGTTCTTTACGGAAGAAGCAGAAAGTCAAAAATAGCTCGAGGAAGAGTTAAGAGAGATCTGTATGATCCTAGAAATAGGAGACAAAGGTGGGAGAGAATACATAAGAGAGGATAAGAGAAGACATCCCTATTGGAAGAAACCTGTAAATAAGGGCAGCAGATATTTAAATGTTATGAGACCTTTGCTAAAAGAGGAGTCAACAGCTTTTCATGGGTTAGAGGTCCCTGGACATCCTCCCCACCTGGTAGACTCACCATCTGCTGCAGCGGTGACCTAGGATTTTGTTACAGGGAAATATTTGTCCGTGGTTTTTTTTTTTTCCAGACCTCCCTTTCAGGTCCTGCTGCAGTTCTCTGATAAGATGTTCTCAAACTTCAGTTTGAAAAGAGTTTTCTGGTCACGTGATGTTGGTTCTTGATGCTCTCCCACTGCCAGCTTGCCCAGCACAACCCTTCTGGAAATGTGGAGGTGGCTGTTGGTATTTCCTTTGCTGAAAGACTGGCAACGAGCTCAGTTGATGTAGGATTGCATGCAGCGATGGGCGTCGCAATAGCTCACGCAGAGGAGAGGAGTATCTTGGTGTTACTATATAGATACTGTCCTCCCTATAAACGTGTTTGAAAGCCTTTGTTTGAGGATCGAGCCCAGATGTATTCAATTTTGTGTTCCAAATAAAGCTGGTACGTCCAAATCGGAAACATCTAGCATTAGATGTATGGGTGCCTGGAAAGTGTAATTAAATCACGCAGAAATGGCATGTGATCTACCTGGCAAAAAGGTTGACCTTTTTGCTGCTTTTTTTTTTTTTTTTTTTTAAAGTGCTGAGTTACTGCAGCTGTCAGTGAGTTTCACCGAAGTTGAAAGTTCCCAGTATTCTCAAATAGTATGTCATTTATTTTAAAATACATAGTTGAAATAGCAGAATCAGTTTTATTTTGTTGTTGAATGATTTAACTGTTACAGGATTGTGACAAGGTCAGAACTTTCCACTTCCCAGAAACATATTACTGTTGCCGAAAGATTAGGGGAAATCTGTATTTCAGCTTCACTCTGAATTTGAAAGCACATTCTGCATACAGCCAGTCAACTTACATTATTAAATGATATACATCTTTTACAAAACAACAGAGAGGACCGTAGCACTCTCAAAAATAACAGTTTAAAATAGGTCTCTGAAACTATTGTTGTTTTGGAAGATATTACAGCTAACTGATGGCATTATACATCATGTCAGTGAGTATGGTAACACGTTTTAAAAACAGATAGCGAATTATGAACAGGTGATATCGATAAATATTCTCAGGTGGACTGGGGTCTGACATCTGTGAGGGATGTGTTTGTTTTTGGGAAGTGAGAATATCGCTTCATGAATTTTTGTTAGCCTCGTTTTCCTGGTGTGCTTTTATATCCGCTGTTTATACTTACTGAGTTACAGGCAAGTTGTATTTTTCTTAGGTGGTGTTTCATACAATGTGTTTTGGAGTTAGTGAAACTCTGTTGGCTAAGCTTTGGACATTAATTTTTTTAAACCTATTATTAAAAAGCAAGCATATTATTCAATAGACCTTGTTTAATTTGATGTCCTCTCAAGGGAAGAGTGGTCTTCACAGCATGACAGAAAGAAAAATAAACTCCTTAGGCTTTCCTTGTGTGCTTTTTGCATTTTGGTTTGACATACAATTCAGTAAGGAAACATGTAAAATAATGAGCGTGCAGAAGATAAGAGCGACACTTGTTTCACTATTGAAAAAGGTTTCTCTTGTGTCCTAAGTGATAGCAGTTTTAAATGTAGCCAGATGTTTGTTGATATAACATGAGATTAAGACATGTAAAGTCTGTTGCTGAAATGTGATGCCCAGTGTGCATCAGTGTTGGGTATTTTTGTTGTTGACGTTGTTCAAATCTAGTTGATAAATACAGGTGTAATTAAATGTCTTGTTTTAGTTACCTGTAGGTAGTTCAGACAAAGGTTGGTGATTTTTTGACAACTCAGCCTTGAGATTTTAGCATGGTGAAGATATAACTGAAGCAAGTTTTGAGTCTGAAACTTTCTTGTGCATTTTTTGAGCTGAAGTTAAGAAAATACTGAAGTTAATTGTTTTCTTAAGTTTTGCAATAGTTTTCCTACCTCTGAAGAGCTCTTAATCACTTTTTTAAGAATACAGTATCTAATTCCTTTAAACTTTATGCTAAAAATGCAGGAGGAGCCTCAAACCATCAGTGTGGTCTGGAAGAAGGGATACAAATTATGCAGAAGGTGTTGTCTTTGGGGCCGAAAAAAAAAAGAGATTTTACTTTTCGCTTGAGGAGAAGATGGAGAAGAATCCCAAGTCAGGTGAAGTTGAGAGCACTCTGCAGAGCACCCTGAGAAGTCAGGCCCTCAGAAAGTAAACAGCTGTTCTTGCAGCTCTCAGCTGCGTGTTTTCTTCCTAAAATATAAAGACTTTTTTTTTTTTTTTTTTTTTTTTTAAGCGGAGTACCCCTCCTCCTTGTCTCTCCCCAACCAATCCTGGAGGAATGCTAGGTCTTGCAAGGACTTTTTTTCACCCTAAAGTTCTTGAACAAATGTGTTTGGACTTTTAAATGGTACACAATTAGCAGTGAATCATAATGGATGTGCAATTTCAGAGGTATGCAGGGGAGGCCTAAACCTGTTTAATTTAGCTTAATAATGCTGCAAATGTAGTTGTGTATTTTATAACCTTGTTCTGTGAAAATGTGTTTTTGTTTGCAAGTTTTCCCATTACCTTCTTGACATCTGCATGGTTACAGATGAATAGCCTGACCCAGCGCCCCAGCGGGGAGAGCGGCGTGGCTGTGCTTTCAATAGGCATGTCACTGACAAAGGAAACATATGGAATATTTCATTCCCGTCTTTGCAAGTGGTGTAGGGGGCTGTAAGTGCGGAGGGCTGGGGGCTTCAGACTTCATGGTAGATCCATAAACTAGCCACAAGGTTTGCTGTGAGCCATTAAAATGCTCTTGCTGAAGGTGGTGTACTTTGCATGGTGCTGTGTTTTGCCATGGGACTGGAACCCCAGCTGTAGAGCAAAGCCATTTTGGCGCTGCAGTATTAACAATGTGGCCATGCAGTAGAGTTCACCATGGTTGCCTTTCGTTCTTTCCGATATGTAATGTTAAGTGTTTCGTTTTCTGAACAGTTTGGGCGCTGTGGTGGGTTGGTATTTGGTGTTCAGTAGGTGCGGAAGATGTGAGCGCAGGGGCAAGGGTCCCGCTGGAATGTGCCTTGAGGTCTGTCTCCTCCTATGCCCCTTACTTCCCCTTTCAGAGCACAAAATGGGAGCAAATTGTTCCCCATCATCCAAACAGGACACCACGGTGTGTTAGCTTGGGAAGTGAGAGTTTTTCCCTGCACGCAGGGCTTTGTGGTTGTGGCAGGAAAGCAGGGATGGTTTGCTCCCATTGCAGCACCGCCTTGAAGGAGATGGTGGGAGTTGGGAGAGGACATTTGGGGAAGCTTGCTGCTCCATGTCTGTTAAAAGGACTTGGTGGTGCCTAGCTTCAGACATTTCTTTGTTAACTAAAATGTCATGTAAGGGATGTCCTGGCTATCCTTTTAAGAATTCCATTTCTTAATGTTTTTTAAAAATAACTCTTACTTCAGAAGCCTCCTTGCTGTTTTTCTAAATGCTGATCCTGGTCAGTAGTGGATGTAGTTGGTTTATCTGGGAAAGCGAAGGGACAATGAAACCTGTGACTTTGGTGCACAGGCCTCTTCTTTGGGGCAGAGTGTTTTTCTGTGCAGAAACCTGCCTGGTGTTCTTTGCTAGGTGGAACTGGTGGGTCTGGGCAAGGTTTCCCAGACTGGGAAATATGCTTGTAGCACTCTCAGCAGTTCTCTGAGCTGCTGCTGCAGGTTGGGAGCCCTTGAACCTACTGAAGGGAGCCCCGTGTGGCTTGGAAGATGGATGCATTTAGGCCCAGACCTACACATTCTGTAAGGGAAATTCTGCAAAGCTGTCACCAGCAGCAATCTACGAACAACTCCTTCATCTCTCAGTTGCAGTTTCACTCAAGCGGCTGCCCTCCTGAAGCGCTAAATGCTTACCCTGCTGTGTTTCCTTGGGGTCTTGGTGGCCTTCATGGAATTAGAGGGGAGAAAGCTGAGCTGAGCAGAGACAAGGATATGGTCCTGTGTAAGGGGCCCTGCCCTGAGAACATAGTTGCTGGTGGATTGGACCTGGACAGGCTTCTACCTTTTGGTATGCTTTTTACTGCTGTTGGTTTTAACACTTGTTTTTTCTGTGTGTGTGCGTGTTTTTTTTTTAAATAAATAAATGTATGTGCTAATATTGACCAAACTGTTAATATTTTACAGAACTAGTGTGAGTCTTGCTAGGTGTAGCAAATTCAAGGGCAAATCTGCTGGCTCTGTGCTAAGTATTTAGTGGAGGCATTAAATCTCTTCAATATTCAGGTCAATCATTTTTTAGAATTGACTTGCTCTTGCTTGACATCTAGTTTTCAAAAATTTCAACTAGCTTGTTTACATGTGTGAGCTTTTTTTAACCTGTTTCTTGCAAAGACCAAAACCAATCATTATCTTGGTGTTTAGGAGTTTTAAGCAGTGTTTTGATCTATTTTGAACATAATAAATGGCAGTTGTTTATTATTTCAGCAGAAGCCTCTGCAATTGTGCAGCAATGCCAGTTTTTCCTCCATAAAAAACCCAATCTTTCAACTGTCCTCAGTAATTATACCAGTCAAATCTACAACATGTTCAAAAGCGAAGGCTATTGTTTACATGACAATATATCATAAATCCTGCTTAGGAGTAGGAGTGTTTCCACTGTCATTGTCTCTTCACTCACATAAGGTGATATTTTTTCCCCCTAATAAGTAACTATGTCAGTAGGAGAAATTCTGTAACACGCATCAGATTGATGCATATTTCTAGATACCCTGGATATTTATCTTGCCAAATATATTCCCCCTTCAAGCAAAATGCATCACCTGGTCTCAGTTGATTCAGTGCTGTCAGGAACAGAGAATAATGGAATAAACATAAAAAATATTCCTCCTTAGTACCATTTTTCAGTGGATTTGGTGTCCGGTCTGATTTATTCTACTATAAAAGGGTCAGATTGATCTTGTAGAATCCTTTGCTGTGCAAATTGCTCTGCCTACCAGTTTGTCCTTTGGCGGAGCAGACAGGGACAGTTTCATGTCTGTCCTGCCAGTGCCTGGCAGGAGACACGGCTCAGGGCTTGTTTGTATGGAGCCGCTGAGGCCCTTTGGGCTTTTCTGTGTAAGGTATTTGGGATGGCTGGGGAGCTTTGTGCAGTTTGATCTTGGACTGATCTTGTTTGCTGTCTTAATGTCCATGCCAGGCTAATAATTTTTTTGGCCATTGTTACTGTAATAAATAGAAACAAATGCTTCAAACCATAAGGCATGTAATGTGCAAGTAATCACCAAGTTGAGAATTTATGCCATACCATGGCAATATGAAATCTTCTATGAACTTCAGTTATGCTGGTGGAGAATATGTAGTTATAAATGTCCCAGGGCACGGAAGGGCAGGGTTTAGTTCACGTGCTTTGTTGCCTAGTGACTGTGAGATGTGTGCTTGACCGCTTGGGACTTGGATGTCGTGCCTGTACAGTCCAGCAGCCTGCTTGGCCAGAATACACATACTGCCAGAGGTTCCTCTTGCCCTTCTGGTTTGGGGCTGTTCTATACAACACTGTGCAAAGTTGTGGGGGTGTCTGTTTTACTATGTCTGATAAAATCATGTTACACTCACTGGAGTACCCCGCATTTGTTGAGAGTACAGCTGGACTTTGATCTTTTTTTCTACAGTCTTGGAGTAGTAAATATTAGTCATGGCAAAAATGGGTATAGAGTCACCTGCATGGAGCTGGATCTGTGGAATGGCTGAACAAGGAACAGGTACTGTTCTGAATTTTAGCTGGCTTTTTTAAAGTGACACCTCGCGCCTATTTTACTGCCCTGTTCGTGTGTCACAGCATTCAGGACTGATGGCACCGCTGAGGCGTTATTCCTGTTCCAGAGTACTTCTCTTCAACAGGCACTAGTTGAACATAGGAGTTTCACTGATGACTCCTGCTCAACCAGTCCCTGGGTGGTTTTTCACACCTCAGAGGTACTGGGGAAGCTGAGAGTTCCACAGTGTGTTTCTGACGCATGTATGTTTTTGGAAAAAACCTGCTGCTTTGAAAAGGTGGTAACACTAGTTGCATTATGCTGTTACAGAGAAAAAGGAAGAGAAGTAGATAGTGGTGCAGTCACTCATCCCATGTGCTAAGTAGCTTTTAATTGTTGGTGCCCTTCTTAAATTCTTAAAAAAAAAAAAAAAATTCTGATTTTAGGAGAACAGATGAATCACAATGTGAATCAACAGTGAAAATGCAGAGGTATTTTTGTGTATGACCGTTTCCAGTGTTACGGAAGTCCTTTGCATCTCTGATTTAAAGGGAGAAGAAACATTGAGTAGCAGCACCCTGCTGCACGGTTTGAGCCCTGACTGTGCTTACATTGCAGTGCAAACCTTGTGTATGTTAGCGGTGCGGTTTCCTGCCCAAACACCACCTGCTTAGCTCTGTTGTACATCGATGGAAATCTCTTGGTATGTAGAGATATCCAGCTTTGAAAGTTAATCTAAGGGCTTTGCTAAAAGGGTTAAGAGACAAGTTACAAAGTTTTAAGATTTGATAAAGGAGGCAGAAGGGTTCTTGAAGCAGAGCAGTGCTAGTGAATGCTTCCTTTGAGGCTGATAGCAGATCTCTTTAACAATTCATATCTGCAAAATTATTGGGAAAGCCTTAAGGCCTGTCTATGTTATACATGTTGCTTCTCTGCTTTAGGAACTCAAATGCACAAGCATGGCCTTAAGTGGGATTGCTCCTTAACCTGTTGTAACAAAATAGGCTCTTTTTGGTTTAGATCTCCCTGAAGGGCATAGGATGTTAGAAACATGGAGTATTGCTTGGTAGTTGCTTTATATTTTAAAGCAGTTAGCACATAGTATATCACCAGAGGATATGTGCAGATCAACCAAGCTTCAGCAGGTAACATCCAAGAGTGTGTGCAATTAAAAATGCAGACAACCCCTCCTCTGCTGCCATCTTCCCAGCAGCAACAGTGCGTTGCTGGTGACTCAGAAAGGTTCTTTTCCCCCCGATATGCAACTCGGAAGGGGAACATTCTGTTGCAGGTTTTCTTCACTGGCTTTTCAGGGTTGTGCAAATTACTTGCATTAAGTTTTCACAGAATAGCCCAAGGCTTTTGAGGAAGGAGTAGAAACTCATCACACTGTTCCCATGGTGCATTCGTTTAGACAAGGCAATTTCCAAAACACTGTGGCAGTCGAAGCACAAGAGACACCTTAAACGGTGAAAATATTTGTCATATTTTAAGCTTTTTTATCTGTTGAAAGATACTATCTGTGGAGAGATTAATGAGCAATAAGTAAACTATGCTGGATCCAGGCTTGCAGAATGCTGTTTAACTGCTTTAGGTTTCAGCACACTCATTTAATTACTGGGTTACTGAATGTTTTCTCCTCTGAGGGGGGGGTTATGTGCGTGTAAGTGTAGGGAGAACATGTACATCTATACAAAGAACTGTGAATGAAGTTTGGGGATACTGCCTTCGTGTTGCCTAAACAATCCTGCTTTAGATTACCCCCTGCCTTAATTTCCTTTCAGGAAGATTGTAGATAGGCCTTGCCATCACTCACACTCTGTTGCTTCAGTGTTCACTTCCCCTATGTGATTTAACATGCACAAGCTTAATTATTCTTTTCTGACCTAGGGAGAGATTTCCTTCCAATAATTACCTTCACTGCCCTTTACCCTTCTGCACATTAGTTTGTTTGGAGAAAATAGTCGCTTGGTAAGCAACTCCAAACAAGGCAGTGCCTGGAGCTGTCTTGGAAACATAATTTATACCTTTTACATAGCATGTTAAACTTCAGTTTGCTGAAACTTGGCTACTAGATGTACTGAATTAGCAAGCTCTAAACGTTTCTCCTGTAACTAGAGGTGGTATGAGTTAAGCAGAAAATCACCAGTTTACCCTGCGCTTGGACACTCTAGTAGGGTGATACGGGTAAAAAGGAAAGGATGTTTAAGTTAGCAAATAACATCCCTTGATTCAACCATTTCTTTCTACTAGCAGCTGCTGTTTAGTCATACACTATTTAAATGTCAGAAGAGAATGACTCCTTATGAGACGAATGTGATGCAATGCTGCCAGACTGATTGCTGCTGTGATAGCAAAGAAATGCATATTTAATCTTGTAGAAATTTCTCAGGATTATATCCTTATGATTGCTCCTTGTGCTGTCCTTCCTAAAACATAGCATGGAGGAAAGAAAAGAAAAGATGAATAGTAAAGACCAACAGGAATAGAATGTGTAAGTTCTTCATTAAAAATCTTTTTCCTTTTTAGTCGATGGTAGTTAGAGGAGGTATGACTGATCATTTCTTGGAATGGGTGGTACAGAATTAGGTCTGAAAATTGTCTTCTGCAGTTTACATTGATTTTGTGTAGCATACAGATTAATCTGATGTGTCAAAGGGATGAGGATGCTTCCTTCTCTGTCACATTTACTGTATATAGTCCTTACGTTATTATAACTATTTTGTGGTAAATATAATGAAAAGTAGCAAAAGGTTCCATTTTGGACCTCTGAATATTTAGTGCTCTTATTGAGATGGAATATTAACTCTACTGTTAATTACTTGGTAAGTAAATATATTTGTAAAATTGACAGTTTTTATGTACGTGGAAAAAAATTTCTTTTGAAAATGACAAAGCTATGTATGTTTTTAAACTACACTGCCTTCTTTGTTATATCCTGATGTTTGTTTAAACACAGACAAAAAGTGATAGTGTTTCAAATGTTTTCTCATCTTTTATTTTAAGCTTGTCTCTTAAAGGTTTAATCTCTGATCTGTTAAGGGATTACTTGTCCTGTCAACAAAAAGTTAAAATAAATTACTATATCTGCTTTATACTTGCCAGATTTAATAGTGAGTATAAGATGTATTGGTATTTATTGTGGGATATGACAGTAAAACTTCAGAGCACTACTTCATTTCTGGTAGCTTAAATATTGGTGTTAGTAGATGTATTGTTATTAAAAATGAAAAGGTGTTATGGTTTGTCAGTTTCAATAAAAACCTTTGCCCCCTCTCAACTTCCAGGGTTTTTCTTTGTTTTTTTTAATAATATCTTCACAATTTTGCTGCTGATAGATTGGAAAAATTGATGTGTTGATGGTAGTAAATGAAGAAGTTGGTAATGGGGAAAACAGGGTGTCAGTAGCACTAAGGTGTCTTTATTAGAGGTAGGTTTCAAGCTGTGTGGTGAGTTTTACTGGCCCCAGTTTACTGTTTCAGCAAAACCCATAGTCTTTCAAGGCAGAAGAAACCAGGCTTCTTTGCAACGAACAAGAAAAAACAGATCTTTTTATTAACGGAGCTTGGGAGGGGTATTCTTTGTCCCCTTGCATCCATTATAGTAGTCTTCACCGCAACATAGATTTATGTGTCAAAAAGGAATTTACATTGACTGGTGGCCTTCAGGGAAGAGCTAGACTGTATTTCCTTGGCTGTAGGGTGGCTGTGATGAAGTAAAAATACACCCAAATTTGTTGTGTGGAGATAGCCAGGGAGGCGAGGGTTCACAAGTCTAATTTTCTTCTTGGAGTTCATCTGTAAAGTGCATGTTGCCAGACAATGCATGTGCTGTTTCTGTCTACAAGCAGGCTAGAAATCTAGGTGGATTCCTTGATTGCCTTTTGTGGGTTGCTTACTTTTACATCACACGCGCATCAGAAGTGTTTATATAAAAAATTGATCCTGTGTACATGATTAAACTTGACAAGGCTTAATCTCTGTTGCTAAGAGTGTGGGCTTGATAGTTAATGTGGTAGGTCTTTGTTTTTCATGTAAATACTTGTAATGTTCTGTTTGCATTAAGTATGCTGGTGTTTTTTCTTGACAGTTTAGTGATTAAAATCTACTTAGTTTTAAATAGGTGTAGTCAGAGAAATACTGAGAACAGAGTTAAAGTGAAGAGAGAACTTAACCTTTTCAAGAAAATTGCTAGTAATAAGTGCTTCTGTGACCTCTTTTATAATGGCAAGTGATGGCTGTCGGGGTTTTTTTTTTTGGCTGAGGGTTTCTGTGAAAGATTTCCTTTGCTCATATATGTTTTTCCTTAAAAATTAGAAAAAATACTAGTTTTTTAATTGCTGTATATTCTTGAGTCAGCAGTGGTAAGTATTATTATTTTTATTCATGTTAGGGCAGAATCCATAAGGCCAGAACCGTACTAATAAATTTGGTTAGCACGACTGTCTAGTTTGGGATATCATTCCTAACCAACAAGGTCGTACTGGTGAGTGCCTCTGCTGTCTGGATGGTTTTTTTTGGGGCAGTAATGGTGTTTTTTTGGACCGTGGGGTTTTTTTGCTTGCTTTTTGGTGGTGTGGGTTTTTTTTGTTTGTTTGTTTTTTGTTTTTTTTTAACACCATAGCAGTTTAGGTACTGAGACCCCCCTGTCCTGGATGCTGAGCCACGCAACTAGTGCGAGACAAGCCTTACCCTCTGTGTGTGCTACTGGGAGTTGAGGCTGGGGGGAATGGGGGGGGCTGGGTCTTGTTTGTTTGGGTTTTTTACAGTATTTTGCAGTGGCATATTTTCACATACTGTAGTTTTATCAGATACTTTTGTGCGATTTTTATCAGCACAATATGAATTTGAATTGTAGCTGACGCATTGGATGCCCTTAGATGACATTTCATGCTCCTCTTCAGAGTTTGTTACTTTCCTTGCTCTTTGCTGCTGGAGAGCAGTCCCTCCTGACCTGCTGTGGTAAATGATCACAGAAATTGTCAATAATACAACAGAACTTGAGAGCAAACTCCTGCTTGATCGATGTCGAAGCTCTGTCAAGGTCGGTGATACAACAGATTCTGATGGAGGCTTGTGAACAGGCTTCCCAAAAAACGTGTGCTTGGAGTTAGGCCTCCAAAACCAGGTCATGCAGGCATTGTCTCTTTTTTTTCCTCCTATCTTTAAATACACATAAATCATATTTTTTGGTAGTAGTAGGAAACAGGAACACCATATTTAGGGCAGATGACAGCTACGTGTTATTTGTTAGGGCCTTAACTCAGTGGTGGAAGGTAAGACTAGAAGAGATTTTGGTGTGTAATACCTAAATAGGCAGGCTGTGTTTTGAAAAGCAAAATCCCTGAGTACTGCTGCTAGATTGCTGTTCCTGAAAGGCAGGGACTTCCTTGACTGTGTGGATACAGATACAGAGCTAATTCTTCGATTTATTAAAAAAAAAATCCGTAAAAAATGTCTCAGCTGCTCTATACGCAGTTGCCTTTTGCCAGGACCCATGCAGTCTTCATAGTGAGTGGTGCTTGCTCCATATAGGTAGGTAGTGTAGACAGGAGGATTTGAAACCATGGCTTTTTGTGTTCACTCAGATTGGTGTTAGTAATAAAAACTTCTTTGTTCTGGTCTCTCTTCGTGTTGTGTGGGCTTTCTGTCAGTCAGAAAAAGGCTATTCCCCTTTTCTTGCAGGGGAGCGAGTGTCTTGGAGATTACCAGAGCCCTCAGTCTATGGTGTTTTGATGAGAAAAATACCCCCTGCTAATGATTTTGGTAGGTTTTGGCTGCACCTTCCATTGGTGGGTCGGTCTGCTGCCAGGCAGCCTGCATATAGCCGCCCATATGCCACCTTTCACAGGGTGAGGGCATTTGCAAGACAATGGAGGGAGCCAGCGGCAGGGCAGGCTCGGGGGCTCAGACCCTCGCCACCAGTGACAGCTTTGTTAGGTGCTGGTTGTACCTGGTGCTCCTCCCCGCCCCCCCCCCCCCCCCCCCCCCCCCCCCCCCCAGCACTGTACCCTTCGCCCCGTGCACTGGGGGCCCGTGAACCCAGCAGCCATGCTGGCCTGCTGCTCGGGCTGGGCTGCGGTGAGACCGGGGGCTTTAAGTTCCCTCCAACTAGCCTGCACCTACGTGGATGATACTCCAATGGTGTTTTCTTACAACTGTTTTGTTTCCTATTCCTGCTCTCCCGAGGGAGGGGTTCTTCAGGGAAGCAGAGCTGCTGTTTGCTCAAATACTTCAAGTTTCTATAGCATTTCTGCTAAGCAGAGGCTGCCGGTGCTGCTGAAAAGCAGAGACAGTCCTCAAGCATCCTGTTCAATGTACAGCCATTGGTATTATATCAGTTTGGTAGTAAATAATGGAGGACAGATTATCTTCACGTATTTTAAATGCAAGCAGATATTGAATTCTACGCGAGGCCGCTGAACCCAGCGGGGTATATACCTTGGCCATCACGAGCTCTGATGTTCAGACAATGCCAGTGCGTCATGTGCAGTCTCAACAAATTAGTTCCCTGCATTGCCCGGTCCTTTCTCAGCTGTCTGCTCCAGGATGCCCAGGGATGTTTCAGCAACATGCCTTGTTCCACTTGCCTTCCTTTTGGGAGCTGCTGCCTGGCGGTGCATTTGGGCGAGCTGTTGCAGTTACACCAGATTTATGACTGCCCGTACTTAATTTTTTTTTTTCTTGGCATAGCAAAGGATGTATGACAAAGAGCGGGCACAGTAAGCCTGAACTTCTTTTTATTGACGATAATTTTTTAAAGCTGAAATGTAACAGTATTTCAGTAGTGAATACATGGAAATTGTGTGTACTGCTTAATGTGTTTCAGAAATCCCTGTTACTTTTCTTCCTTAAATACAAGAAAACAGGCGTGTAATGCCTCATTGAAAGAAGCCTGTAGGGGTGCTTTGTGAGGGTCTTAATTAAGGGCTTTGAAAGACTAAACAAAAGGAAAAAGAAAATGCTACAGGGTTATTGTTATTCCAGCCCATTGGCTCAGCGAGCTGACCATCCATTGGTGCCTTCTGTCCATTTGGGAGCTGAATGACACTTTTGTTCGTGGTTAACAGAGGTGAAAGAAGCCAATTATTGGCTGTCTTTTCCACAGGGCAGCTGCAGACGGATTTCACTGCAGGCAAATATGGACTTTTCTGCCACAGGGATGGTTGTGATGACAGTTATTTTTGTGGAATTGTATGAAAGAAAACGGATTTTTCATTATTTTTTTTTTCCCACTCCAGTGACTTGTGTAGATGTTTGTTGAAAACTACTGTGAATATGCTGGCGTGGAATGGGAATGTGTAAAGGGCTGGATTCCCCATGCTAAGTGTACTCAGCTTTTTCTCTGGGTGTGTGAGAGAGTGAGGTTTTTTGGGTTTCTTTTTTCCTCTATTTTTTTTTTCTTTGCAATCACAGTTGATTTTAACTATAGGGCTTTTCTCACTGGTGTGCTGTGTGTATTAACCCTCTTATGGCTGCTAGCCTAGGCTGTGCTGGCTGCTTTGTGTGCCGTAGGGATGGAGGGACAGCCTCTGCAGGTTAGCAGTGAGTCCTGCAGTGGCAAAATTCGTGTCTGCATGCCATTAGGGACCTCAGAAAGTATCTCTCTGCCTGAAACTTGCTGCCCCTTCTCCCCCATCTCTCTCGCTGGGTCCAGTATATCATAAAATCTTTTTCCATAACTCATGCTTGTATAATACAAAATTTATTCTTTTCTCCCCAGTTTTCCTTTGTTTGAGCCTCTAGTTGTAGTTTTAAATGCATGAAGACTCACTGACTGTTCTGATTCTGGAGAAGTTTCCTCCGCTTGGGGCAAATTTTGAGTAATAACCCATGTCTCAGTCAGAGTTGATCCATCATAGCTTGTTATGCCAAAAGACTTGGTGGCGTGTCAGCTGCTCAGGAGGCCTGTCAGTGCTTGTGGTAGGTTGCTTGTGGTGGCCTCCTTCATAGCCATCTAAAACCTATGTTTAGGCATAGTTTATAACAGTAGTATAAAAAAAGGGGGGGGAGAGGCGATATTCCTCATCTTACTTGGCTTTTTGTTGGAGGTGAAAAGAGAATCCACCTGCTATCCTCCGACCTCTGGAGGTGGAAGTGCTATGAGGCAGTTCTTCTTTGCGTCTTGGGACATAAAGAGGAGTTATTGTGCTGTTGTTCTCTCCTTGTCCATCCTGATTTTTTTATTTTCCTTTATGGACTGCTTTTTACTAGGTGACTTGTTACCTGCAGCTGTGACTGCTCCTGCCAGTTTGCACACATGTGACTGATGTTGCTCGTGCTCACTGTGAGCTTGGCATGCTGCAGGCAGCCTGGCTTGAGGCTCTTGAAACGTCAGAGGAGGCAGCTTGGTGGGCACTTGGCATCTGTTGACTGGTGTCAGTGGTAGAGCCCTACCTCTGCCAAGTTCCCGAGGACAGCAGAGATGCATATGTGTGTGTGCGATGCTGTGAAGTTGCCCACACAAGGCTGGCAGCGATGGCTGCGCATGCAGGCACGTCGTCAGGGACAAGGGCGACTGTCTCCTGGGCACAGGGGCCTGGCTCCCTGCTGAGAGGGAGGGAGCGAGCAGCCCAGCTCTTGGGGAAGCCATGTCCCACAGTATGATGTTCCGAAGAGAGGTGTCTAGGTGTGAGACCCTGCTCGGTCTGGTGGGAGCCTGGGGGAGAAGGCTTTGTCTGAGGGGTGCTTGCAGCAGTAGAGCTAGTCTGTCTGTCTTCTGGGGGAGAGGACCAGTTGGTGGCCAGATTTGGAAAGCAATGGAGTAATGACTTGTCTTCTGGGGTTGGTTGGTTGGTTTGGTGGGTTTTCTCTTTTTTTCCTCCCTCAAATGCTTGTAACACTAGTTAGTTTTGGGGGAAAACCCCCACCATTATGTGTATGCGTACCACAGGTGTTGCTGTCAGTGTAGGTCCTGAACTTTGATGCATATTATGTTGCTTTAACATGACCACAAATGCAGGTTATGGGGGGCGGGCAATGAAAGCCACAGAACTTTGCCCACCTAGGAAGGAGTTGTGTGTTTTCACAAGGCAAGGCGTACTGGAAATTTTGCTTCTTGAAATGAAATAATTAGCTCTCTGATAAGTCAGATAAGAATGAGATAATTCCTGATGCTCTCATTATACAAGAAGAAATAAAATTGATTGCGAATACTTCCTTGTTACCCTGTACTCAGTTCTGTACCGTTGAAGTAGAAGTTGAACCTGTGGCTCTTCTCTAAAAGTGTCCTGGCAGACACTTTGGGCAGCTCTAATTTTGATTTCTGTTGTAAGTTCACTGGTATGGAAGGTGGATGCTCAACCCAAGTCGTTGTGTGTGTAAGGGACTTGGCCATCCATCTCCAATAAATCAAAAAGAGGAATGTAGCTGAAACTGGAATATAACTAAACATTGGGAAGCTCATACAAAGCTAGTGAAGCTGTCTGAATTTTTGTGTTTAGCTATACATCTTGTCAATAGGCAGCAAGCCTCGCTTTACCATTTGTTGAATGTACCGTTTCCCGAGTGAAAGGCAAGGGCTGTATGTTAGCACACGTGAATGCTGCCATTTCAGAAGACTTCGGGCAGACTTTAATCCTTCAAATGTCATAAAGTGGGAATCACTCTTCTGTTTGAGTACCGTGCAATAATTGATCATCAGGAATTCCCAAAACCGAAGTTTTACATGTTATCAAAACTATTTGTGCTTCCTCAGCTACTTCAAGGTGCCTTGAAAATTCCTGTGTAAAAGCGTGTTTGGTTCTGTAAAGGTCATTCCAGGTGCTGCCATGAAATCTATTTTGACACCAGAAAGCTGTACTGTGGCCTTAGTTTTCCCACAGTGTATGGATAATTATAGTGCACAGTGCAGAAAAAATTTTTCTTGTTGCCAGAAATAATTTTTGGTTACATCCAAGTTACGTGTTACATGTACGTGAAAAAAGGTTCTTAAATGCTAAAGCTGTTGTGTATAGGATTGGGCTGACTGAGATGTTTACATTTTGTCTTCAGGCTTTATTGTATCAGTGACTTTGTTCATACCTGAGTTTTGTTTTGCTTTCTTGCTTTTAGCCTTCTAAAAATGTAGGGCTTACTGGGACTTTTGAGGCTCAGGTTGCTTTCTAAACATTGGGTGGGACAGGAGACCAAAATAAACCAGAAGAAAATAAATAAAATTCAAAGTACTTAGAGTTACTAAAGTTGGAATTTTTATGAAATTGGTTTTGTAGCTCTTGGAGTTCTCTTTTTGCAACAGAGCAAAAACAAGACTGGAAATGCAACAGAAGATATTTTTTTTAATATATGTGTGTAATGGTAGCACATTTCTATCTTTTATATGCTTTTCTATTGGTGTAAACAGATTTAAGTGCCGGGCTGTGTCTGGACAGCTCAGGAACATTAGTAGCTTTATCCTCCCGCTTCCTGGCGAAGATGCAGAAAAGATTATTCTCCTTTGAACCTGGAGTTTGGAAAGGGGCAGCAACCTGTTCAAACTCACAAAATGAATCTCTGCGGGGGCAAGGAACTGAACTTCGTCGGGTCTGTGTCCAGAGTTGTAACGGGGAGCTTTCGTTGTGAAACGTTTGTTGTAGTAAACACTGTGTTGCTAGGTGGAGGGAGATGTGGTGTCCCTGGAGTCCAAAGGGTGAGCATGGCGCTTTGCACTCCTGCTGAGGCAGTTTAAGTTTTATGGAATTGCCCTTGAAGCCATTAAATGGAACGAAACGTGCCTTGTAGGTGCTCATGGTGACATAGCAGGGACCTGAGACTGGAGGGGGGACGACACCCAGATCTCATTAAACTGGTTGGATTACATAGTTGGGTGATGTTCCTAGCGTTTCAGCAATGGTTGTTCACAGAAGCTTTCGATAACGAAAAAATGCTTGAGAACTTCCTCAGCAGTAACGAACAAAACCTTGGCTTGGCTATACATGAAGTGCCTGTGTCAGGTTTAGCAATATGTGCTTTAAATTAAAACCCAGATATGTCTGACCTGGGGCTGACTTACCTCATTAAAGAAAAATCCAGGTTAGAGTCATCTAAAACTGACGCAGTGGTGGTTGATGGTTCGGTATGGCTCTGCGATGGTAAGGACAATTGCTGCAGCTGGCAGTGCTGCCCTATTTTAACTTGGTGGCAAACATAATGTTACATTTCATTTACTTAAAACATAACAAATAACTTTCTGTAAAACTCCTTGAGGGAATCTGCTGTTGGTTTCGTTGCAGGCGTAGCTACATATTAAGTCTTCTTTTAGCGTGAAGTTCCCATTGTCTCCTTCGGTACCTTTCCTCTTTCCTACTGCCGTGGGAAGTGTGCTGCTCCAGAGCTGTGCTGATACAGCGCTCGCCGAGGCCATGCTGTATAGAAGACTGCTAACCCCATCTGATTTAAACCAGGCCACAACCCAGAAGTGGTTTTGTTTAAATCCAGGTTATTACAGTGATCTGATTACAGAATGCTGCCTGTAAACTGTTCCACCGTGGAGGTGGAAAGTGATGGAAATACAAGCCAATTTCCTTTGTCAGAAAGAAAAAACCTGGTGCCACTACAACCTGGAGGGTGTAGTAGGTTGGAGCCTTACGTATGTAACCTGTTGCTGCCTTCTCCTTTCCCCTTTATGTGTGGAGACCTATGTATTATAAAAAAAAAAAAAAACAAACAACAAAAAAACCTCTTCTACTTACCTTTACTGGTTTTTACAAATAATCCCCAGTCTCACCAAAAACGGTGGCTTAGACACACATGTTTTTGGCGAAGATGATCTCAGGTTCAAGCCCCTTACCTCGAGAGCTGTTATTCTGGCCAGTTTACTGGGACTACTGTTAAATGGCATGAAGACATGAAAGTATTCCTCACAGTTTCCCATACCTGGAAGGCATGTTGGTGAAATACAAGAGTATCACCTAACAGGAGGACAGCATTTTGAACACTTGCAACCTAAAGGCTTGACTGCCATGGCTTTGCCTTTAGCCCGAGCCGTGCTGTCCGGAGGCAGGAGGCAAGCTGGAAGAAGTGCAGAAGATGCCATCAGCACTGCAGGGCATGATGAGTCTGCCAGGCGAAGATGCTTTGCAGTGGTCCTTCGAAAAACGTTGGTCCTTTAACAGGTATTAACTGCTCTGCTGCTCTCCTGAAGTCCCCCTGTAGTCTGTGTCACCTCCAGTGGCTATGAATCGGAGGGGATTGTTGCCAAATACTTCATGACTTCTCTATCATTTTAATTTGTAGTTACTCTTGGAGTCTTGGATAACTATGTTACTACTTATAAAGGATTTTAAAAAACTTCCAAGGCAGAGGGTGGTTGTGACGGAACTATGCCGAGAGCTTCCCTACCAGGATGTTGGATGGTAGCAGGACATGTGAGGTTGGGTACAGGTTAGGGAGGTGGATAATCCAAGTTCCCACTCGGTTTTGTCTGTGGACTTCTTCATGGTCTTGCACAGGTTGGTTATTCACTTTTGTGATGGATACTCACAGGTGTAGGACGGGTGTCTTGGTACAGGCTTGCCCTCGGACTGCTTTGGGGTGTGGGAGGGGGAAAGGGGATGTTGGAGTGTGCTATTGTCCATGTAACGTGCCTGTCACACAGCCTGATTTTTGTACTCAATTCCCTGGTGTTACTGTATGCCAGGGAGTAAATAATTAGGAAAATTATGCATTATTCATAGTTTTATATCTGCTGCAAATAATCTCTAGCTATGTAAGAAAAATACTCTTGCATTGAAAGACATCTTGTTTCTTCCTCCAGTTTACAGCGAGCCCTTCCTTCAGCCTGTAATGTGCACCAAACATGTGGCTCTTAAAAATTAACTGAAGAGCACGTTAACTTGTGCTGCTATATTCCTATTCCGGGATACAATCTCTTTCATAATAATGCAGTGGAATTTTTTGTTCTGGGTTAATTCCCCACCATGTGTCAACATAGGCCATTAACAGTATGTGTGATTGCTTAATGGCTGGCCTGCAGTGACTCAAATACCAGTTCAAAATAGGTCTTTGCATACAAGTATTGTTCTCTCTAAGATCTTGATGATGGCTTGATTGGCACATGAATAGGGTACATTAGAGCTAGTTACTGTGTCTGAAAGAAAGCTAAGACATCATGTTGGAAGGGAAAAAAAACACAACAGGTTGATGTGACATGGGAAGGAGGAGGCAGGAGAAATAACTTATAAATATGGTGGGAGAAAGAGGGGGATGTTACTTCTCTTGCAGGAACAGACCTGTCTGAAATTTTTCAGCCTTTCTGTGGCTGTCAGTGAAAATGTCGTAGGTCCTGCTTCAGCAAAATGCTGAAAGCTTACTGGAATCGTCAGGGTTTATATGCTTTTTTTTGGCATTTGCACTGAAAAAGGGCTCTGTATACCCTTATTTCCTAAAACCTCTGAATATCTCGATCCCCTCTAATAGCCAGGGTTGGTGGGTAGCCTGAAGTTTGATTGCTTCCATGAAAAAGTAGGTTGAGTGCTTCATCCCCAAGCGAGCGGTCACACAAACGTTAGTTTGAGCCACAGAAAAGTTGCTTCAGATGTTGCATGCCAGCTGCTTGCGGAGCTCTTGGAGCGCCATTCCTTTCTGGAGCTCCTGGCTACCAAATGGCGCGAAGCTACATATCTAGTGAACAGGGAACTGTCAGAACAGTCTCCTGTCCTGTTTTTCTGCTAACAAAAAGGAGAAATAAAGGTTGTAAATTTGATTTGAAAAGAACGTGACTGGTAGGTGGGCATAGAAAATGGGACCAACGTGGGGCAGCTGGAGGGGGCTCCAGGCTCTGCTGGTGATGTTGGGCAGGTTACTGCACCGCTGCCTGCTTGCTTTCCCTCCTGGGCTGTTTGTCTTGGCCCTTTAAGCAGCAAACTCCTCTAGGTGAGGAGTGTCTCCAACTGTATTTGTACAGGCCAATCATGCTGACATGTTGAACTAGGGCCCTTAGCTTCTTGTTGCAATACAAACAGGAGATGATAAGACCTGTGCTCCTTAGAGAGATAGCAGGAGTACTTAGGAAATGGTAATGTATTTGCTGGGTGGGAATTTGACCTGTGTCTTAGCTAGTCACAGCCCATGTTGACTAAGGCTTTAAGTATTTGGACGTTTCCTTTCTTACAAGAATGTTTCCTGGAAGATGTGGACAAGGAAACATGCTCATAAATGAAAAAAAGGCTTTTCGTGACTGCGAAATGGCTGTGAATACAGAACAGGTTTCTGTGATTTTAAAGTGTTGCAGGTCTGTGTGACTGTGTCAGAGGTAGTAGGACCACACTTCAGATAGTTGGGGAGAGAAGGAATTCCAAGGAGAAAAATCCACATTAATGCAAAAATGGGTTTAAATCTTCCATTTTGTTTTATCATTAACAACGTTGTCGGTGTTCAAAGGAACAGCAGATGAATAAGAGGAGAGATGCGTTGGGCCGTGGCAGTAAGGATTGGAGATACGGGATGGTTAATCCTGCGGAGTCCCAGCTACTGGCATACCCAGAGGGGCCCTCAGGCTGGGACCTTCCCTCTGGGAAGTGGGCAACTGTACTTGTGCAGGCCTTGTCGCCAACGGGGAGAGCATAAATTTTAAATACAACACCAGTCTAGCTAATTGGGGCATCGGTGTCCTATTAATATATACACGTTAGCTAATAGTATGGGCTGAGGTAGCCAAACCTTGCAGTAATAGATGGCGGTAGTCCATAAAAGGTATGAAATTAATTACTCAGCGTATTACTTCTAACTCTTTTATAGCTCAAATACTTTCCGAGTGTAGGCTCCTCTCTAAACATCATCTTTCCTTAGCCTGATACTCGTTTGCCTGCTGTTTGGGTTTTCCTGGGATTTCAGCTGTGTTCATTGGATTCACGGTGCAGGCGATTACCCTTCGAAGCAGCAGTTGTGAGGTGGTGCTTCTGGGAGAAGAATCCTTTGCTTCTTGTTATAAGGAAGATAGAGTAAAATAAAACGCAAACAAGAAACCAAGCTTTTTTTTTTTCTTTTTGGTTGAATGAGTTTAATTAGAATTTCCTTGCTGATCCTCTAGGCTTTCTGTGCTTTCATTACATATAGAGTAAGATGAAGAAGTAGGACAGTATTAACGCAAACTCATTTACTCCGTCCCTTCAGTGGTTTTATGTTCAACCTGAAGGAACTGGCTCAATAGGAAAGTAGGTCTGACCCAGGGATGTAATTCAGCTCGTGGTCTCCCCTGGGACTGGCTGCTGAGGTGTGTGATTTGGTTGAAAATTACATTGCTTTTCAACATGTGAGCGTGTTCCTACAAGGAGTTCTGCACTGAATGTGTTTCTTCAAGACCGTAGCACCGCAGTACATCTTAGATCGGTCTAACCTCGAGCTTCCCTGATTTATCCTCTCCGCGCTGCCCACTCTTCAGGAACTCTGCCTCTCCCTGCTGCCACAACACCTGGCAGAGGTGACCTGGACCAAATTCAAAGCACTGAGCATTACCATAGAGCTACATATAATTCTGTCCCTTTTTTCTTTTTTTAAATTTTATTTTATTTTGGATAAGCAGCAAAGACTTACTGGTCTGGCATACTAAGGAAAATGTCTGTTGTTTTGTCTTGTTGACCTTCACTGATGCTAACATAATCAGGACATGATTTATGTATCAATGGTCCCAGTGGTAATGGGTGGCTAGTTGTTCCTCAGCATTTTCTGGTGTCACATTGACTTGCATTTGCAATAACCTGGCTTATCTAATGTAGTTTCTAAAAATATTAACAGCTCCAGCTTTTCTTCGTACTACTGAAGCTGGATCAGGGTTATACTACCTGGGGAATTTTACATGAGATTAAGACCTTTTACCTAATGGTTTTGTACAAGTAGGTAGGAGGGCTTTATTCAAATACAGATAGCTCTGCCTAAATCATTTTGTAAGTGTTATAATTAAATAACTCGGTGGCAGAGGGCCCAGACCTTGGAAAAGACTGAATGGAGCCTACAGTATTACATGCTATTATCTATCAGCAAACAGGTTAAGCTTGCTCAGAGGGAGTATTTTATAGGATTTTAAAGGTGCCTTGTTGAAACATGATCTTCTTTTCTTCAACAAACACTCCCCCCTCTCCTTCTCCCCTTCTAAATTTCACAAAAGATAGAGGTTAGGTGGAGAGCCAGAAAGAAGTTAGCTATTAATGAAGTGCAGGGAAGCACAGGGGAGTGTTTGGATTTTATTTTTGAAATGGCCAATCTCGGTTGGGTTTGGCTGAGATGTAATTTTCCTTCTCTTTACTAGATACTTCATGTTTTTCCAGCTTTTTTACAAAGTGGAGTATTTTAAGTCATTAGCGTGCCTTCTGTACTAGGATGCCATGTACAAATGCGGTGGGAAGGTCCGTGTGCCCCCAGTTCAGTGCAGATCCAGGCATTAACAGCTGGGGCTGCAACGCAGGATAGAAAGCATATCACCAGCGTTTCTTGTGAGTTGTAGATGTGCCAGCACACCAGAGCTGGGTAGTGAGGAAGGTTTCTGTGCCTAAAATGTGCACACCTTTTGGCTGGGGAGATGCAGTAGGTATTGTTGGGGTGGGGGGTGGGGTGGGAACAAACCAAAAAAACCCTGTTGCAGCTAAATGGCCCTCAGTCCAAAGAGACGGGCATCGCTTTCCTTTCAGTGCCCATTGGTTACTGTGGGTCGTTAGCTTCCATTCTCTGCCTATATCTTGAGCTAATTTGTTTATCATTTTTGCCTGTCCTTTCTGTACCCCTCTACAGGAAGCCTGTGTTTCCCATTTTGTGGTCCCTTTTTGTTGTTGCAGCTTTTCTTCTCGTGCAAGAATTATTGTCCCCCTCCTCTGTTTCCATCATCTCCAGTCAACTGTCCTTTCTAGCTAGAATGCTGCTCTGGTAATCGGTAAGAAAGACATGTAGGATAAATCCAGCAAGGGTCAGGCTGCTTTATGGTAGAGGCAGTACTATAAAATGAGACAGAAAGCTATCTGTGCCCTGCTGGAGATGCTGTGACACGCTGTGCATTTTATCTAATTTTCTTTTGCGTGGTACCACTGATAAAAGCTGTGACTGAGGCCACTTTCTAAAGATAAATAAGAGTTTCTAATTTTAAAAAGTGAGAGAATTAGTAACTTGCCATTCAAGATACAAAGTATTTCTGCTCATCCTGAAGCCTAGGAAAGCTTGACTTCGGTTAGTGGTAGAATAAAGAATCCTTAAAAAAACCCAACCCAATAACCCAACCAAAACTTTCCATCAGGAACTGGAATTCTTGCACAGGAGGAGTAAAATAACAAAGTTTAAGTACGTTCTATTGCCTGGTTCAGGTTTCTGAAGTCTCTGCTGCTGGTTGCTTTAAGAGATGGTTCAAATCTGCTTTATTCAGAGAGGAGATGTGGTGCTAAGTGTTTTTACTGTGTCCACCAAAGGTGCTTTCCTCTCCCCAACTGATTTATCTCATTTGATGCCCATTTTCAACAGACAGAGTTTCTTCTAGATTTTAGCGTCCTTACTGGTTAGTATACATACAAGTAGTTTTAAAGACTTAGAAGTGTTTCTGTGTTAGGTGGAAGCAGGGGACCTCGCTAAACTAAGCTGGAAATAAAGACTGAAGTAGTTGTCAGAATAACCTGAAGGAATCTACTGAAGCAGGCTGAAAACAGCAAGTGACTGCTGGAGTACTGTGGCTTGATGTTTCACCTTTGGCCTGTAAAAATCAGTCTCTGCAGATGGTGATGGTGTCACCTGGGATGCTGAATAACATCTTCAGTAGGTTTGTTCAAGCTACTTGTTTTAGTTGGGGTTTGGTGGTTGGTTGTGGGGTTTTTTTGCCTTTTCTTTTTTTTGGTAGTACCTTCCTGGAAGGACAAAACTTCTGACTGACTGCAAGAGCCTTATTTATGATTCAGAACTGCAGCGACAGCAGCAACAGTGCTGCGGGAGGGAGCTTGGTTGCGTCTATATTCTGGTGTTACATCTCTTCTGCCTGAAATGGCGTAACCGTAAGGCTGTGATTCATGTGATCCCCAAGATGCAGCCTCTTCTTGCTAAAGAGGTTACCACCTTTGGCTGCTCATCGTTTTAGTTCCGATGCCAGCTCGTTGCCCGATCATGCCCTTGAATGTTTCCAGGGATGGGGCATCTACCACCTCTCTGCCTTGGCTGAAGCCTGGCTGCTGAGTACGGATAAGGCTGGTTCATGGCTAACTGCTGGGAGGTGCAGGTCTACCCCAGCTTCCCCTTCGTTTTCCTGACAGATCTATGGTGTAAAACGATGGCATCGCTGCCGCCTTCTTTTCCCTGTTAGAGCTGTTGTGTCATTTCTGTGCTTTTCAGGGAAAATGCCCCAAATATAAGCATGGGGCTGAGTTTAATTTCAAGACAGAGCTGTAGGTTGCTGGGGCTGACAGATCATGCTTGCAAGTGATGAAAGAAAAAGAAATTTAAGATAAGCCTTTCAGATACTGCGTCTGAACTTCAGCGTACCGTTAAAATTTAGGATGTATGTGGGGTTTTCTCGTGTTTTGTTTTATTTGTTGTTTTTAGGGGGTTTTGTTGTTAGCAATTTAAAAGGCTTGTGGGTGTTGGGCTGTTTTTAGGGAACTTATGCCTGGATTTAACAAGCCAATCCAGAATGGCTCCTTCAGCTTAGTCCTGCTGAAATGGGGCGTTAGGCGACTGCTGATGTGATCCCTCGGTTGGGTGATAGCATTATTCCTGTGGACACTGCTAGAGGCTGGGAAACTACTGTTTGCTGTTTGTTTTGTTCATTCATAGATCTTCATTTTATGTATTAGGACCTTAATTGAGCTCTGGGCTCATAAGCCTTTCTGGTACAGTGGAGTAGGTAGGGCAGCTTCTCAGTGGAGATTTCTTGGACATATCCAAGATCTATACCAAGATTTTATCTTTGTTACATGGACAGCCTTCTTGATTCTGCATAAACTGATTTGTTTCAAATTTTAGGAATAGTAAATATTTTCTAAACTGAAAGCAGTAGAAAATTGGCAAGAACTATTTTTTTTGGACAGTGGTTTTGGGGGGAACGTTTGCCATTATTTTGTCTTAATATATGGTGCTAGTCCATTTTTGTTGTAATTGTATACATTATGCCTTGTTAAAAGTATCTTTGACATTAACTGAGTAAACTTTTTAGAGAGTTGTTAATTCATCTAATTTTAGTAACATGGGTGTTTGCTAATATTGTTTGTAAATTCTTCCACTGAAGCTTATGAACTACTTAATATTTCATAACCAGCAAATAGTGCCCATGAACTCATTCTTTGACTGAGGATATTTTGTAGAGTGAAATGAAAAGAAAATAAACTTGTGTGTGAAAAACCCCCAAGCAGATATTGTGTAAAACCCCAAATGTCTGATTTCAGCTTCTACAATTCCTTGTGGTTTTCCCCTTCTATATCTGTTGCTTCTTTTGCTGAAAGTGCGCTTGAGATATGAGAAGGTGAAAACACACTAATCTTCTACTACGTTAAAATGGTTCTTTTTGGCAGTTTTTCAAAGCATGATCTACCCAAGTCTGTTGATTGGTGAAGCACTGGCAATCAGTTTGTCATTTCTGCAGCAAAACTGCTTTTACGTAATGTTTTTAATTAAACAAAAAAATTATTCTAAAACTTGTATGGCAATCATTAAGAAACTTTGATAGTTGGTGGCTGGATGTTCCCCCGAGTCTGGGAACTGTTGCTATGAAGATTGACTTATTTACTGAGTAGGAGTTACTATCACATGTAATGAAGGCAAATACAGAAACTGTGTAGTAGTTGCAGCTTTTTAGCAAGAAATCATGATAAGCAGTCCCTGCAGATTCACACAATAATGCTAAAGACAGAATTGCAAAGCGTCTTTGTGCCTGTTCTTGTAATAAACGCAGTTTCACTGAAAATAGATGTCAATAGAATCTGTGGATATCGATGATGCCTCTCAGATCTTCATTGTTAAGGTCTTCTGTTACGTGCTTATATCTGAAGAGTCTATTCACCATACTAAAATGGTAGATGCTGACACTTGGAGCTACAGGCAAAAAAGATTCTTTGCTAATTTCAGATCCCAGAGAAAGCTGAAATTACGTAGAATTTGGATGTCGGCCATGCTGCGTACCTACATCGTTTCCATTCGTTTTGTTTAGGATTGCACATGACGCTTGGAAAATCAGGTGTTTATAGCTCTAAAAACTTAAAGACCATTGGTTTCAGACGGATGTGATTTCCTCTTCTGTCCTAAAGAGCCATCACATACTGTAACAGATGTGGTTGCAGTAAAATCCTTGACAAAGTGATGTACAGCCATTCATAAAGTGCTTTCTGATGACACATACCACTGACTTATTTTTACTACCACCATTTAATACATATATACGATGATAGGGTTTTATATCCCCTGGACAGTCTTTTGAGAGAGTTGTGATTTTCTTGCACAAGTTGCTGTTTCTTAGGATTCACGTAGGGTCTCTGCTCCCTCCTTACCCTTCTGCCCTATTCATCAGCTCTTCCCAGTTAGTACTGGGAAGAGGATGTGTGGTCCTCCGGAGAGGAGCCGACTACCCTGAATGTGTGAAATGCATATCTTTGTGACAATTTGAAAAATGTATGTTGAGGGGTAGGGAGGATAAAAGTTGCAGTCTCCCGTGGAGCAGACAGCTGACGATTCATGTATCTGATACCTTTATTTACTTTCCTGCACAAGAAAAATGTCCTGTCCCCCCAGCAACTGCAGCATCTCATGGTACCCAAGCTGCTGCTGAGACACAAAGCACCGCTTAAAGCAGGCGGGCTGTGGAGTTCAGTAATAAATCATCTCCAGTTCAGGTCCTTCTGAAGCTTAGAGAAGTTGTCTGTTGTGCCATCCTGGATTTTCTTGGTATTCTCTCACAAGTGGGTTTGTTTTGGATGTGCCGAGCCAGCCTTATTTTGATCTCCACCGCTCTTGCGGTACGCTAGTATACTCTTTACAGCTGCTGAGGAATGGCTCCCTTGGTTTACACTGCGGTATGAGGAATGAAGTTTTGGCCTGCTCTTCAACAAACATTAAGTTTAAAGAAACAACTGCATCTAGGTTTAATGTAGAAGTGCAGCGTTCGTGTCAGTGGTGCTGGGGTCCTGTGCTGCTGTGCTGGGGGCAGCAGACCAGTTACTAGTTACGGTTAATCTCAACACAAACTCACTGGCCTCATTGACATTGTGAACTGCTGTGGGGGAATTTTTTTTTTATTTTTTTCTTCCCCAGTAACTATGTTGGTTTTTTTAAATACAGTGCCTTGTGTTGTTAGTGTAAATAAGGAAACCTATTTTAATGAGCTGTGTTAGACATTATGGTCTGGCAACTGGAGGAACAACCTGGGCACTCCTTGCAAAAAGTGGTTTAATCAGCTGCTGCAACAGTTTTGGTAGGTTCTGTGGTACTGACGTGGCATTTGGTTTGTCACAGCATGAAAGAAGGCACAAATGTCCTGTGACACCATCTCCTCAGAAGCAGCAGCACCACCCCTACCACCCCAGTGCTCCTTGCTCCCCTTCAGGGCCTGACTGAGGGTCGGTGCCGAGTCCTGTCACGGATGGGGGCCGTGGAAGGTACCCTGAATGTGAACTCCTTAATTTGTCAAGGGGGGTTGTTCTTGCTGCTACAGAATTCTTCAAGGATTTGTGCCCTTCTGGTATAGCGAGAAGAGTTTAAATTAACCTTTCTCTGCCTCATCAGAAGTGGTAATTCCAGTTGAGGCAGATGTTTGAAAACTAGCGGTGGCTATGGATGAGTGAAGAACATATGCCCCAGCAGTAGATGAGGGCTGGCCGAGCTTTTTAGGTGGCAAACAAAATCTGCTGTCCTGCATGCAGTCACCAGCCCTCCAAGTGTTCATGCAGGTTCTTCAGTGGTACTGGTTGACAGTCAGTGAGATGGAAGGGGTGGTTTGGTTTGGTTTGTTTGCTTTTGACCCAAAATATGTGGGGAGGTGGCATGTGGATGCTAGAGAACAATGTGTGGAAGATGACAAGCAGAAGGAATCACAGGGCTGTACTAAGGAGTCTCACTGAATTGCTCGTTAAACAACATGTTAAAAAAAAAAACAACAAACCAGTAACCAAGTAGAAAGAACTTGGGTTATGTCATGAATTGTTAGGCAGTTATGAGTTTAATTATCAAACTGAATTGTTTTCTTGCTACTTTTACTCACGTTGAGTAATAACTTGCTTGAGGACTAGATTATCTGTGATGGTTATGTAGGTGTGAGCTGAGGTGATGGCACCAAGTTTTGCCACTTACTGCTCCTTTGGAAAGAAAAAAGGCTGAACAGGTCTGCATACCTATCATGTAAGCACTTGCTGCTGGCCTGTCTCTGCTCATGGACTGAGTGAAATCTGCTTAAAACTATTACCTCGAGGACTTCTGTAGGTTTTGTAGAAAAAAGATGACTGTGGTAGAGCTAGGACATGTTTCTGCTATTCTTGTCAGTTGCTCCAAAAGCCATGTTGCCAGAAGCTCTTTATTAAGACCCAATGCATGCATTATTGTTATTTTTTTTAAAGACATTGTGGGATGGAAATTTGTGTTGTGGGTGGTCACAATCTTTTTTTTTCTTTTTTTAATTTTTTCATATGCTGTGGTTTTAGAGCGGTCTTAATAATCTGTGTTAAAATTGTATGCATGTGTAAGTTGGTAAAAAATAATGCTGGGGATAACTGTACTGTAGATCCTCTTCCAAACATGCATACCCTGTAGTTTCACAGTGAATTACTTTGCTTAAAGGTGTCAGCAAACTTTTATATCAGCTTCCCATTATGTAGGTCTTTTGTTGCGTCTGGATTCTCAAATTACTGTGCTCTGAAAGTTGAGCATGCGTATTTCTAGAAAGAGAGATTACCATGTGATGCTAGAATATTTTTTTTTCTATTATACCTTCTGCTTGGGATTTCTTTTTCTCTCCTTCTTTTCCTAGAGTGTAAAATTCCCTTACTGTTTTTTGATAAATTTATGTTTCTTCTTCTCCAGAGATATCAGCATGAACAACATCACAAGGCTACCAGAGGATGCCTTCAAGAACTTTCCCTACTTGGAAGAGCTGTAAGTATTTCACACATGTTAGAGTTTTGCTGCAACATCAGATGGCTGCGTGAAGTGGAAGGTGGGTGGGGAAATAGTGTTGAGTTGAGCTGTGAACAGAGAAAAGCAATTATATACTTGAAAAAAAAAAAAGAAAATCCTGTACATGTTTGGAAACCGGAACAGTAAATGCTACTTACAAGGGACTTTTTACGGTAATTATTTTAATCATGGCTAGAGCGATGACACATAGTAATTACGGTGTTATCCAAAGATAACACAAGAGGTGTGTAATTACCATTGTTTCCGAAGGAGCTACAGTATAGCTGTTGCATAAGTTCCATAAAATTTACTGAACATTTACTGAGAAAACAATCATTTACTGAACAGCTTGCTTTCCTTGCCCCCGTAGGCTGCAGCTGCAGTGCTTGCGAGCCCATCCTGACCGATGTCAGAAATTGAAGCTCTGTTGGTACAGGGCTGCTTGTTTTCAGCTTCTCTGGCAGAAATTATTTCTCCAGTTCCCATCTCCCTCTTGTCCTGCTCTGTTTTTAGGTTTTTTTTAAGATCTTACTTAGGTGATACTTGGACTTGTGAATCCTTGAGCTGCACTGAGGCTCACATGCCTGGTGTTCTGCTGAAGTGGTAACTGAGATGCCTTTGCAGAGGTGAAGCACCCTTTCAGAGCATCGCCCTGAATTAGATGGGTTTCAGAGTCAGTGAACAGGGAGAAGGCTTTGACTTTTAATTACTTCAGTAAGTACTACTATGTGACAAGTGACTTCTGTGTGCGTTAGTTTCCTTATCTATGAGGAGAGGGTAATGGTTCAACCTTTGCCAGAGAGTGTTGAGAACTTCCAGTAATAAGCAGGACATAAGCCATCACCATTGCAGTTTGCTCTGCTTCTCTTGAATTTTCAGTGTCGGCATTTTTCATATCAAAGGGCATTTAAAATATAAAGTAAAGCTGTCTTTATTTGTGAGTTTGGCTACACTGGAGCTATGAATGCTGTGTTGAGAGATCTTTCAATAAAAGCACCTTAGGGAAGGAACAGCTCGTGTCCCTAAAGAGACAAACCCTTAGGAAGTAGGGAAGCATTCTTCCAACTTGACAGGTGAGGAAACTCAAGCAAAGAAATTAAGCCATTTGTAGAGGGCAACAGGATAAATTAACCCCATAGCAAAATGGCAAATAAAGCCTTTTGACTCTGATTATTTGCTGTAACCAGTACAACCACTGCACCTCATTGGAACAAAGATACTGAGAAATTGGTAAGAGATGGATCACTTGCTCCTGAAGAAAGGCTTGCGTTCCTGAAAGCTGCTCTGTTTTTCTTCCTTGCACTCCAGCTATGCTAGTTAGTCTAGTAGGGTGTGCTACCTCTCCTTCACAATTTTGGTGTCTCGTATCCTGATAATGTAGCAACTACCATTACTAATTCATTTAAATAACTGTGTTTTCCCTGGCTCTTAAGTAGTTTAGACTTGGGTCAGTACAATTGTGAAGTGCAGTTGAGCTTATTTATGTCAGATGAATTGTCTGTGATACCTTATTTCATGCTTAACAGGTTCTGGTTTATTCCCTCTGGTCTTGGGTATTATTTAAACTTGAGATATAGTTGAAAATATCTCATGAAAGAAAGTAGATCTAGGATTTCAGATGCTGCATGTATGTAAAGGACACAATTTTAAGAAAGGCTCTATGGCTTGAATACTTAATTTGAGAAAAAAAAAAAAAAAAAAAAAAGAAATGGAAGCCTGGGAAGGCTTGCTTGGCTCAGAATATACACTAGCCAGCATTCCCTACGTGCTTTATAAAGCTGCCGTATGTCTGTATGTTTTGTTAGACTGCATTTGTAGTCCAGTTTTTTTCCAAGTTCTTCATAGTTAGGCTTACACTGAAAGTTGAAAAACCCAAAGAATTCCGTTTTCCCAACTCCAGATGACTGGGAGATTTCATTTCTTCCCTATAAGTAATTAAGCAATAAAACCTAACTGGTGAGCGTGCATGTTGTGTAACTTCCATAAACCCTGGGGTGTGTCAGGAGGTAAATAGAAATGGCAGAGCCTTCAGCCATCGCCTATTGTGCTTGTTGCCTAAGCGCCATTTGCTACGTGTACCTCATTGTCCCCCTAAATTCTGGTATTTTGGTTTGTGAAAAAAACAGGCTAGCATTAAGCTCAGAATTATCTGTGAACACCCAGAAGTTTTAAATCATTTCTAGCACGCTTACTTGATACGTTAAAGCAACTAAAACAAAACCCCAACCACTCTACAGTAAAAATAATACTTGCCAAATGTTTAGACTTACTTGAGTTGATGATCATTCCTTAGTACAATAAGAAAAAAATATAGTTTTCATTTTATGTTCGAGTTAGCTGCTGCAGCTGCAGAGGTAGGAGAATCTCCAGGAAGATTAAAAAGAAAAACTCTCCAATTCAACAGCTCTCACAGATGCAGAAAGACAGGAAAGTGACCATGAGAGCAGAGCTGTGAGTAGCCAGTATCTGTGTGTGGTACTTTTCAATTGAAAGCCGGTAACCGAGACTTGTGAGCTGTTAGTGACGTTTTGCAGCAGCAGCCTGCGTTAAATGAGAAGCCTCTTTGCAGAGGCTCTGGCCATGCCCATCAAGAGTGAAATGAGGAAGGTTTCTTCCTTTTCTTTAAAGACCTGGTTATGGTCATCCATGCACAAGTAAACTGCAGGTTCCCTTGCTTCAATTAATGTTCTTCCTAGAGGGAATATTACAAAGTAGATTGAAACAAAAGCAGCTTCCCTTCACCAGTACCGGACACATTTTTGCTATATTCTGCCCATTTTTTTTTTCTCTGTGGGACAGGGCACGGAAGTTTCAGGGTCTTTATTTTTGCTGGTTGTGGACAGAAAACCCCAAACTGTCGTACTTCTTACGGTACAAGCACAGTTTTCCCTCTCCACTCTAAAGATGATTGCAAACTTTTTTCCTGGCTTTTATTTATAGTTGAACTGATCCAGATTCTGACTGCCAGGCACTAGGAAAAGTTGCTTTTTCAGCACAGAAACCTGGGTGTGAGTCTCCACACCAAAGAAAAAGAGACATAGTTAACGCAAAGTGGTGTTGAAATCTGTGCTAGAAGTGACTTTTCCATCTAGAGCTTTTCCCCAGAATTGCATGTCTAAAGCAAATGAAAATCCCACGAACTAATGGGAATGCAGTTAAGTACCCACACCACTATGGACTGGAGAAGCGATTTGTCCAGAAGACAGCCCCGGATACCTTTCCCTTTATTCCGTGCTTTAGCCTTGCCGTTTGTCAAATGCTGCGGGAGGTTAGTCCCTGGCAGAGTTAGTTAATTAATATTGCAAAATAGTATCGCAGAATTTAATTGAATGTAAATGGGAGGCAATTAGATGTATTATGTAGGCAACTGAGTCTTACACAGAGCACATATAAAGAGGATGGGATTAAAAAATCATAGTAGGAGCCATTTAAAAAGGGGTTTGTCATTTCCTTAATGCAATGAATTATTTGGTAGTCTGAAGAGACTTCAGAGGATGCTTTTCCAAATCCTAAAGTGAACACTAGCAAATAAAAGGAAAGAAGCAGCGTACCAGACTTGTAAAAGCTGGCTGCTCAATTAAAAGGTGCCTTCTATGTCACCAAAGGGGGAGCGACCTGGGCGCTTTGACTTACGCATCCTGTCCTGTTTTTAGATGTGCTGGGTTAATCTGGGGGCCAGGTGGAAGAGGACAACTGAAATGGAGCTAAATAGCCATGTTTAGGGAACTGACTCCCCTGAGAAATACCAAATTTGCAGTATAATCTCACTTCTTGTACCTTTGAGAAAGTGCCCTACTTGCTCTCAGCCTCGCCGTGCGTGTCACCGTGTAGCACGCTTATCATATGTCTGTAGGATCCTTGCACTATTTATAAATGTTATAAAAATTCTCCATCTCTGTGTAACTGATACCCATCTGGAAGTAATTTGCAAGTGATTGAAACAGCAATGGTCAGAGTCAGCAAGGAGCAGACCACCAACAGTTTTGCCACAGCAGTTAATGAAGTGTATTCTCCAGAAAATGCTAACATAAATATGCTGCAGCCCTGAACTTGATATGGAAACTAAAAATCCTTGAAGAACTTGGCCACAGTTTTCTAACCACACCTTAAAGTATTTATAGAAAGCTAGAAGAGGGAAATATAGTTAGATAATGGGGTTTTTTTTGAGAGCAGAAACCAGTTTCCAGTGTGAATTTTTAACTAGGAGAGCCAGGCTGTGTTATGTTTTGATGCTCTTCTAAATGGTTGCAGTTCCTTCTAATATTGTTTTCTAAAGTAATCCGAAGGATTTGAACTCTATGATAATCCCTAAAAAGACACTCTCCCATCAAGGAACGCAAATCAAAATTATTTTTATTTTTGGCCAGTTTTCCAGTCTAGCTTCAGACAGTCGAACCACTTGAATAAGGCGAAAGTCTCCCTGAGTTAATGACTTTTTACCCTTGTTATGATTTCCACTCTTAACCCTTTAAAAATATTGTTGTATTACTTGCTATGCGCTGGCGGGGAAGGTTTAGATGATGAGGGTTTGGCTTGTCTGGCTGTTGGTCCACGTGCGAGGCGGTGGGGAGGCAGAGGGCAGCAAGCTGTCCTGCTCTCTGTCAGTGGGGTGTCCGTGACAGAAGCACGTGGTTGTCCAAAGGGGAGCCCTGGTCACCCCGCAACCGGTCAGTCCTGGGCCAGCGCTGTGACCTTCTCCAGCAAGGGTTAGGGAGGATGCTCTCTGACTGTTGTGGTCTTGAAGACCGTATTGTGCCCAGTAATACTGCGAGGAAAATAATCCCTCCTGAAAAGCATCAAGAGGCAGCAGTGCTCAGTTACCTTCGAGATGTGTGCTGATGCCAGGGTCTGCTGCGTTTCTGGGTTTTGTTCATAGTTTCGCTTCTGTGACGCTACCTTCAGAGATACATTTTTTTTTTTTTTTTTTTTTTCCAGTCAAGGGAAGAACTTCATGGAGATCTTTATTTAATGGTTGGTGAGAATGGTTAGGGAAATCAAGTGATAAAAGGAAGAAAGTTTTCGCTTTTCTGAAAGACAATGCTAATCTGCTTTTGGAGAGGTGAATAAATGGCAAGTGAGAGACCGCACGCATGCAACTGTGACTTTTCAGGGAAAGAAATAGTGCAATTGAGCATTTGCTTGACTATTTAATTATATCCATGCTGATTACAGCACTAAGAGGTCCTGCTTAAACATCTTACCTTCCCCCCTCACCACCACCACCCTCAGCGAGAGTCTCTGATCACAGCTTTTAATTGACAAAGCATGTTTTAAGAACCTAAGGATTAATTAAAATGCATACTGGCAGTGAAAATGAGGTGTTTTTGCCATAAGGTTGTAATCAGGGAATATCTGCAAGGGAAATGTCTAGAGTTATTTTTCCTCTTCTCTGCAGCTGAAGATGACCACCTGGCTGAAATGTCACAGCTGCTTGCTTTTGTAGTATCTGTTTCAGTGTGTAATTTAGATGGTCCCCTTCCTTCTAATACCTGCATCGGCACCAACTTGTATTATCCTTGGGGAGGGAGGGGGAGTGTCTGTCATTTTTTATTACTTTGGTTTTATGAATAAGACGTGTTTTGGAGTTAAGCCAAGGCCACCAAGGCTGAGCTGTTAGTTTGGGATGCAGTGTCTTTCCTCACCCGGCTCTGGAACGTCTGGTGGAAGGAGGCTTTTTTCTGTCCTTCAGCATAGTGTCTTGAAGGTGGCATGTGAATGTTGATGAGATGGTGCAGTTTCTCTCCCTATCATAAACACGAGTCATTCAGGATTTGTCGCTGGAAGCTGAATGGAGACGAAGGGCTTGTTTTGAGTAGAAAAGGTAATGATGGATCTTCATGAGGAAAGTTGTCCTGATCCTTGTGTTAGCTAGCTGATGTGTGGGAACTGAGGCTGTGGTTAAACACTCTCCTGTGAAACTAGTTGGTACAATTGGAGACGTTACCACCGCATATCTGGCTATTCAGCCCCACTAGCAGAGACTGAGGAACGAGACGAGAGCTCTCTTCAGCTGCTGTGTTACAAAGGCAGCCAGCGTAGACGTCCTCTGTTGATATTTCAAAAATAGCCGGGTGACGTTGGGTTGGAAGCCGATGAGTGCTCTTCATCCATCTGCCAGCTCCGAATATTTGAACAGCTGGAGGAGGTAATTTCCTCAGTTACTTCAGCTTGAATTCCGAGAGGTAACGTTTTAATGAAGAAAATGCAAGGTGTAGGTTTCACGTGTGGTAGCAAGTTTAAAGCTTAAGCTTTGACTTGACCAGCTAGCATACATTAGAGATGTTTGCTGCCTTGTGTGCACCGGAGCTTCAGAAAGTGCGTGTTGTAACTTGCACCTTCGAATTCTAGTCAAGACAAACCTTTAGGCAAAGACTCCCAAGTAGAATTAACCACAGTCAGCTAAGATATTTTTAAACTTCACCTACTTGGTCTGCACTAGATGCTAAATGATGTTTAAAAACATGTTGGGCAACCTGTGTTTAATTAGTGTTTTCTTACCGTGCAAGTCCTAAATCAGTTTGATTCTGGATGAGTTTCAATCTTTCTGATACAAGAATGTTATTTCTGTAGCTTGGAAGGTTCTTACTGTGTCTAACAGTTGCATATTTTTCCTGTTTGTGGGGACAGATGCTAGTAGGTTGAGTAAATTCCATTGGTTTTAGAAGATGAGGAAGTTTCTTTCCAGTTTCTGTTTCTACATGTTAATTTCAAATGTTGGCATGGTTGTGTGTAAGGTTCCCAACGCTGGTAGTACTTTTAGAGGGAATCGAAACTTTTTCCTTATCTGTCGTCTTCGAGTTTCAGTGTTCAGCGTTATTTGCACATGCGCATGCACACAGGAGCTGGCTTGGCTAAATGGCCTGGAGGCTGAGTTTTGTGGTGGTGTTATGCTTCAAGACCTGTCTTACGAGCCTGAATTTATTATGCTGCCTGAGCTGCCAGGTTGGGGCTGTCAGAACGTATAAACCAGATAAGAAACTTCTGGAGGCTGAGCAGTAGCCTCAGAAGCTCTCATGCTGCGTCTGTCCAGGTAGGGTCCCCCAAAGAGTGCTCGTCCCATGCAGTCTACCTCCACCTTTTGGGTGCAGGAATTTGAGTGTGGGACAAAAGATGTACGTGTGCAGGCAAGCAGGTGGCCGGTTCCAGGCTCAGGCCTCAAAAAGAGTCACATGTAGCTCCGCAAAAACCTTAGATAGATGGAAAAGCAGGGGAAAAAAAAAATCCTGTATGTTGGAGGTAAATGCATTGCCCCTGTGCTCTGAGAAAGTAATTGGGTGCATTCTGTCATCATAGTGTCATGGTGCAACACTGTACGTCACCGTAAGAAGGCATGATAAGGAATAAAGTAATTGTTTTTACCTTCTTTCCTCCCCTCCTCTTGGGTGGTTATATTTTGTTAAGTTTTTTGTGAGTACTGAGGTACTCTTGCCTAATTAGCATTGGCAGATCTTGTCCTGGCATGGAAGTGGTAACAGTACTCACGTAAAGTTCTTTTCTTGGCCTTCTATATTAAAATTCTAGATGATTCTGATATTAATTTTTTTCCCCCCAGCTGAGAGAAGGTTAACAATTGACTTAAGTCTGAAACAAAGAATCATACTGAAAATTACTCCCATTTCTTTATGGTCATTCATTGTGAAGCTGTCAACAAAACCTGGGGCTTGTATTTACCCAGTATGTATCTGAAGTGGTTAGAAAACTGGTAACAGAGGATTAATTGCCAAATACACGTAGATTTAAGCCGCTTCCACATTTTGCAGTGTCACTTGCTAGATGCATAGCTGTGCAAAAGATCCCATGCCTGGAAAGCCAATAAATACCAAGGCAAGAGATGGTACGGAAAGATTGGAGCAACTTTGCGGATTTACTATCTCAGCGGTCATTTTCTCACACTCTCGTGTCTAACGATCAGCTTATTTCGTGATCTTGGAAATCTTCTGAACATCTAAATAGCACTCTCTGCTAAAAGCACAAATCTGTAGTTGATTCAGTTTTTTTCCTAGTTGATCAAGACCGAGCTTGGTTGCTTTCATCTCTGTGTCTCTGCTGTACAGACTAGGTAAGTGAAATGTTATTTATCATTTGGAAGGAGCGTGTTGATGCTGGAAGAGCTCCTGTCAGTGCAGTGTAGCAGCCCATCTGCTGGTCCGTACGGGCAGCAGAGAGCCCGTCTCCCTCATGTGCTGCCCTCTGTGCTGCTCGTGATGAGGCTGGTGTCGAATCCACAGATCTCTGAGTGCCGGACTCCTCTGAACTGGACCTGTCCACTACAGATTCCCCTCTGCTTTCGCAGCAGCGCACTGCTGTGGAGGTTGCTCTTACAGCACTGTGAAGTGCCCCTGATCTCTCAGCATCCACCCTGAAAAGCAGAAATTTTAATATTGGATATGGCTTTTTGAGGGGATGGGAAGAAGAAATAAAATCCTGAAAACCAGCCGCCTCCCCCCTACTCTGCCACTGAAGTGCTTAAGTTTGGGCGTCATGGTGAGAAACATGGAATGTTTGTCTCAGTTAGCTCTTTCTCGAGTAAACACGGTGATGTCTGTAATGATTGATGATTGTGCAGTGAGAAATTAGAGGGAGATGGAAATCCAGAGCGGCAGAACCTGTATCATCAGCATATGGAGGCTCACCCGAGCGCCTTGAGGTAGCTATGGAGGGAAAGGGCTACCACAGGGCAACATGTGCAAAGGCAATTAGGGAGATGGTGGCACATTTTATAAAAAAAAAAAAAAGTAGTTTGCTTTCTGCTTTGGAGGTGAGAAAAATCGAAGTTGCTTGCTGGAACAACTTGTCATTACTGCTGTAGATGAGTTGCTTCCAATTTTCAAGACATGGTGTTGTTGATTGTTTAAGACATGTCCTTGTTAGAAAATTTGTACAAACATGTGGGTTTTTTGCTGGAGAATACTAGCTGGGACCACAAAGGCAGCTTGCTTCAACAGCTCTGATTGTATAATTGTTTTAGGTTATATGTATTTCCTTCAGCACATATGTGGTGTAGCCTGGGGGCTCTGCTTCAAGGAGGTCTTGCCCAAATGCAGATACCACTTGCAAATTCAAAAATAGAGCATGTTTTGCATGGATGGGAATGCTTGCTTTCTTCAAAATCCATCATAATTTATGTCCCTGTTGACAAGAAAATAATATAATTATAAATATTCTTTGATAATCCCTGAAAAGCAATATCATAGAGCCATGTTTTTGTCTTGCAGTGGGTGCCGGCGACTTGCTGACAGTTTAACAGTAGAATTTATGGACAAGCTTTAGACTGCTTTTAATCTATCAGTTCGGTTTACTTAGACATTTTAAATTTTTTAGACAAGGAATGCATTTTGAAAACAAGTTATTACCCTGAAGTCCAGTATAACTGTGAGAGGGCTGTAAATGCTGGAAAGGAAAAGCTCAGGAGGAGAAGTGCCTACTCAGCTGGATGGAGTTGGTGCAGTTTCAGTGCTGGTTGTAGTTAATCGCTTTCTTTTTCGGTCCTGATGCGTCTTGGCTTCTGTACTCATGATTTTATAAATAGTGGGTGAGGTTGTATAATACTGAAAGTACTGCAAGCAAAGGAGAAGGATACAAATGCATTTTCCATTAGCAGCAGCAGAATAAAGTATCCATTTAGTTAAACTGGCGTGGAAAAATTGGGAGTAGTAGTCTGTAGGTTATTGATGGCTTCACAGCAGTGTAGCAGGCTGCAGCTGACAAAAGTCCCAAAGGGGCTGTTTGCTAATCGCAGATAAGCAAAACGAAGTTTAGTCCGATGATAACGGCTTCCACTGACCAGCCCGGCCCCTTGCACAGCTGCCCAGCTTGGGTGGGAGCCGTCAGCGCAGGCATGCGCCCTGGCCGGGAAGGGGGTCTCGGCTCGGGGGATGCGGTGAGCCCCTGCTCTTCTCCTGCAGATGACCGTACCTCTCACGTAAAGCTTCAATCTTTGATGAATAAATGGTGGCACGTAACTAACTGTGCATCACCTCTTAAGGAAACCAAAATCTGTTCCGCAGTGGCTGCTTTTCTGGAATAGGTGGAACCTGAAGCTCTTTCCTTAAGTTTGAGAAAATTGAATCCATGATCCCCAGCCGGTGTGTCTGAGGCATTTTCAAAGGTTACTTTTGTTTCAGGAGAGCATGAAGTAAAATTCAAGTTGGTGTCGGAAGCACAAAGAACCCTGAAAATGGTGATGTTAGGGACAGGCATGTGAGGATGGCAGAATAGCTTGAAGTCAGCAAAACCCTAGAGAAATCGCAAAAGTGCAAGTGGAGAAGCAATGAAATACTTTCCAGTGGGATGAAAATAGGTAGGTAAAAGTTGGAGAGCTAAAAAGATCCTGAGTGGGCAGAGGGGCAGTGGTGCATGGTCTGTAAGGGATGTGGAAAGCTCAGCCTTGACTTGATCTTGAATTAGGAGTCTTAGGTCTTACCAGAAAGCAGCTGATGTACAAATAAAAATAATAAATCAGGTGACTTACTATGACACGCCAGGATTGCAATCTCTGTCCTTAATACGAGTTTTCATTGAAGTACGATTACAGTTGATCCATGGAAAAAGTAGACAGTGTATTATTACCAGAGACAAGATGGACAGATAAGGTTAGGAGGATCCCAGAATACCACCAGGAGGGGAAAAAAAAAACCCCCAACCCCCCAAAAAAAACCCCAAAAAACAACACAGCAAAACCACTTTGTGTATGTGCATGAGATACCCGGAAGGACAGAAGGAGACCTAATTCTTTGTTCAAGTAACCTGACGTTCACCGCCATCTGGCATGCAAGACAAGAAGAGAGGTTTCCAGGTAGCTTGTATTTCATCCTATCAAAACGAGAGTGATGGTTTTAATTGTTAGAGACAAAAATGTATCCCTGGGACATCCTCCCTGATTTTGGCGTGACATCAGTGATCAACTTGGCTTGGTTAACATGCAGCCGGGTTGCCAGATTCGTAGTTGCAGAAGTTTTAAGTTCCCAGAAGAGAGAAGGCAGTCTTTGCTGCTTTCAGAAGACTTTCAGTGCAAAACGTTATGTTTGCTCCGTATTCTGGGAATGAGATACCGTGGAAAATAATGCCCCAGCCAGACTGTATCATGATTTGTGTAGTAACAACAGTGACCTCTGCAGCTGGAGACCACTGGCCGTGTCACTTAAAATAATGAGTAGAGGCTATTGCTCACCTGTATATGATGGGATAGCGGAAGTATTTTGTCCCCTGTATGTCCTACTCTGTTGTCCTGCTGTGTTGAAAGAGATTCTGTCTATTTGAATTTGTCCAAACTCACAGAAATTTTGTCCCATTGGAACACTCAGTTTTTTAAAGTAGAGGACTACGGTGTTCAATACTAGGCTTTTACAAGGAGATTGCTGACCTAGAAGGAAGGTACGGAATGTAGTTGTAGGTTACAGCTGTGATTCCGCTGCAGAAACCTCCAGGGTGTAACTCAGATCCACTAATTCAGGATACCTGTGCTCCTGGGCAGAGTTTCCAAATGAGGGGAGTCAGGATTGAGGTAGCAGGAAAGCTCCTGTCCAGTGAGATACCCATTTACACCCCACTTCAGGTGATGCCTGGAGAAGAGACAGCAAATGAAGTTTTTGTAGCGTAGCAGGGCTCTTGACAGTGGTCTGTGCTGCCTGTAGTGTCTCTGTGGGTGAACCTGTTTTCCAGTCCTCTCCCTTCTGGAGAAGGAGCTCTAACTAATGGGGATGTGCCTGGACTCAATAACAGTACATGGACTTTTGGACCAGGTCTCTGAACCTGTTTCCACTCGGGATGAAGAGAGGGATGGTTACATCGCTTTTGCTGCATGAATGTAGGGCTGCCTTCGGGTGCTGCTTCGTTGTGGTATGAAGTTGTCCCACCACAGAGAAGAAGTTTCCAGAGCTGGTCCTGAGCAGGTTAGTGAGTCTTGCAGCGAGGAAAGTTGCTGCTTTTCTGTTGTGCTGGCCTTTGGGGCTTGGTGAAGCTGTGATTATCCTTAGCCTGTTTACTCTGTGTGTGTGTGTGTGAGAGAGAGAGAAACAGGGGGCCTTTTAAAACACTTGGTTTATACATGATATTTGAAAATCTGAATGCAACTATTTTTGAGGCATGCTGAAAGGGGGTAATGTGGAAAACCTGACTGGACGATTTCAGTGATGTCTTAATTTGCATGTTGTATGTGTGCTATATTGCATGCTCATATTTTTTCATTTCTCTCTTGTAAAACAAACCTGGTTAGGTAAAGAGATCTTTCCATCCTCTCGGGTGCTGCATGCCGCGGCAGAGGGAAGCGCGCTGAGAGCGGCGCGTGATGCGTTGGGCTTCGCCTGCTGGAGAGCTGCAGTGGAACAAGCAGCCACGCTCCCCAAGGCTAGGGCCTGAATGATAAATGTATATTTGGCAAACTGATTAGTAAAGCCTTTGCACACTTGGCTAGTTGTATCCTGTTTCCTGGAAGGTTGCCAGATGGAGGAGGAACGGAAATGTAATGGATTGCAAGGGTTGGTTGGTTTTGTGTGTTGGGGTTTTTTTTCTGTTGGTTGGTTGCAAAAAGGCTGAATAAACAGGAGTTGCCTTGAGGTAGGCAAAGTCTTGCCATTTGAAGTCAAGCAAGCCTTGCTGTGGCTCAGCTGTAATTTGTTTCCAGTGCTCTGTAGCTCGTGTTAGTGACACTCCGTGAGGTTGGGGGAGGCCATTCAACTGGATTTAGTTTAGCTCTTTTAAAACAAATTGTAATCCCCCACCTCTTCGGGGGGAGGGAGAAGTTCCAGCAGATGCCTGCCGAGCCACCCGCCGGCCCAGTTAACGGGGAGTCTCGGCAGAGCTGCAGCCAGAGCTGCCTGAAGCCTTTACCAGAGCTGCTGCTTCTGGAATCCTGTGGTAGGTAATCAACATCAACTAGTAGTGTCTGAGTGCCAAAATAATTTGGTGCTATACCCTCTGTTAAATTTTGCTTGATTTAAGGATTTCTATTTTGATGTTTTTGAACACTTCTGCAAAACAAGTGTTTATTTTTAGATTAGTGGTGCTCTGGTGTAGGGACCCAGCATGTGCCACTAGTATTTCTGTTTACAGTGAACTTCTTGGGAAAGAAAGCCATTAAATGCTGCAAACTTCCCTCCACATCCCTCCCAATAAAGTTAATACAGTTGATTTTGGCAGCTACTGACAACAAAATGGGTTTTAGGGGAGTGTTGAGTTGCCATCCAGAATTTTTCTGTCCTGTTAAAAATTCGAAGTATTTGAAAAATGTTACAGCCCTGAAATCCTGAGGTTGTTTGCAGACAGGAGATTTCAAGAATAAGTATAAATTGATTCTTTTAATTTTTCTTCTGGCTTCAGAGCTGTTTGGTTATACACAAGCCATGCAGACAACCTTTTTCTCAGCAGTCAGGAGGTGTCTTTTTTTTTTTTTTTTTCTTTTTTTTTTTTTTTTAGGAGAGGACGCTGAGATTTAAGCTTGGAATGTTGGAGCCATAGCTGTAGTGATTGGAGTGGGCGTAAGAATACAAAGGCTAATTAGCAAGGTCTACTTTAACAAATAACAGTAACACAGTTTTCTAAAGTGGAATAGTATCTGCTGCTGTGGTCACCTTCCCGTTCACAAGAAGCCATCCTCTGCTCCCTTGGCTTATAAATAAAGCAATCTACCTTTGACAAATAGATTTGATCAACATAACTAGCATCCTTTGTATCAGGCAGCATGTTATTAAGTCATTTGCTGTGTTGCAAGCACCTTTATGTAGGCATCAGATACTTTGGGTAACCTCTTAGGTAGTTAGAAATAGGGACTAAAATAAAAACGTAATAATGTTCCTATGTTCTGGCACGCTGGTACTTGAGATGATGCTCTTATTAGTTCTTTCACTTGCCTCTTTGAAATAGTATTTTCCCCTTAGTGTGGCTGGCTTGCTTCACAGCACCCTGTAGCAGCAGAGGTGGGGTTTGATATTCTGTAACCTTTGCACATCGACTGGTTTTTAATTATTAACACTTCCTGCATTGTACGGAGCATTTCCACGAGATGATTTCATTGCACGACCTTCTCCACCATTGCTCTTGCTTAGCTGGGATATGGAACCAAGTCTGAAAGCAGATACTTTGGCTGAAGCGATGGCATCTTTTGGCAGCTATGGATTGCCAGGTGTTCTGCATTATTGTCTTTTACCCTTAAAAAAATACCTTGTGTCACAACTATTAGCCGCTCAACAAAGGCTGGACCACACAAGGTCTGCCGGTCAGGGAAAGGGTAAAAAGATTGAAGGAAAAAAAAGAGCGGGGGAAGGGGGAATGAGTTGTCTGAAAGCAGCTGTTCTAGCTGCTCTCTGCTTTGTGTTCTGCAGTGTCTCCTGTATTTATTACTTTCAATATCGTGGGGGTTTTCGCAATTTACTTTGTGTTTGTGTTGAGCAGTCTAAGTTAGAAACAGGCCACATCCTGAGAGAGAGCGTGAGAGAGCACGGCTGAGGATCCTGTTCCCTTTCTCCCTCCCCCAAAACAGTTTTCTTTCTTGAAAAACTTTGTCCAAATAGCTGACCAAAAAGATGAAATATTACCAAGATTACGTCTTGGTATTGTCAGCAGGCATCCTGTCAATTGTCAGCACTGTGAACGTACTGCCTGCATGTGAATATCATCTTCACATTTGTGATTCTCATAGAAACTTTCCCCTGCCTTGTGCTAGCATCTAGCCATTTGTACTGAACTGCATAGTTGCTTTAGAAACTGCTATAGATTAAAAACTATAAATTAAAAACACATGGGTACCAGAGCATGTGTTTCAGCAGAGCAATGCTCAGAGCCGGAGGATCACGTTAATAGTTGGTAAATGCACTTTGAAAACCTAGTACCATAAGAAGATTTTTTTTTTTTTAATCATTCTGGGTTGTGTTTTTTTTCCTAGGATGTTTGCAAAAGTGTATCCCTGAGGCAGAGTAATGCATTCTTGTCATGAAAAATGTGCAGTGGCTAAAATAACTGTTGCAAACTTGGAAGATCATGAATATGGCATAACTGAATGCAAAATGCTAGTTGCTTGCAAGATTTGATATATTGGTGATTTTCCTTGTTAGATGGTTGTAGAAGTACTGTATTTTGTGACTGAAATTATTATTGCAATTTTTTTCCAGGCGACTGGCTGGCAATGACCTTTCTTTTATCCATCCAAAGGCCTTGTCTGGGTTGAAAGAACTCAAAGTTCTGTAAGTAATCGGGTTTTAGAGCTTCGTAGCTAGCTGTATGCTTGCTTAGTGCACAGCCAACCTCTTTACTGGTAGGCTGGAGGAAAATTTTTCTTGGCTCCCCCCGCCAAATTACAGCACTACTTTTTTGTTGTTGTTGTTGTTACAAAGCCTGCTGTAAGTGGTGATGATGAGCAGTGGTGAACTTGACTAAACTGTAGTTATTGTGTTTAATTAGAACAGTTACTTGCTTCTGAAGTATATTTTGTAGCAGAAGAATCCTAAAAGGTGTATGTAAAGCTTTTTCTCCTCCACCCCCTCATCTTACTATGACTTACACTTACAGGTGCCCAGACATTAACAGGTAGTACTAGTATTTACAGAGATTTAAAACACTGTTTGACCTTTAAACCATCCCATACCACTGATAAGAAATAAGTCCTATCATTTGATGCTTCTGTAGGTGAAAATGACTATTAGGAAAAAAAAAAAAAAAAAAAAAAGATTAGAATTGTGTGCCCTGTTTCCCATATCTTGTTTTCCTTTCTGAGATAAGGATATTAATTTCAACTGTTTTTCCATAGCTAAGGATAAAAAGAGCTTTCTGTTGTTGGGGATTTTGAAAACCTTTCTCCAGAAATGGTAGCATTTATGCTGATGTAAATATTTTCAGTTGCTAGTAGGGTAACAGATAGTTAATTAAACAGATAGTTAAAAAAAAAAGTGTAAAAGGACCCAGAAGTTGTAACAGAAGAAGCACAAAGAGACAGCATAAGTGGGGTATGGATGAGGAAACTGCCCATCTGCAATATTACTTATGATGATTTGTAAATTGAATGCAGAATGTCAAGGCTCTTGAAGGTACATCCGTCAGGATGCTCGGCACTAGAAATGCCCGAAATTCTAGCAGCTCTTGAAAAATTTGGGACTTGGATATTAATTGTTAACTTGTCCATTTGCATTTTACACCAGTATGCCCCAAAATCTAGTAAGATTTATAATGTGCGAGATCTCAGTCATTTACATTCTCTTTATAAAAAAAGAGTTCATCATGCAGTAATATGTTGTCCCATAAGAGAAGTTCTTAAAAGACAAAACCCCAGCCTAACGTAATTCAGCTTGGCTCTAGTTTCATTCTGTGTCTTTTTAATGTTGTGCCCAGAGGTGCTTTGTTGTGAACACACTTTGTAAATTAATTGTTAATGCACTGTGTATTGATGCGGCTTGAAGAAAAATTAGAGGTTTGTGTATTTTGTAGCATGTATAGGGTGATTTCACAAGAAAATAATAAAATATCATTCATTGTAGCAAATTTGTACTAGTGTTAAGTTGTTCAACCTCTTCAGTGAGTTCCCAGGGGAATTTCAGTGTGTTATGTCAGAGGCTTGTTCTCTGCAAATTAATGCTGTTAATTAATGAGTTGTAAATAAAACTGAAATAGGCCATTTTTTTGTTTCATCGTTGCCTTTGGGTATCTGGTCTGGATAATTCTGCGTGCTTTTGAGTATGCTAGAAGTCTGTGAAACCTTAACAGGACCATGGGCTCTTCTGTCACCTTTACTGTTGATAAAGATTATTGTCAAATTCTGCTTTACTGACACAGTGGCTTTTTGCAGAACACTACAGAACAACCAGCTGAAGACTGTACCGAATGAGGCCATCAGAGGATTAAGTGGTTTACAGTCCCTGTAAGTTTTTTTTACTTTGCTTTTGTTCTTGTATTCTTCTCCAGGTTCCACTTTCAGACCCTTTGTACCCGTTTGCTTCATTCTGTAGAGTTTTGAAGTGTAACCATGTATGTGTAATGCCATACCTGGACTTTCTGATACTGCACTTTCAACTGGAGCAAACTTACCCAACTGAAGTCCATGAAGAATTTTATTAGTCACCTTTGGTGGGGTGACCCAAATCCAAACTCTTTCAAAACCCAAACGCAAAGGTACAAGATTGCTGTATAAATGCACTGGCGGTGGAGTTAAACATTTATCATCCTTCTTGCATGTCCTGAGGTGTTTAAGCAATTTTAAAATGTTGTGCAAAAGTGAATCGTGCCCAAGTCTTTTGTATCTGGACGGGGAAAAGGGGTTTCTGGGAAGGAGTATTGCTTGAGACACGCATAGTATTGGTTTTATGGGAAGGTGTTGAAATCAGACAGACAGTTATGAATACCTCAGCCATTATTGCTAGTTGCTCATAAGATATTTCATATGTGCTTATACTATCTTATGGCTTATTATGTTTTATAAAGCATCTTAATCAGACCTTAATAGTTAGTTACAGCTGTCTAGGTGGTAGATGCTTATCACTGTGATGAAGAGGCGGAGCGGGGAAGGGCTTCAAAATTTTTCCTCCTTTCTGCTTGCCTACAGAGAGAGAGGGCAGATTATCTGTTCTCTCGGTGCCAAAATTCAGGTTCCTGGCCTAAGATCCTGTTGCTTTCAGTGTTGCATCAGATTATGGAATAGTTTTGGGGAAAAAAAAAAAAAAGTTTTGCAAAATAACTTCACAGACTGTTGCACAGCTTTTGTAAAGGTGCTTTCTGCCTTCTCTGAAGTTGGATGTTGGCCGCCTCTTCTCATAGTTGCTCAGGTATTCCCGCCTTTTCCATCTAAAGAAAGCAGGGTAAGCAGAGCACGCGGCAGGCTAGGATTGGCCGCAGGTTATCCCGGGAGCCTGCGCAGTGCAGGGACGTGCCACCCCCCAGCGCAGCCGCGGCCCCACTTCTGCTGGGCTGCTTACCAGCCAGGACCTCCCACACGTCACGGCTCGCAGCAGGAGAGAGTGGTGAGGTTGGATGCCACCAGCTGGCATGGACTTGTCCAGGTTTTTCGATTCAAGAGTAGGATAGATACAGGTTTCCATTTGCAGCCACATTCAAATTTAATGTCCACGTTTCCCTCTTGCTGTAGTGCGTTGTGTAGCAGAGGGAGTAGCTTGGTCTTGAGGACTGCGGTCTGCTTAGTGCAAATACTAGTGCATTGTAATAAAAATCCTTCAAATTACTTGATGTGAAATAACCCTTTTGTAATTATTTAAAAAAACAAAACTCCTTCCTGGCTTCCAGCACTTATGTGATGCCAAAAAAAAAGAAAAACAAGCTACTTTAAAAAATACTTTTGTTGTCTACAAATCATCCATTTCGTTTTCAATGAACTTGCCTTTTCTCTACTTATGTACAGTAATGTTTGTTCCCTAATTAAAGTTTAAAACAGTAAATCTCCAGTTGCTGGTTTGCTGATAATTTTATGTGCGGAAGGGACAAAAATAAGGGAAAAATAATGAGTATATAAATTAAACCAGCACCACTCTCTTTTACGTTCTTTTTTTTGTTTTTTAATGATTGGAAAGAAGGTGATGTTAGAGCCATTTAAAAAAAAAAGCAGACAGTTGTTGGAAAAATTAACGGAATGATTGTGTAATACTGTATAATGTAACCAGTATAAGCACTTGACAGAACATTATTGTAATTTAAATATAATGGTAACAATTTAAAGCTTGGTGAGGTTTCCCTTTCTGGGAGCTTCATTTTTCATAGGCAAATGATAAACTGTATCAACTCTGAGGAAAACGAAATTGAGATTTCAGAATAGGTGTTATAAATACGGTGGGTAAATCAAACTGGAAGTCATCAGTGTCGGAAGCTCTGGAAGATTTTTTTTTTTTCCTCCTCCCACTGCTGTGGATCAGGCTTTGCGTTTTGCCTCTCTCTGTTCCTGAGAAGGATATCTGTCTGTATTGCAAGATCCCCATAACTTGTTCAAATTGGCAGCAATTTGAGAATAAATTGGTGTTTTGAGACAAGTATAATGAGAAAGGTAAAGCTTTTTTCCCATGCAATTTGTTTGAATTCCCATGCAATTTTCACCAGAATGCACTTCTGTCATTTTAAGAAAATTCAGGAAAACTCTCAGTTTATTGCCTTGCTCATAAACTTACAGTGTAATTATGCATATCCCCTGCTAATGTCAGGAGCGCCTTCTGGCAAAGGAAAGTCAGGCTGGTCCTCTGAATTTTGTGTGTGAGCATGGTAACCTAAGTGTCAGCATGCTGCTTTATTAATTTCAAAAGAAGGAGAGAAAAAAAAAAAAAAAGAGGAGGAAACAGTGAGTTAGTTATTTTCCTCCAAAGGAATTTGTGTCAAAAATGAATTTCAAGCTACTGAGCTCCTGTGACCTTCTTCTAAACCCAACAACTCTGCAGAATATATGTTAGAAAACCTGCTTCTACCTTTTTAATAGATAATCTCCTTCCAAAACCTGCAAGTTTAAACATCACTTAACAAACTCTGTCTTGGCAGTTTCCCAGTTTGCTCTGAAGCATCTTTAGGGGGATTTTTTTTTTTCTTGGTGAAGGCACAAATTACTTGCTCATAGAACTTCATAGTATATTGATAATCATTTGGTTTGCAGCCCCTGTAGAACTCTGCAATTTCTCTCTTAATGTGCTCCAATTCCTAGCTGCGTAGGAAGACGGTTGCCACACTGTATGTATTAACAAGCCCCGTAAACATAGCTGGGTGGAAATTAAGAAGATGGTTACAGGAGCTTCATGATCTGTGATGTTTACATGATAGCTGGCGAGTAGCCACTCTGGTTCAGAATACTAAATGATAGCTCTTTATTTTTCTGTTTACATGGGATATTTTCCCAGCTTTGGCCTCCGAAGGAGAGTTGGAATAGAGGTGGTTTTTTTTATTGAGGTGAAATCTAGCAAAATGAGTTTTACGGAGTGGAAGCTCACTGTCTAGCACCCCAGAAAAATTTATCTGATGGGATGTATTCTCACGTTGTGAGGCGCCGTGATACCTGGGGCTGTGGGACTGCATGACTGAGGCAGAAGGCACTGGTTGCCTGGCTTGTGCCCCTGGCTTTGGGTAGCAGCAAAACCTGACAAATAAGGAGCTTCGCAACTATAAACAGTAGTCTTTGATGCATTTCAATTCCTGCAAAGCATCGAAGGTGAGGTTTTGCTATCGCAAGGTAACGAAGTGGCGTACTTTGTACTTTAGATTTGGAAGTGGTGTCGGTGAAGTTTATTGGCGACCCAAGGGTCACAGGGAGAGCCGGAGGTAGGGAAGCGGTGTGCTGCTCCAGCAGCCTGGGCAGAGCCTGAAAGGACCAGGAAGCCTTTTCAGAGGGTCACGGCTTTAAGTGCCTTAGCGTATTTGACTGGTGGTGACTGACTTCGTTAACGCTGCTTGTTCTTTCTGAGCTTTGACCCAGAATGCGGGGATTTGTAAAATGGTTCTGTAAACTACAGTAACTTCTAGGGTTGCTCTAATTCACCCAGAAACCCAGCTATGAATTCTGAGTCGTAGCACAGAATATTCTAGCGCAGTCCTCAGTGTGTGACTAATACTAGAACTATGTTACTTAAAGACTTCTACATGCTTTGGAAAGGAGTGTTGTATTCCATTTAAATTCAAAAAAAAACCCTAATTGCCACTAATTTTAGCAAGCATTTGCCATCAAATCCAGGAGTCGTTTTTGAAAGCTTGTCAATAGCTGCTATCGGAGCTATTGAAGATGATTTATGCTAATTGTATTCAGGAATCACCGAGTTACTGTCCCTGCACATGTGCGCACATGCCCGCACACAGACAATATGAAGGCATTCTGCAGCAGCAGTTCAAAGCGCTGCAGCTACGCTGTTATGCCAGATTCCCAAACTGCGGGTATTGGGATGCTGCCAGTGTGGTACTCAACAGCGATAGCTCCAGCCTTTCTCTTCGTGTGGGTGTTCACCTGAGCTGCAGGGTAAGTGTCTTCATGCATGTGGTCAGCAGTCATTTTCTGCGGTGCCCGGTAGCAGTTCTGGCTCCCGAGCCTGGTCTGCTTGCCGCCGCTGCGGCATCATAACCAGTTTTGCAGTCTGCCTTCCTATCTCAGAAGGCTGGAGCAGGCTGGAGGCAGGATGAGGCAGGAGACACGAACATGCTAAACTGGGATGTGATTATATTTTCTGGGAGAGGCAATTGGCTTGGCCCAGGCAGGAAAGACTGTGGTCCTGCTGTGGGATCGAAAGAAGCGAGAGCAAGACCTTGCTTTGCAGGGTAAAGATGTACAGTAGAAGGGTGGGGACAGAGGATGGAGGTTATTGCAGTCAGTCAGGACATTTAAAATATGTGCTGTAGCACATATGTGCTACAGCCTTGCATTTCTAGCTTTTCCTAATTTCAGGAAGGATTTCTTACACTGATCAAGTTACATGTGTTTTTATTAACAAAAAACCCAAACCCAAATCTAATTTAGAAACACTCTGCTAGTACCGTAATGAAACTGCACGGCTCTAGGCGGTAATTAACTTTGGTGACAATTTTAGTAGCATAAACCATAAGTACGTTGAAAGGTGTCAGAAGGGAAGATCCCTGAATTTGAAGAGGACTGTGCAAATGCTGTCTTGTATCAGAAAAATACACAGTCCTTTTCCAATTCTGCTAATTTTTTAAGAGTGTTTTGTGACTTTTTTTGTGATTCTGGATTATAGAGTTTTGAAAGACAGGGGTATCTGGGAGGATGGTCTTGTCAGGGAGATGTGGCAGATGTTAATTAACAGCAGTGGCTAAATGAAGTTAAGAAGTGTTATATGGTCTTGCATGTAGTGTGCAGCTTTAACAGTGGCAGGTGGTTTTTCAACTAACCCAACTTTTAATGGGTTGTCTTCAGAGGATTTTTTAGTTCTGTGCTTTGCTGTTATTAAAAGGTTAAAGCGGACCAGCCCTCAAGTGAGTCTGCCTTAAGCTACAGGATTAAACTATTGGCACCAGAATGGGAAAGGAAGAAGTTCACACACATTTTCTTTTCACCTGCAGAACCAAGGCAAACTTAAATATGCTGAATATGCTGTTCTCCCTTGCATTTTTTATTTTCAAGTAAAGTATGTATAAGAGCTCTCCTAAGCATAATTGATTGTGCTGAAAAATCTTTAAATATGCAGCACTTTAAGTATACTGCTTCATGAACTTTATGAACTTGCTGAATGACAAGAGCCTCATTTTTCTGCGCCATGTTCACTTTTAGAAGCTGTTCTGGTTTCTTGAAAGTGAGGTAGGGGCATTTCTTGTGAGCATCAGGAATCTCTGGGATTTTTGTAGCTCCCTCTCCCCACGCACTCTCCAGTTGTCTGGGCTTGCTTCAGGAATTGCTAATGTTTAAATAAAAATCAGGAAATTATTTAGGAACAGAATAATCAGTGCAAGTTACACAGCAGGTTGGTAAAGATCAGCTGAATCCTCTATGAGTAATTTGCAGCAAACTTTGTATGATCTCTGACTGGTACCATCTTAAACATTTAAATTGGAGAAATAAATGGGCTGGCACGTCAGTACCGGTGGCTGCAGTAGCTCTGGCATGTATCATTTGTGTCTGAGAGCTGCTGTAAATTTGTCTTTGAATAAAGCAAATCCTTGTATTGATGTTCTCAACACCTAACGTACAGAGAGCTGCCGCTTGATAAAGCAAGCAAACGTGCCGAGTATTTTAAAGTACCTCTGTTAACACCGTGGGTTTATTGCCTCGCATTGTAGCAGAATTTCCTAGGTACCAGGCTTATCAGTACTCAACTTCAAAACCTAAAAATCTACTCCACTGTTATTTGAGTGATTTCTTTGTGGTTTTTGAAGAAGCACTTAAAAAGAGCAAAGTTGTTTAACGATTGCCATTGAGCCGAAGTGGTTTAACATGAGTTGGGAGTGATTTTCTTTTCATGAACGCCAATGTTAAACTCCTGCTACTAAGTACAAGGCTGTTAAAATTTCCTAGTGGCTGAAGCCTGGAAGGCTGCGCGTGGTCGCAGGTGAGAGCTAGTGAGGCTGGCATAGGAGCTGAGAACAAATCTGCGACGGTCTCCTCTTCCCAGGCACAGAGCATTAACACAGTGTGTGGCAGTACGTTCATTACGAATATTATTACGAAGGTGACGTTTACGAGATGTATCTTGCATCCACAACACCCAGGTGTGTTTTGCGGCGAGGTGCATGGCTGGCTCCTTGGGGAGCCTCTACAGCGATGGTGGCTTGTCCCAGGAGAGCCTGGAGGGACGGCAGGATGAGAGCAAAAGACCTTTTTTTGGTTCTCCCCTTACAAGCTTAGTGCCCGGCTCTGCCCCTTGCCTTCCTGAGCCCTCTGGGCCAGCGGGGGTCACACAGAGCTGCAGATCTGGCAGCCTGGCTGCACAGTGACCCTGCCTGTGTGGCCCTTCGGGAGGATGGGGAAAGAATAAACCAGATGTTCCTCCGGTGCTGCCCAGGGCAGCTGGAGGAGATGTGTCAGTGTGGTCCCGGAGGCCTCCCCGGTGCTACCTGCTGGGGACACAGGCTGTAGGGCACCTGTCCTCAGCCATGCTGCTGGGCAGCCCAAAAGGGGCCACCACTATCTTTTCCTGGGTGGTCACCTGGCCGTTGAGCCTTGCTTAACCCCATAAGTGGGCACTGTACCCCGTACCGGCGCTGCCGTGCCCGCTCCATTGGCGAGCAGGGCTGCTGCTGCGCTTTGGTGCGGTGCAGGAGGGGCTTGGCTGCCTCCGGGGAGGTCCTGGGGAAACATAGGAGATGCGCTGACACTTCTCTTAAGCTCCCAGTGCTCCAGAAATGAATAAACGTAGCAATGTGTTTTCCTGACTCTCCCTGCCCATCCCCAGTGCAATGCATTTCAAGAGCCAGGTCTGTGCAGTGCCAGCTGTCTGCTCTCCGTACACCAGCCTACGCATGGCAGGCACAGCCCAGGATTTGTAGCGAAAAGCTTTATGAAAACTTGAAATGTGCTGGAGTCAGAATGATATTTTTGTGTGCATTTCTATTACCATATAAATAAATATTAAAAATCAACAATACATGCATGTGTTTAGACTTTGGAACTTTTATTCACTCGGATTGAGGTAGGAGTTCATATTGGTTTTACAATTTCCTTTGAGCAGAGTTGATTGTCTGAAGACCTTTAAGTTGCTGTGTTCTTTACTTGTTTTAACGATGTCAAATACTGATACAAGGGCTGTTGAATGTATAGGTTTCTGTCATCCTCATGCTCTTTCTTCTTGTGGAGCTGGAGTTCATGTGAGGAGGGAACCTGACAGGTACTAAAAGTGAAGATGACAGCTCTGCAAGTGAACTGTAATTTATAGACTAAATTGTAAAGGTCTCTCACAAGCCAATGCCTATAGGGAAGCTGGAATTGGAGTAGCTTCTGAAGGATTAAGGAATTTAAGTACGCGCTGCAAGCTCTAAAGAGCAGAGTCTTATCTTTAACACTTTAATGGAAAAGGACGGTCTTTGTAAAAGTTCGGTCCAAGTGAAGAGTATTGCTTATACTTTGCTAGTTATTTGAGCTAGTGAATACTCCCTTATCCTATCTCAAAGACAAGGTGTGGTCCTGAGGTATAATAATTCGTGGAAGTAGTTAAATATTTTAGGTTTGCATTTCAGTTGTTTCACAAAGTACTCTGTGTGCTTCACACTAAACAGAAGCATTTCAGCTGTGATAACCTGTGACTGTTTGGAAGAGGTAAGAAAAAGTAACTTTTTGCTGTTTAAGATGGTACCAGTCAGAGATCATACAAAGTTTGCTGCAAATTACTCATAGAGGATTCAGCTGATCTTTACCAACCTGCAGGCTTGCACCAAGAGGTGTAGAGGGACACAAGAAGATGCTGTTTTGATGTTTAAGATGGTACCAGTCAGAGATCATACAAAGTTTGCTGCAAATTACTCATAGAGGATTCAGCTGATCTTTACCAACCTGCAGGCTTGCACCAAGAGGTGTAGAGGGACACAAGAAAATGTGGATGAGATGGAACTGGCCAAATGAGTTCGAAATAAGTCTTGAGGTATGACAACTAATAACAGAAATCCAGCACCAATAAATATTTTTGTGCAATCATAGTAACAGTTACTTTGGTTCTGTTGATGCTGTGCTTGTTGCTATAGCATTTGTAAATCACAGGTTTTCCCTTTAAAACTATAAATGCAGGTCAATGAAAACTCTGGGCAAACCGTCTATTTTCAGCTTTTTTATTGATATATTCGTTGGCCTCTGGGGAAATCTTGGGCTGGCACAGAGATCTTCAGCCGCAGAGATCAGGAAGTCGCTATGTAAACACAGAATGGGAGACACACAAGTAATCACAGCATGATGTCCTCTCTGCTGGACTTCAGCTTTATGATTTGGCATTGGAAATTACTTTCAGCTCTATTCAGACATAGCCTTTCTTAAGATGATGCCAAAAGTTTGCAAAGAAGTGACGAGAGCCAGAAAAGCACCCTCTTTCGCCCTCCGAGCTCAGTGACAGTTGGTGGGTGGTGTTCTCCTTCCCCTGCCTCAGTTTTGCTGCCGTGGGCAGGAGATGATGAACACAACAAGGCTGGACGGCTGCGGAGAGCCATCGCTTCAACATGCGGAGTTACTTGGGTACTCAATCCGCCTGCGCTGGGGGATGGAGGTCTTGGCAAAGCAAGCTGGGGATGGAGGGTCCATCACCTTCTCCGTGACCTTCTTTGTTCTCCCTGGCTGGGAGTTTGACTCCCTCATTGCATGCATCCATTCTTCCCCTGGTCATGGTCGACTTTAAGGGTGGGAGAGGAGGAGCAGGGCGTGAGGCTTCACTGTGGTTTTGCTTCACGGAGTCGGCCAGAGAGAATGGGATTGAGCAAGGAGCGCAGTGAAAGTACAAACATAGGTATAGGCAAGTAGTCACAAGGACTGAGGCCTGCCTCTGGAGTATGCTGCTGCTTGCTTTTACCAAAAAACCCCCACCACTACCACCTCCCCCCGCCAAAAAGACAAAAAAAATAAAAATGGGGGGAGCAGGGAGAAATGAGTTGCAGAAAACTCGGATATGTTTATTCCACTAGAAAACAATTCTTTTGATCTTCTGGGAGGTGTGTGAATTTAGGAGAGAGAAGAAAGACAGGTAATTTCTAGTTTTGTTTTGGTTTTTTTTTTTTCTGAAGCAGAGCTGCAGGCTTTTTTCCTCGCCGCCGCACACCCCCCCCCCTTTTTTTTTTTCCCCCTCTATTATCAGGTGTTTAATTTCTCTGAATTGTTCCAGTCTCAGTGCAGCCTAAAAGTGTTCAAACAGAATGGTGTACACACCTGTCAGACCATGGGGCAAATGATAAGGGGATGCCTGTATGTGAGCCATAGGAATTAGGTCTTTGATGTATAGATTTGCAGCTCATGGCATTCACTCATCTTATGAGAGAGCCTCTGACTGCAGATAGTTTTGTAACTTTTCACTTGTATTGGTGTATTTGCTGCCTAATGTGATGGATTTCTTCACTTTTTATTACATGGAAATTCGGCTGCTGACTTTTTTTCCTAATAATTTGAAATACGTAAACCATGTAAATCACAACAAAACACTTTGATGGAGGTAGATTAAGTGCATTAATTATTGATCAAGCCTGTTTTTTCCCTTTAAATTCAGAATGTCTTCCAAGTATTGGGGTCCAGAAGCACTTCCATGACCGATGAAGCTGTTTGACTGTTCCCCGGGACAAATGCAGCACAGTCACTTGGTCGGCTCTGCCAGCCCAGGGAGGGATGGGGCGAATGGCCAGAGGCAATGACTTCTTAAAGTAACCCAGCTAGACTTTCAAGAGCATGTCTGATCATGGCTTTAGAAGCACAGTGAATGCTTAATGTAACTCAAAACCTGTGCTGATTAGTATCGTAATGAGCATCGATGCTGATGGAGGAGGGTGTATGTATTTTGGCTGCCTGGACAGCAGCATACGTACCGTGGCTGGTAGACCAGGCATTTCAAAGCGGTTATGCAAGGTGTTTTCTTCCATGTTTGCAGCCAAGTCACCGTGGTTCAGTTGTGCACTGAGCTAGAGAAGACAGCCTCTAGGTCGGAGGATGGTCAAACACTGCCTGTTGCTCTTAGCCCTGTGCTGGCTTGCATCAGTTAAAATCCATTTTTTTTCCATCTCATTGGCTATCACTGCTGACCTGCCCTCTCATCCCCGTGTGAAGAACAGCACTTTGTTACTGTTTTGCGTAATCCTGGTCATCCTTTGCTGCTGCCCATTCCTGGGGCTTCCATTTTGTCCCTAACACATCTGGTTACGTGGTGCAGTGTTGACAGACCTGAACTGGTCCCCGTGTCTGTCTTTTGCCTGCCCTGGTGGCCAGCGATGCTGGTCAAATAACTGCGCTGCTAGTGGAGGAAGATGAAAAAAACAAATCGGTTCAGAGCGTATTGCATGAAGAAAAAGCATGTGTCATTTTGCCTGAGAGTTTCTGTTGTGGCTGCCAAAGCCATCAGAGAAGGAGTTGCAGTATCAGGTTTGTCAGCTGTCGTGGATCAGGATTCTGGGCGAGACTCTGACAGTAACACCTGCACCTCCTGTTGTGAGGGCTTCACATCTGGAGCCGGAGCTGAGGGTGTGCATTTCAGCCTCTTAGGTTTCCAGGTGTGGAGTGGGGTTTTTTTGGTTGTGTGGGGTTTTTTTGTTTTTTTTATTGCTTTGAAACATGAAGTGGTGAAACCCCACAGTGTAGGTGAGCCAGTGACTGTAGCAGAACTAATTGTTGCACATGGTTTGACTTCCCATATGAAAGACAGTATAATCGCTTTCCACGTGTGTTACTACCACTAATGTTTGCGATAGGAGGTCATTCAGTGGAAAAGTGTGATGGCAAATCCAATCACGTACAGTAGTCAGCAATGCTAACATGTCATTTTGCGTTTTGTTGTGGAGTGTGTAAGAAAAGATCAGGTACAAGAGTGAAAGAAATTTCTCGGTTGCTGATACAATTTTATTTGTCAGGATAATTCATAACTCTGACTTTGTTCAAGAACTGCTTTTAATAATCTTGTTCTCCAAAGTAGTCACCTAGGGTGTATAGCAGTACCACGTAGCACGTAACAGTATATGTGCTCTGTGTGTGTGTGTGTGTGTGTGTGTATATATATATACACATAAGGTAGCTGTAGGGATGGTCAGTTCAAATGCCTCTGCAATCTTGCATACACCATCAAACTGCCAATTTAAAGACTTGTTCCGCTGTTAGCAGCTGGGGGTTGGCTGGGGCAATGTCTGTAGACTTATCAATTCCGTTTAAGTTGATTATAAGCATATGAATTTGTTAAAATATTTTATTAAAAATGTCTGACCAGAATTTTTTTACGAAGCTTTCTTGTACGGGCTCTTCCTTGAAAAAGTGCTCATACAACATTGAGTAAACATGCAGCCTTTCCAAAATTAAATTATATCAGTAAAGCATATTTAAGCTTTAAAAAAATACTCAGGAGTAAGAGGACTTCAGTTGATACTTTTACTTACCTGTAATTTGTGAGTTGACTGTTGAATTCTTTCTGTTTTAATATAGGCGTTTAGATGCTAACCATATTACCGCCATACCAGAAGACAGTTTTGAGGGTCTGGTGCAGTTGCGTCACCTTTGGTTGGATGACAACAGTCTGACAGAAGTTCCCATCTACCCGCTCAGCAACCTCCCCTCTCTGCAGGCGTTGACGCTGGCGCTCAACAAAATAACGCACATTCCTGACTATGCATTTACAAACCTTTCAAGTCTTGTTGTTCTGTGAGTACTCATCACTGCGTTTCGTAGGTCGCTGATTCTCTCCTTGGTTACCGTTGTGGTTAATTTGGGATGGCTTTGCAAATGGCACGTTGCTGTGTTTTGGCTCAGTTGTCTGGTGAGAGCCTACACTGCCGACATGAGATGATACCGTGTACACTGGGCAACCCGCTGAAGGATTGCTAAAGACTCACTCCTAAATGGAAAGTTAAACAGGCTGTGGGTAGTGATATTGGCATATATTTTCCTGACATCTTGTTTTAGTGATGAATATATCAAACCAATCGTTGTCAGAGAAAGCTTTCAGAGATATTAAAAGAAGAAAATATTATCTGTTACAGACCTGTTCTTGTGTAGTCGTAAATATCTCCATGCTTGAATATGAAGAACTAGTTTGATTTATATGTTTAAGTCATATCTTTATCACACTTCTGGACAGCGAGTAAAGGTTTAAAATAGTTTGTCTTGACTGCAGGCAGTCTGTGCTGTTCCCATGCGAGGATGAAATATTTCTGTCTGGAAGTGAAAGACATTCTTCTGCAAAATTCACCCCATGCAATGTTTTTTCTAAACCATTTAACTGTCTTGATTTCATAGAAATATCTGCTACTTAGTTAACTTACATGAAGTCATTCACTTGTTTTCGTACCTCTTTTGCTTTTTAGACATCTTCATAATAATAAAATAAAAACTATAGGAAAACACTGTTTTGATGGATTAGACAACCTTGAAACTTTGTAAGTATGCTTCTTGAAGTAGTTCGTTGTTCGGTGTTTGTGTCATTCCCAGTTTAATTAAGGTTACCTGACTGGTATGGTAAAGGTTTTGCAAATAATGCACGTGTGCACCACACAATACATACTACCAACACTTAGGTCCATCTCAGGTTTTGGAACTGAAGGCTAGTACCAGTGCAGTGCTCCACCAAAACTAATGAATGATGTTGAGAAGCAGGTAGGTAATAGCCTGGGTGAAATGTCAGGCTGGATGAAGTGGCTCTGATGTTCCTAGCCCTGGTGTAGCTGGTGTGTCTTCACATAGCACTCCACTCAGTCAGGTGGATGTATCAGAAGTGTTTGAGTGGTCCTGTGAGTGATAAGGGTCCAATACTTGTTTCTCAGATTTACTGTAGGATTCAGCATATGCTAAGATAGACAGCTAAAACTGCAGTGTGACAGTCGGAGGTTTCTCCAAGGGTCCCAGTGGGCTGTTTCTTCGCTGTTCCTCCATTCCTGGATGTGCTCCAGTGCCTGCCAAGGAGAATGTCGCTCATGTGTCCCCACACCTCCTGACCCCGTTCTCTGCAAGCTGGTAGAAAACAGCCCAGCTCCTTGTTCCCAGCCTCTCATACAAGAGATTCACCTGACCTTACTCCAAATACTGACACATACTAAGATGATGAACTGGTTGATCTGAAACCAGTGGAAGGTGTCCCTGCCCATGGCAGGGGGCTTGGAACAGAATGATTTTTAAGGTCCCTTCCAACCCAAACCACTCCATGACTCTGTGAAACGGTGAGCCTTATGTTCCTTTGGACAGAAAACAGGGGATGGGGGTGAGAAGCTTCACCTTCCCCTCTCCCCATGTCTGTGGTCCCCACTGACAACTTGAACTCTTTGCAGAACTGGGTGTCCGTGGTGGCTGCATTGCGGCTCCATGGTGCTCCTCAACATCCAGAGTGCCTCCTTGGAGAGGAATGGCTTCCAGCCGCTTGGGTTATGTTCCCCATTTCCCTTCGGCTCACTCAGTGCATGTCTAATAGGTGGTATCTCCTTCAGTGGCACACTTTGTTACACTTAGGAGAATGCTAAATAAATAATGCAAATGAAGGAAGGCAGGGGCAAGCCAGTGACAGCCTCTGTTAACACGAGGATGAGTCCAGGAATGCTGCTTACTCTGACTACCTTGTCATTCTCTTAGAACCTCAATTAAGTAATAACGAGTTGCTATGTAAATACACACAGCTGATGTAAGACTCTCAAAATGTTTTTGCTGCTCATAAGGAGTCCCTTTTGCAGAAAAAAGACTGTGGCCGGTCCTGGCATTACGGCTAGAATGGTGACAGGTTAACCAAGATTTCAGCAGATCCCCCATCACCGATGTGGATTGAATCAGTGTGATATTTCCCTCTGCTTCTTTCTGTTCAGTATTTTTAACCGGTTTTGCTATAAGGTCTGCTATTACTTAGTGATTTCATAAAACCTGAAAGAAATGTTTTCTTTGTAAGCTCATAAAGAGTAGTCATTTGTGTCTACTTTTTTTTTTTTTTTTTTTTTTAAAAAAAAAGCTTTGAAATCTTAGTTCATTTCCATGTAAATTCTGTTGAAGAAAGATCTATGAGGTGTTGAAAAATACTGAACTTTGCTGTAAGGAAATGCCATTTAACTTAATATGAATAATCTGCATAATATTTAATATCTTACCTAAGCTATTAGCTGGTTATAAAGCATGTAGAACATCAGAAGACTGAATCTAAGTTAAAAGTTATTCTATGGTCTAGTTAAAGAAGTTCTGAGAACTTTTTACTATCATGGAATTGTCTTAAACAAAAACTATTTTGACAATTGCTGAACACTACTAAGAATTTTATAATTTTCCTGCTTTATTTCTTCCAGGGATTTGAATTATAATAACATGGTGGAGTTCCCTGAAGCCATAAAAGCACTCCCAAGTCTAAAGGAGTTGTGAGTATTCCTTGTTCTCCCTTTTTAGCAGTTCTCTTTTTCCTTTCCATAAATAAAAAGAGAAGAAATTCCTGAGTTTAAGAATGCTTGTCTCATTATGCAGCAACTTAAATCAGATTAAGTTATGCTAAGTGAGGCTATAATTAAAGGAAAATATAATAATCAGCTAGAGAGGGAACCTATTGAAAATTATTTTGGAGTTATATAAGCACGCAATTTATTCAGGAGAATCATTAGCATAGATCTTAATCACGAGCTTGTTTTGGCCTCCAGTAGCAGAATTAAGTATTCACTGATCACACATGTTTTCCTTGTCCCCTCCTTAAGAGAGGATGAAGAGGAGAAGAAAGCACAAGATCATGTTTTGGACAGAATAGCTTCCTTCTAATGAAGTATTTTCGGTTTAGTTGATGTGCAGTAGACAGATTGTACCTTCGAAGTTATTCCTACAGTTTGACTTACTCCTATTTAACTACAATCCTGGTTTTGGCAGGATTGGGAATTGAGTAGGTGTGAAGAAAATGTCTATTGGTTGAATCTACTGCCAGTACGTTTTTGAATGTTGGTTTTCTTCTTTGCTAATATCTTTAGGGGATTTCACAGTAACTACATTTCCATAATTCCTGATGGTGCATTTGCAGGAAACCCCCTTCTAAGAACGATGTAAGTAATTTTCATGCATCTATTTTTAGCTTTTAGCAGACAGTGACTGTAAAAACGACGACTGAAACATGTTTTTCATTCTGCAGACATTTGTATGATAATCCTTTGTCTTTTGTGGGGAACTCAGCATTTCAGAATCTGTCAGATCTGCATTCCCTGTAAGTATCCTCTCAACTATTTAGTACAACAAATGGATGTGAAATGTTGTGGCAAAGAACTCGGAGTAACTAAATTTTGTGACTGACTTTTACCTTACAGTTTTCTTGTAGTAAGCTTTAAGAAACATTGGTTTGTGTTGGGAATATCTAGTTTCTTAAGAAGCTCTAGCAACTTCTTTTTTTAAAAAAAATCTTCATTACCTTGCATAAGACACATAACCTCAGGCCAAATGCTCAGGTTCTTACTTAAACTGCAATATGTCCTCGGTGGTTTTTGAACAGGGATGTACATTGTGAGAATGTTTTGCAGGTTGGTGCATGCATGCTCTCAAAAGTTATCAGATCTGGGGGTGACGAGTAAGGGAAACAGAGTGAGACTTCAAACTTTGAACTACAAACTACCTATGAGTTTATGCCCTTTTTATATGTGCATTGATAGGACTCTTTCCAGCTTGATGAATTCCAGTTGTTTGCTAATGGAGGGGTAATTTATTAAGCAAATTACTAGTATAAGAAGCAGTGAAAAAAATTCTCCTACACACTATTCAAGTGTAAAATTTCAACAAAAGCAGTAAGAACGTTAGCAAGTCTTCTTAGTGAAAATATCTATGATAGCAGGATTGGATGTCACAATTCATTTGTGTAATAGCTTACAGCTGATTTTCATGGGGATTTTTTTAGGGTCATTCGGGGTGCCAGCATGGTGCAGTGGTTTCCTAATTTGACGGGAACTGTTAATCTGGAGAGCTTGTAAGTATCTTATACAGAAGTAATTTCCACTAATTTTCTGGTTTTGCCTCTTGGGAAGTGATCGAAGCATGATTAGTGGATCCAGCAAGTGGATATATGCTCTCTTTCTGCCAATAAATGTAATTATGTAGCTCTACTTTCTGTGATACCTGGGTGCCTCTTACTTTTTTCTTTTAACAGGGTAGGCTGACAACAGACTATGATAAGGCTATTGATACTAAACTCACCCCTCACAGAACTCAAAACCAGAAAGGTTGGCCTTTTCCAAAAAGCCAAACCAAAACTAGTGTTGCTGGGTGAATCTATCATCCCGATAGCTGAGACACCATCCTTATTCTGCTCTTACATATGCTTGTTATGCCATGTACCATCAACAATGCAAACATTTATAGATGGTGGTTTTTTGGTTTTTTTTTTTTTTCCCTGCAGAACTCTAACAGGGACCAAGATAAACAGTATTCCTGTGAATTTATGCCAAGAGCAAAAGGTGCTACGAACTTTGTAAGTATACACATTATACTTCTATTTTCATCCGAATCAAAATGTTTCGAAAGCAATGTAAATCTACCTTCAAGCAACAGTATTGCTTGGAGTTTCTCATCCAAGTAGTTCTCTGGAAGTTGGAAATGTGATTCTGGTTTCTTGATTCTTCAAGACTCATGGCAGAGTTGATGTAATTATAATGCCTTATATTCCTGAAACAGGCCCCCCTTTATAGGGATATGCTGTATTTCTTTCATGTGTTATAAAAGACGTGAAAGGTGGTGCTGCAGAACGGTCTTTGCACCTTCAGATTCCCTCCGCCACCATTCATTCTTAACACAACAGTAGTCATCTATGTTCGGAGGTTGAGGAACAGTTCAGGTACAGTGCTTTGACTTTTTGTGTTTGGGAATGTAGGAGAGAGCATCAGGGTCCAAGAGAAATGGAGGTGAGGATTAGGAAGGGGTTAGTAATGCAAAGGCGAGATAGGAAAACCAGTAAGGATATGTTAAAATAAATGCAGGAAAGCCCTAAGCAGGTAAATGAAACCATTGGGAGGGGAGAAGCAAAGCCCTGTTTACAAAGGATACACGCAGGAAGATTTTACAGAAGAAAAACTGGGAAAAAAGAACGGTGAGGCAGGATTTATTTTCAAATGTCAGTTTATTTTTTGAACAGAAATTTGAAGATGGTTTTCAAGTTCCTAGTTCCCTTCTTTGCTGCACAGTTTCACAGAAAGTTCTGAACTTTCCTACCTCTGTTTAGGGAGGGACCAGCACACTATAACAAAACTTTCACCGAATTTCTGCATTGCATGCCATCCATCCCGTGTATTCTAAAAAAGTGGATTATCATTAAACATTTTCAGGTGACAACTCTCGGATTTCAGGGAATTTGTACAGAGTGTTTTGGGGATATGTGTTTATCCAGATGCAGGGCTGAAAGCAGTAATATAGAAATAGAATAAAGAATCAAAAGTCTGGCTGGGGGGGATCTCATGAGCTGTGGAAATCAGTACAAAGGCATGCCCTATTCCTCCATTACTTTTCAATTACAGAGTACTAGTTTCAGTTGTTAAAGCTTGTCAGATAGAGTTTTGGGATGAAGTTTTTGTAATGCTCGCTTTACATCACTGGCTGAATATTTTGGGAAGTGAAAAAATAAATTGTTCACTGAACTCAGAGGCAAAACGGGGGGGGGGGGGAGAAATGCAGTTTTTGAAAAGGTTACATGAATATGGTGAATGTAAGGCAACGAATCAACATTTTGCAGAGTTACGTAGACAACTTTATTTCTGCTATTTGCTGGCTGTTGCAAGCTTGACATAGGAGTTAGTCTTTCTGCATCTTTGGGTGTATATATGTATAATCAAAGTGCATAGCGGGGCTAGTTAGGATGACTGTGGAGAGATTGCACTTGCAATTCCCTTCATGATTTTCTCTAAAATGGCCTTAGTTTTTCTGCAGAATGTTACTAACAGGAAGATTTTTCTGCCACTCCATTTAGTGGTTACAAGTGATGAGATGTTTCAAGTAGAAGAGTTCAACTAAGCACCTTTCTTCTGTTTTCTTTTTTGAAGGGACTTGTCTTATAACAATATTAAGGACCTCCCAAGTTTTAAGGGTTGCCACTCCTTGGAAGAAATGTAAGTAGAAGTACCTGTTGTTTTATTACCTCCTTAGTATGCTGAGTCCAAGTCTCTAGAAACTTTTTTGCCTTGTGTTTGATCATAAGTTTCTAAGGTTAAGGACAGAGAGAGATAACGTGACCATCACATGTGAGGAATGTGCTGGACAGAGAATTCAACCGCTTGTGTTTTCCTTAATTAGCTAAGGTTTAGATGTTCCTATGGCACAAAAAAGAATGGAAGATGACATCATCTTGAGTTTCATGGTATTACTGCTATACATGCAAATGGAATGAGCATTTATGTCTTTTCCTTCCCGCCTCTTACCTCTTCTGCTGTTCTCCAGTTTCCTCTAACCATCAGCCCACGCTTGTGTAAAATGTATTTTCCTCTAGCCCCTGTAAGACACATTAAAAACCCACCTTCGCTTTTCCTTACTTCATTGCTTCAAAGCTTCTTAAGCTTAATTTCCTGACCCTACACAATTTTTCCACCTGCAAATGTTCTTCCTTCTCCTTCTACCTCTGCTGCATTCAAGCTTCTTTCCCCTTAAACGGAGTGGGGCAAATAGACTCTCACAGGCCTTTACTGTTACACTATTGGCATCTTAGGGCTCATTGTAGAGGGAGCTAGTCAACTGGAAGTGTAATCTACCCATTAGCTTCTGAAATGTTTCTCAACATTTTCCTTTCCTAAATCTGTATTTAGAGAAATGAAAGTGTTCCCAGGGTTAGAATGTGCCTAAAGGTTCCCTGCAGAATGGAGCAGGTTTGTTTTAAATCTGTGTGACTCTTCAAAGTTCACAAGGTGTTACTTTCAGCTTGGAAATAATTCAGTCCACCCTTAAGTGTCCTCTAAATTGAGTTGTGAGCTGGCATTGGGCAGAGGTGCTGGGAAAGAGCTTCTGGTTATATTAACGTGGCTAATGCAGGCAAACTGTTCAAGCATTTCACAAGGGGAAAAGAGAAAAATCTAGCCATTGGTAAACTATGTCTATGTGTTAGCAGGCACCAAGCTACCCCTTGGTTGGAAATCAGCTCAGCCAGCCCATAAAGCTCTGTTTCTGCTTCTTCACTTTGCAGTTCTTTACAGCATAATCAAATCCATGAAATCACAGAGGATACCTTCCAAGGACTGTCCTCCCTTCGTATCCTGTAAGTGTACGTAGCTGCATACTGAGTAAAACGATGTTTTTGTTTCCCGTGTAAACTGATGTCAGGGTGTGGTGTTATAAATCTGATTGATGCAAAAGGCCAGCTATGCTGCATCCTAAGGTGGAGCATGTACAAGATACGTTAGCAGCAGCCAGTTTCAGTCCCATCCTTTTCTAGTCTCCATTTCTGTTTTTCTAGCCTATAAAGATATTTTCATGTATATATATGTGTGTGTGTATACATGAGGAGGTAAACAGGGAGATTATTTTTCAGTAGTCCACTATTTTGCATTATATTATGCCATATTATTCTGTTATATAATATTTTTTGGACAGATCCTATCTGTTTTCCTCAGGAGGAGCAGACCAGTAAGCAGAATTATCCCCCCCCTTACATCTCTAGCTATATGAAGGTGATCTAGGAACACTGAAATTATCAGGAAGAAAATAATCCACCAATTGACAAGTGGTTTACATTTTGATTTATTATTATTAATCTTAATTTTGAAATGTTTATATCATAAGTCATGGTGGCGCAGCAGGAGCGGGAGCTGGATTTTGAAATCCAGCAAAGCAGATGCCCTTCTGCTTGTTATTCTCTCATCTTCCCCCAGCCCTGCCGCAGGTGCGGCTGTCAGCAGAGGGATTGTCCTGGCACCTTCGGCGCGGGAATGGGTGCTCTGCTGGCAGCGCAGGCTGGGCTGCTGGTGCCAAGAAGGACGGGGGGAATGGAGCAGGAATGCGAGGTGGATTCTGCTGTGGGGGCGAGGTGAAGTGGGATACAGCTGCCTTATCAAGGGATTTGGCTGCTACTGCACCTGGCTGGCTGAGGACAGGGGAGATGGAAGGGTCGGTCATTTAGCTTTTCCAACAGAGGCATAATGTATTTGTCACCTTAGCTTTTTTCTTTAGTACAGTGGCTGGTATGCAGTTTCTGAAACTGCAAAAATAATAATCTCCTTTGGCCTTCATTGCAGCGATCTCAGCAGAAATCGGATCCATCAGATCCACAAGGAAGCCTTCACCACTGTTGGAGCTATCGTTAACCTGTAAGTGGTAGGCTATTCTGTGCAGTGACCTCCTCTCTCTGTCATGCAACTGCTGAGGTATTTAATAATATTGTCAGCTTAAAATTGATATGTGCCTATCGTGCATTTCATCTCTGTGAATCTCGAAACCTCTCGCTAGCTGAACAGGTGCAGGGCACGCTGCTTTAAAGTTTAAATTTAAAAAAATACTGCTGCACGGACAGGTGTTTGCCAAACCACAGCCTCGGTGTGAGACTTTGCAAAGCCTTCCTACTTCAATGAAATGTATGCTTTAGGGTCTTCAAACTTACTTTGTTGTAAAGCTGTTTTAATATTCACATTTCAGAGACCTCAGTTTCAATGAACTCACTTCAGTTCCAACGGATGGGTTGAGTGGACTGAACCAGCTTAAACTTGCGGGCAATTCTGAGCTGAAAGAAGCTTTGGCAGCGAAGAACTTTGCAAAGCTCCGGTACGTTGGTAAATAACACCACAGAGCACATCGCTTATTTTGATAGTAACGAGGGATGTGACACTAAATGAAGCCAGTTTCCACAACACTTGTGATCTGGCCCTTTGCCGAGTGCTGTAGTGCCCTAATGTTGGCATATATGAAAGAGCATCTGACGCTTGTGGTTCAGAAGCTATTTGCAGATAATTTTCTGGGAACCTTTTATATTCTCCCTCCACCACTTTTCAGGCAGATACCATCTGACTTCGCGATAGTGGTTTGGTTGGATTCCATTTGTTATTGAACTGAGCACATCTGTCTTTCAGTGTGGAAAATGGGAGCAGATGCACAGGTGTCTGATTCCGTAATCGCCTCGCTTTATACGTACGCTGTTGATTCTTGGAGACAAATGATAAGAGCGACAGTAATCATTCAAATGGAAACCTGGTACTGATTTCAGTGGGAGGTGGATCAGACAGTGATGAACTGCTTTGCGTTTTCAAAGATCTTGCTGCACATTAAAAAGAAGCAGTTAAAAATTATTTCCTGTACTATGCGACGGAAAAAATGGAGATGAAGATACTGTTAATTTGCCCAAGGCCAGCAAAGGAATCCATGTTGCTTTTAGAATCATGCCTCAGCAGTCCTGTGGAAACAGCAGCCTGGTTTTTAGGTTTTGATCTGTGCTTCAGAACTAATCCGTTGTAGGATCCTTTAGACTGACGATCCTTCTCAATATTTACAAGAACAGAATTCGGGAACAATACTGCAGATAGTTGATACTGTAGTCTTGAGTCAGAAAAAATTAGCTTCTGGTCTGCTATTATCTCATTGTTTATGTGGACTTCTTAAAACTCTGTATGCAGCTGTAATACTTCTCTACCAGGATTAACAGTGTGTACCATTTCTGTCGAACACACACAAAAAAATAGCAAAAAAACCACCACCCCAAACCCAAACCAAAACATCTTATTTTGGGGCCACAAAATGAAGATTGAGGAGGAAAGAAGTAATTTTTAACACTCTGGTTATCTGGGGATTAACTTTCTTACAAAACAGTTACTCTTTAATTTGCCTTAGTAGTTTTCAGTTTAATTTGTAGTACACCACAGATCAGAATTTGGTTTGTGTATGGAGTAGAAAGAGTAGGAAAGAGAGCTAAACATCACAGAATTTTCATTGTACTCCTTGCAGCAGACAAGAATTGGGTGCATCATCTATCCTTTATCTCACTGCAAAAGTTCATCAGAAATGGTTACAACTGATCCAATTTGAAATAGGCTTTTGTTAGCGACTGTGACAAAAACAAGGTTCAGTTTTAGCACTGGAATGCACCACTTAAATATTTATAATAGACGGTAGTCTTAACGTTGCTTACAGTGGGTAGCACTCTTTGTTCTGCCTGTATTGCAGGTCACTCTCAGTACCATATGCTTACCAGTGCTGTGCGTTTTGGGGTTGCGATTCCTATTTAAACTCTAATGCTGAAGATTCCAGTCACCAAGATCAAGGTGCCTCGATGGATCGTGAGAAGGGTAAGTGCCTCGTTGTGGTAAACCGGCAGTATTATTCAGGGCCAGACTAGACCAAATAACACGGTGCATGTTGGTTTTGGATAAGGAAACTGGGAAAATGTAAATCTTCATTGGGATACAAAAGCTGTCTCTGAAAGTGATTAGCACAGTTGCTTACAGATTGGCAGTGCCGTGTTCCTCCTAAATCGGTGAAATGGACTTATCCTGACAGTGTCAGATGTGCCTGTTTTTAAAAATAAAAGTAATAAAAAAAAATAATCCATTTTTTAAAAAGTTCTAAACTGCCGGTATTTTTTCTGCCAGAGCAGAAAATATTTTATGGTTCTCAGTATTCCGACTTTCCTGTTCAGAAAGAGCTTGTCCTTCCACACTCTGCTTCAGGGCCCATAGATCTTTCCCCGGTGATGAAGGATGTTGCTGCATTGTTATAAAGCATCATGAGTAGCTGGGACAGGCAGCGCTAACTCAAACCGCTGCAGCAATTTTTCTGCACAAGGCATTCAACCTTACGTGGCAAACCAGACAGCTCCACTCATTAAAGGCTTGAATGCTGGTGAAGTGTTAGGTCTTTGATCCTTCACAGGGCTACTTCGATCCTAGGCAGCTTCACTTCACTGCATTTCACTGGTTGTTTTTTCCCCCTTCCTACAACTGACCTGTTTTTCATTTTTGCTTGGATACAGCCGATGCAGATGCTCTGAGAAATGAGGAAAATGAGGAACTGGGACAGACTATTATTCACTGTACACCAGCAACAGGTAAATTTTATAATGTCCTTTAGTCACACTGTGAACTTCAGGCATGGTGTTATGCAAATAGCTGTCTGCAGAATTACATCTTTCATTCCTCGTAGTCATTCTGTACACAGAAGATTAAATTCTACAATGCTTGGGTGAAACTTCATTTGATTTCAGTGTTGATTTGGATGAGCAGTCACAAAGATTTGGCTCTGCTTTAGACACGTAGCCCTGTATTGGAGAACTACGCTAGGAAAAAAACAGAAGTTTGTTTCTGTAAGCAGAACAATCGAGACTGTAATGCTTGTATTTAGATCCTGCTGTCTTTAATGTACTGCCCCCTAATTCTGCGCTACTCCTGCCAAAGCGATGTCTGCGGAGCAGACTGTACAAATGCTCATCTGTTGCAGCGAGAAGTCAGCCTGTGGTTTAAAAGCTTAACTCAAACTGCTCTCATTGGTGGTTTGAACTAAGCTTGATGTCTCTGCAGGAGAGAGGATGAGGAACGCTCACGTGATGTGTTCCCCAGCCCTCCTACAGCCGCATTAACTGACAGCAGAAGGCTGTTACAAGTAGCTGGAACACGCGGTAGCATCGTAAACTGCTGCAGATATTTG